>NW_026712249.1:26653838-27853838 GCF_030504385.1 Musca domestica | reverse complement strand
CCACATATTAAAAAAACCCAAATCGGATAAAGCATATAAATGGGAGCTATGGCTATATTTGAACCGATTTTCTCCAGATTTGAAGTACTTGTTTCATTGCTGAATTCGGTCGTATGTACTGAGTCACATCCTACTTAGGCGAATATTTGGCACACAGAAAAATTGAAATCACACAATGATCTATATTGGAGCTATATCTAAATTTGGACCGATTATCACCAATTTCTGTAGGGTTTGTCCTTAGGCCAAACAACTGTGGACAATTTGAGTGGGCCAAATTTGTGGAAAGTTTCATTTCAATCAGACAATAAATGCGACCTGTACTTTGCTTACAAAAAACACATGGACATTCGGCCGGACAGACATGTATAAATCGACTCTGGATGTGATTCTATGCAGATCATCAAAAGGAACTATGGGTCTATGTCGATTCCTTCTCCATTTTACAAAGAAATGCGAAAAGACATAATTCCCTGACCACCTGTATCTTGTGGTGTAGGGTATAAAAATTAAATTGATAGAACGGTCACCCATAATTTAATATTTGAGGATTATTTCTTGCAAATGTTGATCGCGAATGGCCCATCCACTCACTCCAATTTTGGCATACACTTCACAACATTTCAGCCGGCATCTCACAAATAAATGCTTCAATGTGGAATTGAAATGGGCTCGGCGGTATAGAATGTGGTTTAAATTAACCTCAAAAAATAATTTACTGGCATTTATTCTAAGGATATGGGCGGCCAACTGAGCGGTCCCGAACGTGGAAGACAATCTTCACTGAACTCGCCCCTTAATAAGTCTATTCTTACACGTGCTGTGTAGCATGTAGCCGATTCTTTTTGAAATCACGAATCATGCAGGTCTTACGTTTAGGGTAAAACGTTGGATATCTTCTCACCATTCACAGTTACAAGCAGCATCTTCGAAGAAGTACGGTGCAATGATTTCACCAGCCCATAAACTGAACCAGACTGCGACTTTTTCTGGATGCATTGGTAGCTTTTGAACTGCTTCTGACTGATCTTTATTCAAAATCAACAAATCTGCCTATTTTTGTAGCCACTGAGCCTTAAATTAACTTCGTTAACATTTTGATAATAAAACGAAAAATATTAGCATTTAAATTGTTTTAGCTTAAGTTGCGAAATATGAATATTTAAATGAAATAAATATATTGTAAAAGACTCTTGACAGCGTATTCCATCAGTAGCCTTCAATTTGACATCTTCCGCACTAATTATTACGTATCTTCGAAAAAACCATGCCTTGTTTCCTTTGAAAACAATCACTTCGTCATCAATTTCATTGCCAACATCCAGAAAAATATTAGCCTTTGTCAAGGATTATACTTTATCGCTTTAAATCATTAATTCATGTCTAATCGTTGTTTACCCTAATCAACATGAATTTTTATCGATTATCGTCCTCCTTTTTTTTTGGTCTTGACAAAAAAAAAAAAACAAAAGCTCATTAAATATTTAAACAGTATCGTCGCAACGGTTGCCCATCATTTACATTTCAAAGACAGCGAAGAAAAAAAGAGGTCCTTCTTTCATCACAAATAACAAATTTCAATTCAATGAATTAATGAAACGCCTTAATGACGCAAAGGGTTGGACATTAAACGCTTCAGTTCGGTCTGTCTGTTATTATCATTCTTCGACAAATAAATTATCTGCAATAAAGAAATAAATTTGAATACCAAAATACCAACCGAAAAAAACTTTTCCAATTTTAATTCATTTCTTTTGGTCATTATTAAACAATTTGACGTTTTTTTTGCCATCCAATCGATATCCGTTTAAGTAATCATCGGATTTAATTGGCCTGTCTGCAAAACGAATGGCAGAATAATTTCGAATTGAGACAGAGATACCTACCTTCTGGAAATGTTCAATGAAATGAATTGAGAATTAGCAGCAGAAACAGCATCATCCTCATCATCATCAAGGGCAATTAAAATTCTAACACTTTGGGCATTTCGCTTTCGGTTTCGCTTTCTTTTTTTGGTTTTTTAGTTGTTGGCAGCGATGTGGAGAGAGGTAAATGGAAATTATAGTTCATTTGTAATTTGTAATTTAGTCTACAGCATAAGATGGATGGTATATAAATGTTATCGCTATAGAATTTCTTGGGGAAATAGATGAGAACTCAAATATATTTTTGTGATCACCATAAAATTCTAAGTCGATTTAACGTTATATATCCGTCTGTTAAAATCAAGATATATGTCACAATATTAAGGAGAAATGATTGAAATTTGTTATAGGAGTTTATGAACTATTTTTATACCCTACAACACTATGCGTTGGGGGTATTATACGATTGATTGGGCCAAAAATTATGTAACTCCTCGAAATATTGGTTTTCCGAGCTGAGTCGATCTAGCTATGTATGTCCATCCGTCCGTCGGTCCATTGTAAATTGTAATCATTCTACAGGTCGCAATTATGGCCCGATCTTCACGAAATTTAGAATGATGGTGGGGCTAAAGCCAGAATAGAAGCCTATTGCTCTTGGAGATGATCGCATAATATTTAAGGGTTGGACCACAAACTGAAAATTTTGCTGATTTTGCAGTTGCTCTACGGGTCGCAGTTATAGACCAATCGAATACCGCGAATATTTTTAATCCCGGCGAAATCACAAATAGACAAACAGGTCAATCCTGACCGTTATGTAGATGCCGATAGTAAATATATCGGATAAATATAGCGAAATATATACAATGTTTGTATACAAAGGAAAGTTAGCTAGAAGTCTATATCTCAAAAATACCTGGGCCGATTTTGACAAATTTTGTCAATTCGAAATGCCCTCTTGGCATAAAAATAAAAAATCTAAAAAAAATCGCATAAAAAGATGCCAATAAAGATGTTAATGCAGAATTTGTAGTATTTTCTGACATTTTTCTTATTTTTTCATAATTTTTATCGCATGCGATTTTTTCATGTTCACTTATAATATTGAAGTGTATATTTTGTAATATTTTTCACCCTACAACACAGTTTGGGGTTGTTATATACAGATTGTAATCATCGTCCGATCCTCCCGAAAAATTTCACAAGTGTGGGGTTAGGGTTAGGCTTATATTGACGAATATAGCCAAATATCTTAGATAAACAAATCATATAGATGAGTCTAAATTTGGATAGGTAGATAACCTCTTGCTTTTGGAGATGATCGCAAAATATTTAGTGGTTCAAAAGAACCAACAGAAAAAAATACTGATCACACAATTGAAGCCAATCGAAACACCTGAGAAGAGAGTTAAGGGCAGGGAAGAGTTCTAGCCTTTTAGATGACCATTGGACGGAGTGCGTAAATATTGGGCAAATGTCCCTGGTCAAAATGCTAGGGGTAATATCTGGGCAGTGCTCCATGATATAATTTCAAAAGCGAAATCCTCCAAAATGGATTTGAACATAAAGAGGCTTCTAACATATTGTAGTGTTGTAGGGTATCACATGATCGGCCCCGCGAGTCTGTAGCTTTTGCTTACTTGTTTTATATATAGTCTATATTTTGAAGGTTTTTGTCATAATTTCCATAAAATCATTTGATATTTTGTGTTCTCAGTGGTTAGATTTTCTTATGTCAGTAAAACCATCGGTATAGTTCCACATTTTTTATTAGCTCCCAAATATCTCACGGTTTTGGTATTTTATGTTCCATTTTCAATTCAATTCTATTATTTTAATGCCGGAATTTTTTGTTGACAATTGGTGTCATCTTTTCTGACAGGAAATTAATTATACAGCTGCATGTCCTTGTTCAGACCTATATAATTGTACCTCCTTTTGTTCCTACTAACAAAATTATATTAGAATACCCCAATAGTTTGATGATTTTAGCCTCATATTAAGCGGTATGGTACTAAAATTAGTGTCTTGAGATCGCAATTGGTATCGCCTCCAGTTACATCAATTTATGTATCCACCTTTAACTGGTCGTATTTTAGTGGTATTTTTATGCCCCAAGTCATATGGGTAGAGAGGGTATATATCATTTGATACGGCCAAAACGCGTCTCATCGAAATAACATTTTTAGACCCTAGGTGGCCAAATCCATTTCAGGAGCAAATCCATTTCAGACCCTTTGAAGTCGAACTACCAATGTCCGTCCTTACGTCTGTCTTTCCGTCTGGCTGGATGGTGCGCACTATAACTCTCGAAGAGAGTATCCGATTTGGTTCAAACTTAATGAATCATAATATTATTATTAAAATAAGATCTACAGGGTCGTAATTTATTATTTTTTTAATTTTAATTTTTAAAATTTTATCGGGTGAAAGCAAACAATGTCGAAAATAACATTAAACTTTTGAATTTATTCCATTTTATTAGATTTATGGTACAAAACACAAAACATTTATTCACATTTAAATGCTGGCTCTAACCACAGCCACTTGTGGTTTTCCAGCCAAATATAACGAAATCACACTACCACGCTTGAATTCCATCACGAATAACTTTTTTTCTGGAAAATTCTCAACAAAATGATTTTGTACGCTTGTAAACTATATAATGAGCTGTCACTGGAATAATTTTAACAGCTAACGGACGAGTGGCTTTGAAATGACAGCAGTCTGAAGTTGGTTGCAGTTTTTTCATCTCACCCTGTGTATGTATATCGATTTTTCGGAGTTCTATCATTCTTTAATTAAGCATACAAATATATATCAAGTAAATATTTTCATAATTAACAAGATTTTATCTTATCCTATATGGATCAGAGGACCTTGTGTTGCCGGCTTAGTTAGTCTACCCACAACATTTGGAACTGGAATTAATTAAATTGCTTGTTAATTATTTAACTTAAGGCAACGATGATGATGATGATGGATTTGTTGAATATTTCTTTCATTCATTCGTTCTATTTTTGTTTTTAATTCCTACTTAGCAAGTTTCCCTTCCTTTTTGTTATGTCAACAGGACCGAAAAAAAAACGAAACAAAACAAACATAACTAACCCATTCGCCATTAACTGTTTGTTCCTACTGCCCACCTACACCTTCCATTACCATAAGCATTCCGGACAGCAACAAAACAATAACACCAACAACACATTTCGCCACTGGCTTCCTTCCATCATTATCAACATTTCAACTTTATGTGAACTTTTTTTTCGTTAGTCGGGCGGTCTGTCTGTCTGTCAGTCGTTTTGTTTGTTTCACTCAGTCATTTATTCCACGCTAACAAAAACAATGCCATGAGCGGTTTTTGTTTTGCCATTCTGTTTCGTTGTTTCGTTATCCCTCAGCCGCAACATCAACTCCTTCTGGTCATCATGGGGGCAGAACCCCAAAAGTACACATCCATCCATGCAGCCCTCCATCCCTCTGCTATGCTGCTTTGGCAATTCATTTGGCCAAATTGTGCGAGCATTGTCAGAAGCGTGTAAACGCTGTGAAAATGTCTGGTCATTAATAATGTGGCGAAAATAGAATTGCTCGAAGGCTTACAATGGCAAAAATGCTTTTTGTGTCGTCAGAACATTCAGCCATAATGTTATGTATCTTCATGCGGAGGGCGAAATTAACTTTTTTTCATTTAATATTGGGAGTGTTTCTGTTGTAGAATTTAATTCAGAAAAACATCGTGGTTTGAGCCTAATTGTATTAAATTCGGGTATTAACCAATCGCGCACTGCTATCCTATTATATAATATACGATAGCAGTACCTGATTGGTTTAACCGACCAAATTCGATCGAAATTTGAAAAATCCACGTTCGGCATGTGATTAAAGTCTAAAAATTGAATTCTATTTTAATTATAAATCCAACAAGTAAAAAAAGTCCTAAAGTCGGTCGGGGCCGATTTTATGATACCCTACACCACTTTGCTAATTTAGTTGAGCTCCACATAACAATTAATTTTTTTATGGGAGAATTCAATCATACAAGCTATGATTATAATTATAATTTAAAATTCAAAGGACTAAATATGCCGAAGCTTTTGTGTCTTTTAAATTCGGACTTGTATTGCCCATTTGGTGCAAAATTAATTTGAAATCAGATAAAGATATCGTTGTTACGGAGTGCATATTACGGCTGTGGGTAACAAATACAACAAATCGGATCAACAATATATATGGGAGCTATAGCTATATCTGAACCGATCTTCACCAAATTCACCATACTTCCTTCTAGACTCAATTCGGTCGTATGTGCCAAATTCCATCCTATTTGGGCAACTTTAGACGTTTAGTGCACAATAAAAGGCAAATCGGACGAAGATATATATGGGAGCTATATCCAAATCTGAACCGATCTCGATAAAATTTAGTAAATGTATTTCTGAGCTGATTTTGATATATTTCCTCAAATATTGTTGTTACAGAGTGCATATTACGTCTGCGGAGGACATAAATAACAAATCGGATGAACAATATATACATGGGAGCTATAGCTATATCTGAACCGATTTCGATCAAATTTGCCATACTTATTTTCAGCCCTAATTTGGGTTTATGTGCAAAATTCCATACAATTAGAGGGAGGTACAGTTATATCTGAGCTGTGCGAAGACCTGGACCAGCATAGACAATTTTCTGTCACAGGCACGTCCACTACGAACTCCAAATACGAAATCTCAAACAATTTCAGTGGGTATTGTACCTAAAATCGTCAAAATACCGAATATAGGGAGGTACTGATATATGGGGCCTATACGAAGACCTGGATCAGCATAGGCAATTTTCTGTCACAGACTGTAGTTCCCTTTACGAACTATAAATACGGATTTTGAAACAATTCCGGTAAATAATGTCGCTAAAATCATGAAAATACCGAATATCAGGAGGTACCGTTATATGGGGGCTATACGAAGACGTGGACCTGCACAGACAATTTTCTGTCATATGCTGTAGTATCCATTACGAATCTCAAATACCAAATTTGAAACAATTCCGGTGAATAATTTCGCTAAAATAATCAAAATACCGAATATCGGGAGGTACCGTATGGGGGCTATACCAAGACGTGGACCTGCACAGACAATTTTCTGTCATAGGCTGTAGTATCTATTTCGAACTTCAAATACTAAATTTGAAACAATTCCGGTGAATAATGACGCTAAAGTCATCAAAATACCGAATATCGGGAGGTACCGTTATATGGGGGCTATACGAAAACGTGGACCTGCACAGAAAAGTTTCTGTCATATGCTGTAGTATCCATTACGAATCTCAAACACCAAATTTGAAACAATTCCTGTGAATAATGTCGTTAAAATCATCAAAATACCGAATATCGGGAGGTACCGTATGGGGGCTATACGAAGACATGGATCTGCACAGACAATTTTCTGTCTTAGGGTGTCCAATTTTCTGTCACAGACTGTAGTTCCCATTTCGAACTTCAATTACCAAATTTGAAACAGTTCCGGTGGGGGCTATACGAAGACGTGGACCTACATAGACAATTTTCTGTCTTGGGGTGTAGAATTCGTTTCGAACTGCAAATGCCAAATTTGAAACAAATTATCATTAATAACTCACTTTTGGGTTTATTTCTGTTCAAAGGTGCACATTGTTATCAACTTTCTATCCTGGTAATGTGTTACCTCAATATTACGATTTAATCAGCATCGAGTATAGCTTTCGCATACTAAGTGATGTTGATGCTAATAACCTACGCCACAATATGGTTCAGAGTCTTTATGTATTTGTGCCTAGGCTTATAACACGCAGGAGGAAAGGAAATATACCTATAGTGCCTGTTGATGATCTCCGTATGGTAAAGTATTTTTGTGAACAAAGTACAGGTCGCATTTATTGTGCGATGGAGATAAGATTTTACACAAATTATTTGTTTGGCTCAAGGACAGACCCTATTGAAACTGATGACAAACCGACCAATTTTTAGTCATAAGACTAAATTATGCAAATATCTTATAACGTATTCCAGGCTAATTTTTTCTTCTATCCACTAGCTTTAGGGTTAATAACGCGTACAGATGTATTAACTTACCTTTTCTTTTGTACTGCATTGCATTTTGGAAGTAATCTTCTGAAAATTGCACAGGACCGTTATTTTTATACCCTACACCACATAGTGGTAAGGGTATTATGTCTTTGTGCATTTGTTTGTAACATGGAGAAGGAGACGAGATAGACCCATAGTTACTTTTGAGAACCTTCATAGAATCACTTTCTGAGTCGATTTATGCATGTCCGTCCGTCTGTCCGTCCGTCCGTCCGTCCGTCCGTCCGTCCGTCCGTCCGTCCGTCCGTCCGTCCGTCCGTCCGTCTGTCCATGTATTCTTGTGAACAAAATGCAGGTCGCATTTATTATCCGATTGAGATGAAATTTTCCAAACAATATTTTTTTGGCCCAAGGACGAACCCTATTGAAATTGGTGAGAATCGGATCAAATTTAGATATAGCTCCCATATATATCTTCATCCGATTTCGGGTTAAATGAGCACCAAATGTCCACTATCAGTCCAAATTGCCTGAATTTTGGCACACCCAACCGAGTTCGGCCTAGAAGCAAGTATATCAAATTTGGAGAAAATCGGTTCAGATATAGCTATAGCTCCCATATATATCTTTCATCCGATTTGATCTTTAAGTCCCTCACAGTCCTACTATGCTCTCCACAACCGTGATATTTGGTACCAGGTATTAGATGGAGCACAGAAATAGCTGTTTTAAATTTTATCGAAATCGGTTCAGATTTGGATATAGCTCCCATATATATCTTCATCCGATTTTGGGTTAATTGACCACCAAATGGCCAATATCAGCCCAAATGGCCCGAATTTTGGCACATGTGACCGAGATTAGCCTTAAAGCAAATACCACAAATTTGGAGAAAATCGGTTCAGAAACAGCTATAGCTCCCATATATATGTTTTATCCGATTTGGTGTTTAAGCCTCTCACATTCGTAATATGCACTCCACAAGAATGATATTTGGTACCTGATATAAGATACAACCCAGAAATAGCTGTTTGTAATTTTATCGAAATCGGTTCAGATTTGGATATAGCTCCCATATATATCTTCATCCGATTTCGGGTTAATTGTGCACCAAATGGCCGATATAAGTCCAAATGGACTGAATTTTAGTACATCGGACCAAATTCAGCCTAGAAGCAAGTATATCAATTTTAGTGAAAATCGGTTCAGATATAGATATAGCAACCATATATATGTTTCATCCGATTTAGTGTTTTAGTCCCATACATTCGAAATATTCACTCCACAACCGTGATATTTGGTACCAGGTTTTTTGGAGCACAGGAATAGCTGTTTTAAATTTTATCAAAATCGGTTCAGATTTGGATATAGCTCCCATATATATCTTCATCCGATTTAGGGTTAAATGTGCACTAAATGGTCAATATCAGCCCAAATCACCTGAATTTTCGTACATAAGACCGAATTCAGTCTAGAAGCTAATACGTAAAATTTGGAGAAACCCGGCTCAGAGATAGCTATAGTTCGTAAAATGCACGATAGAATTAGATAGATTTTGATTTTGTACCAAATATCTCATAGAGCTCTGAAATGCCCTGTATAAACCTTTTTACGAGAGCTCTACTAAATATGCATAGTGGTGTAGGGTATCATATAGTCGGCCCCGCCCGACTTTTGAGCTTTCCTTACTGGTTTTTATTGAAACAATAACAAATACTGCTCCCCCTCCAATGATAACCATTAAGATATACACTTATCTCAATCTCAACAGTTTATGTTCATTTGAGAGCATCGAAATAATGACAAGTTCTCGTCTGGCAGACGCATAACTTATTCAATGTCTCCAACAGCATTTTTTTATTTATCTTCTTCTTCTTGCGTCTTCTCTCGTTGAGTCACAAAAACTTCGCTTCATTATTCGCATATTTAAATTTCTTTGGGGTGCTGTTTTTCTTTATTTGAATCAACTTCTAAAGAAGATGATATGCAAGTGATGCTAGTCGATCATTAGCTATTGTACATTGACAAAGAACAGAAACGTCTTACTGCGCTCGAACGTCGCATATCAAGATGTCATCAATTTTCATTAAAATGAAAAATTGCCACCGATTACGAGCGGTAATAGTTTTGATGTTGATTTTGATTGCAATGCATTTTTTTGGGATTTAAGCAAACAACGATTAGGGTATTAAGTGAATTTAAAGAGAAGATGCGTAGCGAGGAATTGTTGTTGAACTGCAAAGAGAAAGTGGTTCATATAATTTTACGTGAAATTGAAGACGGAAAGTAGCAGAACAATATTCCTTTTTAAATACATGTGCGAAAAAATTCATTTTCTTCTATAATTATGGGGGAAATTCAGCAGATTATGAAAGTAGAGCTAATAAAATAAGACAGGTGTATCGGTGTTAATATCGAAAAAAAATAGAGGATAAAATCCTCCCTCTTCAGATTGAGATTGCTCACAATTCGTAAATTTTTGGTATACCGTGTCAGATAAAAATAAGGGGAATATACTTGTCGAAAATTGTAACCCTCCAACGAGTCAACGAAGGGATCTTTTTGGTCCTTTTTTAAAAAGTGCGGAAAAAAACTTTCTTTAAACGGGATTGTAGCAAGTCTAAATATTCCATGAAGTTATTTGTCAATTCAGGTTGACTCCCGAAAGTAACATAAAATTTCGTTGTGGATAATATTAAAAAAAATAAATATTCTACACAGAATTTCACCATTGACCTCTGAATAAATAACATTTTTATGAAAATTCGATTTAAAATTAATGCACTAAAAGTGAAATTTTAATTTAACACGCATTCTATCCGAGTCAAAATCTCGGAAATAGCATTCAATTTTAGAATAAGTTTAGATTTGTTCGAATTGGTGACCTTTAGCACGAATTATGGCCTTCAAACGGCCAATGAAACGGTCACAAGCTGCCCGAATGATGCTCTACGGTATTTTGGGCCATTCTCGGCGAAGCACTTGCTTGAGGTGATGGACACTTTGGTATTTTTTAGTGCCAACCTTGCTTTGCAAAATACTCCAGACACAATAGTCCAACGGATTGGTATCCGGAGATTTTGGTGGCCATTGTGCGCTGGAAACCTCATTTTGTAGCCATTTTTGGGTGGTGCGTGCTGAGTGCTATGGTGTTGGAAAATCCAAAGTCTGCGGCCAAAATGTTTGCGTGCTCAAGGCTTTAATACACCCTCCAGAATATTTTCGCGATAATATTCGGCATTTATTCTGATGCCACTGTCGATTAATACGAGCGGAGAGCGATCATCGGCTGTTACGGCGGCCCACATCATCACCATGGTAGGTGCTTGAGTTCTGGTGGCCAACCGAAGGTGTATATTTTCAGCTGACCTCTTTGGCAAGTAAACACGATCATTTTGTTTGTTTACAAACTGCTGAACAACGAACGTTTTCTCATCGGAGAAATGCAAATTCGGCAGTTCACCACTTTCGGCCAAGCGAAGCAACTCTTCAGCTCTTTTCGAGTCTATTTTCTTTCAGTTGCGGTGTAAGTTCTTGCACTTTTTGGAATTTCAATGGCTTTACTCCGAGATCATTTTTCAATATTTCTCGGCCACTGCGACGCGGGTTTCGATCAAATCGCTTCTTTACTTTTCGAACCATTTCTGCTGATTTGCTGTTTTCTTCCGTCCAATTTCTTGGAGTCGGGCTACGCTACCAGTATCACGGTAACCAGCGATGGTACGAGACGCGAAAGATTTATTCACATTTAAATGCTGCAGTGCTCTAACGATAGCCACTTTTGGTTTCCAGCCAAATATAAAGAAATCACACTATCACGCTTGAATTCCATCACGAATAACTTTTTTTGTGGAGAAATTATTATCCGATTCGATTCAGACTTAACACTTCTTAATTTTTGTATCATCACAAAATCTTTTTCAAAGAAGGTAGAGATCGGACCTTTCCTTCTGGTACCTCCCCACAAAGAGTCAAAGTTTTGAAAAACCGAATTGATAATAAAATTCGAAATAAGCATCCGGTTCTTTTTGTATTTCATCCATCACATGATTTCTACTAACACAAGATCTGCTGTGAAGATGGGAAATATCGGTACACCCCTTGTGGTATCTCCCCACAAAGGGTCACAATTTCCCATACTTATATCTTTCATAACTTGTGAAACAATCAGCAATTCTTTGCAACTGGCTATAGCTATATATCTCTCAAACAGAAACCTGAAATAAATATGGATTTCGCATAAAATTGAATATAAATGTTCGATTTTCTTGTAATTCTGCCCATACCAATATTTTTATCTGTATTAGATGAAATACCAATGAAGTAACCGATGTAGTCCAAACCAGGCACTTCGCAATATTTATGTCATGTTTATTTAGGTTCGATACGAAATGGACAATATTTGTCCATTCCTTCGGAGCCTACTCCATAGAGGGTCAATCGTTTGAATAAATCATAACAGAAGTAGAAATATATATATAATTAATCGAACATTGATTCTATCGGTAAATCCGACTGATACTTTGTTACCTGTCATTGCAATAATTTCACAAAAACTCCCACAGATAGTGAAAGTAGAACTAAAAATATAATAGAATATTTGGAGCCGATCTACATTAGTCCGACTGTATGTGAAGCTGGCACTTAGAAGATCCAAATTGTTCAAAATTATTAATAAAGTTCAAAATTATCCAAGTAATCCATTCGTTTGGTACCTCCCCCAGAAAGTCAATGTGTAGAGAATCAGAAATCTCTTAGAAGGTTGAGGCGATTTTCTATTTGTTTTAAAAATTTTCACGTCGTAAATTCCCCACATCGGTTCCCTCCCCCTGATAACAAAATTTTCCATTTCACATCTATTTTTCTATTTTCCTCTTCACATCTATTTATTATGGACAATCTTCTTACATCTAACCCTAACTACTTGCTTAACTCACCAAATAATTTTTAAGATTTGCCAAAAGACCTTTGTCTATTGGCTGTTGTCCTCACACCAAAACAAATCCTTTTGCCTTTTCTACCAACTTCCAAAGAATTTCCAAGGAAGCAGAAGAAAGACAAAAACTTAAACCGCTCATTGGCGGTCCTCTTTGTTGTTGAAAACGAAATCTGTAATGAAAAAGTCCGCTCTACTGCCAAATATATTTTAAGCAGCGGCTTTGTTTAATGCATTTCTATGATGAATGACATAGGAAGAATGAATCATACCATGGCGCACATACATATTCACACACATACAGAGACATTTCTAAGACCCAAGAAGAACAAACCGAACAAATGGCAATTGTTAAGTGCATTAAACTTAGGCTTCTTTGGAAACCATAGAAGAAGCAGTGAAAGGAAGAAAGGCAAAGAAAAACAAAATGACTGCAGAGGATTTTAGTTTCATTACACCGTAAAGCATATTTGGTTTATGACCTGGGATGTAATTTGTTGCAAGTATATCCTACAGGATTTTTAGATAGAGAGGGTTGAGTTTTCAGAAGTCGATATGGTGCGATATATAGAGTGAGATGAAAAAACTGCACCCAACTTCAGACTGCTGTCATTACCAAGCCACTGGTCCGACAGCTGTTAAAATTATTCCAGTGACAGCTCATTATATTGTTTACAAGCGTACCAAATCATTTTGGTGAGAATTTTCCAGAAAAAAAAGTTATTCCTGATGGAATTCAAGCGTGATAGTGTGATTTCTTTATATTTGGCTGGAAAACCACAAGTGGCTATCGTTAGAGCATTCCAGCATATAAATGTGAATACATCTTTTGTGTCTCGTACCATCGCCCGTTACCGTGATACTGGTAGCGTAGCCTGATGTCAAGGAAGTGGACGGCATAAAACAGCAACATCAGCAGAAATAGTTCGAAAATCAATCAGTGAGCTGAACATATTGCAATATTCCATTCGGCAAATATTGAAAAATGAACTCGGGGTAAAGCCATTGAAATTCCAAAAAGTGCAAAAACTCAACAGAAAGAAAGTAGACTCAAATAAGTTCAAGAGTGCCTTCGCTTGGCCGAAAGTGGAACTCAAGCGCCGGCCTTGGTGATTGTGTGGGCCGCCATAACAGCCGATCGTCGCTCTCCGCTCGTATTAATCGACCGCAGCATCAGAATAAATGCCAAAAATTATCGCGAAAATATACTGGAATACACATTAAAGCCTTGGGCACGCTAACGTTTTGGCCGCAGACCTTGGACATTCCAACAGGATTCAGCAACATCGCACTCAGCACGCACCACCGAAGAATGGTTACAAAATGAGGTTCCTCGCTTCATTTCCAGCGTACAAATGCCACTAAAAGTCTCCAGATACCAATCCGTTGAACTATTGTGTCTGGGGTATTTTGGAAAGCAAGGTTGGCACTAAAAAATACCAACGTTTCGATCACCCCAAGCAAGCACTTCGCCTAGAATGGGCCAAAATACCGCAGAACAACATTCGGACAGCGTGTGTCGGTTTCATTGGCCGTTTGAAGGCCATAATTCGTACCAAAAGTGACCAATTCGAACAAATCTAAACTTATTCTAAAATTTGAAAAAAAAAAAAAAAAAAAAATTAAAAAAGTTGTAAAAATTATGGCGTTTGGCTTTGTTGTTGTTTTTATCTCACCCTGTATAATTCTTCAAAGAATGAAAAAAATAGTTTTTGACACCTTACTGAAATTGAACGAAAACAAGTTAAAAAGCAGTAAGTTCGGCCTGGCCTAATACCCTCCACCATTGGAAATTTTCAAAAAATAAAATCCTTAAATCATTGTGTTAAAATTTAAAAAATACCAAATATAGCCGCTATATTGGTGTTTATACGACGTGGACCTACATATGCATTGTTTGTCATAAGCCATTACCATAATCAAATTCGAAACTTGAAATAAATGGTGAATAATGTAGCTCAAATCATCAAAATATCCTATATAGGGAGGTACCGTTATATCGGAGCTGTGCAAAGACCTGGACCTGCATAGACAATTTTCTGTCACAGGCTGTAGCATTCATTACGAACTTCAACTACCACATCTCAAACAATTTCGGTGTGTATTGTACCTAAAATCGTCGAAATACCGAATATAGGGAGGTACTGATATATGGGGCCTATACGAAGACCTGGACCTGCATAGACAATTTTCTGTCACCGAATGTAGTTTTTATAACGAACACTAAATACGTAATTTGAAACAATTCCGGCGAATAATGCCGCTAAAATCATCAAAATACCGAATATCGGGAGGTACCGTTATATGGGAGCTATATGAAAACGTGGACCTACATGGCATTAATCAGCCTACTGGAAAAATAAACATGTGTGCAAAATTTTAGCCATCTATCTCAATTCATTCGAAACAGACAGACGGACATCGCTAAGTCGACTTAGAATTT
Source organism: Musca domestica (assembly GCF_030504385.1). Classification (NCBI taxonomy): domain Eukaryota; kingdom Metazoa; phylum Arthropoda; class Insecta; order Diptera; family Muscidae; genus Musca; species Musca domestica. The sequence goes on along the minus strand of NW_026712249.1, from coordinate 27,838,524 downwards.
TACGCTTATCAAGAATATACATACTTTGTTGGGTCTGACATGAGTATTTCGAGGAGTTACAAACGGAATGACAAAGTTAATATATCCTCCTTAGTATGAGGTATAAAAACATTTTCAAACCAATTTTCATGCAAAAGCAAAACATATATGGCAAAACGTCCCAGTGTTAAGCGTTAAAAAAAACGTATGAAAATCTTACAACTTTCAAAATTGAAGTCAAGGTGGAAACCCTTACCTTGACTTGAATCATGGCCTATATAAGGTCGCCTTCTTATAACTAAGTTTACTGTCAAAGGACATATTATGATCTGGAATTCAAGGAGAGTCAAATCACAAAAGAAGTCTTCTAGGTCAACCTAATGCAGGCCTTGACTTCAATTTTATTATTTATTAAATTTTTATAAACCCTTTTTGAGGGATCTTTCAATCCGTATAACTCTTAAAATTATAAGTACATCAATAAATAACCATATCATTCTCTTTTTCCAAAAAATTCTCTTTCCTCAGTAATATCGTCATGCCAACTAACCTGATTTTTTCTCTTCTCTACCTTTTTTCATTTCTCCATTTCTCTATTCTCCATTTTCTTGCATCAGTAACCCTTTTGTCTAGAAGCTTCAATATTTTATAAGAAATTAAATGAAAAAAGGGCTTGTCATTCTCCTTTGCTTTCTGTGGGCAATACTTTAAGAAATTAATAAGAAAATCAGGTCAGTGCAATAAATAACATTTGCAGGACTTAAAGGTAAACGAAAGAGAGAGAGAGAAAGGCATTGAACAGAAATAGCAATGAGATGTATGTAATTCTATAAGACAATATATGTGTATAATAAATAATGCAATTTGTTATTTTAAAATAAAAATATTTTTCTTCTTTCTTTTCAGGTAACTGATTAATATTGAAGAAGAGTGTGGGTGAGTGGTTTAGAGAAAAAAATTTTTTTAAACAAAAATATTAAATTTTACTGATATAAAACATACAACTTTTGTTATCGATCAAAATATTTAGTTGGACATTTTGTGTTATTAAATCGTCCACCATAGTATGGAAAGTGTATTAAGTTGGTAATATATGTTTGATCGGCATAAACTTCTATGTCAATTTAGCGATGTCCGCAAGTAAAAAAGCTGTAAGTTTGGCCGGGCCGAAATTTGAATACATTTGGAACGAATTTTGGAACTTTCACAAAAAAAATATGTAGCTGTTATATTTGAGTCTATACGACGACGTGGACCTACATAGGCAACTTTTGTAAGCCATTACATTGTCCAAATGCGAAACTTGCAAAAAAAAATCGGCGAATGAAATGCCAAATTTGAAACATTGTAAAAAATGTCGCTTAAATCACTAAAATACCGAAGATAGTGAAGTGCCATTATATGGGGGCTACACCAAAACATGGCCCATCAATGCAAAAGTGATGCGGACATAATATACATTTGAGTAAAATGTTATCAACCAACTTCATTTCTTTCGGAAGCTAGAGTGATTTCCACAGACGGACAGATGCACGGACATCACTAAATCGACATAGAATTTTATGCCGATCAAGAATATATATACTTTGGTGGTAGAGGGTACCGATAGATTTTTTTTTTTTTTTTTTTTTTTTTTGGGTTTATTAGTCACAATTTTAAAACGAATTTGCTATAAGTTGGCAGCATGTGTTCGTAACTGTTAATGTAGGTTTAAGTTTTGATATTTTCATATAACTGTACCTTCAGATATTCGCTATTTTAATGACTTGGGTCACACTTTTCACCGGAAATAATTCAAATTTGGAAGTTGATGTTCGTAATGAGTACTAGATTTTATGACAGAAAATTGCTCATAAAGGGTCCACGTCTTTGTATAGCCACTATACAACGGTACCTCCCTATGTTCGGTATTTTGATGATTTTAGCGATATTATTTACCGGAATTGTTTCAAATTTCGTATTTCCCACAGGCTATGCCAGAAAATGACACACGGAGGTTCAAGTTTATGTATGTTTATGAGCTACCAGCATTTTTCAACATAATTTTCTTGAAAAATTTCAAATTCCTTCCAAATGGTGGTGTGTATTCAAATCGCGGCCAGGCCAGAAGGTATATTTCAGTTGATACGACCAAAACGTGCCTCATCGAAATAATGGTTTTAGACCCTAAGTCTCTTTGGACCAAATGGCGTCGATCGATAGCGATATCCGCACTTTCTTATAACAACAGTGCTTCCTTAACTTGATACTTATTTTCTGGATTATACCTTTTTCTATTCACACACTTCCAAAAGTAAATTTTAGTACTTAAGGTTTACTTTTTACTGAGTTTCCAAAAATCCTTGGTCGTCTATTCTACATAACATCATAGATCCTCATTTCAAATTTCAGGTTTTCCTTTCCCAAATACCAAATATAATACCTTTTAGTAACTTGTGTACATTTCACAAAAAAGGCCCCAATTCCAAAATTCATATTTCCAGCTATATCCCTTCCTAAATACCAAATACTATACCTTCCTAAATACAATACTATTTACTGTCTTAGTATGTTTTTCAAAATTCACCTCCATATATAAATCCCACCTCACAAAAAGTGGCCACCTCACATTGAGTACCATTAAGTATTCTCAGATCTTTTTTAAAAACCACTTTCAACAAGTTAGAAAATATCAGTCTGTTTTGCCGGCACATGTATACCCTCAGCTAATGTTCGATTATTTAAATATGTTTTGACATCTGTTAGATTATTCAAATTGTTGACCCTCTATGGAGTAGGCTCCGAAGGAATAAGCCAAATATGATATAAATATTGCGACGTGCCAGGTTTGGACTACATCGACTGCTTCCTTCACTTTACATAAAATATGTGCTAATTTTAAGAAAATTTTAAAAGTGTGCGCTTTGTGCCACAAACAGTCGACCGAAGTATTCCATTTGTATACCTAATCTGATACAGATAAAAATATTGGTGTGGGCAAAATTACAAGAAAATCGAAAATTTATATCCAATTTTATACGAAATCATAAATTCCATATTCATCTCAGGTTTCAGTTTGAGACAAATATTTGAATACAGCAAGTTGTAAAGAATCGCTGACTTGTTTCGCAAGTAATGACAGTTAAAAGTATTAAAGGGATTTGCAGATATATATCATATTCACAAAAGATCTTGTGTTACCAAGAATGTTTGTATGTGTGAAATTTGAGCATTTGGTTTTTCAAAATTTTGAACCCTATGTGGGGGACGTACCAAAAGAAATGGTCCGATGCCTCCCTTCTTTATAACAGATCTTGTGTTGATGGAAATATTGAGATATACCAAGTCTGAGTGGAATCGGATTTTATTTTCACGTTTTATGAACTTCATTTATACTCAAAATTGTGTCGCCTTGTTGGGGTGGTACCAGAAGGAGTGAACCAATATATCACATCTTCACAACAGACATTGAGTTAGTATTGTGATGTGTGTAATGTAAAGGGAACCGGGTACTTATTTCGGTTTTTATTATCGTTTTGGTTATTCAAAATTTTGACCCTTTGTGGGGGAGGTACCAGAAAGAATGAGCCGACTTCTAACATCTTTATAACAGATCCTGAGTTCATGAAAATATTGAGATGTGCCAAGTCTGTGTGTAATCGGATATTATTTTTGCAATTTACGAGCTTCATTGATACTAAAAAATTTGACCCCCAGTGGAGGAGGTACCAGAAGGAGTGGACCAATATATCCCATCTTCACACCAGACCTTGGGTTAGTAAAAATATTGTGACGTGTGCAATTTGAAGACAATCGAACTCTTACATCACATTTTATAAGAATTATAATCATTCCAAATGTTGACCCTTTGTGGGGGAGGTACCTTATTGAGTGGACCGATATTGTCCATTTTCGCACCTGACCTAGTGCAGATGCAAAGTTGGAGCAAAATTGGATTATCCTTTCTCTTTCTGTGCAATAAATTATTTTCTTGGAAAATACTGATATTTTATGGGAGAGGTAACAGAAGGAGTGGACCGATATTGCCCATCTCAGAACTCGATCTAAATTTGACAATAATATTAGAATGTACCAAGTTTGGATCAAATCGGAATCCAGACGGATTCGACTCCAAATGTCCTGAAACGGATTTGGTTCAAAGAGACCTAGGGTCTAAAACCGCTATTGCGATGAAGCACGTTTTGGCCGTATCAAATGATGTATACCCTCTGCAGCCATATAAATATCAACCCTGTACAGTAACCGTAGAATCAATATTTCAAAATTCTAGTTTCATCCGTTCACCCAAACCCAAATTGTACAAAACCTACTTATCATCACCTTTTTATATCAACATTACTTGCAAAGCTTAAATCTTATACCGAATATCAAGATTTAAGCTTTATTCGTTCATATAACACCAAATATAGTTCGTTACATCTGTCGTACATCCCATCGGCGAGTCTTATCCAAAATTATAGAATTCTAGTTGTAACTATTTGACCAACACCTTTACCTTTAGTACATTGATATTTCGAACTTTCAAAAACCCAGACTTATTTCACACCGACATTGACCAACATACAAACTTTGAAGATTCTAGACTCAAAATTTATATTAGCATGGACCTATAACGAACACCTAAGCTACAATGTTATATGTCAATAGGGAATTCTATTTGGTACATTTTATTTAAATTGGTTTAAAAGCAATAGATACTCTTAGAAAAGCGTTAAGTCATAAGGAGTCTGTAAAATATATACAAAATGAAACAAATTATAGATAAATAAACAAAACAATAAATTATAACTCATTCCGTTGGAAAATGTGGTCAAAAACTTCAAAATACCTATTTTTATATGGAGGCTATATCTTTGATTTGAAACATACCCATATCATGCATGCATAATAAAATCAATTTTTCAACCTAATTGCTCCTCTTTTAAAATAATCAACATCAATTTGGAACAACTATTTTTCAAAAAACATACGTTCCTACCTATTCAAATACCTAATTAGCCCATTCGGAAATAACAGACATTTCAAATTGAAAATTTAGATTCCTCCATATTTGTTTGTTTCGTCTCCTATATTTGTTTATGTTCTCAGCATCAACGAAAAGGTGAGTTTGTTAATTACATTATTTCCTTACACAAAGTTGTGGTCAGCTAAATATTATTCGATAAAAAAAAAATTCCGGATTTATTAAAAACTAAACTGTTGATATAGGCATAACACCAAACTAGTAACACTGTACAGTTTTGAGAAGTATCATAGTTCTCTCGAGCTTGCCTTGTTAGGAACACAAACTGTGGTCGTATACACTATTGTATATTACTAAATATTATGTATACGCACCAGGGTTGAGTAGTTACGCATATAATTGCAGGACAACAAAGTAAAAACCACCATTTTCATTTGGTAGAAGCACAGGGTTCGAGAATCTTAAATATAAGTAACCTTTTTATAAGAGAAATAATAAAAATACTTAATATACAATCATGCCCACACAATCGACCAGTTGGAGGTTAGTTAAAATATATTAAATCTGTTAATATCTCTTTTCCAACGATCAAAGTAACAATTTTATGGTCTGGCCATTATTTGCAACGATTTGATATCTAAGCATCATTATATGGCACAAAAATAAAGTTTCGTTTTGCTTAAAACACATATAAAACCAATATTATGACAAGAAACTCGCACACACACACACGCATTCACCCGAAAGTAACGCCCTCTACCATTGATCCACCCACTATGTTGTTGATATCTTTTTAGTAAACTATTATAGCCAAAGATTTACTGGAGAATATAAAATATTTATTATGCCAAGATACATAAAGTACATTTCTATGAACATAAATCGATTGCTGAAATGGCAGTGGTATCTGACGTTTTCAAATAAATTTCAATAATGTTCAGAGGGCCACATAAAAAACAAAGAAAACTGAGCAAAGTAATACTTTTTTTTTTTTTTTTTTTTGCCAATAGTAAATAATCAAATTTTATAGTATTGAACCGATGACACTGAAAAATAAAAGATGGAGGACCCATTTAAATTTCGATTGGTTTCCAAGTGAAAAAAAAAACTGAGAAAGAATTAGGTGGTGGGTAGTCTCGTAGTGCAGCAGTATAGGTTATGTTAGTTAAGGCGATTTTAAGTTGAAATTGAAATTTAAATTGAAAACTGAACCTCACTCCTTTTGACCCCTTTTTAAAACCTACACCACATAGAGAAGAAAGCGAGTTAGGCCCATATTTACTTTTGATGACCTTCATATAATCACATTCTGAGTCGATTAATGCATAGCAGCTCGTCTGTCCATGTATTATTGTAAACAAAATTCCGCTCGCAGGTCGATTGAGATGAAATTTTTCAAACAATATTTGTTTGGCCCAAAGACGAACTCTATTGAAATTGGTGAGAATCGGTTAAATTTAGATATAGCTCCCATATATATCATCAACTGATTTCGTGTTATGTGTACATCAAATGGCCAATATCAGTCCCAATGACTTGAATTTAGGCACATCCCACCGAATTCAGCCTAGAAGCAAGTACTTCAAATTTGCTGCAAATCGATTCAGATATAGCTCAAACCCCTAAGTATATATTTTATCCGATTTGGTATTTAAGTCCCTCATATTCATAATACGCACTCCACAAGAATGGTATTTGGTAGCATACAACTTATGGATCTCAAAAATACCTCTGTCAAATATTATCAAGATCGGATCAGATTAGGATATAGCTACCATAAATATCTTTATCCGATTTCAGTCTTTTTTTGCGCACCAAATAGCCAATATCAGTCCAAATTACCTGAATTTTGGCACATCCGACCAAATTCAGTCTAGAAGCAAGTACATCATGTTTGGTGCAAATTGGGTCAGATATAGCTATAGCTGCCATACATATGTTTTATCTGATTTGGTCTCTCAGATTCGTATATGTACTCCACAAGAATAATATTTAGTACCAGAAACCAAACACAGCTCGGAAATACCTCTGTCAAATTTTATCGAGATTTGATCAGAGTTGGATATAGCTCCCATATACAGGGTGAAAACAAAAACTGCAACAAAGTCAAGCGCCACATTTTTTTTTTCTTTCGAGTTTGATTGAATGAAAGGAAAAAAATGTCGGAAATAGCATCAAATTTTAGAATAAGTTTAGATTTGTTCGAAGTGGTCATCTTTGTCACGAATTATGGCCTTCAAACGGCCAATGGAACGGTCACACGCTGACCGAATGTTGCTCTGCGGTATTTTGGCCCATTCCAGGCGAAGCGCTTGCTTGAGATGATCGACACTTTGGTATTTTTTAGTGCCAACTTTGCTTTCAAAATACTACAGAAAAAATAGTCCAACGGATTGGTATCCGGAGATTTTAGTGGCCATAGCGCGCTGGAAATGAAGCTGAGTGCGATGGTGCTGAGTCCTGTTGGAATGTCCAAGGCCTGCGTCCAAAGTGTTTGCGTGACCAAGGCTTTAATACACCCTCCACAATATTTTCGCCATAATATACGGCATTTATCCTCATGCCACGGTCGATTAATACGAGTGGAGAGCGACCATCGACTGTTATGGAGGCCCACACCATCACCATCACCATGGCCGGCGCTTGAGTTCTGGTGGCCAACCGAAGGTACACGTTGACCTCTTTGGCAAGTAAACACGATCATTTTGTTTGTTTACAAACTGCTGGACAACGAATGTTTTCTCATCGGAGATGGAGAAGACCAAATTCGGCAGTTCACCACTTTCGGCCAAGCGAAGCAACTTTTTTGCTCTTCTGAGTCTATTTTCTTTCTGTTGATGTGTAGGTTCTTGCACTTTTTGGAGTTTCAATGGTTTTACCCCGAAGATCACTTTTCAATATTTGCCGAATGGAATATTGCGGTATGTTCAGCTCACGAGCCATTTTTCGACCACTGCGACGCGGGTTTCGATCGCTTCTTTACTTTCGCTTCTTTACTTTTCGAGCCATTTCTGCTGATGTTGTTATTTTTTACCGTCCACTTCCTTGACGTCGGGCTACGCTATCAGTATCCCGGTAACGAGGATGGTACGAGACACAAAAGATTTATTCACATTTAAATGCTTGAGTGCTTTAATGATAGCCACTTGTGGTTTTCCAGCCAAATATAAAGAAATCACACTATCACGCTTTAATTCCATCATGAATAACTTTTTTTCTGGAAAATTCTCACCAAAATGCTTTTGTACGCTTGTAAACAATTTAATGAGCTATCACTGGAATAATTTTAACAGATGTCGGACGAGTGGCTTAGAAATGACAGCAGCCTGAAATTGGTTGCAGTTTTTTCATCGCACCCTGTATATCTTTATCCGATATCAGGTTAAATGTGCACCAAAGGACTAATATCAGCCCAAATCAACTGAATCAGCATAGAATTCTATGTCGATTTAGCGATATCGGCCCTTCTGTCCGTCCGTCTGTAGATTGATATAATCTTAGTCAGGTGTTGAAATGGGCTGTGGTTAGCCCCAATATAACTGCATCGACAGATTTAAGTTTTTTTGACTGCTTTAGTCGCAGTTTCAATACAAGTGTGCTGTAAATTGGCATTTTCATTATATAAGAATCTTTCTATAGAACTGTCCTTGCATAGACTTGTCAATGTAGGTTTAAGTTATGATTTGTGTTACAGTTTTCATCGGAAATGTTTCAAATTTGCAATTTGAAGTTCCTAATGGGTACTACATCCTATGACAAAACACTGCTCAAGCAGGTCTACTTCTTCGTATAGCCCCCATATAACGATACCTCCTTATATTCGGTATTTTCCTATTAAGCTATATTCGTCACCGGAATTATTTCAAATTTCGTATTTGTAGTTTCTTATTGGTACAGAAAATTGCATATACAGATCCAGGTCTTCTCAAAGCCCCCATATAAAGGTACACCCTATGTTTCTGTTACTATATATAATTCTAGTTTTATAAAAAAATAATTAAAATATGCGGTTTGTTTTTATACCCTAAAACACTATGTGTTGGGGGTATTATAAGTTTGATTGGGCCAAAAATTATGTAACACCTCAAAATATTGGTTTCCCACATAGGAAAGTATATATGGATCTTCTTATCTCGCCGAGCTGAGTCGATCTAGCTATGTATGTCCGTCCGTCCGTCTGTCCGTCTGTCCACGTTAATTTGTAATCACGCTACAGGTCGCAATTATGGCCCGATCTTCACGAAATTAAGAATGGAGGTGGGGATAGTGGCAGAATAGAACCCTATTTCTTTTGGAGATGATCACATAATATGTAGGGGTTGAAATTGACCAAATACTGAAAAATCCTGATTTTGCAGTTGCTCTACAGGACGCAATTATAGACCAATCGACGCGGAAGTTAGCATGGGGCTAGAGCTTAGGGCTGGGCAGAAGCCTTCCAATTTTGATGGTCATCGGGTCTGGTAACATACCATAACATTTGTATTAAAAAAAGTCAAATTTCCATTAAACCGCGAATATTTTTAATCCCGGCAGAATCATAAAAAGACGAACAGGTCAATTCTGACCGTTACGTAGATACCGATAGTAAATATGTCGGATATATATAGCGGAATATAAACAATACATATATACAAAAGGGAGGGGATGTTAGCTAAAATGCTCATATCTCAAGAGTGGCTGGACCGATTTTGACAAATTTTGTCAATTCAGAATGCTCTCTAGGCATAAAAGTATAAAATGTAAAAAAAATCGCATAAAAAGATGCCAATAATGATGGCAACATAGATTTTGTAGTATTTTGTGACATTTTTTTTTTTTTTTTTCTTCATATTTTTGCGATTTTTTCAATTTGACTTATGATATTGAACTGAATATTTTGTAATGTTTTTTCACCTTACAACACAGGTTGGGGTTATTATATACAAACTGCAATTATCGTCCGATCCTTACGAAAAATTTCACAAAGTTAGGGTTGGGCTCAGAACGGCTAGTCCTATTGTTTTCAAAGATGTCCACAATATATTTAGATTTCCCCAATATATTATATTTCAAATGGACCAACAACTAAAAATGTTCCTGATTTCGCAGCCGTTATAAAGGTTACAAATAGAAACCAAAGGACACGGAATCTAGCATGAAATTAGAGTTTAGGACAGAGGGTAGTATGGACCATTACGATTTTGTGTGAAAAAAATACCAGCATTTCTTACAGGCGATATCCGAAATACACAAAATGGGGGAACTTCTGGCTTATTTATGCTGATTTCATTGACAAATATAGCCAAATATCGTAGGCAAGCAATTCATATAGATGAGTCTAAATTTGGAGATACAGAGGGGCTTTGCTTTTGGAGATGATCGCAAAATATTTAGAGGCTCAAATGAACCAAAAACAGAAAAAATGTCCTGATCACACAATTAACACCAAGGGGCTTCTAACATGTTGTAGTGTTGTAGGGTATCAAATGGTCGGCCCCGCACGACTATAACCTTTGCTTACTTGTTTTTCGATGAAAACGTTCAAAACGCCGATACATGTGTCCTTTTTTTTAACACTACTTGCATAATCTGCTGGATTTACCCCATAATTATTTTTTGTGTTGCTCAGTATTATCGATTCTAGCACTATAAAAAATATCTTGCTTATTTGTATTTCTAAAACTTATTGAAACAAACAACTTTGCTAAACAAAAACAAAAAAAAAAACTCTTTTTCAAAATGCATATTAACTTGTTAACTTATCAAATCAAGTTTAAAAACCAAGACCCCTAGATATGCATGTACACATGTTCTCCGACATATATCTATTTTTACATATTAATGAATATTCATGTCGATGGTTAGTCGAATTAGTGCATTCGGGTTTAGGTCATGAATGAAACTCCTCTGGAATATGAATGCACAAATTCCTGACAGAACCTCCCAAACAAGAAAAAACATGTGTCGATTTTTAATGAGATTGCGCATCCCAGCATGCCATATGAATATATTAATCGAAAGTTAGTCATGCATGGTATGCATATTAATAAAGAGATGTGTGGTATTTTTATGCATATCTGTATGTGTATGTGTGTGTGTGTTTATACTGTGGTTATCCCAAAGGACAACGTTAAGGTACATATGTGTGTGTGTGCGCATTGCATATATTTGGTTCAGTATAAGTATGCAATGAATAAACTATTTTGTGGAATTCCCTAAATAACAATGCTTATGGAATTTTGTTCAGAAATGTTATTGGTGAAAATGAAATTAGAGAAGGTGATAAACCTGATTTCAAACCGATTGATCATTTCTAACTTCATAATTAATTGGGATGTAAATATGATGCCCAAGAATTGTGATGGAATTCAAAAGCATCGAAGGGAGTGAAGGAAATCAGTTTGAAAATATTTTATTTTTATACTCTACAAAACTATGTGTTGGGGGTATTATAAGTCTGATTGGGCCAAAAATTATGTAACACCTCGAAATAATGGTTTCCGATATAGGAAACTATATATAAATCTCCCTATCTCGCCGAGCTGAGTCGATCTAGCTATGTATGTCCGTTCGTCCGTCTTGCTATGTAAGTCCGTCTATCTAGCTATGTATGTCCGTCCGTCTGTCCATGTTAATTTGTAATCACGCTACAGGTTGAAATTGTAGCCCAATCCTCACGAAATTGAAAATTGAGGCGGGCTTAGGGTCAAAATAGAACCCTTTTGTTTTTGGAGATGATCGCACAATATTTAGAGGTTGAAATGGAAAATGGAGTGGGTTTAGGGTCAGTGTTTAGCTCAGAGGGGCTCCGCCGATGGGAGTAAAACGCCGAATGCGTCGAGCAGTGGACCGTAGGGGGGAAGTATAAAAAGAAATAAAACACAGGGGTTTTCCTTAATATATACAAGTATTTATTGCTAGTTTGGTGTTTGGTAACAATTTTACCTGTGGCAACAACATGCCTTTCTATGCACAACGATATGTGCTGCAAACGATATTGCCGGTGTTGTCTGTCCGAATGACAGCGAAATACTACTAGATGTCTAAAGGAGGCGGCAAAACAAGTGACAACTAATTACTCGTTAAAATGTCAAAGGCGCTAGCACAAGGTTGCAATAAACCGTAGCGCGTACATTTTAACGAATAATTAAGGACCAAACCAGGGGTCAATAAAAAGCAATATTTAATACAATTCTAAATTAAACAGTCAGGATAGAAACCTATTGTTTTTGGAGTTAAAATAGGGTTGAAATGGACCAAAAAAGTTCTGAGTTTGCAGTTGCTCTTTTGGACACAATTATGAACCAATCAACGCGGAAACTTCCACGGAGTTAGAGTTCAGGGCTGGACAGAAGCTAACCAATTTGGATGGTAATCGGACAATATTTAGCGGGCAAAATAAACCATAACTTTTTGTTATCAAAAAATACGAAAATTTCCACTAAACCGCGAATACTGTTGATCCCGGCCAACTTACAAATACATTTAAAGGACACTTCTGACCATAACAGTGATGCTAAGAGCCAAGATATCGGATATGTAGCAAAATATGTACCATATATATGTAAAAGAAATATATCTACTTATAAGTCAAGAACCGCTGGAGAGATTTTTTTTCAATTCTCATCAATTCGGAATGGTCCCTTGAATGAGAAGAGATTTAAGTGCAGGGGAGAAGTCTAGCATTTTGGGAGACCATTGGATTATATTTAGCAGTAAAATGGTCCACAACTTTCGTTAAAACTTTTTTGAATACCTAATAACACGACGAAGTGCGTAAATATTCTGGAAATACCCCGGTCAAAAATCTAAGGGTAGGGCTCTATGACATCGTATCAAAAACCCTCAGCCATGTGGCTAGAGGTGGTAGACATTCTTTTATGCGGCCAAAACGTGCCTCATCGAAATAACACTTTTAGACCCTAGGTCTCTTTGGATCAAATCCGTTTCAGGACATTTGGAGGCGATCTAGCGATGCCCGTCCATCTGTCTGTCTGCCTCGCTGGTGCACACAATAACTCTAAGGGAGAATTGGTTCACACTTGGTAAATCGTATTATTGTCAAACCTAACAATATCGGTCCACTCCTTCAGGTATCACCCCCATAAGAAGTCAACATTTTTTTCAAGAACAAAAAAAAAATATTTATTTGCACAGAAAAAGAAAGCATCACCCGATTTGACTCCAACTGCAAATACTAATAATTTCACCAGTGCTAGGTCAGGTGTAAAAATGGACAATATACCCCATCAAGTACCTCCCCCACAAAAAGTAAAAATTTTGAATATCCACTTGGCTCATCTCAATATTTCCACCAACACAATATCTGTTACAAAGATGGTAGTGATCGGACTATTCCTTATGGTACCTCCCCCACAAAGGGTCAAATTTTGAATAACCAAAACGAAAATAAAATCTGAAATAAACATCCGGTTCTCTTCATATTTCATACATCTCATTATTACTACCAACTTAAGATCTGCTGCGAAGATGGGATATATAGATCCACTCCTTCTGGTACCTCCCGCACAATAGTTAAAAATGTTGAATATCTATGAAGTTCGTAAAACACAAAATTCAAAACCGATTCCATTCAGATATGGTAGAACTTAATATTTCTTTCGACACGAGACCTATTATACAGATGCTAGAGATCGGACCATTCCTACAGGTAACTCCCCCACAAAGGTTCAAAGTTTTAAATAAATAAAACTATTATAAAATCCGAAATAAGCATCCGGTCCTCTTCATATTTCATACATCCCATTATGGCTACTAACACAAGATCTGCTGTGAAGATAGAATAATATCGGTCCACTCCTCCTGGTGCAACAAAGGGTCAACATATTAAATATCCATGAAGCTCAAAAAAACTCGAAATTAACATCCGATTCTTTTCCAATTTTCCACATCCTAATATTTCTACTTAAGCAAAATCTGGTGTAAAGATGGTTGATATGGAATCACCCTTTCTGGTACCATCCCCACATAGGATAAAATGTTAAATTAGTTAAAACGTTTATAAATATTGAACTGAGAGTCCGATTATCTTCAAATTTCGCACATTTCAATATTTTCCACTAACACAATGTCTGATATGAAGAACGGATTTAACGGACAACTCTTTCTAGTACCTCCCACACAGAGGGTCAACATTTGGGATAACTATATATAGAATGCGAAATTAACATTTGATTCCATTCAGACTTGGCACATCTCAATATTTCTATCAACACAAGATCTGATACAAGGATGGTAGAGATCGAAGCATTTCTTCTGGTACCTCCACCACATGGATTTCAAGATTTTGAAAAATAAAAGGCTCAAAGAAATCGAAATAAGCATTAAATTCTCTTCAAATTTGACAAATACAAACACTTTAGGCAACACAAGATCTGCTGTGGAGATGGGATATATCGGTCAACTCCTTCTGGTGCTTCCTCCAAAGGTTCAAAATGTTGAATAACCATGAAGCTCATAAAACGCGAAATTAACATCGAATTCCATTCAGACTTGGTACATTTCAATATATTCATAAACCCACGATCGGTTATAAAGATGGTAGAGATCGGACCTTTTCATCAGGTACCTCCCCCACAAAGGGTCAATGTTTTGAAAAACCAAAATTATTGCAAAATACGGAATAAGCATCCGGTTCTCTTCATATTTCACACTTCGCGTTAAGTCTACTAACACGATCTGTTGTGCAGATAGAATATATCAGTCCACTCCTTCTGGACAAAGGGCAAACCTTTTTGAAAATCCATGAAGTTCAAAAAACGCGAAATTAACATCTGAATCCATTCGGACTTGGTACATCTCAATATTTGCATTAACACAAGATCAGTTATAAATATTGTAGAGATCGGGCGTTTCCTTCTGGTACCTCCCCCACATAGGGTCAATGTTTTGAAAAACCAAAATTATTGCAAAATACGGAATAAGCATCCGGTTCTCTTCGTATTTCACACTTCGCATTAATTCTACTAACACAATATCTGTTGTGCAGATAGATTATATCAGTCCACTCCTTCTGGACAAAGGGCAAACATTTTGAAAATCCATGAAGCACATAAAACGCGAAATTAACATCCGAATCCCTTCGGACTTGGTGCATCTCAATGAACACAAGATCAGTTATAAATATTGTAGTGATCGGGCGTTTTCTTCTGGTACCTCCCCCACATAGGGTTCAAGATTTTTGAAAAACAAAACGCTCAAGGAAAGCGAAATAAGCACCCATCTCTCTTCAAAATTCACACACACAAACATTTTTACTATTAAAATATCTCTTGTGAAGATGTTGTATATATTCGAACCCCTTCTGGTATCTCACCCAAAAAGTGTCACAATTTTCAATACTCTTATCTGGCAAAACTGGTGGTCACTCTTTACAACTTGCTATATCTAAATATTTCTCTAAACCAAGAACCTGGGATGAATAAGGAATTTATTTCACATAAAATTGGACATAAATGTTCGATTTTCTTATATTTTATTTGATGAAGCACGAGAATGGAATACTTCGGACGACAATATCTGGTACATCATGCACATCTTAACATGCCTCAATATTTAAATCATATTTATTCAGGCCCGATACGAAATGGACAATATTGGCCCATCCCATAACGTACTCCATAGAGGCTCAACAATTCCAAAAAAAAATTATTTAAATAATCGAGCCATGGCTGAGGGTATTCATCTATCGGCAAGACCGACCTATACTTTTTAACTTGTTTTTCCTCCCTCAACATTGTGGTGCAAAATGTTGAGGGAGGAGACATTAATAAATATTGAAAAAATATGATAATTATTTAAAAATATTCGTATTTTTCTAAAAAATTGTGGTGATCCATGTTGCATGAATGTCGGATATTATTAATCAGCTACAGGTCATGTTCTAAATCACTTAATTTTTAAACATTTAAACGCTGAGAGCTTATGCTTTCTCTCACTTTTCTACTCCATCAATTGCTTTCATTTAAATCATAATCCTGACCCTCAACCTTTTCTACTTGCCCAATTGCATCCACTCGCATCAGATTAAACTCTTTAACAGTCAGCTAAGAGTTACTGTAAAAATACTTTTCCAAAAACAGATTATAAATAATTCCATTAACAAAATTGGAATAACGCCGAAAATGCAGATTCCAACCAGATGCTTCTCTATTATCAAAATTAAATGCATTTTTTTATTTCAATTCAATTTAACATTTCATTTAAATGGTGTTGTTGTTAAATTGAAAAAAAAAACGATGAATGATGTGCTGCGGAAAAAAAAATTGTTAAGTTTCCAATTTAATAGCATTGCAAGAATTAAGGTTTTAATGGCTTACAAAAATTGCCACATTTATAAATAATCTACTAGCACATATATATACACACAGATATATGTGTATCCACATTTTATGGTGGTATAACCATACCCTTGCTGGGATAACCAAAATAGCCCAAACTTTTCAATTCAATCAAGAGTTCGGGGAAATTGTTAACAGCATTCAATATGGCCTTTTCCAGGGCATCGTATTGATAGTGTGGTGCGAATGGCATCTCTTCGAAAGCCTGCATGAAAACTTTGCCACGTTCATTGCCAATAGCTATGGAATTACCGTCACGTGAAAATCTAGGGAAGACAAAGGAAGTGAAATAGTACTTCGATATACGTCAGTAGACTTTTGCTTAGCAAACAACTAATGCTAAATATATTCAATTAAATTTCAGCTACTTCTTCTATAAAATGTCGCATTTTTTACTTACAACGCCAAAGTATTGTAGGACGATCCCAAAGTATGTACGGAAACTGGTTTCAGAGTGCTTCTCTTTAGATCCCAAATTTCACATTGTTTTCGATTTAGCGCTATCAAAACGGTAGAATGTGTTCGACTCCACCCTGCCCATTGATATGGGCCGTACATATTTTGCAAGGTTATCAGCGGCTTAAATATGCCCTCCATCCAAATTCGAATATACCTGGAAAATAGCTCAAATTTTCTCAAAATGTCATATTTATTTTATTATAGAGAGCGGAAGATACGCTTTTAAGGAAATTCGTATTTATATATAAAAGAATAGTGTGATGGGGGACTGATGGATTTATCGACATCCAGACGATTTAGAAATTTTGCCCAGATTGGGGTGTAGAGGTGAGATAAAGCTTGATTTTATAAAGTTCGAACTATACGTGCATAAAAAGACTAAAATGAAATAACAATTGAATCAATTGTATTGGACAAATGTGCAATTCTGAATTTTGGAAGGAGGGTCGCTTATTGGGTGTAGGATAGATCTACCACAGGTTTTAATGAAATTCGAACCTCAAATTTGATCAATATTGCCAATATCCTCCTCTTCAATTTTTGTAAAAAAAGAACTTGTTCAACATGCCCTGATAAATTACCCAATTACGCTCTTGGATCAAAATCCGCAAATGAGACAACTTTTATAGTCTTCACCATTCTATGGAGGCTTTAGTAACTTTGTCATTTCATTTGCAACTTCTCGATAAACGCATGTTGGACCCTACAAAGTATATACAGGGTGAGATAATAAACAGCAACAAAGTCAATCGCAATAACAAATTTTTATACCCTGCAACACTATGCGTTAGGGGTATTATAAGTTTGATTGGGCCAAAAATTATGTAACACCTCGAAATATTGGTTTCCCACATAGGAAAGTATGTATGGATCTTTCTAGCTCGCCGAGCTGAGTCGATCTAGCTATGTATGTCCGTCTGTCTGTCCATGTTAATTTGATCCTCATCCTCGATCCGATCCTCAAGAAATTGAAAATGGAGGTGGGGTTTACGTCAGAATAGAACCCTATTTCTTTTGGAGACGATCGCATGATATTGGGGTTGATTTTGCAGTTGCTCTACAGGTCGCAATTATAGACCAATCGAAGCGGCAGTTAGCATGTGGCTAGAGCTTAGAGCTGGGCAGAAGCGTTCCAATTTTGATGGTCATCGGGTAATTTTTAGTGGGTGAAATAGACCATAACATTTATATTAAATAAAACTCAAATTTTCCATTAATCCACGAATATTTTTAAATTCAGGCGAAATCACAATTAACCGAACTGGTCAATTCTGACCGCTACGTAGATGCCGAAAGTAAAAATATAGGATATATATAGCGATGTTTCCATTCCACCGAAACCCTGAAAATAACTTAAAGGCGAAATCCACAATACACAAGAGGCGAACTTTTCTTAATGCTGATTTTGTTGACGAATATAGCCAAATATTGTAGACAAGCAAATCATATAGACGAGTCTGAATTTGGAGTTACGGAGGGGCATCTTAAATTTGGAGATTGTCGCAAAATATTTAGGGGTCAAATGAATCAAAACCACAAAAATTTTCCTGATCACACAATTGAAACCAATCGACAAGGTATTCTTCCTGAGAAGAGAATTAGGATCATCGAAAATGGATATGGACATTAGGGGGTATCACATGGTCGGCCTCGCTCGACTATAGCCTTTGCTTACTTGTTTTTTTTTTAAATTTTATTGAATGAAAGCAAAAAATGTCGGAAATAGCATCAAATTTTAGAATAAGTTTAGATTTGTTCGAATTTGTCACCTTTGGCACGAATTATGGCCTTAAAACGGTCAATGAAACCGTCACACACTGCCCGAATGTTGTTCTGGGGTATTTTGGTCTATGCCCGCCGAAGCGTTTGCTTTAGGTGATCGGCACTTTGTTATTTTTTAGTGTCAAATGTTTGCGGGCCCAAGGCTTTAATACACCCTCCACAATATTTTCGCGATAATATTCGACATTTATTTTGATGCCACGGTCGATTAATACTAGCGGAGAGTGTCCATCGGCTGTTATGGCGGCCCACACCATCACCATGGCCGGCGCTTGAGTTCTGGTGGCCGACCGAAGGTGCACATTTTCATGTGGCCTCTTTGGCAAGCTTTACCCCGAGCTCAGTCTTCAATATTTGCCGAATGGAATATTGCGACATGTTCAGCCCACGAGCCATTTTTCGGCCACTACGACGCGGGTTTCGATTAAGTCGCTTCTTTACATTTCGAACCATATCTGCTGATGTTGCTGTTTTCTTCCGTCCACTTTCTTGACGTCGGGCTACGCTACCAGTATCACGGTAACGAGCGATGGTATGAGACACAAAAGTTTTATTCACATTCAAATGCTGGAGTGCTCTAAGGATAGCCACTTGTGGTTTTCCGGCCAAATATAAAGAAATCACACTATCACGCTTGAATTCCATCACGAATAACTTTTTTCTGGAAAATACTCATCAAAATGCTTTTGTACGCTGGTAAACAATATAATGAGCTGTCATTGGAATTATCTTAAGAGCTGTCGGACGAGTGTCGTAGAAATGACAGCAATCTGAAATTGGTTGCAGTTTTGTCATGTCACCCTGTATGTCAAGCTTTGTCCAACTTTTGAAATATTGGACCACTTCTTTTGGTATCTTCGTCATAAGTGATATTAGTTTTTTTTTTTTTTTTTAAATAAAATTAATTTTTATGCTAACTTCATAAAAATGTTCAAAATTTTTGAAGAGCCTTGCCTCAGTCCATATTCTGCACATCGTAATGCGAAAGAGTCAAAAATTTGAATAATCAAAACTTCATGAAATATGAAAACTTTAACATCCTTGAGATGTACGGATATTTCTCGTCGTATCAAATCTAGAGCATGGAATACATGGCTCCAATTGTTATACCCTCCAACCAAATAATAAATAAGTAAAATTCTAATTCGATTTAGCCTTGTTCGTCCTTCCGTCTGTTGTAATCACGCTAGAGTCAAAACGAATGAAGATAGGAAGCTAAAATTTAGCACAGATCAGTCTTTTATCTGCAGTCAGATGAATTTCAAAGATGGGCTATATCGGTCCACGATATCGTATAGCCCCCATATAAGGGGTACCGATATTCGGTATTTTGATGATTGCAGCCAAATTTTTCAATGACGCTGTCGGAAATTCTGCAAAAGGAGTTCCTTCCGAGTACTTTACCCCCTGAACGAGTATTGTCTACATTATCTACGGTATCATATTTCCCCTATATAACGGAAGAAGTTCTTTATTAGCAATTTACCCCCTGGAAGAGAAATGTCTATATAGGTCGCCAACATCGTATAGCTCATATACCACGCCCGCCCCCCCCCCCCCCCCATGTTCGATATTTTGACGATTTTAGGGACATTATTTACCGGAGTTGTTTCAAAATTTCGTAATGGGTACTACAGCCTATGAGAAAAATTTTGTATGCAGGTCCAGGTCTTCGTATTGCCTCTATATAAAGTACCCCGCAATATTCGGTATTTTTATGATATTGGCTACATTATTCACCGGAAATGTTTTAAATTTCATATTTAGAGTTTTTATTGGAAAAAATAGCCTATGTCAGAAAAGTGCCGATGCAGGTTTATGTCTTCGTAGAGGACCCACACAATATTCACCGAAATTGTTTGAAATTTCGTATTTGAAGTTCCTAATAGGTACTACAGCCTGTGACATTTTGATATTTTTTAATATTCTAAAAAATCAAATATTCCAATAACTTACCAGTCATTACCGCAAGTCAGGAACAACTTGGGAGACCATGGTGAAAAATCCATACAATTTACGGCACCCTTATGGGTTTTCAATACCTCCAAATAATGATGTTGATAATTTGTGGAACACTTGTGCAGACATCCCTCATCCGTTAAAATATAATAAATATCCGGATGTAAAGGATGTTTTGTCAAATTCAAACACTGGGGACGGGGATTGGCCTCTTGAGTGGCAACATTGACGACCGTAACCGGCAACCCTTCGGGTTTACCTTCAATTCTCTCCAAACCCATTTGTCTGTTGCCCAACAAATGGGGACTTCTTATAATGTGGAATCGGGTTACCGAACCATCTTGTGATAGCGATAGAAATGGATCAATCTCATCACCTCCATCTGCGCTAGATGCCTGTTTAATCCATTTGATAGCCAATACCGGATCAACACCTGGCGATGAGCTACGCTGTGACACGGCCACAGGGGGTTCATTGAATCTGGAAATATCACGAACCTCAACCGTGCCATCAAATAAGCCAATTGCCAACAAATTGGCCCTATAGGGTGAAAACTCCAATGAGACCACCGGATAATTATAGAAATAGTAACGTTCCGGATCACAGGGGTTTTTTATGCTCCAAATGCACACCTCTCCCGTATTGGGTAATTTTGCAGCTTGATATGAATAGATGCCATAGGCCACGGCCAGGATGTCACTATTCGAATAGCAGAAACTCATATCTGATACAGCTCGACGTTCATTGTCGCGAGCATAGGGCAGGATGGTAAATAAATTCTTCAGAGAATATTTGTAATCAATTTGGCTAACTGTTTTTGGTATGGGATCCATATTACGAAATCTTCTTTGGGATTTTTCAAAATTGTTGCCGGCCAGCATACGTTTCACCACTGTGCTGGCCCAATGAAAGGAGGGCAATTTTAAAATGGCGGCATATTGTTCTTCTGGACTCATTTTTTGTTGGTAATTACTTTCTTTTTCTCCTTTGCCTCCTTCACTCTCTTCCGAAAATGGATCTAGCTCTCCAAGTTTGCGATAGGTATCAAACATTTCAAAATAGGATACATAGCTGCCAGTATTTGTTGTATCCTTGCGTATTGTATTGACTTTGCGCGATTTAAACAGCGTTTCATTGGTCTGTGTCTCAGCATCGGAACGTCGTCGCACCTTTCCTTTTCCAATTGTCAAATAATCATATTGCTTGTTATCCTGCTCGGCGGAGTTACCATCTTCGGTGTTTCGTATCGCTGTCATACTCTGTTGTTCGTATAGAAGAATTAGTTCGGTTTTACGTAGAACTACGCGTATGAAGGGGAGGTTGAATTTTGATTTTAAATCTTTTTTGGCCTGATCTTCGAGTGACGACAACGATGATGATGAACTCGATACATCTATGTAAGGCGAGAGGCTGGATGATGTGGTTCTTAAGTCGGTAAGCATGCGTTCGCTACCAATCTGAAAAAAAATATGAGCGTGAAATATTAGAGAGAGCAATAGGAAGTCTTAGTTAAAATAAGTCTCGCTGCAGTCGATTTTTAGAAGAACTTATATCTCCAGGTTTTTCATAACCAGATTCCTATCGGAAAATAACATCTTCAGGATTCCTTTTGATATAATACTTAGGAAATTACATCCTAAAAGTTTTCATTAAATAGAAGACGTGTCAAAGATCTTCTTTTATCTGACCTGTCAGAAGACTTATCTCCACAAAATACATAGGACATAGCCTTCTTTGTATAGAAAAACTGTTAAGGATTCCTCCGTCAATGAGACACCTTCAATGGATCATCTAACAATAGAAGATTCTAATTTTTAAAATCCGATGATTGGTTCTATGAAAGCTATTCTAGCCAAATATAGTTTCTGAAAGACCTCTTGTTCATAGACAATTTCTAAAAGGTCTTCGTGCCATGAAATACCTGCGAAAGGAGCCAAAAAAAAAGCCTGTGACAGGGCTTCTATTAATTATAAGACTTCTGAAAGACCTTCTAGCCCTGGAAGACCTCTGAAGATGCTTTAGTCACAGAAGCACTGTGATACTATCATAGATGACATGCTAAGGATATTCTAGTCATTAGACGTGCTAAAGATTTTCCATTCATAAAAGACGTGGATGGTCTTCCATTTCTTCCATTTATAGGTCATCCTACCTTCTATCTATTGAAGACCGGGCAAAGTTCTTTTAGTTCTTCTTCTGTGAAAGGATATCAAAGCCAATTAAGGCCTGAATTCATATTCATATAAAACCTATCATATGTCTTACATAATCTATTAATGGCCTTCTATTCATAAAAGTCTTGCCAAAGGTCTTCTGTCCAGCAAAAACATGTTACAGAATACTTCAAGAAGATATTCTATGACGGATGACGATAGAAAACCTGAAGGACGTCCCTATAGACGGCCTGGAGGACATCCCTATAAACAGCCTGGAGGACGCCTCTTTAGTCGACCTCAAGGACGTCTCTTTAGTCGACCTCAAGGACGTCTCTTTAGTCGACCTCAAGGACGTCTCCTTAGTCGACCTCAAGGACGTCCCTTTCACGACCTCAGGACGTCTCTGTATAGACGGCCTAAAACTCATCTCTCTATAGACGACCTGAAGCTCATCTCTCTATAGACGACCTGAAGCTCGTCTCTATAGACGACCTGAAGCTCGTCTCTATAGACGACCTGAAGCTCGTCTCTATAGACGACCTGAAGCTCGTCTCTATAGACGACCTGAAGCTCGTCTCTATAGACGACCTGAAGCTCGTCTCTATAGACGACCTGAAGCTCGTCTCTATAGACGACCTGAAGCTCGTCTCTATAGACGACCCGAAGCTCGTCTGTATAGATGACCTGAAGCTCGTCTGTATAGATGACCTGAAGCTCGTCTGTATAGACGACCTGAAGCTCGTCTGTATAGGCGACCTGAAACTCGTCTCTATGGACGACCTGAAACTCGTCTCTATAGGCGACCTGAAACTCGTCTCTATAGGCGACCTGAAGGTCGTCTGTATAGAGCACCTGAAACTCGTCTCTGTAGACGACCTGAAGCTCGTCTGTATAGATGACCTAAAACTCGTCTGTATAGATGACCTGAAACTCGTCTCTATAGACGACCTAAAACTCGTCTCTATAGACGACCTAAAACTCGTCTCTATATTCGACCTGAAACTCGTCTATATAGACTACTTGAAACTATACGCCTTTGTAGACTATAGCCATCTCTATTCTTTTTGTTTTCTTACCCCCGTTACGATATCTTCCATTGACAGATGAAAGCCCACACCACGGCTTGATTTAGTTCGCATCAAAGAGCTGGCTGTTCCCTTAAAACCCTCCGAGTCGCCACGGCGTTTCTGTATGGATTCCAATGTCTTTTTCAGTTTTTTATAGTCTTCCGTATCAAATGCCACATCGATGGGCTTTGGTGTTACATCCACCGTTTCGCCATCAATATTCTCTTCAATTTTTAAAAAATCTCTTCGATCCAAAGCTCTTTGTACTTCCATATCGACATATTCATAATAACTAAGACGTGAAGGAAGTACACTTTCCTTAGACTCACGTTTGTCCATCGTGACCAGTTTCTTTTTCGTTGGCAGAAGTTTCTGAAAATAAGGGGCAGATTATTTAACTTCTGTGATTTTGGAAATAGCGTTAAGGTTCTTACATCTCCATCGGTGGGTTCTTCATTTTTGTCGTCTGCTGAAGGCTTGAAGAATGTGGTTATTTTGGAAGATGTCATTTTCCTTGTTGGTTTATGAGAGTAATGAAAATTCAATTGTAGTTTTTCGAAAAATAAAAAAAATTCTATTACTTTTTTTGAAATTTAAGAAAAAAAAAAAACAAAAAACTAAATAGGGTTGCCAATCTTAGGAAAATATGTCCACTGTACAAAGGCAAAAGATGAACAATTATATGGACGGCCAGAAGGAAATCTCTAGACGACTAGAAGGGAGACTACAGGAAGTCTTCATAGATATTGAAAATGTCTAAAGACAATCAGTAAGAAGGGTTTTTATAGGACCAGAGTTTTTTTTATTGGTGACCAGAAGAAAGTATTTATAGACGACCAAAAAGAAGTCTTTATTGGCAACAACGATGGCGTCTCTTTAGAAACGGTGGACGAAGACTCCATAGACTATCACAGGTGTTTATCTATAACGACCAGAGTGGAATCAAAGACCTAAAATGGTAAAAACTAGACAAAATTCATTTTTAGCATATGGTTTGTGTCTACAATACATAAAGCAACAGCTCATGACCAAAGACATAGACAGAGGCATGTTAATATAAAAACCACAATTACAGAAACGAATGACAAATAAAAGTTTCTAACTTTTCAAAAATTTGCTATTGCCTTAACGGTTTAAACCAGCTAAGAGGGTGGTTTATGCTATCTGAAGGCAGTCTCTACAGAGATCAGACGAGAGTCTCTTTAAATGGTCAGTGGGGAGTCTATATAGGCGATCACAGAAGGGACGAGAAGAGGGTTTAGGTAGGGTACTTAATGGGAGTCCCTATAAGTAGGAAACTTTATGGGAGTCCCTAGAGGCTACCACAAGTGAGTCTGTATAGACTACTTCTAGGGAGTCTTCATAGACAATCAGAAGTGTCTATGGAGGCTTAGAAGATAGCAAAATAAAATCTTTATATTCGACCACAATATCAATGAGATTACCACCAGGTTGAGTCTAGGGATGCTAAGAAGGTGAACAATTTACAAGAGTCTAAAATGGATGGGAGCAACGAAATGCTAATTTGAATTTATCTCTGTTCGTGGAGATCAAACTCCACTGGACTCTACAGGGTGAAATAAAAGGACTGCATCAAAGTTAAAAACACCATAATTTTCAGATTTTTTTTTTTAAATTTTATTGAATGAAAGCAAAAAAAGTCGGAAATAGCATCAAATTTTAGAATAAGTTTAGATTCGTTCGAATTGGTCACATTTGGAACGAATTGTGGCCTTCAAAGGGCCAATGAAACCGTCACACGCTGCCCGAATGTTACTCTGCGGTATTTTGGCCCATTCTCGGCGAAGCGCTTGCTTGAGGTGATCGACACTCAGGTATTTTTTAGTGCCAACCTTGCTTTCCAAAATACTCCAGACACAATAATCCAACAGATTTGTATCCGGAGATTTTGGTGTCCATCGTGCTCTGGAAATGAAGCGAGAAACCTCATTTTGTAACCATTCTTTGGTGGCGCGTGCTGAGGGCGATGGTGCTGAGTCCTGTTGGAATGTCCAAGGTCTGAGGCCAAAATGTTTGCGTGCCCAATGCTTTAATACACCCTCCAGAATATTTTCGCTATAATATTCGGCATTTATTCTGATGCCACGGCCGATTAATACAAGCGGAGAGCGACTATCGGCTGTTATGGCGGTCTACACCATCGCCATGACCGGCGCTTGAGTTCTGGTAGCCAACCGAAGGTGCACATTTTCAGCTGACCTCACGATCATTTTGTTTGTTTACAAACTGCTGGACAACGAATGTTTTCTCATCGGAGAAAACCAAATACCGCAGTTCACCACTTTCGGCCAAGCGAAGCAACTCTTTAGCTCTTTTGAGTCTATTTTATTTTTCTTTTTGCCGTGTAAGTTCCTGCACATTTTGGAATTTCAATGGCTTTACGCCGAGCTCATTTTTCAATATTTGCCGATTGTAATATTGGGATATGGTCAGTTCACGAGCCATTTTTCGGCCACTACGACGCGGGTTTCGATCAAGTCGCTTCTTTACTTTTGGAACTATTTCTTCTGATGTTGCTGTTTTCTTCCGTCCACTTCCTTGACGTCGGGCTACGCTAGCAGTATCACGGTAACGATCGATGGTACGAGACACATTTAAATGCTTGAATGCTCTTACGATAGCCACCTGTGGTTTTCCAGCCAAATATAAGGAAATCACACTATCACGCTTGAATTCCGTCACGAATAACTTTTTCTCTGGAAATTCTCACCAAAATGATTTTGTACGCTTGTAAACTATGTAATGAGCTCACTAGAATAATTTTAATAGCTGTATTAGAAAGTAGGGCTATATAGGGCCTGTATATAATAGTGGATTTATCTTCACAGTTCTCAACATATCTAAAATTTGGAAGTGCTATTAATATGGTCCACACAACAGTGGAACTCAAAATGTCAATTTACTCATGACTGGGTTTAAAAATGTGGTCGATACCCTCAATATCCCCAAAAATTAAGAGGTACTGTAATACGGGGCCTATACCAAATACAGAAGCAATCATAAAAAGTTTTAGCATGAAGAGATTATATCTACTCAGAACTATGTTATGTTACACATGAAAATCATTCTAAAGACCTAAAATCTGGAAGGGATACTATATGGTGGTCATACCAAGAAGTGGGCTGATAATATCAAATATATTATGGGTAATACATAGTACAATAAGGAGGTAGAACAGATTCGTAAAATTACAGACATACAGCCCTGAGGCTATGTCCGCTTCCTGTCAAATTTGCATGCCACAAATTGTTTTCATTTAATTAATATTTTTCCTCATTTTTAAAATCAGTTAAATAGCGGGTAAAATGAATGAAATGTCTGAATTTTCTTTTAAAAATATGATCTAAGCAGTTCAATATGTCAATATCATGGCAAAACTGGATAATAGCTTTTAAGCGAGTCTCGCAATTTACGCGTCTTCCTATCATTTATTTTGTAAATATTCTGCTTTTTATTTTCAAAACAATTGATACATACACAGAACTGGCAGAAGTCAGGCACACTCAGAAAAAAATGTAATCAGCTGGTAGCTTTACCTTACCTTTTTATTGTACCATGGGGTAATATAAATGCCTGATTAAATTTTCGAAGCTATAGAATGCTTCCCAGAATTAATCTTCTGTTTTGAGGATCTCATCCCACTATGTGTCGGTTTCGACGAGCAGAAGGACGTTTGTCTAGACGGCTTAAAATCCCGAGAAGGAAGTGTTTGGAGAAGACCGGAGACCACCAAAAATTAATCTGTATCTGGTTCTTGTTCTTCCTCTCATATTTTCCCTGATTTACTTTTCGCTTCATTCTACAATTCCCCAAGTAACACCTTTCCCCATCTTCGCAGGAAAGCCTTAAAAACAAAAAAAAAGCTTCATCAAAAGCTTACTTGAAAACATTATTCAGATAAGTGTAATCCATCAGAGACAGAGGCAGCATTTTGTCTACGAACGGTTCGTTAAATATCAGATTTGACTTCCGTGCAGACAGCTTTCAAACAACTTATAGTTTCACTCCCCCCCCCCCCCCCCCCCACATCCCGCATAAGTTTGCAACAAAAACTACGAAAGGTACAAAGACGGCGCAAAAGAGCAAAAAAAAAAAATAGTGAGAGATTTCTTTGTATTAAAGCCTTGCTTTCAAAAACTTTTTCACACATGTGACAACACATTACCTCCACCGCATGCATCCTGGGTATCCCTCCATATCCTTTGATAGCTATGAGCTGAGATTGGGCCGGCAACAAAAAAAAGTCTATAGGTTTGCATATCGTTTGTCGGTCCAAATATTCATCCGTTTCTGCTTTCCGTTGTAACTAAAGCCTCACACACACACACCCTCGGATGCTGTTTGTCAGACAATAAAGATTTACAACACTTAACACTCTGGTAACAAGGAAAATCGAAAGAAGACAGACAAAAAAAAAACTCGGCATAGCTTTAGTCAATGTAACGACCAACTTTTTTTCTTTGCCTTTGTAAATCTTATCTTTACACCAAGACAAACTTTGGTGTGAATAAAAGGCGTTACATGGCACCGACGCCAACACAGAAGCCAATTCACAGGACATGGTAAAATGGCATTGGTATGGTCGTATGTTGCTGGTGGTGGTACTGAGGTCGGCTGGTAATGTTGTTATTTTTGTTCATTTTTTGCGAAAAAGAAAAAATAAAAACGCCAAGAGAGAAACCAAATAAAATAAAACACATTCATAATGACTTAACACATAAATTTATTAACAACATAGAGTCAGTCACACGCAAGCAAGCAGCCAGACAGACATACACACTCACACACTTGGTGGTGTTGTGTAGGAAGAAGTCTGAAATAAAATAAAGGATAATGAGAAAACATGTTCATTTATATATGTACAAAGAGAGAGTGAGAGAGACAATTTAGTTTATTTGCCGCCGGCTTATAATGTTGTTACCATCAAATCTAGGTGCTGGTGTTGCTGGTTCAACTACAGAGACAAATTTATTGTTGGAAGACGGTACGAATAATGGCTCATTGGCATGCAAACATGTACATACATACATGCATATGGTGGCTTCCTCTTGGCATAATGAAATGATTATTTTTATCCTGAAAATTATATATGGGTTGATGCATAGGAAATTGGTGTATCCTAAATTGTATTAACTATCCGAACAAATAATCGAGACATTTCCCTAAAGAAAATAATATATTCTCGTAAACCGAGGATTTGAGAACATATATTTTTCCATAAAGTAGGGCTTAACTTCCAATTTGAATAATCGAAAGTTATTAACATGATTCAATAAGGAGGTAGAACAGCTTCGTAAAACTACATAAATACAGCCCTGAGGCTTTGCCCGTTTCCTGTTAGATTAATTCAAAATTATAGGCAAAAAGTTGTTTTCATTTATTTGTTATTTTTTGTTCATTTCTGAAATGAGTTGAATAGCGCGAAAGATGAATGAAATGCCTGGATGTTCAATCAAAAATATGATCATAAGTGTTCAATCTTTTAATAACATGGCAAATCTGGTTAATATGAGCGACCGTAATTTAAGTTTCCTGCAATCATTGATTCTGAAAATATTTTGTTTTGTTTGACAAAATTGGCAGCAGTTGGGCACACATAGACCTAAAGTCGGGCGGGGCCGACCCTACACCACTTTGGTAATTTAGTAGAGCTCCACGTAACAATTAAAAGTATTTATGGGAGAATTCAATCATACAAGCTATGATTATAATTATAATTTAAAGTTCAAAGGACTAAATATGCCGAAGCATTTGTATCTTTTAAATTCGGAAATGTATTGCCCATTTGGTGCACAAATAATTTAAAATCGGATAAAAATATATATGGGAGCTATATCCAAATCTGAACCGATCTCGATAAAATTTGGCAAAGATTTTTCTGAGCTGTATTTGATATATTTCCCTGAATATCGTTGTTACGGAGTGCATATTACGGCTGTGGGTAACAAATACTAGAAATCGGATGAACAATATATATGGGAGCTATAGCTATATCTGAACCGATCTTCACCAAATTTGACATACTAGCTTCTGGACTCAATTCGGTAGTAAGTGCCAAATTTCATCCCATTTGGACAAATATTAGACGTTTGGTGCACAATAAAAAGTAAATCGGACGAAGTTATGTATGGGAGATATATCAAAATCTAAACCGATCTCGATAAAATTTAGCAAATGTATTTCTGAGCCGTATTTAATATATTTCCCCAAATATTGTTGTTACGGAGCGCATATTACGGCTGCGGAGGACAAAAATAACAAATCGGATGAACAATATATATGGGAGCTAGCTAGTAGCTATATCTGAACCGATTTCGATCAAATTTGGCATATTTATTTCCAGACCTAATTTGGTTGTATGTGCAAAATTCAATGCTGTTCAGGCTGATATTACACGTTTGGTGCACAATAAAAAGCAAATCGGACGAAGATATATATGGGAGCTATATCTAAATTTTTACCGATTATCCCCAATTAATGCAAAATTTCATCTTAATCGAATAATAAATTCGACCTTCATTTTGTTCACAAGAATACATGAACAGACGGATGGACGGACAGACGGACTGACATGCATAAATCAACTCAGAAATTGATTCTATGGAGTTCCTCAAAAGTAACTATGGTTCTATCTTCTCCATGTTACAAACAAATGCACAAAGACATAATACCCTTACCACTATGTGGTGTAGGGTATAAATAATTGTAATCAGCTGGGAGCTCTACCTCACCTTTTTATTGTACCATGGGTCTTAGAGTCATATTTTATGAAAGGGACTAACCATAACCTCAGCCATATGGCTAGGGAGGGCATACAGGGTGAGATAAAAAGCTGTAACAAACTCAAACGCCATATCTTTTAAATTTTATTGAATGAAAGCGGAAAATGTCGGAATTAGCATCAAATTTTCAGATAAGTTCAGATTTGTTCGAATTGGTCACCTTTGGCACGAATTAAGGCCTTCAAACGGCCAACAAAATCGTCACACGCTACCCGAATGTTGCTCTGCGGTATTTTGGCCCATTACCGGGGAAGTGCTTGATTGAGATGATCGACACTTTGGTATTTTTAGTACCGACCTTGCTTTGCAAAATACTCCAGATACAATAGTCCAACGGATTGGTATCCGGAGATTTTTGTGACCATTAAGCGCTGGAAATGAAGCGAAAAACATTATTTTGTAACCATTCTTGGATAGCTCGTGCTCTAAATGTTCAGTGTTGAGTGCGATGGTGCTGAGTTCTGTTGGAAGGTCCAAAGTGTGCGGCCAAAATGTTTGCGTGTTCATGGCTTAAATACACCCTCCAGAATATTTTCGCGATAATATTCGGCATTTATTCTGATGCCACATTCGATCAATACGAGCGCAGAGTGACTTTCGGCTGTTATGGCGGCCCACACCATCACCAATGCCGGCGCTTGAGTTCTGGAGGCCAACCGAAGGTGCACATTTTCAGCTAACCTCTTTGGCAAGTAAACAGGATCATTTTGTTTGTTTACAAACTGCTGGACAACGAATGTTTTCTCATCGGAGAAAACCAAATTCGACAGTTCACCACTTTCGGCCATGCGAAGCAACTCTTTAGCTCTTTTGAGTCTATTTTCTTTCTGTTGCGGTGTTAGTTTTTGCACTTTTTGGAATTTCAATGGCTTTACCCCGATCTCATTTTTCAATATATGCCGAATGGAATATTGCGATATGTTCAGCTCACGAGCCATTTTTCGGCAACTGCGACGTGGTATTTCAATCAAGTCGCTTCTTTACTTTTCGAACCATTTCTGCTGATGTTGCTGTTTTCTTCCGTCCTGCTGATCTTGACTTCGGGCTACGCTACCAGTATCAGGGTAACGAGCGATGGTTCGAGACACAGAGGATTTATTTACATTTAAATGCTGAAGTACTCTAGCGATAGCCAATTGTGGTTTGCCAGCCAAATATAAAAAATTCCCACTACCACGCTTGAATTCCACCACGAATACGTTTTTTTTCTGGAAAATTCTCACCAAAATTCTTTTGTACGCTTGTAAACAATATAATGAGCTGTCATTGGAATAATTTTAACAGGTGTCGCATGAGTGACTTAGAAATGACAGCAGTCTGACATAAGTTGGAGTTTGTTCGATTTACCCTGTTTGAGATGGTCCGGTTTACTTTGGTTATCGTGAAAGCTCTAGTCGCATTCTATACCAGAACTGACCCTTTAAATCATACTACGTAGA
This sequence comes from Musca domestica, assembly GCF_030504385.1. Lineage (NCBI taxonomy): Eukaryota > Metazoa > Arthropoda > Insecta > Diptera > Muscidae > Musca > Musca domestica. The sequence continues at coordinate 27,806,575 of NW_026712249.1, read as the reverse complement.
AGGTATCCTAGAATAAATTCTTATTGTTTTGGATATCACACCTTATATATTGATGTTTGAAGGTCCTAGCCAAATATTCTTACGGAACGAATTGAATTTTTTTTTTTTAGTTTCTTATTCAACATTTTGGAAAATAAATTTAAATTTTTTCTTTGCTGGCAACTACTCTGTTCCAGATCCTGAATTTTTTTCGGTTATCATAGTAAAAACATTAAAGGGCTAAGTACATAAGAAGCTTGAAGTCATGGCTAGGCATAGTTTGTGACATTTCACAAAGGGATTACAGAGCCGCACTAAAATCCAGCCGTCGTTTTCCATTATAATTTGACATTAATATGCCTAGCCTAACTTCAAGCTTCTTATGTACTTAGCCCTTAACACTCTTGCAATTCTGTAACAGACCAAATATAAACATTTCGGTACATTACAAATACTAGTACCCAAAAAGAACAGATACCCAATATCCTGTCCACGGAATACCCCATATAGTGGAAATTTATGTTCTGGTCTGATATATTGTCTTTTAATAACCATATTTATTCATATGCTCCAGCATAACTAGTCATTCAAATACTAGCCCACTTACATACATACATACTCGTACATATGTATGTATTTAGTTGGTCTTTCTGCCATTCTTCAAGTGTTGACCACTTAACTTTATTTGCTCAAGGAAGATAATACCTCATTGAAGTTCATTTTCTTTCTGCCATTCTACCATGCTAGCAAATAAGATATTTGTTCTATTTCTGAGGATATTGCTCGCATATGATTTTTTTTTCTTATGTAATATACTTCCCTCACATATATTTGGGAGGACATTCTCATAAGTACCATATCGAAAATTCACTTCCTTGAAGTTTCAATGATGTCATTCATTTGTGGGTTTTGGCTGAATGTGTGTGCGGGTGATTGTGTGTTTGAATATTTTCTATGTTCCAATGACAGTTATAGTCCTCAATATGGCCATCATTATTATCTCTATATGATGTTACTTCCTTGTTCTACATATATTCTACATATACGATATGTATGTGTGTGTATGTACGAGTGTGTGTGTGCGTTGCTCTTCTTGTAGAAGTCAAGTAAATTCTTTTATATTTCGCACAAAAGATGATAGTTTGCCTCACTCAGCGCCTTTGTCTGCCACATGGAGAGCAATTATTTCATTAAGGACTTTTCCCATGAATGCCAAAGAATTCAAAAAGTATACACTTGACTTCTGAAGTGTAGATCGTCAGTGGGTGATTGTTTTTAATGTGTCTTTTTGAAAGGAGGTTAGCATACATATTTTCTTTATGGTGTTGTTTTTTTTTTTTTTTTTAATAGGAAATAGGCTTAAAGTTGTAGAGAATTATCAATGAAGTCATCAGGTTTATTGTTTAATACTTTTTTAATGATTTTAATGAAACAAATTATTGTGGTAATTTTAATACATATTTATACCCTACAACACTATGTGTTTGGGGGGAATTATACGTTTGATTGGGCCAGAAATTATGTAACACCTCGAAATATTGGTTTCCCACCTAGGAATTATATATGGATCTTCCTATCTCGCCGAGCTGAGTCGATCTAGCAATGTATGTCCATCCGTCCGTCTGTCCATGTTAATTTGTCATCACTCTACAGGTCTCAATTATGGCCCAATCTTCACGAAATTGAAAATGAAGGTGGGGTTAGGGCCAGAATAGAAGCCGACTACTTTTGGAGATGATCGCTAATATTTAGCGGTTGAAATGGTCCAAAAACTGAAAAATTTGTGATTTTGCAGTTGCTCTACAGGACGCAAATATGGAGCTTAAGGCTAGGCAGGAGCCTTCCAATTTTGCTGGTCAACGGGTTATATTTAGTGGGTGAAATAGACCATAACATTTGTGTTAAATAAAAGTCAAATTTTAGATTTAATCCTGAATATTTTTAGTTCCAGCGCAATCACAAATAGACGTAGAGGTCAATTCTGACCGTTACGCAGATGCCGTATATAAATATATACCGAAATATATACAATGTGTATAAACAAAGGAAGGGGATGTTAGCTACAATGCTTATATCTCAAAAAAGGCTGGACCGATTTTAACAAATTTTGTCAATTCAGAATGCCCTCTTGGCATAAAAGAATAAAATCTAAGAAAATCGAATAAAAAGTACCAAAAATGATGCTAATATAGATTTTGCAGAATTTTGTGACGATTTTTTCAATTTAACTTTTAATATTGAAGTGTATATTTTGCAATATTTTTCACCTTACAACACAGCTTGAGGTTATTATATACAGATTGCAATTATCATCCGATCCTCACGAAAATTTTCACAAGGGTAATGCTAGGCGTATTATCTTCAAAGATGTCCGCAATATATTTAGGGGATAAAATGGACCAAGAACAGAAAATATTCCTGATTTAGCAGCCGCTATAAAGATCATAAATAGAAACTAAAGGACACGAAATCTCGCATCAGGTTAGAGTTTGTGACAACGGGTATAATAGACCACTACTTTTGTGTGAGAAAATACTAACATTTTCATTCTAACGAAACGCTGAAAATAAATAATAGACGAAATCCAAAATACACAAAAGGCGAACTTCTGGCTTTGTATACCCTACACCACAAAGTGGTTAGGGTATTATGCCTTTGTGCATTTGTTTGTAACAGGCAAAAGGAAACGAGATAGACCCATAGTTACTTTTGAGGATCTCCATAGAATCACTTTCTGAGTCGATGCATGTCCGTCCATGTATTTTTGTAAACAAAGTACAGTTCGCATTTATCGCCCAATCCAGATGAAATTTGGCACAGATCGTTTGTTTGGCCCAAGGACGAACCCTATTGAAATTGGAGATAATCGCTCAAAATTTAGATATAGCTCCGATATATATCTTCGTCCGATTTGCTTTTTATTGTGCACCAAACGTGTAATATGAGTCCGAATTATTATAGAATTTTGCACATACAACCAAATTAGACCTGAAAATAAGTACGCCAAATTTGATCGAAATCGGTTCAGATATAGCTATAGCTCCCATATATAATGTTCATCCGATTTGTTATTTTTGTCCTCCGCAGCCGTAATATGCACTCTGTAACAAAAATATTTGGGGAAATATAGCAAATACAGCTCAGAAATACCTTTGCTAAATTTTATCGAGATCGGTTCAGATTTGTATATAGCTCCCATATATAACTTCGTCCGATTTACTTTTTATTGTGCACCAAACGTCTAATATTTGTCCAAATGGGAGGGAATTTAGCACATACGACCGAATTGAGTCTAGAAGCTAGTATGTCAAATTTGGTGAAGATCGGTTCAAATATAGCTATAGCTCCCATATATACTGTTCATCCGATTTGTTATATTTGTCATCCAAAGCCGTAATATGCACTCCGTAACAACGATATTCAGGGAAATATATCAAATGCAGCTCAGAAATACCTTTGCTAAATTTTTTCGAGATCGGTTCAGATTTGGATATAGCTCCCATACATAACTTCATCCGATTTACCTTTTATTGTGCACCAAACGTCTAATATTTGCCCAAATGGGATGGAATTTGGCACATATGACCGAATTGAGTCTAGAAGCTAGTATGTCAAATTTGGTGAAGATCGGTTCAAATAGAGCTATAGCTCCCATATATACTGTTATCCACAGCCGTAATATGCACTCCGTAACAACGATATTCAGGGAAATATATCAAATGCAGTTCAGAAATATCTTTGCCAAATTTTATCGAGATCGGTTCAGATTTGAATATAGCTCCCATATATATATTTATCCGATTTCAAATTAATTGGGCCTCTTGCTTCAAATGAACTAGAAACAAAAATATTTTCCTTATCTCACAATTGAAACCAATCGGCACGGAATTTTGCATGAGAAGACAGTTAAGGACATGGAAGAATTCTAGCATTTTGGATGACCATTGGATTATATTTAGCCGTAAAATGGACCATGACAACTAACAACAGGACGGAGTGCGTAAATATTGGGCAAATGTCCCTGGTCAAAATGCTAAGGGTAATATCTGGGCAGTGCTCCGTGACACAATTTCAAAAGCGAAATCTTCCAAAATGGATGTGGACGTAAAGGGGCTTCTAACATACTGTAATGTTGTAGGGTATCACCTGGTCGGCCCCGCACCACTATTGCCTTGGCTTACTTGTTTTTTATGATTTTAATGTAAAAATATTATTTTAATATTTTATGTATATTTTTGATCTGTTTCAGAACTGCAAGAATGCATAACTTTTTGATATGACAACCAATTTTTGCTTTATGATATCATTGCAGAAACAGTATATTCTTACAGGTTCCGGAACAGAGCAATTTTAAATATATTATTTAATACTTGATTTGCCACATCACCTACAATTTAATTTATTTCAACACTTATTTGATAAATCTTGAGATCAACATTTGAAATGTATTTCCTTTCTAAGAACTTTAAAGATTTTGTGCCTCACTTTTTTTCTACGATACTCATTTACACCATCTGTAAAATGAAGAACAAAAAATGAAACTCCCAATGGGATTAAAAAAAAACACTGTCTCACACAAGAGAACAGGCGAGATGACGATAGATATTGCTTAGACAATTCTACAGCCTCCAGATGTTTGGTGCTGTTGTCTTTTCTTTTTTCTACGATGTGAACTATGGTAGGCGTAGTCAACTAATGAAATGATTCATTTCCGTTTCCGGTCGTTGAGTTTGTTTGCTTCGCTGTTAAGGCAGTATCTTACTTTTTTTCTTCTTCAATTCCATAGAATTTTTTTGCCATCGTCACTTACGTATCTCTTAGGAGACACAGTGGCAAAAGTAAGGGTGTTAAGAAAATGGAACTGAGTGGAAGCGGCTTAATGTTTTCATTTTCTAAAGCCGTGATATATTTTTAAAATACATAGAAGAATTTAAAATTTTTGAATATATCTTTCAAAATGATTTTCCCAATAGCACTTTTTAAAACCAACTCAAATAGGTAACCATAAAATCCTTTAAAATTTATAATTTATATAATTCACACCATTCATAGACAAATATCTACCTTTGCAGCCTCCACCATACTTAGGATGAAAGGTATAAAAAGTTCGTCATTCCGTTTGTAACTCATCGAAATAAAATTTTGCACAGATCAGTGTCCTGTCTGCAGGCAGGTCAAGTTCAAAGATCGCCCTACGATATCGTGTAGCCCCCATACTATGGTACCTTCCGGTATTCGGTATTTGGATAATTTCAGCACATTTTACAATGGAATTATATGAACTTCTACTCAAGGAGTTCTTGTCTATATAGGACGACGATATCATATATCCCACATAAAGGGTGAGATAAAATCATTCATCATTTTTGATTTTTTTTAATTTTATTGAATAAAAGCAAAAACGTCGGAAATAGCATCAAATTTTAGAATAAGTTAAGATTTGTTCGAATTGGTCACTTTTGGCACGAATTATGACCTTCAAACGGCCATTGAAACCGCCACACGCTGCCCGAATGTTGCTCTGCTGTATTTTCGCCCATTCCCTGCGAAGCGCTTGCTTGAGGTGATCGACACTTTGGTATTTTTTAGTGCCAACCTTGCTTTCCAAAATACTCCAGACACAATAGTCCAACGGATTGGTATCCGGAGATTTTGGTGGCCATTCTGCGCTGGAAATGAAGTGAGGAACCTCATTGGGTAACCATTCTTGAGTGGCGAGTGCTGAGTTGATGTCCAAGGTCTGCGGCCAGAATATTTTCGCGATAATATTCGGCATTTATTCTGATGCCACGGTCGATTAATACGAGCGGAAAACGACCATCGGCTGTTATGGCGGCCCACACTATCACCATGGCCGGCGCTTGAGTTCTGGTGGAAAGCCGAAGATGCACATTTTAAGCTGACTTCTTTGGCAATTAAACACGATAATTTTGTTTGTTTACAAAGTGCTGGATAACGAATGTTTTCTCATCGGAGAAAACCAAATTCGACAGTTCACCACTTTCGGCCAAGCGAATCAACTGTTTAGCTCTTTTGAATCTATTTACTTTCTGACGCGGTGTAAGTTATTTGCACTGCTCTTGGAATTTCATTGGCTTTACCCCGAGCTCATCTTCAATATTTGCCGAATGGAATATTGCGATATGTTAAGCTCACGAGCCATTCTCGGCCACTGCGACGATCAAGTCGCTTCTTTACTTTTCGAAACATTTCTGCTGATGTTGCTGTTTTATTCCGTCCACTTCATTGACATCGGGCTACACAACCAGTATCACGATAACGAGCGATGGTACGAGACACAAAGGATTTATTCACATTTAAATGCTGGAGTGCTCTAACGACAGCCACGCTTGAATTCCATCACGAATAACTATCGCATACATACAGCGATACCCTCCGATATTTGGCCCGGCCGAACTTAGCCGCTGTTTTATTTGTTCACTTTAAAATTTTCATGCAACGACTTAGCAATCTATTGGGTATATTTAATTTTTTTTTTTTTTTTTTTGAATGTTAATTCCAAGGTGTAAACCAGTCCTAACGGGGAAAATTTTTATTTGGAGGGAGAAAAATTGAATCAAAAATAAATTTCCCAACACTTCCCCACACACTACAGATGGATTTAAGGCAGCCATCAGTTCAATCATATTTGGTGGACATCTTGAAATTCTATATCTGAAAAGAGTAAAAGCTTTTCGGCCAAGTGAGTAAAGAAATTTGAAGCCGCAATTTGATATTTATGTTTATTACAAAGGTCTTCAGTTTTTGGAAGTCTTCAGAAAGAGCCCGACAATCTACAGAAGATCTTAAAAAAAAAGATCTTTAGAAAACCTTTTTCAATTTTCTCTATTTTTGGGAAAACCTTCAAGATTATCTTAAAAGGTCTTCTGTCTATAGAAGTCGTATCAAAGGTTATCTACAAACGACAAATTAGAGCTCGTTTACCTGCAGAAAACTTCTTAAAGTTATTTCATGTACTTTTGTACTTCTCCGAGACCAGATACCTATGAGTAACCTCTCCTAGGACATGACATGACAACGTATGCCACTGGGCATTTGTTTAAAGAAGACCTCACATGGATAATTCATCCATGAAAGACATTTAAGGCGTCCATTGTCTTTAGAAAGTCTCTGATGTTTCCTCATAATAGAAGACATGTCAAGGGTCAGGGGTCATCAAACTATCAAATGTCGTCTCTAAGCTATCGATTCCCATTTTAGAGGGATTTTTAAAAGAATTATCTAGGAAATATCCTCAAAGCTCTATATTTGGCAAATTTTAAAAGAACTGCAGTAGATCCCCACTTAAGTACAAAGTTTACTATATAAAAGTTTTACTATACTGTTATGTCCTCCACCATTTTATGGAGTGTATATTAGCTTTTTCTTTCCGTCTGTAACTTCTCGAATCAGGATCAGCTTAAACTTCTATGTCGATTTTACGATGTTGTCCGTCTACCTGTCTGTCTGTGTGTTGTAATCACGCTATCTTTCGAATGAATGAAGATAGAAGGCTACAATTTCGTGTGTATTTTGACAGGTTAAGTTCGTAAATGGGTAATGTCCATATTTTCGTATAGCCCCCATATAACGGTCCCTCCCAATATACGGTACGTGTATATTCATGATTTTAGCGACAAAAAATGCACTACTATATATATTTCTAAGTCCTTAAAAAAGTAAAAAAAAACTTGAGGGTCCTCCAAAACATAATTTAAAAAAAAAGTCTCCTATTGTGGCCCTGAAATTCTTTCAAAAATCTTTCCACGGTTAAAGATCTAAAAGTCTTTGAAAATATAGGCACTGAGAGTCGATTATGACTCTGAAAGTCATTGTTTCCAAAATCCATGATCACGGATGACGTTTAAAAAATCCTTGAAAATATATATATTTTTAAAAATTCCACGACTAGTCCAAAAAAGAAATTTAATGTTTATTCTTGGAAACTAATTTAAAAAAAAATCAGGATTATAGCTTTTAAAGTCCTTAAAAAATTATGTTTAAAAATTCCCAATTATGGGAAGTCCATGAATAAATATTTCTAAAAAATGTAAGATTTATTATTATTATTATTATTATTATTTTATTATTATTATTATTATTATTATTATTATTATTATTATTATTATTATTATTATTATTATTATTATTATTATTATTATTATTATTATTATTATTATTATTATTATTATTATTATTATTATTATTATTATTATTATTATTATTATTATTATTATTATTATTTTTATTATTATTATTATTATTATTATTATTATTATTATTATTATTATTATTATTATTATTATTATTATTATTATTATTATTATTATTATTATTATTATTATTATTATTATTATTATGATTATTATTATTATTATTGTTATTGTTATTCTTTTTTAAATACATTGTTTTATGTGGAATCATGGAATAAATAAAAGTTTTAAGATTTAATTATCAAGGGATTTTTATACCGCTTGATGAATTTTTAAAATTCCATGATTAGAGATACGAGAGCCTTTGAAATAGTTTTGATAGACTTTGAAGAATTATTTTTAAAAAATTTACAATTGCAGATTTTAATGCCCTTTAAAATTATTTTTGAAAAATTCACTATTATGTATATATTTGATAGTTCTACTTTTCCAATCTGCGATTCTAGCTTTGAAAATCATTGTAAAAAAACCACAATTATACATTTAAAAGACTTCCGCTATTATAAATTTTGGAAGTCCTTGAAAAAATATTTTTCAAAAATCTAGAATTTCAGCTTTGAACGTCCTTAGAAAAAATAAATAAAGATGATAGCTTTCGAAGTCATATAAAAACATATATTATAAAAAGTTCACGATTATTGCTTCTAAAGTCCTTAAAAACATATTTAAAATCCATAATTATAGCTCTGAAGGGGCTTGAAAAAATTTGAAAGAAGACTAAAAGACCTTGAGAATTACACAAAAAAATATTTTTGGATATCCTTCGTTGTATCTCTTCCTTTCCTTTTTTGGGAAATACTCAAATATATCAATAAAAGCCCTCATTTTTTTAATTCGGCATAATATCCCTCAAAGAAAGGGCCTTTTTAAATTACAATTTTAACATGTCCTCTACACCCACTGTGATTTGTATTTCCCGCTCGTCCTTGGAGCTGGATGACAGCAATTTACGTTTTGTGGGCAGTTCCCTGGTGTTTCTTTTTCTGACACTTTCTACTCCGCATACACGCCACTTTGCTCGTTGCATCCTCTTCTGGTATGTCGCCTCACCACAATAATAAATTTCTATCAAGAACAAAAAAAAATAAATACAGATATTTTTTAAACATTTATTTCACACAGTTCTTACAGTTTTGTTTTAACATTTTATTTCTCTTTTTCCTCTCTCTCTCTCTTTCTTTAGTTTCAGAAGTAAGTATTGAGGTTTTGTATACTAAATTAAGTTTGAGGAAAAAAATATATATTTAATGTCCTTTGGGTGCAACACCTACACTGGCAATGATGAGAGCCCCCCAAGCAAGCAAGCCAGCCAACCTTCCGAACCAATCAACGAAACAACCAACGGAGAGGCAATGTTTTAGAGCTGCCCTCGAGAGGACAACAACAACAGAAAGGTATGATTTCGAAATGTCGACTATTTTGTGGTTTTTCTTGTTAGTGATGGTGTTTTTTCTTTCGCTTTTTCTTTGTTTTACTTATTTTCGTCATTTGCCTTTGCGGTTGTTCTTTGCTTTCGGGCTTATAAAGATAAACGATCAAAGATATATTTTCAAAGATAATTCGATTTCGTTCAAAGGTAAATCCCCACACCCCAGGGAACTCTTTTTATAAATCCTCCAATGTCTGTCTTGGTTGCAAAGGAGTATCGTTATGAAATACATTTTTAGCTCTAAGGGAATAACAGGAGTAAACCAGCAAAGAACAACAATGTAAATGTAAAAATATTTAAATTTTCCTGTAATAATCCTACTTAGGGGCATTAGGGGTATTGGTTTTTGAATTCTTTTGTAGTTTGTTTTTCTTTTGCTCTGACGTCATAACGACAAGGGGTGATGTGTGGAAAGGGGTACTTGCAAGAGGGGTTTTAAGACTATGTTTACGTTTTATTGGGAATGTGCAACACAAAAATAATTAAAGGAAAAATCCAACAGATTATGAAAGGACGTAACAATAGAAGACAAGTGCGTTAGTGTTTTAACAGTTTGCATCGCAAAAGTAACTCTCTTTCACATTTTTATACCCTACACCACAAGGTGGTCAGTTTGTTTGTAACAGGCAAAAGGAAACGAGATAGACCCATAGTTCCTTTTGATGGTCTGCATAAAATCACATTCTGAGTCGATTTATGTATGTCCATCCGTCCATCCATCGTCCGTCTGTCTGTCCGACTGTCCATTTATTTTTGTAAAGAAAGTACAGTTCGCATTTATTGCCCTATCCAGATGAAATTTTGCACAAATCATTTGTTTGGCCCAATGACGAACTCTATTGAAATTGGAGATAGGAGATGGTTGTATGTGCACTCCAGCATTTAAATTTGAATTAATCTTTTGTGTCTCGTACCATCGCTCGTTACCGTGATACTGGTAGCGTAGTCCGACGTCAAGGAAGTGAACGGAAGAAAATAGCAACATCAGCAGAAATGGTTCGAAAAGTAAAGAAGCCACTGGATCAAAACCGGCGTCGCAGTCGCCAAAATAGCTCGTGAGCTGAACATGTCGCAATATTGAATTGAAAAATGAGCTCGGGATAAAGCCAAAAGGTGCAAGAACTTACACCGCAACAGAAAGAAAATGGACCCAAAAGAGCGAAAGAGTTGCTTCACTTGGCTGAAAATGGTGAACCGCCGAATTTGGTTTTCTCCGATGAGAAAACATTCTTTGTCCAGCAATTTTTAAACAAAGAGGTCAGCTGAAAATGTGCACCTACGGTTGGCAACTAGAAATCAAGCGTCGGCCATGGTGATGGTGTGGGCCGCCATAACAGCCGATGGTCGTTCTCCGCTCGTATTAGTCGACCGTGGCATCAGCATAAATGCCGAATATTATCGCGAAAATATTCTGGAATGTGTATTGAAGCCTTGGGCTCGGTAGCTTTTTACCGCAGACCGTGGACATTTCAACAGGGCCAGGAGCACCATCGCACTCAGCACGCGCCACCCACAAAAGGTTACAAAATGGGGTTCCTCGCTTCATTTCCAGCGCACTATTGCCACCAAAATCTCCGAATACCAATCCGTTGGACTATTGTGTCTGGAGTATTTTGGAAAGCAAGGTTGGCACACAAAATACCAAAGTGTCGACCACCTCAAGCAAGCGCTTCGCCGGAAATGGACCAAAATACCGCAGAGCAACATTCGGGCAGCGTGTGACAGTTTAATTGGCCGTTTGAGGGCCATCATATTTCGTGTCAAAGGTGACCAATTCGAACAAATCTAAACTTATTCTAAAATTTTATGCTATTTTCGATATTTTTAGCTTTCATTCAATAAAATTTAAAAAAAAATGTATGTAGGGTATATTAACTTTGCCATTCCGTTTGTAACTCCTCGAAATACTCATGTCAGACCCGACAAAGTATATATTTTCTTGATCAGCATAAAATTCTAAGTCTATTTAGCCATGTCCGTCTGTCTGTCTGTTGTAATCACGCTATCTTTCGAACGATTTGGGATAGAAGGCTAAAATTTTGCACACGTGTTTATTGTCCCAGTAGGCAGGTTTACATGGCATGGGCCATGTAGGTCCACGTTTTCATATAGCCCCCATATAACGGTACCTCCCAAAATTCGGTATTTTGATTATTTTAGCGCCATTATTCACCGGAATTGTTTCAAATTACGTATTTAGAGTTCGCAATGGGAACTTCAGTCTGTGACAGAAAAATATACGATATTATTATGATACCGATCGATCCTATATAACCGATATAACCCAACTTCGAACTTGACCTGCCTGTAGACAAAAGACTTATGTGATAGTTTTGACTCTAGAGTGATTAAAACAGACGGACGGACGGACAGGGCTACTATATCGTCCTAGAATTTTACCCTGATCAAGGTCTAAATTTACCTTGTTAGGTCTAAAATTATTATTTCGATGACTTACAAATGGAATGACGAAACGGAATATAACGGTATAAATAAAATATTTAATATTATTGTTGAAAATCATAATCGCATAAAATTCGAGGACATTCAGTCCTGGCAGGTTTTTTTTTTAACATTTTACGTTTATAGATCTGATGTTTTAAGAAAAACTAAATTAATTCTAGGGGCAAAGTAGTGTAGTCACACCAGTTGTCTCCGGATAAAACATGGACAAAAACGATGAATAAAATGTGTATTTCATAAGAAATATCTTCAGTGATACCTTCTGAGGAAGATAAAAAGAACAATTTTCCCCATTCATTTTAGGCAGAAGAATTACACATTTTTCTTTCCGTTTTACAAATTTTCTGAAATTTGTTCATCAAGACACAGTTTATTGTTGAAAAATTTGAGACTACCTATGTAACAAATCTTTTCACACGTGTGCTGTCGACTTGTCATATCTTCATTTACATTGTAGTTTGGGACTAAAATCTTAACATTATTTATCCCAAAGGATCGCACTTTGCCCTCGGGCGTCAATTGAAATATGCGTTACAATGTTTACGCTTGAATGATAACAACAGGAAATTGATTACATCATTACAACATTAGTTCCGTTTGCACATGTCCCCAAAGCTGTACACATATCCCTCTTTGTTCTGTGACAAATTGAATCCGACATATACCCCGAAATGTGGACAGTTGTTCAAATGGCCAATAATGCGACATATGTTATAAAGGCCATACCCCTCACGCATGGAATTTATTAATATGAAATTATAACTATTTTGTCATGTGGCCTTTATGATTGCGGTAAAACAAACAACTATTTAGCATTATGGTTAAGGACCTTGCTTTTCTTTTTCTGCCCCGCAATTAATAGTTCTAAATCTACAACAAAAACAAATGAAGGTATCAGCGGCAATCTTAAGTTTTATCTCTTTCAAAATTTGTCTTAACATGATGCTGGGTTTTTGTTTTGCCTTAAACCAATCTCTTTTTCAAACTTAAGAAAAAAACCATTACAAATTGCTTAGCCCTCCTCCGGATTTGTTGTGGTCAGAATATTAAGGAGACACATAGACCTACATGGACATATTTTATTGTGGCTTTATATCAAAATTTATATGTTGCTCTTATGTGTTTCTTTGTTTTTGTTGGAGTTTCTTGATTCTAAAACCGCACCACCACCACCACACAGTTGTTGCCTGTCACCGGCAACGTCCATGAAAAATAGAAAGGAACAAAAAGTAAAATGTTTTTGTACTCCTTTACAATCTTCGCTTTTTGACCTTTTGCTATGGGACAGTGGGTTAATCTATACACCCTACAATAATTGTCCCTGTCTTCTATGTATAGGAAATGCTTAACCTCCTGACTACAAGGACTTTCAAAAATGTTTTACAAAGGCAATTCAAAGACATTAATCGGACGTAACTTTTTTTAAAGATATTCTTCCAAAGATCCTTTGGGAGTTGGAGTTTTTAAAAATATTGTTCCAGGACTCCTTGGTGCTCGGATTTATTACATATATATTTTCTAAGAATCGTTGGGTTGCCATCTTTTAGATATATTTTTCAAAAATCTTTAAAAATATTTAGGGAATAATTTTAGGGATTCCGGAAATTGTTTTAAATACTTTAATCGACAAGTCTTAGATGCGTGTTTTTATACCCTCCACCTTGGAAAGGAGGGTATATTAACTTTGTCATTCCGTTTGTAACATCCTTAAATATTAGTCGATTTAACGATGTCCGTCTGTCTGTCTGTCTGTCTGTCCGTCTGTCTGTCTGTATGTCTGTCTGTCTGTCTGTCTGTTGAAATCACGATACAGCCCACAGTATTTGACGTAGAGCGCCAAAATTTAGCAGAGCAATTGGTATTGTGTCTAGGATGGTTGGTATTGAAAATAAGATATATCGGTCCACGTTCTGGTATAGTCCCCATATAACGGTACCTCCCGATATTCGGTATTTTGATGATTTATGCCACATTATTTATCGGATTTGTCTGAAAATTGGTATTTGTAGGTCATAACGGGTCCCTGTATGTGTGGCAAAACATAGCATGTATAGGTCCACGTTTTGGTATAGCCTTCATATAATGGTACCTCCCGATATTCGATATTTTGATTATTTTTGCCACAGTTTTTAACGGATTTGTCTAAAAATTGGTATTTGTTGGTCATAATGAGTTCCAGCTCCGGTGGCGAAACATTGCATGTATGGGTCCATGATTTGGTATAGCCCCCATATAACGGTACCTCCCGATATTCGGTATTTTGATGGTTTTTGCAACATTTTTTCACTGATTTGTGTAAAGATTGGTATTTGTGAGTCATAATGGGTCCTAGTTCGTGTGGCGAAACATTGTACGTATAGGTCCACGTTTTGGTATAGTCCCCATATAACGGTAGCTCCCAATATTCGGTATTTTGATGATTTTTGAATGATTTTTTCACGAATTTCACTGAAAATTTGGTAGTTGTAGATCATAATGGGTCCCAGTTCGTGTGGCGAGTCATTGTAATTATAGGTCCACGTTTTGGTATAGCCCCCATATAACGGTACCTCCCGATATTCGGTAATTTGATGATTTTTGCCCCTTTTTTTCATGTATTTGTCTGAAAATTGGTATTTGTAGGTCATAATGGGTTCTAGCTCCGTTGGCGGAACCTTGCATGTGTAGGTCCACGATTTGGTAGAGCCCACATATAACGGTACCTCCCGATATTCGGCATTTTAATGGTTTTTGCCACATTTCTTCTAATGTTTCCTTTACCCTAAGGTGGAGGGTATTAAAAGTTTGGCCCGGCCGAACTTAATGTTTTTTTACTTGTTTAATAATTGTATTGATTAGACTTAGGAGCGTAGACTTTTATGAAATAATTTTCTCGACTTGTCTTAGAATTGTGGATTTTTTAAAATAAATTTTACTCCACAGACTAAGGAGAGTTCATTTTTGAAAATAATTTTGTTGGTTAGTAATAAAAACTTAGATATAAAAGGGATTTTTTTACTAACCTTAGGGCGTGAAATTTTCAAAATAAATTCATTGTCTAGCATTTGGACGTAAATTATTTTAATAATTTTATTTACTACTTGTTAAGGCGTGGATTTGTTTAAAATATTTTTTAAGGAGTTTGGATTTTTTTGACAGTATTCTTCAAAGTATACTTTATAGATTGGAATTTTTAAAAATATTGTGAAAAATAGTCTGAAGGTCGTGGCTATTTTGAAATTATTTTCCTAGGGTAAGTCGTTTCAATATATCTTGAGTGCGCGGATTTTTAAAGCAGTCTTAGGAAGTGATTTTTCTAAAATATTTTTGAGTTGTCACGGAGTAGGACGTGGCTTTAGACATTAAAACTCTTTGAAGCAGTCTTAGGGCCTTGAATATTTTAACATTTTTTTTCAAGGAGCCTTAGGAGCGTGATTTTTATTGAATGGAGTGTTGTACTCCCAAACAAGCGCTTCGCCGGGAATGGACCTAAATAACGCAGGGCAAAATTCGGACAGAGTGTGACGGTTTCATTGACCATTTGAAGACCATAATTCGTGTCAAAGGTGGCAAATTCGAACAAATCTAAACTTTTTCTAAAATTTGATGCTGTTTCCGACATTTTGTGCTTTCATTCTATAAAATTTAAGAAAAAAAAATAAAAATGATGGCGTTTGACTTATTTGCAGTTTTTTCATCTCACCGTGTATAGTTGAATTTTATGCAAAATAATTTGAGAAATACTTTACAGGCTACGACCACGTTTAAAGGAAGATTTTAACCATGATTTGAAAAAAGGACCAAAAATACCCATTTTATAACTCGATTTAGGGTTAAAAGTTTCTGACCAAAGTAATCCTCATATTGTTACCTGTAATATTGCCAAAGATACTGCATACCTAAAATCAATGGATTCCAAGTAATCATAGTCCAAAAATTTGGAAGAGTGTGGAAAATAATTGCTGTATTGTTTACTATGCGATGTAAACTTTCAAAACACCGATACAAGTTTAATTCATCTATTTTTAGTTCCATTTCCAAAATCTGCAGGATTTTTCTTGTAGTAATTAAAAAGAAATAAATTTTGTTATTTTATAAGGACTTTTGGGGTTAAGGATTTTCTTTTAAATAATTTTATGACTAGTCCTTGGGCTTGTGCTTTTTACAAGAAGTCTAAGGGCTAATTTTTTAAAAAATCGAAGAATTGACTGAAAGTATAGCTTTTTGAAATATTTCTTAAAAAAATGTTTTCCAGGATTTGCAGAGCCATAAATGAGGAGTTTTGTGAAATATTTGTTTCAAGGACTCGCAAAGCTGTCAACGTGATTTTTTAAGGCCATGGCATGCTATAAACTTTAATTTATGAAAAAAACTAAAACATATTTTTCAAGGACTTTATCGAAAATATATTTTCCTAGGACTAGTTGAGAGATAAATGTGGATTTAAAAAATATTGTTCGAGGATATTTAATTTTCATTTTTTGTGGATTATGTAAAATATTTATTTTTTTAATTTTTTTGGGTGATAAATTTGGATTATAATAATAAATAAATATTGCTCAAGGATTTATTTATTGTTATCATATTGATGCTTCTAAAATGCCTCATTGTAGGGTATCAAAATCCCTCCCACTATTGTCACTTCTCTACTTCATTGTAGTTTAAATTTGCAGTATCGTTTCTTGTTTGTTTTGTAGAATATTTTGTTGGACTTTCGTTGCCATTTTGCTAGTTCACCCAGCTAGTTGCCATCAGCTACCATGAAGAAGAAGGCGTAATTTTTCTGTGGTAACTTTTACTTCCGGCCTGCCGGCCATTGGTTCGCCCGTTTTTTGTTTGGCGGCATGTTGTTGCGGTCTGCAAGAAATTCATATACTTCCACTCCATGTGACAGTATGTGGTAAAAGTCCTATTAGTTTGTGTTTTCTTTAGTGAGCCACATAGTATGTGGCTTCTTGTGTAGTTTCGTTTTTTTCGTTCTTTCCTTGCATTTTGTTGGTCAGTCCGTGCAGGAGGCCAACCATGTTCATATGATGTTGTGTAATATGTCAGTGACAGGATTTGATTTTTTATATATTATTTGTATTCTTTGGTGTTTGGACTTTGTGGTAGGTGGATGTTAATAGTTGTGGTTTTCAAAGTTTTGAAATTCTTCTTCAAGTTTTATAACTTAATAAATAAGTGTTTAAAGTTGGATATTAGAAATTATTTTGTATTTGTTGCTGTGGCTAAGATTTGGGGGGAGAGAGCGTATTGTTTTTAAAGGGAATTTTTTAAAAGAATATCAAAATATCTTACTTTTTGTTATATTTATGCTTTGTAAATAGTGTACCATTTGAGAACAATTTTCAATCACAACAATTTAAAAAGAATCAGTCGGTTTTACAAACAGATTTATACCGTCAGCAAATGTCCCTTTATTTAAATATATTTTGGCATGCGTTATGATTAATAAAAAATGTTTACCCTTTTTGGCGGAGGTACGATAGAATTAGGCCGATATAAATATTGAGAAGTGACAGATTTGGACTTTATCGACTATTTCCTTCGTTTAATACGAAATATGTTTTTATACCCTACACAACATAGTGGTAAGGGCATTACTTCTTTGTGCATTTTTTGTAACATGGAGAAGGAAGCAAGATAGACCCATAGTTACTTTTGAGGACCTCCATAGAATTACTTTCTGAGTTTATTTATGAATGTCAGTCCATCTGTCCGTCCGTCCGTCTGTCCGTCTGTCCATGTATTCTTGTGAACAAAATGCAGGTCGCATTTATAATCCGATTGCGATGAAATTTTCCAAACAACATTTTTTTGGCCCAAGGACGAACCCTATTGAAATTGGAGATAATCGGTGAAAAATTGGCTCCCATATATATCTTCGTCCGATTTGCCTTTTATTGTGCACCAAACGTGTAATATCAGCCCGAATAGTATGGAATTTTGCACATAAAACCAAATTAGGCCTGAAAATAAGTGTGCCAAATTTTATCGAAATCGGTTCAGATATAGCTATAGCTCCAATATATATTGTTCATCCGATTTGTTATTTTAGTCCACCGCAGCCGTAATATGAACTTTGAACTTTGAAAGTCGGTTCAGATATAGTTATAGCTCCCATATATATTGTTCATCCGATTTGTTATATTTGTTACCCACAGTCGTAATATGCACTCCGTAACTACGATATTCAGGGAAATATATTAAATACAGCTCAGAAATGTCTTTGCCAAATTTTATCGAGATCGGTTCAGATTTGGATATAGCTCCCATATATATCTTTATCTGATTTCAAATTAATTTTGCACCAAATGGGCAATACAAATCCGAATACAAATGCTTCGACATATTTAGTCCTTTGAACTTCAAATTATAATTATAATCATGGCGTGTATGAATGAATTCTCCCATAATAACTTTTAATTGTTATACGGAGCTCTACTAAAACCATATTATCAAATTTCAGAACTTTATCTCTATTCGTTCACCCGATACCAAATATAGTACCATTCAGTACTTTTTCGAACAATTATAGCATATATTTCCGAAAACACCTCCATATGTCGGAGCTACGCATAAATAACGACCTTAATATCAACTTCAATATGTCCAGACTACACATGAACAGCGACTCTTATACTAAATTTCAGATTTCGAGCACTTTCTGTTCACCCAATACCAAATTGTACCAAATATAGTACTATATACCAAATTTCAGGTTTAAAGCTGTATCCGTTAGTACAATACCAAATGGTACCATTTCAGAAATTTAGTAACATTAAGAAATTTACAGTTCGAATTTCTAATAACCGTTCGGCGCACCTATTCTGCACTCCATCAATGGCTCTCATCCCAAATTTCATTCCGCTTATCACACGCATAGCCATAAAGACTGATCGTCTTTCAAAATTTCAACTTTCTAGCCCAGCCAATTAGTCAGTTATTTCAATACTCCTTGATAAATATATATAGATAAGTTCGAATTTTTCAAATTTCATACATACCTCAGTCCTACACTTAAAATTTCCAATACTACCTCTATACCACACAATCCCATAGAAATGTTATTTCCAAATTTTAGGATTCCAGTTCTATCCGTTCACCATTATTCCAATTTGTACAAATTTTAGTACAATTTAGTACACATAAGTGCATATTTCCATAACAACCTGCATCATACAATTTAATAGAATTAGTATTTCCCAATATCAGGATTCCAGCCATATCGGTTCACCCAAATCTTTATTGTTTCAAATTTAGTACAACTTGGAAAAATTAGGATTAGGTTCCCATACCATACACACACCACAATCCCAACACTCCCACTCCAATTAAAATTATCTGGATTACATCCCTATCGGATCGCCTAAGTACACATTGTTGCAAGTTTGGTACCATGTAATACAGATAAGTACGAATCTCCAATATGTTTTACATAAACCAATCCTACACTCCAAAAGTAATCCCAATTCCATGTTTCAGGATTCCAGCTCTATTGGTTCAACTGAATCCAAATTGTACCACACTTAGTACATTTAAGTTCATATTTCCAAATTCCAAGACCACCTACATATCCCAATCCTACACCAGCTCTATTTGTTCACCAAAATCAAACTTGTATCAAATTTAGTACAATTTAGTACACTTAAGTAAAATTTGTTTTAATAACAACCTGCATCATTAAGTCAAACTCATTCATTCGTTCACCCAAATCCAAATTGTACCAAATGTACTGATGTAGGTACACTCCAATAAAAATCCTATTCCAATTTTAAGGATACTAGCACTATTGGTTCGCCCAATTTTTAAATTGTACCAAATCTAGTACCATATAACCACTAACCACAAACTAAACCACTAACTAAAGTACAATTTTTTTATATCAACCTTCACCATACAGTCCTCGCTTAAAATTTTAAGATTCTAGATTTCAGGATTCTAGCTCCATCCGTTTCTCCGAACTCAAATTGTACAAAATTTAGTACGGTTTATTACTTTTCGTATACTTAAGTTCACACTTTCAAAACTACCTCCTTATATCGACGCTACTCCTCAAACTTCCAAATTTCAAGTTTTTAGCCCTAATCGTTCATATGATACGAAATAGTACCAAATACTGTAAGTTTTAGTACTTTTCGTACAATTATAGTACGAATTTCGAAAAACCCTTTGGTACATCTATCATATACTCTACCAGTGACCCTCATTTCTAGTTCTAGCTCAACTGTTTCCTCTAATAAAAAGGGTACCATATTTAGTAACTTTTAATACTGTTCGTACCGTTCTAGAATGAATTTCCAAAAACCTAAAATTATTTGGCACTTACGGACCAAGAGTCACCCTCGCATAAAATTTCAAGATTCTAGATTTCAGGATTTCAGCTCCATTCGTTTCTCCGAATTTAAAATGTACTAAATTTAGTACGGAATCGGGAATCTAGGTTTAAAAATAGAGTCGATACAAGGAGGTAGTATTCAAAGTGTGTACTCATGTATACGAAAAGTACTAAAGTATACATGAGTACACACTTTGAATACTACCTCCTTGTATCGACTCTATTATTAAACCTAGATTCCTTTTCCAAATTTCAAGTTTTTGGCCCTAACCGTTCATATGATATGAAATTGTACCAAATGCTGTAAATTGTAATACTTTTCGTTCGCTTACAGTGCGAATTTCCAAAAACCCTATTGGTAAATCTATCATATACTCTACCAGTGACCCCCATCTCAAAACCCATTGACTCTTACCCAAAATTTGAAGATTCTAAATTGCAGGATTAAAGCTTCAACCGTTTCTCCAAATTCAAATTGTACTAAATCTACTACAGTTTAGTACTTTTCGTATACATAAGTACACACTTTCAAAACTTCCTTGCATCGACTCTACTCCTCAATTCCTAACCTTTCATATGATACGAAATAGTACCAAATGCTATAAATTTTAGTACTTTTCGTACACTTATAGTGCGAGGTTCCAATACATCTATCATACACTCCACCAGTGACCTTTATTCCAAATTTAAAGAGTTCCAGCTCAACTGCTTCCTTAAATACACAAGGGTACCATATTTAGTACTTTTCGTTCGAATTTCCAAAAACTCAGCCGTATGACACCTTCGGACCAAGAGTGACCCTCAAAATTCCAGTCAATTACTTAACTCTTTTATTAATACAGTTTACAATTACTTTATTTATTTTCTACAACTTTTGGTTACATTTAAAAGATACATCGCTATAATGTACAGCTACACAGATCACGCTTTACATGCGGCTAATTTTTTCAAAGCCACACGATCAACTTTACCACATGTGGTCAATGGTACGGAATCCACAAAATGGATATGCTCGATCATTGCTAATTGTCTCTCGTTCAGATGGGGTTTCAAAGTCTCCAGGATTTTTGCAGAGATTTCCTTATGACTGGCCGTTACATTTGAATTAAGGACAACGAAAAAGGCAGCTGCCTCATTGGGATCATTTGGCGTCTTGCGATAACCAGCCATGCGGGCCACATAAACCTCGGGCAAATTAATGGTGATATATTCCAGGGTATTGGGGATTATCTAAAAGTTTGAAGAAGGTGTTACAATTTCCAAAATAAAATTATTATTTCCCACAACTCACCACTTCCCCATTGGATTTAATCAAATCCTTATATCTGGCCAAGACATGAAGCTTCCCCTGCTCATCGACCAATCCATAGTCACCATTTACGAAAAGTCCATATTCATTGTAATATACAGAGTTATCCAACGACTTGTAACCCTTCAGCGGATATGGTGGTCTCACCGCAATTTGGCCCGGTTGATTCACACCCAACGGCTGGTTCTGATCATCCAGGATTTGTATCTCATAACCCGGCAGTGGCTTACCACCATTGACATACAAATCATTACATATCACCGTACTCATCTCTGTCATGCCATAACAATGGAAATTCTTGGCATTAACTGCATGTTTCTTGGACATTTCCAAAATGACTTTAGTGGCCGGTTCACCGCCCAACTGGATGCTACGAAGACACTTCAAACTTTCCCTATCGCCATCATCCAATTCCAATAGAATATCATAGAATATAGAGGGCGCCACAAAGATATGGGTAATACCACTGCTGCGCAATAGCTTCAAACCATACTTCCCCGTAGGCACACCACATGAACTAACCCTTTTAATTCCGAAGAGCATGGATTGGAACATAACAGCCGCCTGGCTGATCCAACGCAGAGGACTGAAGGAGAATACCACAGAGTTTTCATTCAAGGGTGCATAGTTCTCATCATTGTCCCACCAAATCGTGATGCCATGTATCATCAGGGCATGGGTAATTTGTACGATCTTCGGTAGACCTGTTGATCCGGATGTCAAAGCCAAGAGGGCGATTTCTTCACGGGTATCTTTGATTTCAACACTTTTGAAATTATCAAAATCTACAGGGTGTTCGGGTTGTTTTAGGAGATCATTTTTGACATTGGGTTGTTGGACGCCATTGATTGCAACTAGGAGTGGCTGGGCTTTGCTTTGGGCAAGACTGGATTGGATTTTATTTAGGTACTTCTCCTCATAGAAAATTGCCGCAGGTTCCAGAAGGTCAAATAAACCCGATGTCGATTCTGTAGAGGATAATGAAAAAATGGATTTTAATTAAAATAAAACTAGAAAAATTATATAACATAAACCAGTAAGGAAAAGTCTCTTACTATACGAAATTCCTGAGAATTCTGTATACTTAGCAACTTCGTATAGCAAATATTCGTTAATATCAGAATCTGCCCGGAGAATTTCATACCAACTATGTTTATTAAACTTCGGAATACTACGAAAAAAAAATTAAAGCAACTCAGTAGATTATACAAGTGTAGCTAAAACTAAACTAAACATGTATCGGGGGTTTGAAAGTTAACATCGAAAAAAAAAACTTAAATAGGGGGGACAAATTAATTTCTTAAAAAAAAAATATAAAATAGAGCTAAAAACTAAAAATTTATCTCCTTTTCAAGTTAACATCGCAAATGTACCTAAAGTTCCTCCTTTTATATATATATATTTTTTTTTTTTGAAAGATTCCTTGGTATCCTTGCAATTTAGGATAAAATTAACCCACCCAACCAAATTGACTTCTTCTGTTGAATGTAAATTTCAACTATTTCAGAGCGCTCGCGTGGCGTGTATTGGTTCATGGTAAAAATCTGCTTGGACTGACACTTCAAACGCGGTATGTCATTAAGCGATGTGACATCTCTGTCAAAAGTTATGGCGTTGCCGGATGGGTCCGTCGAATATGGGCAACCCTGTACAGCATTTTTTAATTTAATAGCCATGACCATATGTGATATTTCGCAATTTCGCAACATTTAATATGGAGCTATATAGAAAGCTTTGAGTTACGTCAAAAATCGTTAGTTGAAAAAATGGATCATATCGGTCCTCTTTTTGCTATAGTCCCCATTTAAATATTTTTAACGTTTTAGTCATATTTTCCATTTAATTTCGCCATATTTTGATTTTATTAATTCCTGTCATATTAAAACCCTACGAAAAAAAAAATATATCACTATAGGTCCACCATTTGGTCTAAAACTAATATCCTTCGATTTTAAATTTGTTAGGATCTTTCTAAGAGAGATAATTTTTATTTTGACTAAAGTACGTGTTTTCTAAACCTAGAAAATAATAAGCTTTATTAATAACATCATACTCAATTTTTGTCGGGCTCAGATTTAATTAGATCCTAATTTTTGGTTAGGAGTTTCCTGAAGAAATTTTTCACAAATTCATTGATTTTCAAAAAAAAAATCTTAAGAAATCCAAGAGAATTGGTTAGTAAGGTTTAAAAAAAAAAAAAAAAAAACTTACAAAAATTACGATTTTTACTCTAAAGAACCATGAAAAAACAGGAAAGACTAAAACAATTCGTTATTAGTGGTAAGGATGTACTTGAAAATATCCCAGAACTTCCCAATTTTCTACCGGACAATTTTTAAGCTATTTTTTAAAAACTATACAACTTGCTGTCTGTTGGTCCTCTTGAAGAAAGAATTCCATTATTTTCGGTTCACGAAGAAGAAATAACCTATTTTTGTAATTTTTTTCCTGAAATCATCCTTAAAAGTATTTTTTTATCCATTATTAATGGTGAGGAGGTCCCTGGCTTACCATCAGGAAGTTATTGAAAAAAAGCAGAAATTTTAGGTTAGGAAGTTTTGCAAAAATCTTTATCAACTGACGATTTTTATCCACGACTTTCGGTGAGAAGATCTTTTCAATAAAAGTTATGTTGAAAGACATTGTAAAAAGTACTTTCTAAAAATCTTAAATATTATCTGATTTTTAAACAGGAAGGCCTTATCGAAAATATTGTTTAAAGACCTTGCCCAAAACATCACAGATAATTTACGATTTCAGGTAGAAAGTCCTTGAAATATGTTGAAATACTTAATATATGAAAGTCCACGATTTTTGGTCAGTTGGTCCTTGTTAACAATAGCTCTAAAATATCTAAGATTTTCGGCCAAGGCGTCATTGTAAAAAAAATCCTTCAGGAAGACCTCATAAAAGTTGTAAAAATATAATCCAGGAAGACCTTGTAAGAAATATTCTTAAAAAAATCCACGAATTCTTAAAAAAAATCAAAAATCAACGATTTCTTGTTTCAGGAAGATATCGCAAAAATTCACGATTTTTATGGAACATCTTTTAAAAATTAGCCTTAAAACTTGGCATTTTTCTGAAAACCTTGTTCAAATATTTTGTATAGTACAGGTGCCCTCAAAAATGATATAAAAAATTTCAAGATTTTCAACCCAGAAGTTTTTGAATAATATTTTCAAAGGACTTACTATGCTTGGCCAGAAAATCTTTGCTTTTTTTGTAAAAAAAACACTCTTGTAATTCTAAGAATCATTTCTCAGACTTCAAGTCTTAAAATCGTGGATATTTCTAAAAATGTTCAGTCAAAATTGGAAAAAGTTTATAGATTTTTTTAGTTTTAAATATAACATTTTCTTCCACTTAATTAGACCCTTTTTATGATGCCGAAACGATTTCGTTAAAAAATGTGTCGAAATTCATAAAATTTCCCACATCATAGACTAATATTGTCTATTCTTTATTCTAAAGAGTTATTTATCAGTGTGTACCTACATAAAACAAACTTCCTATTATTCCCTGAAATAATGATTGACAGATATATGGCCTAATTTGATTATTTTGAAGAATCACGATTGAAATTAAAATACCAATTCAAAAAAAGTTGTTTTTGACCTTGGACCAGTAATCCAAACTGGAAAGATTTTGTTGTTATGCAAATAAAAGAAAGATGTACAAAAAAAAATAATAATAAAATATGCCCCTTCAAACATATTAGAAATGTTAACAACGAAAACCAGTTAAGCAAATCGGCGGGCAATACATTCTTTTAAATTGTTTCATTCGAAAATATTATTTTGAACATTATAACTATTTAATTTTTGATTTTATATTTTATTTGGAAGATACTTGGAAAAAATTATATTATGACCGGTTTAATTTTGCCTTTTGATAACAATATTTTTATATCCCACACGACTGAGAGTTAATTATAAATTTCTTTTGGTCAAAAAGTTTTTAACACCTCGATATATTTGGTCTATACCCAGTTAGCTATGTGGATTCTTCCATCCGTCCGTCTATCCGTAGTAATTGTTCTGAGCTCGTTTCAGGGGAAGGTTAAAAAGCACTTAGACACATACCTAATATTTCCCCAAGCAGGAAATTCAAATCTATTTGTCAACTTCGTGAAAACTAGTGTACGATCAACTCCGCTCAAAAATGTTTAGGAAATTTCGTAATATTTTACTTTTGACCAACTTCTTGGAAATAGTTTTTTATTTAGTTTTCCATTTATAATTTTGAAGATAATTCTTACTATTAGTATTATTATACCCTACATGTATTGGGGGTATTATAAGTTTGATTAGGCCAAAAATTATGTAACACCTCGAAATATGGAGGTAGGATTAAGGTCAGAATAATTATGAACCAATCGACGTGGAAATTTACATTAAGTTAGAGTTTAGGAGTGGGCAGAAGCCTGCTAATTTGGTAGGCCATGGGACAATATTTAGCGGGTAAAATATACCCTAAACTTTATGTAAGGAAATTAGAAAATTTCCACTAAACCGCGAATATTTTTAATCCCAGCCAAATCACAAATACATTAAAAGGTCACTTCTTGTCTGCTAGCCAAGGAATCGGATATATAGAAAAATAGGTACAATATATATGTAAAAGAATAGATCATAATTATTCTGCTTATAAGTTAAGAACCGCTGGGCCGACTTTCAAGATTCCCATCAATTTGGAATGGTCTCTTGCCAGAAACGGATAAAGTCTAATTTTTTAAATTTTTGTCATATTTTTATCGCTATTTTTTTAATTTTAATTAAATTTTTGAATTTTTAAAATTTCTTGATTTTTTTTTTAATTTATACACAACATTTTTTAATTTATACCGCAACATTACGTTTTGAGGGTATTATATGCATGTCACAGTTATCGTCCGATCCTCACGAAATTTTGCATGAGAGTAGAGTTAGGGTCAGAATTAAAGCCTATTTTTCTTAAGATGTACATTTATGGATTCAGATGGACTAAAACATTTAATTCTTTCTAATTTTCTAGCCGCTCTATAGACCACAACTGAAAACTAATCGACACGGAATTTCACATCAGGAGAGACACAAGAACAGGGGCATTATTTTTGACATTATTTCAAAAACGAAATCTTCCAAAATGGATTTCGACATAAGGGGACTTCGAACAAATTGTAGTGTTGTAGGGTATCACATGGTCGGCCCGCTACAAATTTCATCTCCACTCACCCTCATCCAAATGAACTTCAATGTAATTCGGCAGTGCACCGATTAGAATACAACCGAATGTCAACACCGATATCCATTCGTTATTCATTGAATAAAAGATGACACAATCGCCCTTCTTGATGCCCAAACGTTGTAGATTCAAGGCAATCAGAATCGATTCTTCGTAGACATCTTTGGCCGTTTTTATAACATTTGTATCGTAGAAATGATCAATAACTTTATTCGCATCAATTGTACGCATCGTTTGCAGAAACTTTTCTCCCATGGACAATTTTGTGACATCTCCATATGGATAGTTAACCGATTTCCATATTTTTGTCTTGGGATCTTGAACAATTTTCAAATATTCTTCAGGCATTTTTTTGCACTGTTCTTTTTTTTTTTTTTCTTTTTTTTTTCACAAATGTTTTTTTATTGCGTCTTCTATTATTGTCACCTAACGTTTGATTGACCGAACGTCTTGTTCCGCTTTGTCTGAAACTACTATTGTCACTACTGTCGAGGGCCGGTCTGTTCGTTGGTTTTAAGCGGCGAGAAGCAAGTCATGTAATAGCTTTGATTTTTAGTGAGCGAAAGAGATATCACAAAAAATGGAAATATTATTCCACTGGTGATCGTATCGCTGCCGGCAAACAACAACAGAATTGCTGTAGGTCTTAGAAAGTATTCTAAACACGAGTATGTTTATTAGAACATATAGAAATTATCAACAAAGATAACGATTGGTTGACAGGGTGTTCAGTTTTCGATTCATAGATAATTTGTTAATTTAATGGGCTTGAGTACCCATTAGAAATCTTTCAGATTTAAAATTATGATAGTGAATAAAAAACACTTAATTTAATTTTCGTCATTCCAAAGTGTGTGGAGCCTATTTCGTTGACAGTAGTTAAATTTATTTGTTCAGATTTGGTTAGATTTTAAGTTCTCTCTTTATCAGACCACACTGTTAGAGATGTCAACAACTAAATAGGATTTGAGTAATTTTTATATGGACATTGGGATGGCCAGTAAATATTGTGAATATAAGGTTTTGAAATATTTGCTAAGGGTCGTTAATAATTAAACTGTGTGACAATATATATTTTTCAATAATTACAAGATTGGAACGGTGGATTATGAAAGTAGAGCTGAAAATAGAAGACACTTGAATCAATGTTTTGAAAGTTTCTTATCATAAAGTAAAATAAATATAGAAGTTCCCCCGCTTCCATATTTATTGAAATTTTCGCAATAGTAGTGTCGGGAGGGGCCGACTATATAATACCCTTATGGTCGGGACCGCCCGACTTTTGACTTTTCCTTACTTTTCTTTTGATAAATTCTTACCTATTTTAGGGCAGATACCAGAAGAAGTGAGCCTGTATGCATATGTATTAAAGCTTCCGTAAAAAAATAAATTATTTGAAGTAGAGAATTTTCCAGAAAAAGAGGTGAAAAAGATGAAAAAAAGAGGAAAAAATATGGAATTCAAGCGTGATAGTGTGATTTCTTTATATTTGGCTGAAAAACCACAAGTGGCTATCGTTAGAGCAATCCAGAATTTAAATGTGAATAAATCTTTTATGTTTCGTACCATCACTTGTTACCGTGTTACTGGTAGCGTAGCACGACGTCAAGGAAGTGGACGGAAGAAAATAGCAACATCAGCAGAAATGGTTCGAAAAGTAAAGAAGCGATTTGATCGAAACCCACGTCGCAGTGGTCGAAGAATTGCTCGTGAGCTGAACATATCGCAATATTCCATTCGGTAAATATTGAAAATGAGCTCGGGGTAAAGCCATTGAAATTCCAAAAAGTGCAAGAACCTACACCGCAATATAGAGAGAGAAAGAGACTCAAAAGAGCTAAAGAGTTGCTTCGCTTGGTCGAAAGTTGTGAACTGCTGATTTTTTTTTCCGAAGAGAAAACATTCGTTGTCCAGCAGTTTGTAAACAAGCAGAATGATCGTGGTTACTTGCCAAAGAGGTCAGCTGAAAATGAGCATCTTCGGTTGGCCACCAGAACTCAAGCGCCGGCCATAGTGATGGTGTGGGCCGCCATAACAGCCGATGATCGCTCTCCGCTCGTATTAATCGACCGTGGCATCATAATTAATCCCGAATATTATCGCGAAAATATTATGGAGGGTGTATTAAAGCCTTGGGCACGCAAACATTTTGGCCGCAGACCTTGGACATTCCAACAACATCATAACACTCAGCACGCACCACCCAAGAATGGTTACAAAATGAGGATCTTCGCTTCATTTCGAGTGCACAATGGCCACCAAAATCTCCGGATACAAATCTGTTGGACTATTGGGTCTGGAGTATTTTGGAAAGCAAGGTTGGCACTAAAAAATACCAAAGTGTCGATCAACCCAAGCTAGCGTTTCGCCGGGAATGCCCCAAAATATCGCAGATCAACATTCGGGCAGCATGCGACGGTTTCATTGGTCGTTTGAAGACCATAATTCGTGCCAAAGTGGCCAATTCGATCAAATCTAAACTTATTCTATAATTGGATACTATTTCCGACATGTTTTGCTTTCACTCAATTTAAATGACCAGAATTTTGGCACATTTTCAGTCCAGAAGCAAGTACATCAAATGTGGTTAAAATCCGTTCAGATGTAGCTATAGCTCCCATATATATGTTTCATCCGGTTTGGTCTTTTAGTTCCTCACATTTGTGATATCCACTCTACAAGAAGGATATTTAGTACCAGAAATCAAATACCGCTCAAAAATACCTCTGTCAATTTTTATCAGAATCGGTTCAGATTTGGCTATTGCTCCCATATATATCTTCAAACGAGTTCGGGTTAAATGTGCACCAATTGTGCCAATATCAGTTAAAATTACCTGAATCTCGACACATCCGACTGAATTCAATCTAGAAGTAAGTACATCAAATTTGGTGAAAATGGATTCAGAATAGGATATGCCTTCCATATATTAGCTCCCTCTGAGACCAAATTATAACTGCTCTAAAGCTAAAGGTTGATAGATGGTATGATCTACTCCAAATAAACTTCCACTATAAATTCTTTTGTTACGGGAGCTCTACTAAATATGCATAGGGGTGTAGCGAATTATATAGTCGGTCCCGTCCGACTTTTCCGTTTTTTTTTTAGCGTGGAGGTTCTTACCAGCGCCCTTCGATTTTGCAGTCGGACGTGCTCATAAGTTACTTAAGTTTGTAAATTTAATAGAATTAACTCATTGACCTGCGTGCTTAAAAAATTCTTACACATATTTTTAAAAATATTTAACTTTTTGGAATTATTCAAAATAGATGGTATGGCGAAATATGATCTCTTAGAGCAATAATTATGACCCAAATTAATTTAATTCTTTTCTCATTTATATTTTTGCATTATATATTTTATTCTTTATTTTCAAATTTGTCATATGTTACTGTGGCTCCTTTGAGTTTACATTATTCCCAATACACAATGGTATCTAATCTGCAGATGCTCAACTGATTTAAGCCTTTTATAGCCATGATCAAACATCTGCTAGCCTGCCAAATTTTATCCAGTTCATACTGGATCGAAAAACTTTTCCAAACTTTATTTGTTTAA
The DNA here is from genome assembly GCF_030504385.1 of Musca domestica. Taxonomy (NCBI): domain Eukaryota; kingdom Metazoa; phylum Arthropoda; class Insecta; order Diptera; family Muscidae; genus Musca; species Musca domestica. Next base: position 27,776,081 of record NW_026712249.1, on the reverse strand, counting down.
CATTTACTCGAGTCATTTGAGTAGCGCGATGTTATAAACAGATTGTATTCTGGTGACGCTGATGTCTTAAACATGACTTGCAGTTTATTACTAAGTATTTTCCTACTTATCGCTAAAATGAAATTATAGAACAAACTACGGCATTAAAAAATGATACAGATTTTTTGCGATAATCTAATATATATGACACCAAAGTGAAAGTTTTACATTATTTGTGGGAATTATGAAAAATTGTCTCAAAAGTCTTTATTTTTAACAAAAATCTGTAACTAACAGACATGCACCCTTCAGCAACTACTCAATTTTAAAAAAATAAAATAACAATCTGATTGTTTCACGCTCTCTTAGAATGTAATCTTTCGATAATTGGAATTATTCTTAAATTCTTATCACAATCAAAAAAAGGGGGAGGGAAATGAAACGCCAGTTTTATTGTTGTTTCAGCATTTGTTACAAATTGTTTTGACTTTACTTTAAAGATAAGATTTCTTAGGTCGTAAAATGTTGAATATTTCACTTACGGTTAGTAAACATTTAAATGATAAGATTTGACTTACACAAAAATACAAAATAAATAAACTAATCAACTCCAAGGCCGAGACACACATACCCCCTCTAGAGAGGAACATACCTTCAATTTTTTTATGGTATCTTACATTTAATAAAAAGTCTAATGAGACCAAAGAAATTCAATTTTAAAGAAAATTGGGCGTACTGCTACTCCCACATATTTGTATTTTGCCGAGTTTAGCCTAACTTATTATCAGCATTTATAGACCTAATTTTAAAATCATTTTTATACCCTACACCACAAGGTGGTCAGGGTATTATGTCTTTGTACAATTGTTTGTAACAGGCAAAAGGAAACGAGATAGACCCATAGTTCCTTTTGATGATCTGCATAGAATCACGTTCTGAGTCGATTTATGCATGTCCGTCCGTCCGTCGGTCCATGAATTTTGTGAACATTTTTTCGCATTTATTACCCGAACCAGATGAAATTTTGCACAAATCATTTGTCCCCATATATACTGTTCATCCGATTTGTTATTTTTGTCCTCCGCAGCCGTAATATGCACTCTGTAACCACAATATTTGGGGAAATATATTAAATACAGCTCAGAAATACGTCTGCTAAATTTCATCGAGATCGGTTAAGATTTGGATATAGCTCCCATATATAACTTCGTCCGATTTACCTATTATTGTACACCAAACGTCTAATATTTGTACAAATGGAATGGAATTTGGCACTTACGACCGAATTGCGTCTAGAAGCTAATATGTCAACTTTGGTGTAGATCGGTTCAGATATAGCTATAGCTCCCATATATACTGTTCATCCGATTTGTTATATTTGTTACCCACAGCCGTAATATGCACTCCGTAACAACGATATTCAGGGAAACATATCAAATACAGCTCAGAAATATCTTTGTCAAACTTTATTGAGATCGGTTCCGATTTTGATATAGCTCCCACATATATCTTTATCCGATTTAAAATTAATTGTGCACCAAATGGGCAATACAAGTCCGAATTTAAAAGATACTAATGCTTCGGCATATTTAGTCCTTAGAACTTTAAATTATAATTATAATCATAGCGTGTATTGTTATGCAGAGCTCTACTAAATTAGCAAAGTGGTGTCGGGCGGGCCGACTTTATGACTTTCTTTACTTGTTTCAGTTTGGTATAGGCCGGCACAAACACATTTATATATTAAATTATTATTTCAATGTTTATGTGACTTATTATTATCATTTTTATACCCTCAACCATAGTATGGAGGTTATATTAAGTTTGTCATTCCGTAGTAGATCAATACAATTTTACTCAAATGTATATTATGTCTGCAGAACTTTGGGCCATGGAGGTCCACGTTTTAGTATAGCCCCCATATAACGATACCTCCCGATATTCGGTATTTTGATGATTTTAGCGACATTATTCACCGTAATTGTTTCGAATTTGGCATTTAAAGTTCGTAATAAACACTGCAGCCTATTACAGAAAATTTTTTTCCAGTTTCGCATTTGAATGTTGTAATGGCTTATGACAAAAGTTGTATTTCCAGGTCCACGTCGTCGTTTAGACCCTAATATGACGGCTATATTTGGTATTTTTAAGATTTTAACTGATTTTTTTTTTTTTTTGAAAATTGCCAAATTCCTTGCAAATGGTGGAGGGTATTTTAAGTTCGACCCACAAAGAGTCAAAATTTGGAATAAGCATTAAACATATAAAACGCGAAATGAACATCCCATTACTTTTAAACTTGGCACATTCTAATATTTCTGTCAACACATGATGTATTGTGAAAATACACAATATCGGATTTCTCCTTCTGGTACCTCTCCCACAACGGGTCAATATTTTAAATGATTATAACTCTCATGAAATATCTATTTTAAAGAGAAGCAAGTAGTCGATATAAAATCCAAATCGGAACGTTTTAATATTTTTATTAGATGTATGTCAGATACGAAATGGGAAATATTGACCCACTCCTATGAAGGGTCAACAGTTTGAATAATCAAAAGCAGGTCAAAATATATTTAGATAACCGCACATTGGCTGAGGTTAGGCAGCTACCAGCAATACCGACTGATTTCATTTAGTTTGTTTTATTTTCAATCCTATCCTAAAAATAGCGTCTGCATTCTCAGACATCTTTAAAAAAAGAAATAACTCCATGAAAATCTCGACTTCAAAGCCATTTCATTCCTCTTCTTTTTCATGTGTTTGCTGCAGCAAAAACCGTCTCGAATTGAAAATGTTGCAGGAACTGAAACATATGTTGCACGTTCCAAACACGTTAAAATGTATTCAGACATTACACCACAAACCATTTATCTGCACAAATAAAACGAGCGCGCCAACACAAAACTGCAATAAAATAAAAAGAGAACACACGTTTTCTTAATTTTCTGTTTTCTCCGTGCGTAGGATGAATAGCTGTAGAAACGATTTTTTTTTTTTTTGCATTATGGTATTTTAAAAGGAAATGCAATTTAGCCTAGCCTTAGTTGAGTTTGGATATTTCGAGCTAAAAATTGAAAATTGAGGATATATTTTCAATTTTGGGTGGAGAAATTGCAGAAGGGTTCTAGATCAGTTTCCTGATAATGCCCTGAGCCTAATAACTACAAAGGGTTTATATCATTTATTCGGTCAAAATTTGCCTCATCGAAATCCGTTCTAGGGCATTTGGGGGCGATCTAGTTATGTCAGGCAGGTGTGCTGGTGCTGTGACCATAAGTCTTGAGACAAATATTCAAAATTAGGGCACGGGATTAACTAGGATTAAAAGGCTCTGAATTTTTAAAAATGGTTTTAAATGGCTCTGGATTTTTTAAGAAAATTATTATTTTTAAAGAGAAGTTTTTAAAATTATTTTTGAAGAGCTCTAAAGAATATTTTTAAAGGGCCAAAGCTATTAGCGTATGTATTTACGCTTTTGATGTAGGACTCTGAGAGCCACAAATATGACAAATATTGCAAATATACTATAACGTGGTTGTTATAACCTTAGCCATATAGCCACAGAGGGTATATATCATTTAATACGGCCAAACCGTGAAATAACGATTTTAGACCCTAGGTTTCTTTGGATCAAATCCATGTTGAGGACATGTCCTTCCGTCTGCCTGGCTGGTGCGCACGATAACTCTCGAAGGTCCAAACTTGAAACATCAAACTTAGATCGTGTTCGGGGACCTGTTATAAAGATGGTAGAGATCGAGCCATTCCATCTGGTATCTCCCCCACAAAGGGTCAAAATTTTGAATAACCATAGTGGTTGCAAAATCCGCAATAAGCGTCCGGTTCTCTTAATATTTCACAGATCCCACTATTTCTACTAACGCAAAATCTGCTATGAAGATAGGATTAATTGATCTCTCCTACTGGTACCTTCCCCACAAAGGGTCAAAATATTGACTAACCATAAAGCTCATAAAACGCGAAATTGACATCAAATTCTATTCGGACTTGGTACATCTAAATATTTCTATCAGCACAAGATCTGTTATAAAGAGAGTAGATATCGAACCATTTATTCTGGTACCTCCCCCACAAAGGGTTAAAATTTCGAATAACCATAATTAACAAAATTAACATCCGGTTTTCTTCATATTTCATACATCCCATTATTTCCACTAACACAAAATCTGCTGTGGAGTTGAGATATGTCGGACCACTTCTTCTGGTACCATCCCCACAAAGGGTCAAAATTTTAAACTTCCATGAAGATCATAAAACCCGAAAATTACCATGCGATTCTATTCGCACTTGGTACATCTCAATATTTTCATCAAGACAAGATCTGTTATAAAGATGATACAGATCGGACCTTTTTTTCTGATACCTCCCCCAAATAGGTTTGAAAAAAAAAAAAAACACTCAAAGAAAGGGAAATAAGCATCCTACTCTCTTTAAATTTTACACATACAAACATTTTTATAAACACAAGATCTTTTGTAATGATGTTATATATCTGCGAACCCCTTCTGGTACCTCACCTACAAAGGGTCACAATTTTCAATATTTTATCTGTCATAACTGGCAAAACAAGTCAGCGATTCTTTACAACATTTTATATCTAAATATTTCCCTAAACCAGAAACCTGAGAGGTATAGAAGGCTGGGGGTATACATCTGTCGGTAAAATCGACTGATACTTTTTAAATTTTTTGGAAAAAATTTCAAAATTTTAAAAATACCTGGAAAAATTAATAAATCTTCAAAAATTCTTAAAAGATCAATAAATGCAACTTAGATAAACAATAAAATGATTTCAAATTAATAAATTTTAGCTCAGAATTTATCCATGTTGCGAACATGCATTTTCTTCAAATATTTCTTTAAAATTCCCAACCCACACAGAATATAGCACACAATAACCAACAAATTTTCTTTGCGCCACCTCTTCCGGACAACATTTAAAAAATGCCACGAAAACAATGAACAGCCAACGGACCGAACGACCCATAAAAATACGTGCGTTCAATTTAAAAAGCCACTTAAGTTAATGGCGCGGTGTTGCTATTCAATGGTTTTTCATTAGCTCGGTTTTTTCTCTTGTATTCGCATCCGTTCAGGATGGTTTCCTGGACGCCAGCTATACCATGGCATGCCATATAACGGCGCTCACTCACGCCTTTTGACTGAAGTTGTGAATTAAGTGGCGGCGGAGTAAAAGTAGAAACAATGTGGCTAGTCGTCTGGTTTTAATGGTACCCCAACAAGGCAGCCAGCAACCAAACAACCAACCGCCTAACCTACTTAAGCTAAACAGCTGTTGCTGTTGAAGTCTTTCCTCTGTTCGAGGAAGGACTTTCTATACCCGCATGAGATTGTATTTTTTTCTTGTGAGACTTTTTAACGCATTTTCTGTTGTCATTGTTATTTGTTAGAGGAAAATGTGCTGCTGCTGTTCAATGAGCTTGGCTGGGATTCCTTGTTAAGAAGAAAAACATCGAAGGAAAAAACAAAAACAAGCAAATTTAACTCATTTTAATGGCCGACAAAATGTGTTTGAATATTAACATTTTTATGGTGGCGCATAATTCATTTTTTACCAAACATTTTTCATTGTCATGTTGGTGTTTCTTTTCTGAAGAAGGCACATTGGTTTAAAATGGGAAATAAGAAATTGGCAAAATATGGGAAATATGAAATATTTAAAGGAGGGTTTCGCAAAAAAAAAAAAACAGTAATGAAAATCTTAAAGTCGGGCGGGGCCGACTTTATAATACCCTACACCACTTTGCTAATTTAGTAGAGCTCCGCATAGCAATTTAAAGTTCTTATGGGAGAATTCAATCACTCACGCTATGATTATAATTATAATTTAAAGTTCAAAGGACTAATATGCCGAAGCATTTGTATCTTTTAAATCCGGACTCGCATTGTCCATTTGGTGCACAATTAATTTGAAATCGGATAAAAATATATATGGGAGCTATATCCAAATCGGAACCGATCTCGATAAAATTTGGCAAAGATATTTCTGAGCTGCATTTGAAATATTTCCCTGAATATCGTTGTTACGGAGTGCATATTACGGCTGTGGGTAGCAAATATAACAAATCGGAGGAACAGTATATATGGGAGCTATAGCTATATCTGAACCGATCTTCACCAAATTTGACATACTAGCTTCTAGACTCAATTCGGTCGTAAGTGCCAAATTTCATCCAATTTGGACAAATATTAGACGTTTGGTGCACAATAAAAGGTAAATCGGACAAAGTTGTATATGGGAGCTATATCCAAATCTGAACCAATCTCGATAAAATTTAGCAAATGTATTTCTGACCTATATTTGATATATTTTGTTACAGAGTACATATTACTGCTGCGGAGGATAAAAATAACAAATCGGATGAAAATTATATATGGGAGCTATAGCTATATCTGAACCGATTTCGATTAAATTTGGTATACTTATTTTCAGGCCTAATTTGGTTGTATGTGCAAAATTCCATACTATTAGGGCTGATATTACACGTTTGGGGCACAATTAAAGGCAAATCGGACGAAGATATATATGGGAGCTATATCTAAATTTTTACCGATTATCTCCAATTTCAATAGGGTTTGTCCTTGGGCCAAACAAATGATTAGTGCAACATTTCATCTGGATAGGGCGACAAATGCGAACTGTACTTTCTTTAGAAAAATACATGGACAGACAGCACCACCTTGTGCTGTAGGGCATAAAAACTCCTTAAGCAGCCATGAGCGGCCTCGAACAAACAAGTACATAGGTCCGATACATATTTATTCATGATCAGCGTAAAATTCCGTCCGTTCGCCTGTCCGTCTGTTGTAATCACGCTAGAGTCAAAAAGAATAAAGATAGGAAACTAAAATTTTGAACAGATCAGTTATTTTGTCTGCAGGCAGGTCAAGTTCGAAGGTAGGATATATCGGTCCACAATATCGAATAGTCCCCATTTAACGGTACCCCAGATATTCGGTATTTGGATGATTGTAGCCCAATTTTTTTAATGAAATTGTCTGAAATTCGACACAAGGAGTTATTTGTGAGTACTTTACCCCTGGAAGAGAATTGTCTATATAGATCCACGATATCGTATATCCTCTATATACGATCTATATATCCTATCCTATATATATATATGAAAACGTTCACATTGAAAATAAAAAAGAAATGTTGGTCCACGTTTTGGTATAGCCCCCATATAACGGTACCTCCCAATATTCGGTATTTTGATGATTTTAGCGTCATTATTCACCAGAATTGTTTCAAATTACGTATTTAGAGTTCATTATGGGAACTACAGTCTGTGACAGAAAATTGTCTGTGCAGGTCCACGTCTTCGTATAGCCCCCATATATCAGTACCTACCTATATTCGGTTTCGGTTAACGATTTTAGGTACAATACCCACCGAAATTGTTTGAGATGTGGTATTTGAGGTTCGAAAGGGATGCTACAGCCTGTGACAGAAAATTGTCTATGCATGTCCACGGTACCTCCCTATATACGATATTTTGATGATTTTAGCTTATTTCATGTTTCGAATTTGAATATGGTAATGGCTTATGACAAACAATGCCAATATAACGGCTATATTTGGCATTTTTAAAATGTTAACTGAATTTTTTAACGATTTCATTTTTTTAAAAATTCCAAATTCGTTCCAAATGGTGGAGGGTATTCAATCTGCTCTAGATACTCTACTCAACTTAAAACCCTTAAGTCTATTTGTAGAGAACAAGATGCTAGGTGTGTCCTGCGACTCAATGAACTGGGACAATAGTCAGATCTTTGGACACTCCGTCATTCTGAAGTATGTGGGGAACATAGGACATCAGGCTATAGCCAGTGATTATTTATCACCTAGGCAAAGCTTTGAATTACTTGATATCCATATACCTAACAAAGACGTCTGGACCCGCAACATTCCACCTTTTAATGATATAGCTGTCAATACTTTTGGCTCAAAGATGGAAAGTGGAAAGGGAGCTGGAGTCTTCTGTGAAAGCCTGCTGCGTTGTTCAGCCAGAAATCTTTGCTGTCAGGAAGGCCATAGAGCTGCTGACAAACAGAATCAGCAGCAACAGAAAGCTGAATGGACCGGTGACTATAGATGTCGATAGTCAAGCGGCCCTGAAGGCAGCCCTGCTCTGAAAAAGGTTAAGTCGTTTGTCAAACTCTATTTTTTATCTATTGGGTGAATGAATGATGAATTGGCCAGACGCGGATCGGAGTCAGTAGATATAGAGATTGAGAGCTCAGTGAAGCCACCTTTATGCTTCTTCTTATGCAATATCTAGGGAGATTTTAACATAACTGGCTTACTGGAAGGGGATGTAATGTCTCCAAAAAGATTTGGCCGGGAAACTCCAAAAGGAGATCAAGGTCACTCATATCTATGACAAAGTTGGACTTGAAGCTTGTGGTGGGCCTAATGTCTAGACACTGCAGCATAAGGGCCATGACTTCCAAGTGGGGAGGGTGACGATACTGAATACTGCAGGCTTTGTCAGGGCGAGGAGGAAACTGAGACGGTGGAGCACTTACTCTGCCACTGCCCAACTCTTATCGAAGTGATACAGAGGCTACTGGGTAAGCTTGATCCTCCCTCTCCCAAACAGAGTTATCGGTTATTCTTCAGTTAACCAGAAGACTCAAATGGCTAAGGACGACACGCTGATTACACCGTGGATACAAACCTATTAAATTTTCTATTCCTATCTTCAATTTCTCGTTTCTTTGCTATTCGTTTCCTTCCCTTTCCTTATTTTATTCTTCCATCTTCTCTAAAGTAGCATGAACACATTGGACCAATGGGTTACAGAGTGGAGTGGTTGTTTACACAACCACGTATCCTTTAACCTGTCCTAACCATTTCGATAACATAGCGAAGCTTCTGATCTCTCTAGATATTTCCACATGGGTGGAAATGGGGTTCAGCAATCAAGGTGATTTTTAATGTAATTGCAGATTTTTATACCCTACACCACATAGTGGTAAGGGTATTATGTCTTTGTGCATTTGTTTGTAACATGGAGAAGGAGACGAGATAGACCCATAGTTACTTTTGAGAACCTTCATAGAATCACTTTCTGAGTCGATTTATGCATGTCCGTCCGTCTGTCCGTCCGTCCGTCCGTCCGTCCGTCCGTCCGTCCGTCCGTCCGTCCGTCCGTCTGTCCATGTATTCTTGTGAACAAAATGCAGGTCGCATTTATTATCCGATTGAGATGAAATTTTCCAAACAATATTTTTTTGGCCCAAGGACGAACCCTATTGAAATTGGTGAGAATCGGATCAAATTTAGATATAGCTCCCATATATATCTTCATCCGATTTCGGGTTAAATGAGCACCAAATGTCCACTATCAGTCCAAATTGCCTGAATTTTGGCACACCCAACCGAGTTCGGCCTAGAAGCAAGTATATCAAATTTGGAGAAAATCGGTTCAGATATAGCTATAGCTCCCATATATATCTTTCATCCGATTTGATCTTTAAGTCCCTCACAGTCCTACTATGCTCTCCACAACCGTGATATTTGGTACCAGGTATTAGATGGAGCACAGAAATAGCTGTTTTAAATTTTATCGAAATCGGTTCAGATTTGGATATAGCTCCCATATATATCTTCATCCGATTTTGGGTTAATTGACCACCAAATGGCCAATATCAGCCCAAATGGCCCGAATTTTGGCACATGTGACCGAGATTAGCCTTAAAGCAAATACCACAAATTTGGAGAAAATCGGTTCAGAAACAGCTATAGCTCCCATATATATGTTTTATCCGATTTGGTGTTTAAGCCTCTCACATTCGTAATATGCACTCCACAAGAATGATATTTGGTACCTGATATAAGATACAACCCAGAAATAGCTGTTTGTAATTTTATCGAAATCGGTTCAGATTTGGATATAGCTCCCATATATATCTTCATCCGATTTCGGGTTAATTGTGCACCAAATGGCCGATATAAGTCCAAATGGACTGAATTTTAGTACATCGGACCAAATTCAGCCTAGAAGCAAGTATATCAATTTTAGTGAAAATCGGTTCAGATATAGATATAGCAACCATATATATGTTTCATCCGATTTAGTGTTTTAGTCCCATACATTCGAAATATTCACTCCACAACCGTGATATTTGGTACCAGGTTTTTTGGAGCACAGGAATAGCTGTTTTAAATTTTATCAAAATCGGTTCAGATTTGGATATAGCTCCCATATATATCTTCATCCGATTTAGGGTTAAATGTGCACTAAATGGTCAATATCAGCCCAAATCACCTGAATTTTCGTACATAAGACCGAATTCAGTCTAGAAGCTAATACGTAAAATTTGGAGAAACCCGGCTCAGAGATAGCTATAGTTCGTAAAATGCACGATAGAATTAGATAGATTTTGATTTTGTACCAAATATCTCATAGAGCTCTGAAATGCCCTGTATAAACCTTTTTACGAGAGCTCTACTAAATATGCATAGTGGTGTAGGGTATCATATAGTCGGCCCCGCCCGACTTTTGAGCTTTCCTTACTGGTTTTTATTCAAATTATATTGTTGTCTAAAATACTTCAGTTTTGCAAACTGTGAGGTCTAAATTTTATCCATTTTTAAGGTCAATTTAAAAAAAGGGAATTTTTTCTTTGTCGGATGTCCAACCAAATAACCAAACTTAGGCATCGGCCAATACCGGGTTGTCCATATTCGACGGACCCATCTGGCAACGCCGTAACTTTTGACAGAGATGTCACATCGCTTAATGACATACCGCGTTTGAAGCGTCAGTCCAAGCAGATTTTTACCATGAACCAATACACGCCATGAAATGGTTGAAATTTCAACAGAAGAAGTCAAACTCAACGTGCTTTTAAAAAATGTGAGAAGTGCGCCTTCTAAGAACACAATTAAGCGTTTATACGAAAAATTATCGACTGGTAAGGCTCTTTCTAATCCGAAGAGGCCATATAAAAGTCGACCAAGGCGATCGGCCGAGAATATCGCTGCCGTACGAGCCAGTGTTGAGAGGTCCCCAAGAACATCCCAAAAACGCCGTTCTCAGCAGTTGGGCATGGCTCGGTCCACTTTACAAAGGATTATTCGCATTGATTTGCATTTGTTCCCGTACAAAATTCAATTGACGCAAAGAATGTTGTCTGCGGACAAGCCTCGCCGATTGGAATGGGCCCAAAGAGTCATGGGTCCGTCGAATACGGGCAACCCTCTATATTGGCACGATTCATTTTCCAATAAATCTATTATCAGTTGTGCCTACGAAAACCACTGTTTTCAAAAAAGTTTCAGCCGTTGGAGGATTGCTATAGGTTCTGTTTGGGTGTTGGTAATGCCAATGGTATTCAGCATCAACAGTTTAATGACAGATGAGGTATGGTCGAATGGCAACGGAAAATGGAAACTGTTGCCTGTCGGTGCTGCTGTTGTTGTTTCAAACATTTCAAACTTATGTTTAGCATGTACTTGGTATGTATGTGTAGGAATTGTGTGAGCGAGTGTGTGTGTGTGGTTGTGAATGACAACATCCGTTTCCTGGCAAACGTTGAGGCTTTCATAAATTTGTTATGAATTTTCCTTTTGTGTTTTGTTTTTGTTATGTTTATAAACATTGATTATTTTTTACGACTTTGGAAACAATAATTTGTTTATTATTTTTCTATTGCTTTTGTGGAGGCCTGCCATGGCATGTAACACTCAACCATCATCCGGCGGAATGTTGCGGCTGGAAAAAAACGCACATTATATTTTAATATTTTATTTTCCGCAATGGAGAAGCAACAGCATATCTCAACCTTAGAAAAGTAGTCGTTAATTTTTGTTTTAATTTGTTCCACCAACATTTAATATCGAAATGTAAATTTCGGCTAAATGACAGATTTTCAATTTTGTTTAATTGCTTTTCACTTGGCTGACACAAGTGGCCTCCGTGCTTTTTCTTTATTATTAAATGTTTTCTTATTGTTTCCATTTTTTATTAGTTTTAAATGAACTGAACACAGCAGCCCAACGCTGTCAGGATGTTTTGAAATATGACGGTAGCCTGTTAATTGCTTTATTTGAGGTTAAATTTATTGAAAGTTCGATCGTAAAAATATTGCTAACCATTTGAATGAACCACAAAAACAAAAAAGCCCAAAATGAAAGAACATATTGAAGCCATTTGTTGTGGGGAATTATGAATTGCCTGCCATAAATTATCCTGGAGTTTTTTTTATTACATTTTAGAAGAGGATGAGTTTTCCGCAGCAAATTGGAAAAATGTTCGATGGTAAAATAATGGTATCATCATTTTGTTTGTGGATTTTTTTGTTTTTGGTTGGTTGGGAAAACAGATACTTTACAATTTGAGTTTAATTAAATTTTGAGGGCGATATTAGAATTGGTTTTTATGCAAAATTGGTGGAAGTGGTGGAGTAGATATATTTTAGATTTTCTTCAAATTTTACATCTCGCAATCGTAAACCTTAAATCTAGGAAGATGCTCCCCATATAAATTTAGGGGTCTTTCCCATATGCTCAGAAAACAACAGAAAGAAAATGGACTCAAAAGAGCTAAAGAGTTGCTTCGCTCGGCCAAAAGTGGTGAACTGCCGAATTTGGTTTTCTCCGATGAGAAAACATTCGTTGTCCAGCAGTTTGAAAACAAACAAAATTATCGTGTTTACTTCCAAAGAGGTCAGCTGAAAATGTGCACCTTCGGTTGGCCACCAGAACTCAAGTGCCGGCCATGGTGATGGTGTGGGCCGCCATAACAGCCGATGGTCGCTCTCCGCTCGTATTAAAAGACCGTGGCATCAGAATAAATGCCGAATATTCTGGAGGGTTTATTAAAGCCATGGGCACGCAAACATTTTGGACGCAGACCTTGGACATTCCAACAGGACTGAGCACCATCGCATTTAGCACGCGCCACCCAAGAATGGTTACAAAATGAGGTTCCTCGCTTAATTTCCAGCGCACTTTGGACACCAAAATCTCCGGATACCAATCCGTTGGACTATTGTGTCTGGAGTATTTTGGAAAACAAGGTTGGCACTAAAAAATACCAAAGATTCGATCACCTCAAGCAAGCGCTTAGCCGGGAATGGGCCAAAATACCGCAGAGCAACATTCGGGCAGCGTCGTTTCATTGGCTGTTTAAATGCCATAATTCGTGCCAAAGGTGACCAATTCGAATAAATCTGAACTTATTCTAAAATTTGACGCTATTTCCGACATTTTTTGCTTTCACTCAATAAAATTTAAAGACAAAAAATGTAAAAATTATGGCGTTTGACTTTGTTGCAGTTTTTCACCTCACCCTATTTATATGGGAGCTATAGCTACATCTGAACCGATTTTCACCAAATTTGATCTACTAGATTTAGACTGAACTCGGTTGGATGTGACAAACTTTAGGTCATTTGGACTTATATTGGCCATTTGTTGCACAATTAACCCAAAATCGGTTGAAGATATATGGTAGCTATATCTAATTCTGATTCGATTATCACCAATTTCAATAGGGTTCGTCCTTGGGCGAAACAAATATTGTTTGCAAAATTTCATTTCAATCGAATAGTAATGGCGACCTGTATTTTGTTCACAAGAATACATGGACGGACTGACATGCATAAATTTACTCAGAAATTATTATATGGAGATCCTCAAAAGTAACTATGGGTCTATCTCTCTTCCTGCTCCATGTTACAAACAAATGCACAAATATATATACCCTTACCACTATGTGGTGTAGGGTTTAAAAAATATGCGTGTTAATGATTTTTTGAAGGAGGCTCTGGTCGAAAGTCTTGAACTCGTAAAGAATATTTTTGGAGGGCTTATAAATTAAACATTTTTAAATAAAATTAAGGATTTCAATCAAATAATTTTTTTTATGATCTTCCCGATTATATTTTTTTAAATATTTCAACAAGTTCTTTCTTTATTTTTAAGAATATATTTAACAATACGTTTTTAGATAGAAATGAAATTTGTGTAAAATTTGTTAAATTCTGAAATTATTTTTTAAAGACGTTCTGAAATAGGTACTTAACTAATTTAATTTTCGTCCTCGATTTACATTACATTATTCACCGAAATTGTTTCAACTTTGGTATTTGAAGTTCGAAATGGATACTACAGCCTATGACAGAAAATTATCTGGGCAGGTCCACGTCTTCGTATAGCCCCCATATAACGGTACCTCCCTATATTCGGTATTTTTATGATATTAGCGACATTATTCACCGGAATTGTTTCAAATTTGGTATTTAAGATTCGTAATGGATACTACAGCCTATGACAGAAAATTGCCTGTGCAGGTCCACGTCTTCGTATAGCCCCCATATAACGGTACCTCCCGATATTCGGCATTTTGATGATTTTAGCGCCATTATTCACCGGAATTGTTTCAAATTACGTATTTAGAGTTCGTAATGGGAACAACAGTCTGTGGCAGAAATTTGCCTATGCAGGTCCAGGTCTTCGTATAGGCCCCATATATCAGTACCTTCCTATATTCTGTATTTTTACGAGTTTAGGTACAATACCCACCAAAATTGTTTGAAATATCATATTTGACGTTAGTAATGGATGCTATAGCCTGTGACAGAAAATTGTCTATGCTGGTTCAGGTCTTCGCACAGCGCAGATATAATGGTACCTCCCTATATAAGATATTTTGATGATTTTAGCTACATTATTCACCGTTTATTTCAAATTTCGAATTTGAATATGGTAATGGATAATGACAAACAATGCCTATGTAGGTCCATGTCGTATAGACCCCAATATAACGGCAATATTCGGTATTTTAAAATTTAACAGAAAAACTGGAAAAAATAAAAAAAGGTTGTAGTCGTGCGGGACCGACCATGTGATACCCTACAACACTATAATATATTGGAAACCCCCCTAAGACCAAACCCATTTTGATCAATTTCAACCTCTTAAAACCAGGCTTCTATTCAGACATCACCCCTAACTCTATCTCGAATTTCGTGCGAAATTTCGGGCCATAATTGCAACTTGTAGCGTGATTAGAAATTAACATTGGCAGACCGAAGTACACACATAGCTACATCGACTCATCTCGGGAAGAAATATTTTCTTTATAAATTTTTTCATTTGAAATTTCATTCCTTTACAGAAATTTTCATTTTACTCTTCTATTGTACAAAAAGTAAGCACCAGAATATGGAAATCAAGTGCACAGATATTCACCTCAAAATATTATTCACCACATTCGAAGATTCAAACAATTCCTTAGAACGAAGCATATGTTTAGGATATCCAACAATTTTTAATGTCCATAATGTCCATACTAAAAATGTGGCACCATTAGGTGTGGAACATTAACTTACAAACTAGTGCATACTTTAGGGAGTCATTTATTATTGCCTCCAAATAGATAAAAGAAATAAATATAAGTTAATTATTCCCGAACACCCCTCAAAATTTGCAAGTTTCACTAATTTATAATTAATAATTTCTTAAAAATTAACCTCCTTTTTAAAATATTGCGCCTGCTTTCCATAAAATTTATATTTTAGAGAATATCTATTGCAGCAATAAAACAATTTCACCTTGCAACCCTTGATGATGTTTTGTCTCTCACAATATGAATTGCTATAAAATTGTCCAACTGCAATTCTTCGAAATTTTTGGAGGGGTAAAAATGATTTCTTTCCTCCCTAGCCAGACATTTAACATTTAAACTAAACGTTCACCAACATTTCTTGAACATTGTCTCAGCCATTCTCTTTCCTTAAGGATTAACGTTTTTATGGTAAATGAAAAACTTTAGAAGTTTTATATTTTTCAGCTTCCCCATGGTCTCGTCAGCATGTCAAATACAATGTTGCAATTTTTAAAGCAATGAAACAATAACGAAGCAACGAATATTTGAAGGAACTGTTCATGGAGTTGGAGTAACTTACCGATGAAGTTGTATTGCTATTCGTTCTATTTGAAGGATCCCAAAGAAGTTTTCAGTTAGGGATAATACAAATGGAATAAAATCTGAAAAATATATACATCTCCCTTGAAAACAATTTGCCAATATTTTGCAGAGAAGATCAGAAGTTCTTTTCAATTCCATCCGCGTTACGGAAAACCCCAAATTGTTTGTTAACCAGTAAAGAAAGTCTTAAAGTCGGGCGGGGCCACTTTGCTAATTAAGTAGAGCTCCATATAACAATTGAAAGTTTTTATGGGAGAATTCAATCATACACGCTATGATTATAATTATAATTTAAACTTCAAAGGACTAAATATGCCGAAGCATTTGTATCTTTGAAATTCGGAATTGTATTGCGCATTTGGTGCACAATTAATTTGAAATCGGATAAAGATATATATGGGAGCTATATCCAAATCTGAACCGATCTCGATAAAATTTGGCGAAGATATTTCTGAGCTGTATTTGATATATTTCCCTGAATATCGTTGTTACGGAGTGCATATTACGGTTGTGGGTAACAAATATAACAAATCGGATGAATAATATATATGGAAGCTATAGCTATATATATATATCTGAACCGAACTTCACCAAATTTGACATACTAGCTTCTAGACTCAATTCGGTCGTAAGTGCCAAATTCCATCCCAGTTGGACAAATATTAGACGTTTGGTGCACAATAAAAGGTAAATCGGACGAAGTTATATATGGGAGCTATATCCAAATCTGAACCGATCTCGATAAAATTTAGCAAATGTATTTCAGAGCTGTATTTGATATATTTCCACAAATATTGTTGTTACAGAGTGCATATTACGGCTGCGGAGGACAAAAATAACAAATCGAATGAACAATATATATGGGAGCTATAGCTATATCTGAACCGATTTCGATCAAATTTGACATACATATTTTCAGGCCTAATTTGGATGCATATGCAAAATTTAATACAATTCGGGCTGATATTACACGTTTGGTGCATAATAAAAGGCAAATCGGACGAAGATATATATGGGAGCTATATCTAAATTTTGACCGATTATCTCCAATTTCAATAGGGTTCGTCCTTGGGCCAAACAAAAGATCTTTGCAAAATTTCATCTGGATCGGGCAATAAATGCGACCTGTACTTTGTTTACAAAAATACATGGACAGACGGACAGACGGACGGACGGACATGCATAAATCGACTCAGAATGTGATTCTATGCAGATCATCAAAAGGAACTATGGGTCTATCTCGTTTTCTCTTGCCTGTTACAAACAAATGCACAAAGACATAATACCCTGACCACCTTGTGGTGTAGGGTATAAAAATTGATTTTGTAAAAGACCAAAAGGTTTTCTCCTAAATGATGAGTAGGCTTTCTCATAGAATATCTCATGTATCTTAGAAGGCAAATAGGTCCGCACTTAAAAAATAAAATAGTTCCTTTCTTGAAGGTCAACAGGTCTTCCCATACAAGACCAATTGGTCTTTTCATATAAGACTTTTCATAGAGATCTTCTTACAGAAAACCAAGAAGACCAATGGGTCTTCTTTTCATAGAAGACCAATTGGTCTTCTTCTCATAGAAGACCAAAACGGTCTACTAATAGGTCATCTTAAGGAAGAACATTAATTCTTTTCCTAGAAGACCATAGAACACCAATAGGTCTTAATATAGAAAACTATTATTTATTCTTAAGGAAGACCAATAGGTCTTCTTATAGAAGACCAGAAGTTTTTTTATAGAAGACCACAACGGTCTTCTTATAGAAGACCACGACGGTCTTCTTATAAAAGACCAATATGTCTTCTTATAGAAGATCAATATGTCTTCTTATAGAAGACCAATGTGTTCTCATAGAAGGCCAATTAGTCTTTTCATAGAAGGCCAAAAATTCTTCTCGTAGACGACCAGAAGGTCTTCTTATAGAAGACCAGAAGTTCTTCTCATAGAAGACCAGAAGGTCTTCTCATAGAAATCCAGAAGGTCTTCTTATAGAAGAGCAGGAGGTCTTCTTATAGAAGAACAGAAGGTCTTCTTATAGAAGAGCAGAAGGACTTCTTATAGAAGACCAGAATATCTTCTTATAGAAAAACAGAAGGACTTCTCACAGTAGACCAGAAGGTCTTCTAAAAGAAAGGTTTTCTCATAGAAAACCAGAAATTCTTCTCATAGAAAACCAGAGAGTCTTCTCATAGAAGACTGGAAGGTCTTCTAATAGAACACCAGTAAGTTTTCTTATAGAAGACCAGAAGGTCTTCTCATAGAAGACCACAACGGTCTTCTTATAGAAGACCAATTGGTGTCCTCATCGAAGGCCAGAATGTCTTCTCATTGAAGACCAGAAGGTCCTCTCATCGATAACCAGAAGGTCTTCTCGTAGAAGACCAGAATTGTCTTCTTGTAGAAGACCACAACGGTCTTCTTATAGAAGACCACAACGGTCTTCTTATAGAAGAACAATTAGTCTCTTCATAGAAGGCCAATAGGTCTTCTCTTCATAGAAGACCAATTAGTCTCCTCATAGAAGGCCAAAAGTTCTTCTCATAGAAGACCAATAGATCCTCTCATAGAAGACCACAACGGCCTTCTTATAGAAGACCAGAAGATCTTCCAATATATATTCTTTTCAGACCAATAGGTCTTCTCATAGAAGACCAATGGGTCTTCTCATAGAAGACCAATAGGTCTTCGCCTAAAAGACCAATAGGTCTTCTCCTAGAAGACCAATAGGCCTTCGCCTAAAAGACCAATAGGTCTTCTCCTAGAAGACCAATAGGTCTTCTCCTAGAAGAACAATAAGTCTTCTCCTAGGAGACCAATATATCTTCTCATAAAAGACCAATGAGATGATCTATGAAATGTGAGGAACAACTCAGGTATTTAAAAAGCGTTGACTGCAATAGAATCCCAAGAGAATGATCCAGGAACTGAAAATTTCGTTGAACAATTGTTCTCGTTTCAATTTTCCTTCCTAATGATTATCCACAAAAATGTCTTGCACTTTTGCAGCTTATCCTTCATTACCTCACACGGGAAGACATTAACAGCAAAGCAAAAACAGAATCCTGGTAAATATCCTTTTGCTTCGCTACTAGCATGCTCGAAATCCATTGCATGTTCCAACAAGGACAGCAAGTTTCGTGGCTCATTCATCCACAGTTTGGTTCTTCGTGGGAGGGTACACATTTTCAAGATGACGACAATAATGATGATATTGTTGGCATATTAATAATAATGAAAAGGAAAATAGCAGCAGCTACTGCAACAATACTCAAAATTGCAACTCTTGAAGAAAGAACCATTGGCAATGTCGTTGTTAATGCAGTTTGGTTGGCGGAGAGGGGTAGAGAAGGAAGGAGTCGTTGAAATGGCATCACAACAAAGTTGGCATTTTTCGCTAAGTTTCCCCATGCTTTTTGCATCCCAAAAGTTTCTCTCTCTCTTTTCCTCACAACAATCAGCGTTTAAGAGTAGTGAATTGTAAAATAGCCAAAACTTTGCCCTTTTTTGTTTGGACCAAAGAATGGTGTTAAAAGCGGGTATTCATTTCGCTCTTCTTGTTCGGGGATTATTTTATAAGAAAATATAATTCACAAATATCCTTGTGCAATTCGCGCTACACAAATTAGGGGAACAGGCAAGGGACCAAGTTAACTCTAAGAAGACCAAAGGATGGCAATATAGCCACGGTTGCCGCCACTGCCGCTGCTGCTGGTGATGATGATGAATCCTATTTTGTTGCATGGACAAATGAATTTGAATATTTTTATTTTTTTGGTAAAATTGAAACTCTGATGGGATCCTTTATCGCACTCTTTTTGTTGGAGAGCGAAAATAAAATTCAAATTTTCTGCAAAACAAAAAAAATCGTGGAGATAATTGCAACTTAAAAAGGTATTCCCAAGAAAATTGCAGGGAAAATAATGCCAAACAATTTGAGACAATTTGTTGTGCAGGAATATTTTAATATTTGAAATATTTGTCATTTTCTGTTGTTTTTTTTTCTCAGTTTCTTCTTTTGTATTGAGTATCTTGAATTTCTATTCTTTGAATTTATCTTTTATTCGATCCTTGCGCTTATTCAAGATTCTTACTCCCTGTTTATTGACATGCTCTGCTTATCATTGAACTTAAAGGTTTTATTTTCTTTTTTTAGAATATTATCGGAATTAAATTTCAATATGCCTTTTTAAGGTTATTCATGAATGTCGTATGTCGTCAGAGAGTGGTATTGTTCTTTTTCCCCTTACCATCTCATCTGATATAGCTTGTGTATTCCTGTTGGGACTTATGTGTTTTTGTGTACCAAACAAAAGAAGGAGATGTGATGAACATATGGACATTGCATTGAGATACTTACTTTTTGGAAAATTTCATCTTACGATAGGTGTGTGGGAATGATGGAAAACATTATTTCAACGGAGCAGACCAAATCTAACATACTTGATTCCAGGCAAAATTCGATAGTCTCAGTCAAAATAAATTCCATTTGGGCTTAAATTGCAGATTTATTGAACAATTTATTTGAAATCGAACAAAGATTTGTATGGTAGCTATATCCAAATCTGAAAAGATCCCGATAAAATTTGGCAGATGTGTTTCTGAGCTATATGTGATATCTGGTACAAAATATCAGTATTGTATTAGACCCCAAATCCTATAAAACACACATACAAGGTGAGATGAAAAAACTGCAACAAAGTCAAAAAGCCATATTATCTACATTTATTTATTTTAAATTTTATTGAATGAAAGCAAAAATGTCGGAAATAACATCAAATTTTAGAATAAGTTTAGATTTGTTTGAATTGGTCACCTTTGGCACGAATTATGACCTTCAAACGGCTAATCAAACCGTTACACGCTGCTTGAATGTTGCTCTGTGGTATTTTGGCTCATTCTCGGCGAAGCACTTACTTGAGGTGATCGATGCTTTGCTAACGATCACAGTTATGCTATAATCTTCCAGAGATCTTCTATGGATAGCAAATCCTCTACATACCTTCAACAGGTCTTCTATGGATAGAATATCTTCTTCAGAATACACACTGTACAAAATCTTATATAAATATAAGACATTCTACAGGTCTTCGGTAGGTTGAAGACCTCCTTCTTCTATAGGTAGAAGACCTTCCATAGGTCTTCGACAGATATAATATATTATATAGATCTTCTTTAAAAAGAAGACATTCTAAGACCTTCTACAGGCGATCCATAGAGAGAAGACCTTTTACAGGTCTTCTATAAATAAATGAACTTCTACAGGTTTTTTTTTATAGAGAGAAGGCCATTCTACAGGTCTTCCATAGGTAGAATACCATTCTTCTATAGAGAGAAGACCATTCTACATAGAGAGAGAAAAGACCATCTACCGCTCTTCCATAGAGAGAACACCTTCTACAGGTCTTCTATACAGGGTGAGATGAAAAAAGTGCAACCATCTTCTGACTACTGTCATTACAAAGCCACTCGTCCGACAGCTGTTAAAATTGTTCTAGTGACAGCTAATTATATTGTTTACAAGTGTACAAAAGCATTTTGGTGGGAATCTTCCAGAAAAAAGTTATTCGTCATTGAATTCAAGCGTAATAGTGTGATTTCTTTGTATTTAGCCGGAAAACCCCAAGTGGCTATGGTTAGAGCACTCCAGCAATTTAATGTGAATAAATCTTTTGTGTCTCGTACCATTGCTCCTAACCGTGATACTGGTAGCGTAGCCCGACGTCAAGAAAGTGGACGAAAGAAAACAGCAACATCAGCAGAAATGGTTCGAAAAGTAAAGGGGCGACTTGATCGAAACTCGCGTCGCAGTGGCCGAAAAATGGCTCGCGAGCTGAACATATCGCAATATTCCATTCGGCAAATATTGAAAAATGAGCTCGTGGTAAAGCCATTGAATTTCCAAATTTTCAATAACTTTTACCGCAACAGAAAGAACACAGACTCAAAAGAGCTAAAGAGTTGCTTCGCTTGGCCGAAAGTGGTGAACTGCTGAATTTGGTTTTCTCCGATGAGATAACATTCGTTGTACAGCAGTTTGTAAACAAACAAAATTATCGTGTTTACTTACCAAAGAGCTCAGCTGAAAATGTGCACCTTCGGTTGGCCACCAGAAGTCAAGCGCCGATCATGGTAATGGTATGGGCCGCCATAACAGCCGATGGTCGCTTTCCGCTGGTATTAATCGGCCGTGTCATCAGAATAAATGCCGAATATTATTGCAAAAATATTCTGGAGGGCCGCAGACTTCTGGACTCTGCACCATCGCATTCACACGCTCCACCCAAGAATGGTTACAAAATGAGGTACCTCGCTTCATTTTCAGCGCACAATGGCCCCCAAAATCTCCGGATAACAAGTCGTTGGACTATTGTGTCTAGAGTATTTTGGAAAAGGTTGCCAAAATACCGCTGAGCAACATTCGGGAAGCGTTTGACGGTTTCATTGGCCGTTTGAAGGCAATAATTCGTGCCAAAGGTGACCAATTCGAACCAATCTAAACTTATTCTATAATTTGATGCTATTTCCGAAATTTTTTGCTTTCTTTCAAAAAAATTTAAAAAAAAAATGTAACAAGTAACAAAGCTTTAAGTTCGGCCGGGCCGAACTTTGAATACCCTCCACCATTTGGTACAAATTTGTCAATTTCCAAAAAAAAAAAAATGCCTAATGTAGCCATATATTAGGGTCTATACGTCGACGTTGACCTGCATATGCAACTTTTGTCACAATATTCAAATGCGAAACTTCAAGAATATCTGTTTATAGTGTAGCTAAAATCACCAAAATACCGAATATCGGGGGTTCCGTTATACGGGGGCCATACGAACTTCAAATGCTAAATTTGAAACAATTTCTGAAGGGATTTTGACAATTATCACCAATTCAGAATGGCCTCTTGGCAAACAAGAATAATATCTACAAAAATTCCACAATCGATGCTAATAAAAATTTAATTGTGGGGTTGAAATTATGGCCTGATCGTCGAGAAATTTAGCATGGAGGTGAGGTTAAGGTCAGAATAGACGCCTAGAAGTTTGAAGAAAATCGCGGGACTGTTTCGAATGTCATAGGGGTTTTCATTATTGGATGTATTGACCCGTTGTGAGGAAGGTACCACATTTTATAAGAGTTATGATTATTCGAAATGTTAACCCATTGTGAAGATGGTACTAGAATACGCTGGTCAATATTGTCCTTTTTCGCACCCTACCTGCCACAAATACAAGTGTTAGGATTTGAAAAGTTGAAACAAAATCAAATCATCCTTTCGTTTTCCATTTGTTTTTTTTTTTTTAATATTTATGTTTTTTTAACTATCTTGTTAGATTTAAAATTTAAATTTAATCTAAGTCAGGGAAAAATTTAACGATGTACAAACTTGGTCTAAATCGAATACTACTTTTCGAGATTTGTGGTGGACGGACACCGCTAGATCGACTTCAAATGTCCTAAAACGGATTTCGTCAAAGGAGACCTGGGGTCTGAAGCGACCCAAGAGTTGAATTGAATTCGTCCGTTTATGGTGAATGAATGAATTTAAGAGCTTGGTGCGGCTAGAAATGCAATATCTTAAATGCTAATCAAAATATGAATAACAGAATTCCTCTTTCATCACTCCATGCTTATAAAAGTAGAGAACAAATTTAAATTTCTGTAGAAACAATAAGGTATCGAATATTAGAGTTAGAGACGTGTTGTGATTTTCATTAATCACAAATGGGCAAACACAAATTAATTTCGGTCTGAATTTTGTTGAATGCCAGCATTTGTCCGTTTCAATACAACCTCATTTTTCCATTAATTGTCTTACTGAACCCTACCCAAAAAACAAACATTTGTACTGTACATCCTTCCAATATTCACATTTTGTGTGTTTGTGTTTGTTTGTTGTTTTGTCCTGGTATGTGTCCTTATAAAAGCCAAATTAAAAATTCTTATCAATCCCTCAATGTATGATTTTGCCTCATGTGTGCCACACAAGACACTGGCATAGGTTGACAACACGAGAACACACACACACTATGTATGGGAATTCAAATGTGTTTGTATGTGACTGTGTTCACCGCTTTGCGTACTCTCAGTCACCTGGTGATTCATATTAATGTCTTCTCCTTTCTGCAGTCACAACCGGTTGGCATAACATACATGTCTTCTTTTTTTGGGAAGGGGAGATTGTCGTTTTTGGTCCTTCTCATTTTAAAGAAAATGTTCTTTTCTTAGAAGATTTTTCCTTACCATACACCGGAGCATCCTTTGGAAATACTTTGTAAGACAAACGCGCACACACACATGAACAGGAGTATATGTCGTTGTTGTTCGCAACACATTAATGTGTTGTGTGTAGAGTTAAAGGTATTACTTATGTCCTTGTTTCGGATCCTTTTGTTTAGCATTTTGACATTGTTTATTTCCTGGCATACATACGGTATTCGCAAGGTATTAGTTGAGCAAATGCAAAAGGACATGTGAAAAAATCTTGAGATTTTTTTTGGTTTATTATTAAATTCTGATTGTCTTGCAATGTAAACGAAATGGGAATGGAATGTTTGAGGGTGAGTGTGTGTGAAAGGTATGCTGGGTGTGATTAAAATAGGATATGATGTGCTTTAGCAAATCCTTTACGGATTGAATGTCTTATTGGAGAGGACCTTGGTTTTTGGAAGAAATTATCTAGGTATTTAAATTACAAAGGAACTTGAAGGACTAACGGAAAGATACAATTGAAAAACGTACAGAGATCATCAGCTACTACAGCTGGATAGACGGAAGAGCTTCTACAGCTCTTCTATGGTTAGACGAGCGTCTACAGCTCTTATATGGTTAGAAGAGCATCTACAGCTCTTCTATGGATAGAAGAGCCTCCACAGCTCTTCTATGGATAGAAGAGCTTCTACAGCTCTTCTATGGATAGAAGAGCTTCTACAACTCTTTTATGAATAGAAGTGCTTTTACAGCTCTTCTATGGATAGAAGAGCTTATACAGCTTTTCTATGGATAGAAGAGCTTCTACAGCTTTTCTATGGATAGAGGAGCTTATACAGATTTTCTATGGATAGAAGAGCTTCTACAGCTTTTCTATGGATAGAGGAGCTTATACAGCTTTTCAATGGATAGAAGAGCTTATACAGTTTTTCAATGGATAGAAGAGCTTATACAGCTTTTCTATGGATAGAAGAGCTTATACAGCTCTTCTATGAATATAAGAGCTTCTACAGCTCTTCTATGGATAGAGGAGCTTATACAGCTTTTCTATGGATAGAAGAGCTTCTACAGCTTTACAATGGATAGAAGAGCTTATACAGCTTTTCAATGGATAGAAGAGCTTATACAGCTCTTCTATGAATATAAGAGCTTCTACAGCTCTTCTATGGCAAGAAGAGCTTCTACAGCTCTTCTATGGCTAGAAGAGCTTCTACAGCTCTTCTATGGCTAGAAGAGCTCCTACAGCTCTTCTATGGCAAGAAGAGCTTCTACAGCTCTTCTATGGCTAGAAGAGCTTCTACAGCTCTTCTATGGCAAGAAGAGCTTCTACAGTTCTTCTATGGATGGAAGAGCTTCTACAGCTCTTCTATGGATGGAAGAGCTTCTACAGCTCTTCTATGGATAGAAGAGCTTCTACAGCTCTTCTACGGATAGAAGAGCTTCTACAGCTCTTCTATGGATGGAAGAGCTTCTACAGCTCTTCTATGGCTAGAAGAGCTTCTACAGCTCTTCTGTGGCTAGAAGAGCTTCTACAGCTCTTCTATGGCTAGAAGAGCTTCTACAGCTCTTCTATGGCTAGAAGAGCTTCTACAGCTCTTCTATGGCTAGAAGAGCTTCTACAGCTCTTCTATGGCTAGAAGAGCTTCTACAGCTCTTCTATGGCTAGAAGAGCTTCTACAGCTATTCTATGGCTAGAAGAGCTTCTACAGCTCTTCTATGGATGCAAGAGCTTCTACAGCTCTTCTATGGCTAGAAGAGCTTCTACAGCTCTTCTATGGATGCAAGAGCTTCTACAGCTCTTCTATGGATAGAGGAGCTTCTACAGCTCTTCTATGGATAGAAGAGCTTCTACAGCTCTTCTATGGATAAAAGAGCTTCTACAGCTTTCCTATGGATAGAAGAGCTTTTACAGCTCTACTATGAATAGAAGAGCTTCTACAGCTCTTCTAAGGATAGAAGAGCTTTTACAGCTCTTCTATAGATAGAAGGACTTTTACAGCTCTTCTATGGATAGAAGAGCTTCTACAGCTTTTCTATGGTTAGAAGACCTTCTACAGCTCTTCTATGGTTAGAAGACCTTCTATTGGTCCTCCACGGGTAGAAGTCTTCTATGGGAAAGCTCTCTTTCTAAGAATTTTATACATTATTTTTCCCCTAATAGATTTTCCCATTTAAATTACACTTTTTTATTTGTTTTTGAAATATTTGTTTGCCATCCTCAAATTGTCTGGTCCTTTAATGGTTTGCGAAGAGGACCCTTAAATGGAAATTTGTCAAATGGAAAAAAATTGATGTGATTCCTCTTGCTATCAAAACACCAACTCAATGGGCATCGGACTATAAAAGAATCTGTGAACAGTTCATAGGAAATAAACCTAGCAACGAATTTGCAAAGTCGTCAGTTAATTTATTGTTTGTAGTAGTTTTTTATGGTCCCCCTTTCTCCCTCCTCCACCTCTCTCCCTATCCATCGAGAAATTGAACCAAAATTTATTTCTTTCACCAAGGGTGTTCCAATAAATTTTCCACCATTGTAGACAAATAACCAAGTGTATAGAAAATAAATTATCATATGTCGTTCAGGTTTTATTTCTTTCTTTTCGTTGCCTTCTTTTAAATGGCTACCGACCAACCGACCGACAGGAAAGAGCCACATGAATGAATGGGAACACCATTTTACCTATTAAAATTAAGTGACCAGCTGTGTTACACAATTTTCCGGGAACCAATTGGCCAATGAAATGGGTGTTGGAGATGAGGGAGAGGGTGTTCTGCACGAGTGATTTGCTTAAATTGGCCTACGAATTTTGGGTTGAATAAACTCGATACATATAAATATGTATGTATGTTTTTTTTTTTTTTTTGTTGGTAGCTTGAATTAATTGACTCAGGTTGAATAGTTGATGGCACAGTAAATCATTTAAAGGAAAAATTAGTTCTGAAGAAAGCGACCTACTGATAAATTGGAAAAAATAATTGGAATATACATTTAATTTTGTTTAAATACGATCTGGGTCTCAATTCTTGTTTTATAAAAATGTGAAATTAAAACTTTTACAAAGGAAAGAAATGTCAAATGAAAAATTTTATAAAGGAAAAATTTTTCATTTCATATTATCATAGAACAAGAATCCAGCCCCTGATTGTTTTAAAAAAGGATTTCTTAAAAATATTTGTCTCGTGAATTTTTTGGTAAAATTATTGATCTATCTCTAGGTATAAAAGAGCAAAACATGGGTGACTGACTGATTTATCAATGGCCAGGCAAAACGATAAAGCTAGAATCGAGACATTTAGCATGTGGGTCAATGTTGGTGGGAAGGGGTGATATAAGGCAGTGTTTTTGGAAATTCGGATTAGAAGTGTGCTAAAAGCATTTTTGTATATTTTGATACTAAATGGCACTAAATTTCTTAGTGCGTAAACGGATACTCCTTGAGATCTGAAATTTGGTACTAGGGTTAGGGTTAGTGGGTATAGTTGAGATTTGGAGGTGGTTTTTTGAAATACGTACTAAACAGGACTAAATGGTATCAAATTTGGTATTGTATATAGTATATAGATTGAGTTGAAAGTCGATAATTTGGCATTAGGATCACCTTTTGTGCGGTTTGGTTGATGCATGGCTGGGAAATTGGAAATACGTACTAAAAATACGAAAAAGTACTAAATATTTAATTTTGGTATTTCGGGAAGGAATTGAGCTGGAAGTCTGAAATTGGAAGTGGAAGTCTTTGATATTGTGAACTATACAGGGTGAGGTTAAAAACTGCAACAAAGTCAAGAACCACCATTTTTACATTTTTTTAATTTTATTGAATGAATTTAGTATTTTTTAGTGCCAACCCTGAATTCCAAAATACTCCAGGCACAATTGTCCAACGGATTGGTATCCGGAGATTTTGGTGGCAATTGTGCGCTGAAAATGAAGCGAGGAACCTCATTTTTTAACCATTCTTGGGTGGCGCGTGCTGAGTGCGATTGTGCTGAGTCCTGTTGGAATGTCCAATGTCAGCGGCTTAAATAGACCCTCCAGAATATTTTCGACATTTATTTTGATGCCACGTTCGATTAATATGAGAGGAGAACGACCATCGGCTGTTTTGGCGGCCCACACCATCATCATGGCCGGCGCTTGAGTTCTGGTGGCCAACCGAAGGTACACATTTTCAGCTGACCTCTTTCGCAAGTAAAAACTATCATTTTGTTTGTTTACAAACTGCTGGACAACGAATGTTTTCTCATCGGAGAAAACCAAATTCGGCAGTTCACCACTTTCGGCCAAGCGAAGCATCTCTTTAGCTCTTTTGAGTCTATTTTCTTTCTGTTGCGGTATAAGTTGTTGCACTTTTTGGAATTTCAATGGATATACCCGAACTCATTTTTCAATGTTTGCCGAATGGAATATTGCAATATGTTCAGCTTACGATCCATTTTTTTGCCACGGGACGCGGATTTCTATCAAGTCGCCTCTTTACTTTTCGAACTATTTCTGCTGATGTTGCTGTTTGCTTCCGTCCACTTCTTTGACTTCGGCCTACGCTACCGGTATCACGGTAAAGAGCAATGGTACGAGACACAAAAGATTTATTTACATTTAAATGCTGAAGTGTTCTAACGATAGCCACTTGTGGTTTTCCAGCCAAATATAAAGAAATCACACTATCACGCTTGAATTCCATCACGAATAACTTTTGTTTTTGGAAAATTCTCTCCAAAACGCTTTTGTACGCTTGTAGAGAATATAATGAGCTGTCACTGGAATAATTTTAACAGCTGTCGGACGAGTGGCTTAGAAATGACAGCAGTCCGAAGTTGGTTGCACCTTGTACAGTTAAAATCCCGAAATTTGATATCGAAGCCTTTGTTGAGTCTGGTAGTGATTTTGAAAAAATGTACTATAATTGTTCGAAAACTTATAAGGGGTAAAAAAAGATTGAGTACTAAGTGAAGGGATATAGATGGAATCCCGAGATTTGATACTGAGATCTCTGTTAGTATCTGGTGTTGAAAAATTATGGTGGGTTGCTTGAAAAATACTGGTTTTGCACCACTTTTGATGTGTAGGATAGAGATGTCGATTGTTTTAGATATGTGTACTCAAAGTTATTCAATTTGGTATTGGATGAAGGCATAGAGCTGAAATTATGAAATTTGATATCGAGGTCACTGTTAATTTCTATGGTTTACACATGGAAACGTTAAAATAGTTTTGGGCAGAGAAAATTGGACGTGGGTCCAATGTATAATGGTTTTACGAATATCTTCCTCCGTAAACTTAAAAAAAAAGATTTTGAAGTTTTTTTGGTGTATTTTCCTATTACTCTTTCCGTAAAAGGAAAACCTTTAATTAAAAACTAACACGCAATGTTGGAACGAATTGAACATTTTAAGGTGGACTTTTAGCTGGCGAAGTAGCAGGCACTTGCTGCGAATTTGTATCTATTGGCAAACCCACTGACTGTCTTCATTTTAATGGTACATTAATAACACATTCACGATTGTGTAAATTGCCTATTGGCCAATTATTTAATATTTTTATTCAAATAACGAAGCACTTGACTTTGTATTTTTTACGATTTCAGAAAGAAAGACCCTTTGTTCCGTTTCGATTTGTATATAAATTTAAATTACAAAAAAAAACCAACCCCACACATTTTCCTTTCACCCTCAGATGGAGCTCAAATAATTGTATGGTAACTGGCATTTCGAGTTCGGTTGATTTAAAGTGGACGCCCTTTGAAGCCACAATATTTTTAGCATTATTTTATTTTTTTATTTTATCCCTGGTTTCACTCACTTTGCTCAATGGTCGTTGATGTCATGTTGAGGTTAGGTTTTGTATTTTTATTTTATTTTATTTCGCTCCATAAATTTATGACACAATGGCATGATTTAAAGAGGCTCTGGTGTTTGCACGGCTTTCGATTCGCAAGTTTAAAAAGCAATAAAAAATAGGAGAAATTTTTCAACCATATATTTCATTGTTGTGGTGATGGTATATGTGGTGGTGTTATTCTATGTGTGTGTGTGCTATTGATGACAATAAATAATGGCAATTTCTTTCCAAGAAGAAAGAAAAAAAAAACGTTTTTTCCTCTTCCCAACCAAACCGTAAATATTGCGAAAAACCAATAATAATGTTTTCAAGGTTTCTGTTTTTGTGGTATATTTTTTGATGTGTATGGATATGAAAAATTGATTTAAGAGTTTTATGAAAAAAATAAATTAACAATTTTAAAGCATAAAATATGAAGGAAGTAATTGTCCATTTTAAAATGTTGATATTTTTACTGCAGTGAGTACATGTTTAAAGGGCTAAACTCTTGTTTAGTAAATAATCTCGACTTTATTTCTAATTTATTCCACAGGTAGGTTTTTGTACCTTGATTGTGGAAAATATTTTTTTCTTGGAGGACGGACACTGATACCCGAGTATATGGGTTAGAACCGATCTATAAAAAAATATAGGTTTAATTGAAATCCAATAAAAATATCTATCCAACAAGAGGTCATAAGATGGGGTACAAAATTGGTCGAGGGGTGGTTGATTGTGGAAAATATTTTTTTTCTTGTAGGACGGACACTGATACCCATATACCCGGATTAGATCCGGCCTACTAAAAAATATAGGTATTATTTGAAACCCAATAAAAATATCCATCCAACAAGAGGCCATAAGATGGGGTACAAAAGTGGTCGTGGGGGTTTTACATGATTATCGCCATGACGGCTTCAACCATGATGCACCATTGCACAGGGGTCGCGATACGATGCGTCGGCCAGCGCCCGTTTGGAAATACCCATAGTTATCTTAGAGAGTGGTAGCCCTCCACAGAGTTCCAAATCTATTCCGCAGGTACCAATTTGAAGATGCGCTATATGAGCATCGTAAGGGGTTGAGGTCTATCTTACACCTCTGCTGCTCAATGGGTCGCAGCACTTAGCGGAGAATGCAACACCACATCCAGATCGTTGCACCCAAAACAGTCAGTCTAAAGCAAGAGATATAGGGGGCTTCTGACACCCGCGGCACCAGAATAGATCCATATAGCACGGGACTGGTCTCCTAAAAGGGTTCCACGAGTACTATACAAATTATAGATTTTTGGGCCGGATTTTTTTAAACAAGTTACCTCAACCAATGTTCGATTATTTATATATACTTTGACCTCTCATATGATTGTTGACCCTCTATGGTGTAGGCTCTGTAGGAATGGACCAATATTTCCCATTTCGTATCGGAACTAAATAACTATGATATAAATATTGCGACGTGCCAGGTTTGGACTATATTGGCTACTTCCTTCACTTTAAATGAGATATGTGATTTTATTAGAAAATATTAAAATGATCTGATGCAGATGAACAAAATTACAAGAAAGTCGAACATTTGTATCCCAATTAATGCGGAATCATAAATTCCCTATTCATCCCAGGATTATGGTTGAGAGAAATATTTAGATATAGCAAGAAGAAGTGAAGAATCGCTGACTTTGTTTTGTTATGACAGACAAAAGTATTGAAAATTGTAGCTCTTTGAGGGTGGGGTTCGAACAGATCTTGTGTTAGCAAAAATGTTTGTAGGTATGAAATATGAAGACAGTAGGATGATTATTTCGCTTTTTTGAGCATTTAATTTTTCAAAATCTTGAACCCTATGGAGGGGAGGTACCGTACGAAATGGTCCGATTTCTACCATCTTTATAACAGATCTTGTGTTGATGAAAATATTCAGATGTGCCAATTCTAAATGGAATCGGATGTTAATTTCGTATTTTGTGAACTTAATGGATATTCAAAATTTCGACCTTTTGTGGGGGAGGTACCACAAGGAGTGGACCGATGTATTCCACCTTAACACCAGACCGTTGGTTAATACAAGTAATGTGATGTGTGTAATTTGAAGACAAGCGGACTCTTACATAGCATTTTATAAGACTTTCAATTATTCACTTTTTCATTCTTTTTTAATTTTGACCCTTTGTGGGGGATGTACTTGATGGAGTAGACCCATATTGTTCATTTTCTCACTGATGCATATATTAGGATTTGCAAAGTTGGAGCAAAATCGGATTATATTTTCTCTATCTGTGCAGTGAAATACGTTCATTTGTGTGGAAAGGTACCGGAATGATTGGCCCGATATTGCCCATCTCCGTACTCCATCTAAGTTTGATAATAATATTACGATGTACTATGTTTGGACTAAATCGAATGCACCCATCTAGAGTTATCGTGTGCACCAGCCAGACAACCAAACGGACGGACATCGCTAGATCGTCTCCAAAGGTCCTGAATCGAATTTGGTCCAAAGAGACCTTGGAACTAAAACCATTTTATCTATTAGGTACGTTTTGGCCAATCAAACCTTATATACCCTCTCTAGCCATATATCTGAGGGTTCAAAAGTCCCCCAAAAGCCGAAAGAGGCCTCGTCTTAGGACTTCATGAAATATTTACCAACTTATGATTGACACTATGACCTTTCCAAAATTCTGCAATATGTGTTATTATCTCTCTTGGATCCAAATATATGGGTCTTTTTAGCCCGTGTAACCCGATTATGTTTAGTACATAGAAATGGTGTTTTTAGTATAAAAAGCTCAAGCCCCGACTGAAGGCCGTCAACTTAAAAGAAGTATGATATTTAGAAAAATTGTAGTTCGCATAGCCTGTGGTGGACCTACTCAGATGAGACAATCTCAAGCCCCAGTTGACGGCCGGCTACTTAAAAGAAGTATCAAATTTAGAAAAATTTTACATCGCTTAGCTTGTGTTGGACCTATGGAGAAGAGAAAAGAAAAAGACTCGTATATCTGACTTCAGAAAAGATAATTGCAACATTTTGTAAAGATTAAAATGTCATCTGAAATTTGGAATATATTTCGAGAACTCCCAAAATGGGGCCTTTTTTGACCTTTGGAGGAATTTTGGGAAAACTGGTCCAAAAATCGATTACTTTTTATAAAAATCTCGAAACTTTGATACAACTCCCAAACCGTTTTAAATGTATAATGTGACCACTTTCCGGACAGGTATTTTCATTAGCTTTCAACAGGCATTTCCCACATTGGTTAAATAGTTCCGGGTTAGGGTCTTGGCCCGGACTTTTGGGTCAGTATTCAGGTATTCTGGTCCACCCAAAAAAATATACATTTCCAGAATAAAGGTACAAATACCCACATCTGGAAACATGTATTTTGTGAACTCCCAAAATAGGACCTTTTGACTTTTGGGGGATTAAAAAAATCGATAATTTGGTCTCTTTTATTAGCTTTCCAACCTATAAAATCTATATCGGTTTAGCAGTTCCGTATCTACCCGGGTCGTAGACCGGACTTTTGGGACTTTGTTAGAAGACTACAAGTTCTTCCTAAGAAGAATCCAAGGTCTTCTCTTCGAAGACCAGTTGGTCTTTTATAATAGCACAACGTACTCTTAGAAAAGACAAGAAGGTCTTCCTTAAGAAGAAGACAACAAGGTCTCTGTATAAAAGACCAGAAGGTCTCCGTATAAAAGACCAGAGAGTATTCTTATAGAACACCAGAAGGTCTTCCTATAGAAGATATCCAGGTCTGCCCCCAAGAAAAAAAAATAATTCTCGGAATTATCTATATTCCCAACTCTGAAAATGTGTGTTTCATAAACTCTCATAACGGGAACTCTTCAACTTTTGGGGGATTAAAAAATCGGTTCCAAAAAATCGATAATTCTGGTACGACTCAAAACCCGTTTTAAAGGACCACTTCTTGGCCTTTTTATTAGCTTTCAAACGGCACCTATATTGTCCATATCGGTTTAGCAGTTCCGGATCTAACCCGGATTTTGGCCCGGACTTTTGAGAGTTTTTTAGAAGACTACAATGTCTCCCTAAAGAAGAATCCAAGGTCTTCTAATTGAAGGCCAATAGATCTTCTTTTAGAATAGCACAAAGTCTTCCTATAGAAGATATCCAGGTAAGCTGGTCCGCCCCAAGAAAAAAAAATAATTCTCGAAATAAAGGTACAAATTCCCAACTCTGAAAACATGTATTTCGTGAACTCCCAAAACGGGGCCTCTTTGACTTTTGGGGATTTTTTAAATAATCGGTTCCAAAAAATCGATAATTTTGATACGACTTAAAAACTCTTTTAAATAAACCCTTTTTTGTTTTTTCATTTGCTTTCAAACGGCACCTATATTGTCCATATCGGTTTGGACCGGACTTTTGAGAGTTTTTTTTAGAAGACTTCAATGTCTCCCTAAAGAAGAATCCAAGGTTTTCTAATTGAAGGCCAATAGGTCTTCTTTTTTTTTTGAGTCAATATCCAGGTATGCTGGTCCGTCCCCAAGAAAAAAATAAATTCCCGGAATAAAAGTACAAATATCCTCGTCAGGAAAAATATTTAAAAAAAATCCGAGCGTTTTTATTTAACTAGAGTTGTTTCTTAAAAATAGTCTTAAAGGCCATAATTACAGTTCTGATATATAATTCCTACCCAAATAAAATAAAGTCCCTATTTTATTTCGATGCCACAACTGTAACAAATAAAATTGAGTTTTATCTTCGCTCTCCAAATAAGCTTTCCTCTTGTAAACCTTTGACAAACTATAACATAAATAAAGTTATTGAATACATTTCGCGCTCCATGTACAATTTATGTTTGTTGTTGCTCTCGCTATCTGGGAACCACATTTGTAGTGGCGGTAATAAAGTTTGAACTATCTACTTAAGAAAATATACATATGTATCTACAACATATACGACCGTCTAGGCCACTAACATTCATAGCCGTCTATAGTGGTGTACCAATAATATACGCACACACACACTTCCAATATGCCTCCCGCCATATAGGAAAAGAAAGCAGCGGAAAACACCCAAAGAACTCTAAAAGTATTGCTTACATTATCTTCAAAGCTTCAAAATGTATTATTTGAAGTGTTAACAAAACAACTGCACTTTGGCTACAATTCAACGCCTTTTTGCTTTACAATTGCATTTTGGTGCTGTGGTTGGACAGTGAGGAAGGGAGGGATGGGGAGAGAGAGAGAGAGCAGAGATGAGAAGTTTCATATCCTGGCTCATACCTAACTTCGGCAAAAAAACGTAGAAACATAAAACACAACTAAAGCCGATAACTTTGGCTTCAAGTAGACTTGCTTTCATCTTATGGTCGTCGGTCTATGTTATTTCCTACTATTCCTTAGTTCGGTCTTCTTGACTTGGATTTCTTCGATGGTGCTTTCTGCCACAACTTCTGTAGTTATAGCCATCGTCTTATTACGATACAACAATTTTAAGTGTTGTAGTTCCACTGAAATTGCCGAGACTTGTATATGTATTGGGTAAATGTGTGTGTGCGATAACAAAAGTTTCTTGTAGTTGTTAATAACAACAAAAGGAAGCAAGCTTTGGAAAGTCAAAAAGTTTCATTCTTTAGTGGGTATTCGTCGGTATTTCCTCTAAGACGAGGATCATATGCAAAGTAACTCAGAAGAAGGTACTTCCAAAGAAGGAGCTCTAATAAAGCTGGACCAAAACTTTAAAAGAGGTTTGACACAGAAAATCTTCTTATATTTATTCAAGGTTACCCTGCGAGTCTTAAAAATGACCTATACAAATTTGCCATCATGTTCCTTGAAAGTCTTTAGAATTTCATTCGAAAAGACACGATTTCAAAGTAAATTTCTATGATCTTTTCCTGAAAAACCTGTAAGAAAGTATGAACAATTCTGGAAAAAAGAAGAGACTTTAAAGTTTTATGACCGAGATTATGGCCTAAAAATCTTGACAAAATTTTTAAGGAGAATAAAAAAAAAATCCACATTTTTGAAAATTTGGCTTAAAATTATTTTAATTTATTCTCTAAAAAGGAGAATAAATAATTTAACCATTTTAACCTTAACCAGAACAGAAAAAAAAACTCAAAAACGTCACACAAAAATCCTTAAAAAAGTATCTAAATTATGAGCCTGAAAAGTGTTTAAAAATAAAGAAATACGGCTTTTGCCCCGAGAAGGTTTATAAAAAAAGCTGAGCAGTAGAAATTATTAAAAAGTTCGACAATTTTGGTCCTGAGAAGAAAAGAAACAATTTTTAAAAATTTGATCGTTTAGACCTCTACTGATGATTATGGCCAAGTTTTGAAAAAAAAAAAAAAAATCAACAAATAACCATTTTGAAAGATCTTAAAAATTTTTCAAAAGAAAAAAAACAACCGTCAAAAACACCACACAAATGAAACCCATTATATGGGGCTACATGAAGACGTGGTCCTGCATCAGTATTTTTTTTTTTTTGTAAGGCAGTGGTACCGATTTCGAGCATCAAATAGAAAAATTGAAACATTTCCGTTGAATAATGTCGCTAATAGATATCGTGGTCCGATATAGCCCATCATCGAACTTGTCCTGCATGCAAAATTTTAGCTATCTTAATTCGTTTTGACTCTAGTGTGATGACAACAGATGGACGAACAGGGCTAAATCGTCTTAAAATTTTACGCTGATCAAGAATATATACAGAGTGAGATAAAGAAAACTGCAACAAAGTCAAACGCCATAAATTTTAAATTTTGTTTAATTTTATCGAATGAAAGCAAAAAATTTCAGAAATAGCATCAAATTTTAGAATAAATTTGGATGTGTTCGAATTGGTCACCATTGGCACGAATTATGGCCATCGAACGTCACAGGCTGCCCGAATGCTGCTCTGCGGTATTTTGGCCCATTCCCGGCGAAGCGTTTGCTTGAAATGATCGACACTTTGGTATATTTTAGTGCCAACCTTGCTTTCTAAAATACTCCAGATACGATTTGGTATCCGGAGATTTTGGTGGCCATTGTGGGTTGGAAATGAAACGAGGAACCTCTTTTTGTAACCATTCTTGGGTGGCACTGATTGCGATGGTGCTGAGTCTTGTTAGAATGTCCAATGTCTGCGGCCAACATTTTTGCCTGCCCAAGGCTTTAATACACCCTACAGAATATTTTCGCGATAATATTCGACGTTTATTCTGATGCCACGGACGATAAAAACGAGCGAAGAGCGACCATCGGCCGTTATGGTGCCCCACACCAACAGCATGGCCGGCGCTTGAGTTCTGGTGGCCAACTGAAGGTGCACATTTTCAGCTGACCTCTGTGGCAACTAAACACGATAATTAGGTTTGTTTACAAACTGCTGGACAACGAAAGTGTACTCCTCGGAGAAAACCAAATTCGGCAGTTCACCACTTTCGGCCAAGCGAAGCAACTTTTTAGCTTTTTTGGGTCGATTTTTTTTTGTTGCGTTGTAACTTCCTGCTCTTTTTGGAATTTCAATGGCTTTGCCCCGAGCTCATTTTTCAATATTTGCCCAATGGAATATTGCGATATGTTCAGCTTACGAGCCATTTTTCGGCCACTGCGACGGGGGTTTCGATCAAGTGGCTACTTCACTTCTCGAACCATTTCTGCTAATGTTGCTGTTTTCTTTAGTCTACATCCTTGACGTCGGACTAAGCTACCAGTTTCACTGTAACGAGCGTACGACACACAAAAGATTGCTGCTGTTTTCTTTAGTCCACATCCTTGACGTCGGACTAAGCTACCAGTTTCACTGTAACGATGGTACGACACACAAAAGATTTATTCACATTTAAATGCTGGAGTGCTCTAACGATAGCCACTTGTAGTTTTCCAGCCAAATATAAAGAAAGCACACTATCACGCTTGAATTCCATAACGGATAACTTTTTTTCTGGAAAATACTCATCAAAATGCTCTTGTGCGCTTTTAAACAATATAATAAGCTGTCACTGGAATAATTTTAACAGCTTTCGGACGAGTGGCTTAGAAATGACAGCAGAAATGTTCATATTTTTTTACTTGGTTTATTTTACCCGCTAAATATTGTACGATGACTACAAATTGGTGGGCTTCTACCCAGCTTTAAACTCAAACTATATGCAAAATTCCGCGTCGATTGGTTTATAATTGTGGCCTGTAGAGCCACAGCAAAATCAGGACATTTATTTGATTTTGGTCCAATTCAATCCCTACATTTTGCGATCACCTCTAGAACCAATAGATTTATATTCTGACCCTAACCCCACCTCAATTTTCAATTTCTTGAGGATCAGACCATGATTGCATCCTGTAGTGTGATTAAAAAATGGATGAATAGTCTCTAGAAATTCGTAGAAATGTAATCATTAAAGTTACACACATTTTTTACAAGTGTTTTTTTGTGAGCACTTTACCCCCCGACAGAGAATTCTTTATATAGGTTAATGATATCGTATAGCACCTACACTGAAAATCCACACAAGGAGTTCCTTGTGAGTACTTTACACCCAGACATAGATTTGTTTTAATAGGTCCACAATATCATATATACCCCCATATATCGGCACCTTCCTATATTATATATATTTTAAAGAATTAAAATAAAATTTAATAGATTTTATTTGTTTGCAAAATTTTCTAATTCGTTCCAAATGGTGGAGGGTATTCTAAGTTCGGCCCGGCCAAACTTACTGCTTTTTTTATCGTCAAAATTATTAAAAATATTCCACCATCAATGTCCTCAAATTTTATTCCCACAATTATCTCACCAATTTTATTCCATACAAATTTACTTGTAGTGGTAACCGTCACTCTTGTATTTAGCTATACTGGCAGTTGTGGCAAATTTTGCCGTTTGTATAGCCATATCGTATGGCCAACAACTCCTTTCCTTAGCTCCAACTTAGGCGAATTGCGATTTTACAATCGCTTTTTACTCCTGTCCCAAAAACGAAACTACAATACGGCGAACTATGATTCTATGGGGCTTTTATTTATAGTTTTGGATTTTTTTGCTGCCGCCATTAAGTTTTTCTTGGCGGTTTATTCTCTTTCGGTTTCTTGGTGTCCTGGGCTATGTGCGTGGTTTTTCTTTTACAATTTCCTTATTGTTATTGCACTTATTATTACCGACTGGAGTTTTTTTGTTACTTTTAGTCAAACGTTGAAATTGAAGAAGGACGCTGACATCGAAAATCTTTTGTTATTTATTCAACTTTAGATGTCATTGTTGGAAACATTTTTCGTGGTTACCCAAAATAGTAGTGGCAATGTTGAGAATGGTTGACTTGGGGTCCAATGGCAGCTGCTGTAGCTGCTTCTTTTTCTTGGTGTTCTGGTACATTTAGTTTATGTCATTTATTGCATTGTTATCATTTTGGTCGATTAAAAGTTTACTTGTTTTTTTTTTTGGGTAAAAGAAGAAATTTCCTTTGTTTTAGGGTTTGGGGTTTCTACAAAAGTAGTTCTTTGAAATATTGAATAATGTGTTGAAATAAATATTCAAATTAAAGGTGGGAAAAATTGATGCAATAAGGATCCATCCTTTGGTAAATCGTTTTGTCGGTTAACATTTTGAACAGAAAAAATTCTTGCGTTGCTAGCAGTTATGCCGTCTCGATGCAGAATTTACTTTTTTTAATTCTCAGATTCATTATTGACAAAATGGTTAAAAATAAATTAGAATTTACCACAGCTCTTAAGCTCAGAATAGCTTTTTAATTCAAAACATAATTAATCTAGTTAAAGACTATATGATACCCTACACCACTATGCTTATTTAGAAGAGCTCCCATAACAAAATAATTTATTTTAAGTAGATCATACCACCTATCAACGTTTGGCTTTAGAGCAGTTATAATTTTAATTCAGATG
The DNA here is from genome assembly GCF_030504385.1 of Musca domestica. Taxonomy (NCBI): domain Eukaryota; kingdom Metazoa; phylum Arthropoda; class Insecta; order Diptera; family Muscidae; genus Musca; species Musca domestica. Next base: position 27,736,225 of record NW_026712249.1, on the reverse strand, counting down.
GAACTTATATACAGGGTGAGATAAAAAAAGTCGAACGCCATGATTTTACATTTTTTTTTTAATTTTATTGAATGAAACCTAAGAATGTCGGAAATAGCATCAAATTTTAGAATAAGTTTAGATTTGTTGGAATTGGTCACCTTTGACATGAATTATGGCCTTCAAACAGCCAATTTGGTGGCCATTGTGCGCTGGAAATGAAGCAAGGAACCTCATTTTGTAACCATTCTTGGGTGGCGCGTGCTGAGTCCTGTTGGCATGTCCAATGTCTGCGGCCAACATTTTTGCGTGCCCAAGGCTTTAATACACCCTACACAATATTTTCGCGATAATATTAGTCGTTTATTCTGATGCCACGGTCGATAAATACGAGCGGAGAGCGACCATCGGCCGTTATGGTGTCCCACACCATCAGCATGGCCGGCCCTTGAGTTCTGGTGGCCAACCGAAAGTGCACATTTTCAGCTGACCTCTTTGGCTAGTAAACACGACCACTCTGTTTGGTTACAAACTGCTGGGCAACGAATCTTTTCTCATCGGAGAAAACCAAATTCGGCAGTTCACCACTTTCGGCCAAGCGAAGCAACTCTTTAGCTCTTTTGAGTCTATTTTCTTTCTGTAGCTGCGTAAGCTTTTGCACTTTTTGGAATATCAATGGCTTCACCACCCCGAGCTCATTTTTCAATATTTGCCGAATAGAATATTGCGATATGTTCAGCTCACAAGCCATTTTTCGGCCACTGCGACGCCGGTTTCGATTAAGTCGCTTCTTTACTTTTCGAACCATTTCTGCAGATGTTGAAATTTTCTTCCATCCACTTCCTTGACGTCGGGCTAAGCTACCAGTATCACGGTAACGAGCGATGTTACGAAACACAAAAGATTTATTCACACTTAAATGCCGGATTGCTCTAATGATAGCCACTTGTGGTTTTCCAGCCAAATATAAGGAAATCACACTATCACGCTTGAGTTCCATCACGAATTCGCACCAAAATGCTTTTATACGCATGTAAACAATATAATGAGCGGTCACTGGAATAATGTTAACAGCTGTCGGACGAGTGGCATAGAAATGAAAGCAGTCTGAAGTTGGTTGCAGTTTTTTGAAGTTAGTTGAAGCATATTCTGAAGTTGAAGCATATTCAATTCTGAACCGATTTTCACTAAAATTGTAGGAGACATTTTTGTACCAAATAACATTGCAATAGAGTACATTATATCACTTCGACAGGAATTATGTAAAAAATATATATCGGAGCCGAGTTCCACACAAAATTTAAACGTACATCCCAAAATTCATTCAACTTGGACAGACATTAGCCATTATTTGCACAATAAAACCGAAATCGGTTTAAGAATATATATGGGAGCAATATCCAAATCTTAGCCGTTTAAAATAAATTTCGGCAAAGGCATTTCTGAGCCCTAAAAGTACATGGTTCCAAATATTATTGTTGTCGAATTCATATTACGAATGTGAGGGACTTAAACACAAAATCGAATGAAACATATATATGGGAACTATAGCTATATCTGAAAAGATTTGCACCAAATTTGATGTACTTGCTTCTAGACTAAATTTGGTCGGATGTGCCAAAATTCAGGTCATTCGGACTTATATTGGCCATTTAGTGTACAATTAACTTGAAGATATATAGGAGCTATACCTAAATCTGATCCGATTATCACCAATTTCCATAGGGGTTTTCCTTGGCCCAAATAAATATTGTATACAAAATTTCATCTCAATTGGATGATAAATGCGACCTGCATTTTGTTCGCAAGAATACATGGACGGACTTACATGCATAAATCGACTCAGAAAGTGATTCTGTGAATATCCTCAAAAGTAACTATAGGTTTATCTCGCAATCTAACTATGGGTTTATGTATCTGAATTTATTTTCTTAATTTAAGAATCAGAAATATATGTCGAATAATGTATATTTAATTTTTTAACAGGTACCAATTCATGACCAAAATCTTTTAAACTCTGATTCACCCATCACAGGGTAATTTTAAATACATCTTCCTATAACTGCCTTCCTTTGAACTTAAAGGAAACACATGTGTCGGCGTACACGTGTGTGTATAAAAATATGGAAACAAAACAAAGCTCTCTAATGCGATGGGATGCAGGATATGTTATTTTTGTCTCCTCCTGACTTCCATACCCACATTGCCTTTGTATCTCCATCTTCTGATTTGGTTTGTCGCTAACATTGTCTTCATTGTAAATGAGATTTATTTCTTTGCAGGATTATATTAGAATCTCCGCTTCCTTCGAGCGGAGATTGGCTTTCAGATTTCAGTAAATTTGGTTTTGCTTTCCTCTTGGTTGTTTTTATGTGCAGTATCAGATGCTTGTTTGTTTTTTTGGCAATGTCAAATGTAGACCTTAAGGGTATTTTTTCGGAGGCTGAAAATACTTTTTCGCAGACTAAATTTCCGATGTCTACGTTTACAATGTTTTGCACGAATTTTCTAATATATGTATTTGCAATATTTTGGTGATTATGTACCAACAACGACAGTAACTTTTGTTTCTAATTTATTTTTAATGATTTTATGTTTTTTTTGTGGTTTTGACAAATTAAGATTTAAGTTGACAGCATTACTAACGTGTCTGTGTTTTTTTTTTTCTTTCTTTTCAGATAATCAGCAATAGTCTTTAAGGTAAGTGGCATAGAATCTTGAGAAAAAGCGTATTTAGTAATCTTAAATAATAATTATTAAATCAAATACCACCAAAGCTAGCATAAATGGATTAGGACGGTTTTGTCTACATCTATTAAATCTTAATTCATGACCTTAAAAATAGCCATGTTCGCAGTCTGTTTGGCTGGTGTGCATGATAACTATAACAAGTAAAAAAGCTGTCAGTTCGGCCAGGCCGAACTTTGAATACCCTCCACCATTTGGCACAAATTTGGCAATTTTCAAAAAAAAAACCGTTAAAAATTCTGTTAAGGTCTATACGACGGCGTGGACCTGCATAGGCGAGTTTTGACACCAGCTATTATAATATTCAAATGCGAAACTTGAACAAATCTGTTTATAATGTATAATTTGAAACAATTCCGGTAAATAATGTCGCTAACATCATCTAAATACCGAATATCGGGGGGTACCGTTATATGGGGGCTATATGATGACGTTGACCTGCACAGACAATTTTCTGTCATAAACTGTAGTATTCATTACGAACCTCAAATACTAAATTTGAAATAGTTCCGGTAAATAATATCTCTAAAATCATCAAAACACCGAATATCGGGAGGAACCGCTATATGGGGGCTATACGAAGACGTGGACCTACATTGCCCATTTTCTGTTTTATGCTGTAGTATCTATTACGAACTTCAAATACCATATTTTAAACAATTTCGGTAAATAATGTCGCTAAAATCGTCAAAATACCGAATATCGGGAGGTACCGTAATATGGAGGCTATACGAAGACGTGGACCTACATGGCCCATTTTCTGTCTTAAACCGTAGTATCTATTACGAACTTTAAGTATCAACTTTGAAAAAATTCCGGTAAATAATGTCGCTAAAATCATCAAAATACCGCATATCGGGAGGTACCGTTATATGGGGGTATACGACATGGCCCATTTTCAATACCAAAAATCCTGCAGACATAATACACATTTGAGTAAAATTTTATCAACCTACTTCATTTTGTTCGGAAGCTAAAGTGATTTCCACAGACGGATAGATGGACAGACGGACGGACATTGCTAAACCGACATAGAATTTTATGCTGATCAAGAATAAATATATTTTGTGAGGTTTAAAATGTATATTTCGAGGTGTTTCAACCGGAATGACAAACTTAATACTATACCTCCATACTATGGTGAAGGGTATGAAAAAGGATACTTCGATTTGCTCAAAACTTAATACCAAGGCGGAGGCGGAGTCCATAGAATAGTAAACAAACTCCGACTCGGGTAATAGCGTATTTTAAATCTTAATGTGTTTTTCAGAATCTCTATAAAGCATGTGTGTTGAAATTTGGAAAGAGGCTACATTATTATATAGAGGGTATATGGCTATAGAGGGTATATATCGTGCCTAGTCGAAATAACGGTTTTAGACCCTAGATCTCTTTGGACCAAATCCGTTTCAGAACATTTGGAGTCGATCTAGCGATGTCCGTACGTCCATCCGTCTGTCTGCCTGGCTGCTGGGTGCGCACGATAACTCTCGAAGGGAGTATGCGATTTGGTCCAAACTTGGTACATCGGAATATTTTAATATTTTAATTGTAATATTTCCATCAGTGCTACGCCAGGTGCGAAAACAGATAATATCGGTGCACTCCTTCTGGTACCTCCCCCCAAAGGTTCAAAATGTTGAATAATTATATCTCTTATAAAATGTGATGTAAGAGCCCGATTGTCTTTAAATTTCATACATCCCAATATTTTTACTCACCCAAGGTCTGGCGTTAAAATTAAATATATCAGTCCCTCTGGTACCTCCTTCACAAAAGATCGAAATTTTCAAAAAAAAAAAAAAATATATTTTCTGCACAGTAAGGGAAACGATAATCCGATTTTGCTCCAACTTTGAAAATCCTAATATTTGCGTCAGTGCTAGGTCAGTTGCGAAAATGGATAATAATGGTTCACTCCATTAAAGGGTCAACATTTTGAATAATTGCAGAATATAATGTAAGAACCCGATTGTCTTCAAATTTCCCACCTCCCAATAATTTTATTAACCCAAGGTCTGGTGTTAAGATGGAAAACATTGGTCCACTGCTTCTGGTACCTCCCTCACATAAGGTCGAAATTTTCAAAAAAATATATTCTGCACAGTAAGAGAAACGATAAACCGATTTTGCTCCAACCTTACAAATCCTAATATTTACGTCAGTGCTACGTCAGGTGCGAAAATGGACAATATCGGTCCACGCCATCAAGTACCTCCCCCACAAAGGGTCAACTTTTCGAATAATTACAGCTCTTATAGAATGCAATGTAAGAGTCCGATTTTCTTCAAATTTTACACATCCCAATAATTTTATTAATCCAAGGTCTGGTGTTAAGATGGAATACATCGGTCCACTCCTTCTGCACAGAAAGAGAAACAATAATCCAATTTCGCTCCAACTTTGCAAATCCTAATATTCAGCCTCAATTCTCGGTCAGGTACAAAAATGGATAATATCGGTCGCTTCCCCCACAAAGGGTCAAAATTTTGAATAATTATAACTCTTATAAAATGTGAAGCAAAAATCTGATTGCCTTAAAATTTCACATATCACAATATTTTTATAAACTCAAAATCTGGTCGTAAGATAGAACATATCGGCCCACTCGTTCTGGTACCTCCCCCACAAAAGGTCGAAATTTTGAATATCCATTAAGCTCATATAACGTAAAAAATAACATCCGATTCCATTTAGACTTGACACATATTTCCACCAACACAGAATTTGTTGTAAAAACGGTAGAGATCGCTGGTACCTCCCCTACATTGGGTTCAAGATTTTGAAAAACAAAATCATCCAACTCCCCTCAGATTTCACACACATAAAAACATTTTTGCTAATACAAAATCTGTTGCAAATATGATAGATATTTGCGAACCCCTTTTGGTACCTCGCCCTCTCTGTCATAATTTGCGATACAAGTCAGCGACTCTTTACAACTTTCCATATCTAAATATTGAAATAAAAGATGAATATGAAATTTATGATTTTGCATAAAATTGAATATTGTATAAGTTCGATACTTTGGTTACGCCGAGGTATATATTCGATACATTGTCCCCCCTTCCCCAGCATTCTAATTAATTGCATTAATTGGCCTCTCACTCGAGATCAATGGGGAAATCTTCTCTGCCTCTCTTTTAGGAGTCACATTCGCCTAGTTCGGATTGTGGGGGAGAGCTTACGCTCTCTTCTGCACTTTCTCTTAAAAGTCATATTCGCTCAGTTCGGATGCAGAGAGGTACTTTCCAATGCTGCGGTCGTCAGAGCTGGTCACGACCTTGTTCCGCTATTGTGCTCATCTGCAACTACACTTGTTCTCTCGCTTTCGTTGATATCACACGCATAAGGTAAAGTCTCGTTTCGTTCAAAACTCATACACTTTACAAATTAACCATTTGAAAATACATATACACAAAACTACATAATCCTTGTTTTTACTTCTATTATTTTTGGGTTTATTTGTTCGGGTATCACGCCTTTGGTATTCCGCACACAAATATAAATATTAGATCTTCTTGTAATTTTGCCCATACCGATATTTTTATCTGTATTAGATGAAGTATGAAAATAAAATACTTCGGTCGACTATACCTGGTACCTCACGCACATGTTAAAAATTTCCAAAAAATATCATATGTGTCATGTAAAGAAAATATTTATATCGTATTTATTTAGGTCCGATACGAAATAAAAAATATTGGTCCATTCCCTCAGAACCCACTCCATAAAGGGGCAACAGTTTGAATAATCATAACAGAAGTCAAAATATATTAAAAAAAATCGAACAGTAGCTGAGGGTATTAGTCTGTCGGCAGAACCGATTGACACTTTTCAACTTGTTTTATATTGAGTTTTTAAAGTTGGCTGATCAATTTGTACTGTCTACGATAAATAAGGCAAGTAACGCTGTAAGGAAACCTCCCGATTTACAGGTTTCCGTATGCTTCAGGTAGATGTAAACATTTAGTTTTTTTGCGAAAAAAATAAAAAAAAATCTATTAATATTGTCCACAATTTTAGCTGGGAACTCAAACTGCCGATTTATAGCGAATTTGGCTTAAAACTATAACTTAAACGCCCGAAACTTTTAAAATCAACCGGTATAGGGGCCACACCGAAATGTGGACATATATAATACATTTTCTGTACCAAAACATCTACGGATGTAAAATACATCTGAGTAACCTTATATATGCTGCTTTATGCTTCATTTTCGCAGACAAACAGACGGACGAACAAGGCTTAATCGACATAGAACTTTATACTATTCAAGAAATGTGCATTTCTCTCCAAGTAGGTGGTAATATATATAACTCTCTGATTATACTGCTTATCATACCGCCTAATATCAATTTAATACTTCCTTTTCTCATGTTTCGAAATCACAATTTAAACAAATTAAAAATAAATTAAGCAATTTTAAAATATATTATTTGCTTTTTCCTAAAACTATGCAATCTGAGACAGCTCTTTAAAGACCCAGACACTTCTTTAAAACAAAGAGTGCACACTGAAATAATTGACCCAATTTCCACTTCAAGTGCAATCAACTCAAACGGCAAACGACACAGAAAATATGATTTAGGTGCCAACCAGTCTCATCAGCCGAGAGAAACCTAAATCGAATGCGTGACTCGAATTTGAAAAGAAAAGATGTGAATAAAAGAAAGAGAAATGTGTGACAGATTTTTTGTTGTTGTTTGCTTGCTTTGGTTCGCTTGCAAAAAACAAAAGACTCAATGACTGAATTGACTGGTCAAAGGCCAATTTGAGAGGTTATAATTTTTTGTATCGAAGAAATGAGTTGTTTTTTTCGATTTTCTAATAAGATTTTGATAATGCAATTTAGAAATAATGAAAATAATGAACTGGAATTTTGAAGGGGAAAGGTACCAGCGGGGGAGGTACCAGAAGTAACGTTCCGATCTCTACCATCTTTATAATAGATCTTGTGTTTATGGAAATATTGAGAGGTATCAAGTCCGAAGGGAATCGGGTGTTAGTTTCGCGTTTCATGAGCTTCATGGATATTCAAAATTTTGACCCTTTGTGGGGGAGGCACAAGAAGAAGTAGACCGATGTATACCATCTTCACACCAGATTTTGTGTTCGTAAAAATAATGCGATGTGTGAAAAATGAAGAGAATCGGATGCTTATTTAGGATTTTATGATTGTTTTTGGTTATTCAAAATTATGACCCTCTGTGGGAGAGGTAGTAGAGGCAATGTAGTATCTTCTTTATAACAGACCTTGTGTTGATAGATATACTGAGATGTGACAAGTCTTCATAGGTTTTCAAAATGTTGACCCTTTGTGAGGAAGGTACCAGAAGTAGAGGGCCGATACATTCCATCTTTACAGCAGAACATCCGTTCATAAAACGAATGGGATGTGTGAAATATGAAGACAACCGGATGTTTATTTCGGATTTTATGATCGTTTTGGTTATTTAAAACCTTGGCTCTTTGTGGGGAATGTACCAGAAGGAAAGGTACGATCTTTGTAAAAGATCTTGTGCCGACAGAAATATTGAGATGTTCCAAGTCTGAATGGAATCGGATGTTAACTTCGCGTTTTATGAGTTTCATGGATATTCAATTTTTTCCCTTTGTGGAGGATTTACCAGACCAGATCTTTGCACCAGACCTTGGGTTGGTAATAATATTGTGATCTGTTTAGTCTGGAGACAACCGGTCTCTTACATCACATTTTAGAAAAGTTATAATTATTTAAAATGTTTACGCCTTGTAGGGGAGGTGTTTGGTGGAGTGGAACGATATTGTCCATTTTCGCACCTGACCTAGCACTGATGCAAATATTAGGATTTGCAAATTTGGAATGAAATCGGACTATCTTTTCTCTTTCTGAGCAGTAAATTATTTTCTTTGAAAATGTTTAAATTTTGTGGGGGAGGTACCAAAAGGAGTGTACCGATTTGGCCCATCTGCGAACTTTTTTTGCATATAGTTTTGCGTAACAAGATATAATCCGGATTTGTAACCGAGTATTTTCCTTATGCAAAAAAAAAAATGAGAAATAACAAGTAAAAATAACAAGTACGCCTTGTAGGGGAGGTGTTTGATGGAGTGGAACGATATTGTCCATTTTCGCACCTGACCTAGCACTGATGCAAATATTAGGATTTGCAAATTTGGAATGAAATCGGACTATCTTTTCTCTTTCTGAGCAGTAAATTATTTTCTTTGAAAATGTTTAAATTTTGTGGGGGAGGTACCAAAAGGAGTGTACCGATTTGGCCCATCTGCGAACTTTTTTTGCATATAGTTTTGCGTAACAAGATATAATCCGGATTTGTAACCGAGTATTTTCCTTATGCAAAAAAAAAATGAGAAATAACAAGTAAAAAAGATGTTCGGCCGTACCGAACTTTAAGATTTGGAACGAATTTGGCAATTTCGAATTTGGGGTACCGTTACATGGGGGCTATGCGATATATACCTATAAAGACAATTGTCTTCCAGGAGGTGTAGTACTCAGAAGGAACTCCTGGTGTATAGTCTCAGATAATGCCATTAAAAAGTTCGTTTAAAATCATCTAAATATTGAATATCGGACGGTACCGTAAAATAGGGGCTATACGATATCGTGGACCGATATAGTCCATCTTCGAATTTTACCTGCCTGCAGACAAAAGACTGATCTGTCCACTATTTTAGCTTCCTATTTTTTTTTCGTTTTGACTCTTGCGTGATTACAACAGCGGACAGACGGGCGGCTAAGGCTAAATCGTCTTAGAATATTACGCAGATCAAGAATATATATTCTTTGTTATGTCTAATTATTTCGAAGAATTACAAGCGGAATGACGAACGTCATATACCCTCCATACTATGTATGGTGAAGGCTATAAAAAAACCGGGCATAATCTCTAGATTGTCTCCTACTTTTTCAAAATATTATTTTTATCGGACACCTTCGCTCCAAAATTAAGCTAAGTTTTACTCTTTCAGATTCTATTAAACCCTATCGAACTATTTGATAATAATACTAAACTTAATTTTTGTAAGAAAATCAAATTCTATAAAATTTGATATTTATTGAAATTATATTTCCTTTGCCCCCAGAAAATTCCAACACTTGTAAATGTTTGTGAAAAATAAGATTTATTTCCCACCTTGCGGCAAATGGTTGTCAACAGAGGTCTCTCACCTACAAGATTTGTATCTTTTTAATTTCCCTACAATTATTGGCATGATTAGCAATGGATAAATAAAATAAATAAAGGAAAGCAAAAATAAAACGAATTTTTCCACTTGCCAAATATTTTTCTTCGCCGATTAGTATCTGCCTTTCTTGTTGATGTCAACACAAACAAACAATCGGATTTCCCCTCTCTCCCCTCCCCCCATCCCACCTTTAGGGTTATGGCCCAAATCTATTTATTATTTTAGCTGTTGGCCCCTTAGTCAGGTTAGTGTATTTAAAACGATTGTTAGCAAATATTTCTTAGTTACGGCTTTGCGCCTCTATGACTTTTATTGCTGAAATTGCAATTTGCGCTATTTGGTAGGTAGATAGGTATGGCGGGCCATACATTGTCTATTTGTCTGTCTGTCTGCTAGGTTTGGGCTGTCCGCTTTTTTTATATTTTGGCACTCCTTCCGCACCGCCCTGCATTCAATAAGACCTGCGACCACCACCTTTCCAAAAATTGTTGGCAACCGCACAAGAAACAATCAGCGTAAACCAACAATGTAGGCCTTTAAAAATGTGTATTTTTTAATGTTTGGTAACTGGAATCACAGTGAGAATGTTTTTTTCTGCTGTTGTTGTTGACCAACATCACAAATTTTTGTGCCAAATTATTAACATATTTTTTGGGTTTGTGTGTTTTTTTTCTCTGTGACATTTCACAAGTTCGTGTTGATGTTTGCCATTGTCTTTCTACGGGTTTTGGTTTTTTTCTGGTAATTTATGGAGAAAAGTGTTTTGCCGAAATTCCAACCAGAAAATATTACGCGGTCAATTATTGCTTGTTTGTTGCCGAACCAAGAGGTCATTGAATTTACCCCGTTTGCGATGTGCAGCATAATGAATTTGTTGGCATCATTACCATTCGGAATTTATTTAAATGGCTAGAGCAAAATTTTTTTGGCATGAAAATATCTAGGATTTGCACAATTAGGGGAAACAATGACAATATTCAAAGGGGGGATGGAATTTGTTATAAATTTAGACATTAAATTTATGTGAAAAGGGGAGGAAAGTTGGGATGATATTTTTACCCTCAGCCATATGGCTAGAGGAGGTATATAAGGTATATATCCTTTGATATGGCCAAAATTTGCCTCATCAAAAAAACGGATTTAGACTAGGGGTCTTTTTGAACCAAATCCGTTTTAGGACATTTGGAGTCGATCTAGCGATGTCCGTCAGTCCGCTCGTCCATCCGTCTGTCATCAAGTCCACTCGGTCCATTCCTTCTGTTATTCCCCATAAAAGGTCGAACATTTCAAAAAAAAAGGATAACCCATTTTGCTCCAGTTTTGCACATCCTAATATTTGTATCAGTGCTAGGTCAGGTGTGAAAATGGACAATATCGGTCATGGACAATAAATTAAATAATTAAATCATTAAATAATTATAACTCTTATAAAATATAATGTAAGAGCCCGATTGTCTTCCAATTACACAGCTCACAATATTTTTATTAACCCAAGGTTTGGTGTGAAGATTGAATATATCGGTCCACTCCTTCTGGTACCTCCCCCACAAAGCGTCAAAATTTTGAATATTTATGAAGCTCATAAAATCCGAAATTAGCATCGGATTCCATTCAGATACATGACATATCTCAACTTTTGTCAACACAATGTGTGTTATAAAGATGGTAGAGATCGGACCATTTCTTCTGGTACCTCCCACACAAAGGGTCAAAAGTTTAAATATCCACGAAGCTCATAAATCGCGAAATTAACACCCGATTTAACATTCGGGCTTATCACATGCCAAACCCTAAACGATTATAAAATCCGAAATGATATTCTTCATATTTTACACATCTCATTATTTCTACTAACACAAGATCTGCAGTGAAGATGAAATATATCGGTCCACTCATTCTGGTACCTCCCCACAAAATGGTAAATTTGCTACATCAAGGTGATTTTGGAGATGTGTACTAAATGAGAGAACTGTACTAAATGGAACTAAATTTGGAACAGTTTTGTTTATTGTGAACAGATGAAGCTGATATTTTGAAATTTTCTATTGGGGTCTCTGTTGGTAGTAGGTTCGAAATAAAGTGGTTTTCTTGGAAATGTCTACGAAAAGTACTACGTTTGGTATAATTTGGGTTTGGTTGAACAGATAGTGTTTGAATTTTGAAATTTGGCATAAGGGTCGCTGTTTATTTGTAGCCTGAAAATTGTTAAATTTGACATTAAATATTGTGGGTATTTGTGTTTGAGATTTGGCTCTGGTTTGGAAATGCGTCCTACATTTGTACGAAAAATACTAATTGGTACTAATTTTGGTATTGGGTCATTTGTAGCTTGGACATACGAAGGTTGTTTCCGAAACTTGTACTATAATTTTACGAAAAGTACTGAATAGCACTATATTTGGTATTGGGTACAGTACCGGAATCCTCCAATTTGTTATTAAGGTCTCTATTGGTATCTTGAAATTTAGTATCTGAAATTTGATATAAATGTCATTTGGCTTTGGAAAGGTGTACAATAATTGTCCGAAAATTACTAATATGTAATAAATTGGTTATAGAGTGAAGGGGCAAAGCCGAAATCCTGTATTTTGATATTATGTGATCCTCCTCATCAAATCTCAATTCTTCATTATTCTTTCCGAAAAGAAAAAAAATTGAGTAAAACCTAGGAAGTCAAATTTTGTTAAATTGTGCATTTTAAATACAAACAAGCCGGCAGGGCCGAACTTTTAATACCCTCCACAATTTTGAAGAATCTTTAATAATTTAAAAAAAATCCGTCGAAAAATATCACTTAAATGAAAACCGTTATATGCCGTTATATACATAATTTTTTGTTATAGGCTGTAGTGCTGATTCCGAAATTCAAATGCGAAATTTGAAATAATTATATTGAATAAAATCTTAATTATTTATTATTAATTTGAAACAATTCCGGCGAATAATGCGGTATTTGGCCCATTCCCGGCGAAGCGCTTGCTCGATGTGATCGAAACTTTGGTATTTTTTAGTGCCAACCTTGTTTTCCAAAATACATCAGACACAATAGTCCAACGGATTGGTATCCGGAGATTTTGGTGGTCATTGTGCGCTGGAAATGAAGCGAGGAACCTTATTTTGAAATCATTCTTGGGTGGCGCCTTCTGAGTCCTGTTGGAATGTTCAAAGTCTGCGGCCAAAATGTTAGCGTGCCCAAGGCTTTAATACACCCTCCAGAATATTTTCGCGATAATATTCGGCATTTATTCTTATGCCACGATTAATACTAGCTGAGAGCGACCATTGGCATTTACGGCGGCCCACATCATCACCATGGCCGGCGTTTGAGTTCTGGTGGCGTCTTTGGCAAGTAAACACGATCATTCCACGACCTACAACGACGACCTAAACAAAATTCGGCAGTTCACCACTTTCGGCCAAGCAAAGCAACTCTTTAGAGTATATTTTCTTTTTGTTTCGGTGTAAGTTCTTGCACTTTTTGGAATTTCAATGGCTTTACCCCGAGCTCATTTTTCAATATTTGCCGAATGGAATATTGCGATATGTTCAGCTCACGAGCCATTTTTCGGCCACTGCCACGCGGGTTTCGATCAAGTCGCTTCTTTACATTTCATACCATTTCTGCTGATGTTGCTGTTTTCTTCCTTTCACTTCCTTGACGTCGGGTTACGCTACCAGTGTCACGGAACGAGGCACAAAAGATTTATTCACATTTAAATGCTGGACTATCACTGGAATACATTTAACAACTGTCGGACGAGTGGCTTAGAAATGAAAGTAGTCTGAATATGGTTCCTTTTTTAGGTATAAAATTATTATTTCGGAATGGCGAACTTAATACACCCTCTATACTATGTATGGTGGAGGGTATGAAAAGGCCTAACACGAACTGTTGCAGGAAATCTAATATTTTAAGGTGGACTTTTCGTTGGCGAAGTAGCGGGCATTTGCTATTCAGTAATATTGCGGCAGGCACTATATGCCTAAGGTGCAATTATTTTACAGAATCTTAGTCCGATTTTTTTTGGTTATTTTTCGATATGAATTTTCCAAACTCTGATACAAGTATTTTTTTAGCTCATAATCTGCTGTAATTTTTCTGTAAATAGTGAAAAAAGGAATTTTCTCTAGTTTCAATTATCAGAACATTTTTCGGTGCTTTCTTAGTTTATTTTTTTACACGAAAAACAAACGTTATCATTGACTTCATAACAGTTTTGTGAATGATGTTAATGTTACATAGGCATATCAATATAAAATCCACTTTGTATTCCTCTTCGCCTAACACGAACTACATTAGATTCATTAAAAATAATGATCGGCCTTATCCCTTTCTTATTATAAAGTATCGTCCCAAAATCCCACATTTTAAAAACATTTATTCTCTAGTCATGGTGAAACCATAAAAAAGTAACCAACAACTCTATAATGGACCATAAAATAACAATCATTTGATGCTCACTTACATTTATTATGATGTACTCGAATTTAACATCAATCAGTGCCTAAATAATAATAAAAAAAAACAACCTCCACTTCACCATGAAACCCTTTGCCTTAACATTGGTTTTGGGTGAGAGTTTCGCCCTTTTGCTGGGCGGAAACAGCGAAAAACGCGAAGAAATATCATAAAGTAGCAAATGCTGCATAAATTATTTCCTAATTTGAACAATAAAGGCAGCCATAAAATCTAAACATTATTCATTTGCTTTAATCAATTCAGGAATAAGGGCGTAGGTCGACTGGTTCAAGAGAGAGAGAGAGAAAGAGGGAGAGACATGCAGCGAATGTGGAAGCTTTTCTTATGAAGTGTTTTTTTACGTTGGGGTTTCTTTCAGAAGTATATATACGCCAATGTTTGAAATGTGTTTGGAAATTGTTGGGATATCCCACTCCTTGGCCACATTTTCGCAGAGTGTTGGAGTATTTTTTGTCGTTCTTTCCATTTTGTTATTTGTTTAAATGGCGTTAAAGACAATAAACAGCACGAAAGTAAGGGAAAAACAAATTGACAACAAAACATCAGCAATAAAAAAGCGAAGAAGAAAAATAATGATGAGATATAATTTACACTCAGCTGACATGAGTTAGCGGAAGTAGAAAATGGCAATAGATCTATTTGCGTTGAAGAAGGAAAACAAATGGTATATAAGCTATATGAGGATTTGACGTGAAACAAATGAAATGTGTTGTGGTTTTTTCGACTTCAATATTATGTGTTTAGAATGGTTTGATATATGGGTTAATATGATACACGATGGGATTAAATTATAAATGCTTAAAAATACCAGAGCATCAAAATAATGAACCGAATTTGAGAATCTGGATGGTATATTTCCACAGTGAGGATGGACCCAAAATATTTTTGAAGCCACGACAAACCAATAATTCATATATTCAAAAATATAATGGGTAATTTCCAAAAAAAAATTGTGTAAAGGAACATATTTCACATATATATCATCCCAAATCATATTTACTCTAGATCAAATGTTGACATCAGGCTAGAGAGAAGTCGTGAATGTTTGGCTTCAGGGGAATTATTTTACGACTCCGACCAAGGATACGACTCCGAAAAGGAAAAAGATATAGGTATACTTTAAATGTGAAGAGAGTTTTAAAATATTTATATCCTACAACACTATGTGTTTGGTTGGGCCAAAAATTATGTAACACCTCGAAATATTCGCAATTATGAACAAATCGAAGCGGAAGCTAGCATGGAGCTAGAGCTTAGAGGTGGCTAGAAGCCTTCCAATTTTGATGGTCATCGGGTAATATTTAGTGGGTGAAATAGACCATAACATTTGTGTTAAATAAAAGTCAAAATTTCCATTAAACCGCGAATATTTTTAATCCCGGCAAAATCACAAATAGATGAACAGGTCAATTCTGACCGTTACGTAGATGTCGATAGTAAATATATCGGATATATATAGCGAATATTTTGACAAATTTTGTCAATTCAGAATACCCTCTTGGCATAAAAGTATAAAATCTAAAAAAAAAAATCGCATAAAAAGATGTCAAAAATGGTTTTGTAGTATTTTGTGACAATTTTTTATTTTTTCATATTTTTTATCGCATGCGATTTTTTCAATTTGACTTATAATATTGAAGTGTATATTTTGTAATATTTTTTCAACTTACAACACAGGTTGGGGTTACAGATTGTAATTATTATCCGACCCTCCGAAAATTTTCACAAGGGTAGGGTAGGGCTCAGAAGGGATAATCCTATTGGTTTTAAAGATGTCCGAAATATATATTTGGGGTTGAAATGGACCAACAACTAAAAATGTTCCTAATTTTGCAACCGCTATAAAGGTCACAAGTAGAAACCAAAGGACACGGAATCTCGCATGAAGTTAGAGTTTAGGACAACACTTTTGTGTGAAAAAATACCAGCATTACTTACAGGCGAAATACACAAAAGCCGAACTTCTGGCTTTTTTATGCTGATTTCGTTGACGAATATATCCAAATATCGTAGACAAACAAATCATATTGATGAGTCTAAATTTAGACTTTTGGAGATGATCGTAAGATATTTAGGGGTTCAAATGAATCAAAAACAGGAAAAAATTCCTGTTCACACAATTGAAGCCAATCGACACGCCTGAGAAGAGAGTTAAGGACAGGTAAGGATTCTAGCATTTTGAATGGAAAAGGGACCACAACAACTAACACCATGACGAAGTGCTTAAATATTGGGCAAGTGTCCATTGTCAATGTCCCGTGATATAATTTCAAAAGTGAAATCTTCCAGGGGGCTTCTAGCATATTGTAGTGTGGTAGGTATCACATGGTCGGCCCCGCACGGCTATAACCTATGCTTACTTGTTTTTGTATTCTTCTGTCATTCATTGGACTAAGTCCCAACCATAAAACAGAAAAAATATTTTAGAGCCACATGAAACGAATAACTGTTTAGCAAAAGGTTGAGAAAATAGCATGTAATTCCCTAAAATTTAACAGGCCAGGAGTAGACGTGGAAAAAAGTTTATACAGGGTGACATAAAAAAACTCAGAAGATGTCGGAAATAAAATCAAATTTAAGAATAAGTTTAGATTTGTTCGAATTGGTCACCTTTGGCACGAATTATTGCATTCAAATGGCCAATGAAACCGTCACACGCTGCCCGAATGTTCTGCGGCATTTTGGCCCATTTCCGGCAAAGCGACAATTCGGTATTTTTTAGTGCAAACCTTACTTTCAAAAATACTTCAGACACAATAGTCCAACGGATTGGCTTCCGGAGATTTTGGTGGCCATAGTTCGATGGAAAAGAAGCGGGATACCTCATATTGTAACCATTCTTGGGTGGCGCTCGCTGAGTGCGATGGTTCTGAGTTCTGTTGGAATGTTTAAGGTCTGCGGCCAAAATGTTTGCGTGTCCAAGGCTTTAATTCGGAATTTTTCTGATGCCACGGTCGATTAGAGCGATGGAACGAGACACAAAAGATTTATTCACATTTAAATGCTGGAGTGCTCTAACAATCGCTACTTGTGGTTTTCCAGCCAAATATAAAGAAATCACACTATCACGCTTGAATTCCATCACGAATAACTTCTTTTCTGGAAAATTCTCACCAAAATGCTTTTGTACGCTTATAAACAATATAATGAGCTGTCAGTGGAATAATTTTAACAGCTGTCGGACGACTGGCTTAGAAATGACAGCAGTCTGAAGTTGGTTGCAGTTTTTATCTCACCCCATATTTACGCAGAACTTTGATATCCAGTTGTGGTCATAGCATTCATAATACGGAAAACAAAAAAGTAACGTTATATATGGGGCCAGACCGAAACGTGGACCATTTTTAATACCAAACATACTAGGGATAACATAAATGTCTGAGCGAAATTTCGAAGCAATAGAAGGCTTCCCTGAATTAATCTCCGTTTTTTAAGGACTTCACCCCACTGTGCGACGTATCCTATTTGATCCAAATACTTAAAATATTCTTTAAAAACTTACTGGACAAGAACCTAGGGTTCTGAATAAAATACAAAAAAAAAAATCCTGCACAGGATTTTCTAAAAATATTTGTAAGAAGTTTTTAGGCAAGGATCGTGGATTTTCTACAAATAATTGTCAAAAACTTACCTCAGCGGAGAGAATTTCAAAAAATATTTGTAAAATAAGTAAGCAAAGGCTATAGTCGCGCGGGGCCGACCATGTGATACCCTACAACACTACAATATGTTAGAAGCCCCTTTATGTCCAAATCCATTTTGGAAGATTTCGCTTTTGAAATTATGGCACGAAGCACTTCCCAGATATTACCCTTAGCATTTTGGCCAGGGATATTTGCCCAATATTTACGCACTTCGTCTGGTCATCCAAAATGCTAGACTTCTTCCCTGTCCTTAACTCTCTTCTCAGGCAAAATTCCTTGTCGATTTGTTTCAATTGTGTGATCAGGTAAATTTTTCGGTTTTTGGTTAATTAGAACCCCTAAATATTTTGCTATCATCTCCAAATGCAATAGGTTCCACTGTATTGCCAAATTTAGACTAATCTTCTCAACGAAATCAGCACGACAAGCCAGAAGTTCGCCTTTTGTGTATTTTTGATTTCACTGTAAGTTATTTCCAGCGTTTAGATAGAAAGGAAATGTTGGTCTTTTTTCACACAGAACTAGAGGTCCATTCAACCTGCAGTTCTAAACAACAACTTCATGCGAGATAACGTGTACTGTGTACTTTGGTTTCTATTTGTGACCCTTATAACGGCTGCAAAATGAGGAAAATTTTTAGTTGTTGGTCCATTTCAACCCCTAAATATATTGTGGACATATTTAGCACTTCTGAACATAACCCTACCCTAATAAAAACTTTTCGTGAGGATCGGACAATAATTGCAATCTGCATATAATAACCCCAACCTGTGTTGTAAGCTGAAAAAATATAACAAAATATACACTTCAATATTATAAGTCAAATTGAAAAAATCGCATGCGATAAAAAAAAAATGAAAAAATAAAAAAATGTCACAAAATACTACAAAATCTACATTTACACCATTATTGGAATATTTTTATGCGATTTTTTTATTTTTTTTATGCGAAACATAGCTACATCAACTCAGCTCGTCGAGATAGGAAGATCCATATATACTTTCCTATGTGGGAAACCAATATTTCGAGGTGTTACATAATTTTTGGCCCAATCAAACCTATAATACCCCCAACACATAGTGTTGTAGGGTATAAACAAAAATTAGGACATCCTGACTTACAATCGGGGATTTTTCAAAATAATGCATTTAAGACTTCTTGGCTCGATCCGTTGGTTTTCTATATATATTTGCCAAACACTTCCTGGCGTGGTGGTGGTGGATTTTCTATAAATTCTAATAATTCTTCTTCTTCCACGAATATATTTCTTCTTTAGTTAAAACTGAAATTCCTCCCATCAATATGGAAGTAAGTAGCTGTCATAGTGGTTTAAGAGTTAATTATAAAAACTTCCTCAACATAATAAATTTTATTATTCCGACCAAAGCCATGACCTATTTTAATAACTTTTTGGCCTAAGCTGCAGACTAAAGGATAATGGAAAAAATCTTATTTTTTCTCATTTTTAACAAATCCGCCAGTGGTCCATGAAATTGATATTTGGCTTAAAACGAAAAATAACAACCAGTTCTTCTGTTTTTTTAAAGTGACCTACAAAATGAAGGACGTAGCCATCACTCATACACTTACAACCAATACCAATTGTGTGAGTGTGGGTGAGTAACTTTAACAAGCACTCTTGTGGCATCATGTCAAGCATTGAATTTAACCGAATTTTGGGTGAAACTTCTATATTTCCACCATGGTGTGGTTGCTGTTGTTGTTGTTGTCCTAGTTGATTTTGTTATTACCGTGACTTGTTGTTGTTGCTGCTGTCGTTGTCGTCGTTGCCGGTGATCTCCAAAAGCGCAAAATTTAATTTTCCAATTAAATGGTAAAAACAACCGAACAAGTTTTTTCTCCATAGCACCCCGTCAGTTAACCAACTGACTGGTTGGCTACATATTTGGTTTGGAGTACATACATCGTGTGCGAGTGCAACGCTTCTTGCACTCGAATCGTCCAACAATTCCAAAAACTAAATAAAAGCCACCCGAATCAAGGGGAGAGCAAAACATTTGTTGTGCATCAAACTGACATTGGGGTAAAATTGCCACAATAGTTGGATGATTGTTAGATTAGATTTAGTTTAGTTGCGAAAAAAAAACAACAACAACAATCAACCGAAAAAAGTGAAAAGGACATGGCTTCCTTTTCGCTGTTTGCTGTTTGTTTTTTGTTGTTGTAGTTATTGTTGAAGCTGTTGCTATTTGTGTACATGTGTATGTGTGTGAGTGTTTGAATTGCGAAATAAACATTGTTTGTTTGGCGAATAGTTTCAATGCTAAACAGTGTAGCGGAATGGAAAATGTAGCAAAAGTCACGTGACGAAGGAAACTTTTATTATACCCTCCTCATTCCGTTTGTAACACCTCGAAATATATATTTTAGACCCCATAAAGTTTATGTATTCTTGATCAGCATAAAATTCTATGTCGATTTAGCAATGTCCGTCCCTTTGTCCGCCTGTGGAAATCACTCAAGCTTCCGAACGAATTGAAGTAGACTGATAACATTTTACTCAAATGTATATTATGTATGCAGGATTTTTAGTATTCAAAAAGGGATATGTAGGTCCACGTTTTGGTATAGCCCACATGTAACGGTAACTCCAGATATTTGGTTCTTTGTTGATTTTAGCGACATTATTCAACGAAATTTTTTCAAATTTGGTATTTGAAGTTTGAAATTAATACTACAGTCTATGACAGAAAATTGTCTGTGCAGGTCCACTTCTTCATATAGCCCCATATAACAGTACCCCCAGATATTCGGTATTTTGATGATTTTATCGATATTATTCACCGCAATTCTTTCAAATTTGGAATTTTAAGTTCGTAATGGATCCTACAGCCTAAGACAGAAAATTGCCTGTGCAGGTCCACGTGTTCGTATAGCCGCCATATAACGGTACCTCCTGATATTCGGTATTTTGAGCTACATTATATACTAATGTAAAAGCTACATTCGGTATTTTTAAGGTTTTAACAGAATTTAAAACGGATTTTATTGTTTTTGAGAATTGCCAAATTCGTTCCAAATGGTGAAGGGTATTCAGCAGCTTTTTTATTTGTTTTTTTTTTTTTTTTCAATACCTATGGAATACTTCGATATACTTTCGGGCCCGTAGAAACTTGACATCTTTTTGATCGACGTTAATATAAATGGAGGAGCTTTACAATAAGCTCTAAGGTTATTTTTAATTTACTTTCTGATATTTAACTCATATTGCTTTTTATTATGCTACTTTTATACACTTTACATGACGGAATAGTTTAAGAAGAAAATTAATAGGCGGGACTCACTTTATGGTACCCTACACCACTATGTATACGGCGCACAACATGCTTCGTTCGAAAACTATATTCAAATTGTTGAAAAAAAAAAAGCGAAAAGTGAATTAAAAGTGGGCCGGGTCGAGCTTTGAATACCCTCTAACATTTGGGAGAAGCTTGTAAATTTTCAAAAGAAAGTAACAAGTTAAAAAGCAGAATACCCTCCACCATTTGGAACGAATTTGGAAATGAAATCCTTATAAAGTTCTGTTAAACTTTTAAAAATACCGAATGTAGCCGTTGTATTGGTGTCTATACGACGTGGACCTGCATAGGCATTGTTTGTCATAAGTCATTACCATATGAAACTCGAAACTTGAAATAAACGGTGAATAATATAGCTAAAATATAGGCAAGACCAGGACCAGCATAGACAATTTTCTGTCATAGGCTGTAGCATCAATTACGAACTTTAAATACGACGTCTTAAACAATTTCGGTGGGTATTGTACCTAAACTCGTCAAAATACCGAATATAGGAACGTACTGGTATATGGGGGCTATACGAAGACCTGGATATGCATAGAAAATTTTCTGTCTCCATTACGAACTTCAAATACCAAATTTGAAACAATTTCGGTGTCGCTAAAATCATCAAAATACCGAATGTCGGGAGGCACCGTTATATGTGGGCTATATGAGAACTTTGATCTACATGACCCATTTACGAACTAACCGGCCTACTGAAAAAATTAACATGTGTGCAAAATTTTAGCCTTCTATCTAAACTCTTTAAAAGATGGCGTGATTACAACAGACAGGCGGACATCGATAAATTGACTTAGAATTTTACGCTGATCAAGAATATTGATAACAAACGGAATTACAAAGTTAATATACCCTCCACTGTCAAACGCTGTCCGAATCTTGCTCTGCGATATTTTGGCCCATTCCCAGCGATGCGCTTGCTTGAGGTAATCGACACTTTGTTATTTTTTAGTGCCAACCTTGCTCTCCAAACTACTTCAGAAACAATAGTCCAACGTATTGGTATCCAGACATTTTTGGTGGCCATTGTGCGCTGGAAATGAAGCGAAGAACCTCATTTTGTAACCATTGTTGGGTGGCGCGTGCTGAGTGCGATGGTGCTGAGTCCTGTTGGCATGTCCAAGGTCTGCGGCCAAAATATTTGCGTGTTCAAGGCTTTAATACACCCTCCAGAATATTTTCGAGACAATATTCGGCATTTATTTTGATAAAACGGTCGATTAATACGAGCGGAGAGCGACCATCGGCTGTAATGGCGGCCCACACCAATACCATGGCCATGGCGCTTGAGTTCTGGTGGCCAACCGAAGGTGCACATTTTCAGCTGACCTCTTTGGCAAGTAAACACGATCATTTTGTTTGTTTACAGACTGCTGGACAACTAATGTTTCTCATCGGAGCGGAGAAAACCAAATTCGGCAGATCACCACTTACGGCCAATCGAAGCAACTCTTTAGCTCTTTTCAGTCTATTTTCTTTCTGTTGCGGTGTATATTCTTGCACTTTTTTGAATTTCAATGTCTTTACACAGAGCTCATTTTTCAATATTTGCCGAATCGAATCTTGCGATATGTTCAGCTCACAAGTCGTTTTTCGGCCACTGCGAGGCGGGTTTCGTTCAAGTCGTCTCATCGCTTAACTTTTCGTACCATTTCTGCTGATGTTGCTTTTTTCTTCCGTCCACTTTGTTGTCGTCGGGCTACGCTACCAGTATCACGGTAACGAGCGATGGTACGAGACAGAAAAGATTTCACATTTAAATGCTAGAGTTCTCTGACGAACGCCACTTGTTGTTTTCCAGTCGAATATAAAAAATCACATTATAACGCTTGAATTCCATCACGAATAACTTTGTTTTTCAGGAAAATTCTCACCAAAATGCTTTTGTACGCTTGAAAACAATATAATGAGCTGTCACTGGAATAAGTTTAACAGCTGTCGAACGAATGGCTTAGAAATGACAGCAGTCTGATGTTGGTTGCAGTTTTTTCATCTCACCTTGTATTCGGCGCACAACATGCTTCATTCGAAAACTATATTTAAATTTTTGAAAAAACGCGAAAATCTAAAATGTGAATTAAAAGTGGGCCGGGCCGAACTTCGACCATTTGGGAGAATTTTGCGAATTTTCAATGAAAAAAAAAATTAAAAAAAAATTTTTGCAAAGATTAAAAAAGTCAAAAAAGTAAGTTCGACCTAATCGAACTTTTGGCAGTTCACCACTTTCGGCCAAGCAAAGCAATTTTTAGCTTTTTTGAGTCTATTTTCTTTTTGTTGTGGTGTAAGTTCTTGCACTTTTTAGAATTTCAATGGCTTTACCCCGAGCTAATTTTTCAATATTTGCCGAATGGAATATTGCGATATGTTCAGTTCACGAGTCATTTTTCGGCCACTGCGTCGCGGGTTTCGATCGATTTACTTTTCAAACCAGCCCCTCATATTCGGTATATGCACTTCACAAGAATGATATTTGGTACCAGATATCAGATACATCTGCCAAATTTCATCGAGATCGGTTCAGATTTAGTTATAGCTCCCATATATATCTTCAACCGATTTCGGATTAATTGTGCACTAAATGGCTAATATCAGTCCAAATGACCTGATTTTTTGCACATCCCACCGAATTCAGAGTAGATGAAAGTACATTAAATTTGGTGAAAATCGATTCAGATATAGCTATAGCACATTTAGCTATATATATGTTTTATCCAATTTGATGTTTAAGTCCCTCACATTCGTAATATGCATTCGACAATAATGATATTTGGTACCACATATTTCATAGAGCTCGGAAATACACTTGCCAAAATTTTATCGAGATCGTATGTATCCTTTATCCTTTATCCGATTTCAGATTTATTGTTTAAATAATGGCTAATATCAGCCCAAATTGAGTGAATTTCGGGACGTACGTTCCCATTTTGTGTAACTCGGCTCCAAAAAATATTTTTTAATATAACCCTTCTCGAAAGGATATCATGGACTCTATACCAATGTTATTTGGTAAAAAGGATAAAAATGTCTCCGCCAAATTTAGTGATTCGGAATTGGATATGCCTTCCGTATACTAGCTCGCTTTAAAACCAAATGATAGCTGCTCTAAAGCCAAATGTTGATAGGTGGTATGATCTACTTCAAAGCTCTACTAAATATGCATAGTGATGTAGTGTATCATATAGTCGGTCCCGCCCGACTTTTGATTTTTCCTTAGTGGTTTATTTTGAATGATTTTCCCGACATATATGTGAATAAAAATCCTTAACAATTTAGAACTTATTCATATGAGTTCCAAGCAAAAATTTCTTAAGAATATTTTTACGATTTGTTCACGGATATCTCGGTGACATCTTGTCAAACAATGCAGCATTCTTAATCTTGGATTGCCGGATATTATTATAGCATTTGTAACCCCTTTTTGTCAAAAAATCGTGTTATTTATTTTAAAAACCTAAATCTGAATTTTTATAACCTCAGCCATATGGCTACAGAGGGTATATATCATTTGAAGTGCCTAGTCGAAATAACGGTTTTAGACCCTAAGTCTCTTTGGACCAAATCCGTTTCAGAACATTTGGGAGTCGATCTATCGATGTCCGTCCGTCCGTCTGTCTGGCTGGCACGATAACTATAATGATAATAAAGAGAGTATCAGATTTCCTCCAAACTTAGTACATCGTAATATTTTTTTCAAACTTAGATCGAGTTCGGAGGTGGGCAATATCGGTCCACTCCTTCTGGTACCTCCCACACAAAAGGTCGAAATTTTCAAAAAATATTTTTTTGCACAGAAAGAGAAAGAATAATCCGATTTTGCTCCAACTTTGTAAATTCTAATTTTTGCGTCAGTGCTAGGTCAGGTATGAAAATGGACAATATAGGTCCACTCTATCAAGTACTCCTACACAAATGGTCAAAATATTGAATAATTACAACTCTCATTAAATACATCACATCTCAGTACTTGTATTTACCTAATGTCTGGTGTTAAGACTGAATATATCGGTCTACTCCTTCTGGTACCTCCCCCACAAGTGGTCGACATTTTCAAAAAAAAAAATATATTATTTTTTGCACAGAAAGTGAAATGATAATCCGATTTTGCTCCAACTTTGTACATCCTAATATTTGCGTCAGTTCTTTGTCAGGTACAAAAATGGATAATATCGGTCCACTCCATCAAGTACCTCCCCACAAAAGTTCGAAATTTTGAATATCCATTCAGACTTGGCACATCTTAATATTTTCATAAACACAAGATCATTATTTCTTCTGATACCTCCCCACAAAGGGTTCAAGATTTTAAAAAGCAAAACGCACAAGGAATTCGAAAGAGCATCCCAGTGCATCCATCCATATCCTCAAATTTCCAAAATACAAACATTTTTGCTGCCGCAAGATCTGTTGTGAAAATGATATACTGATATGATATGAATATGTAACTGATATGATATTCGGATAAAATTGGATACGAATGTATTAGATAAGGTATGAAAAGGAAATACTTCGGTCCGCTATATCTGTTACCTGACGCATATTTCCATTTTCCGAAAATTTGCACTTATCTCATATAAAGTACAAGAAGTAGTCGATATAGTCCAAATCTGTCACGTTCATAACTCAAGGCTGGGGGTATACATCTGTCGGCAAAACCTAAATCAGAATTTCAAATACAATTCAACATAAAATAGATTCCAACCCACAATTCTAGATTAATTTGATTTCTCAAATAATACCGGTTATCAAATCTCAAAATCAAAGCACATTGACAATAAATTCTCAGAATCTGGTTAGCTGATGTTTAACCGAAAAATCACAGGCATTGTGGTAACAAATAGTGCCGCCAAACGACACTGTTCGCGATAAACTAACTAACTTACTAACTTTGTATGCATGTGTGCGTGTGTGTGTGTGGCAAACGTGTCTCTCGTTCAAAGTTTATGGTATAATTTTTGTTGTTGTTGTAGTTTTTGGTACAGCAACAAAGTTAACTTTAAATTGATGTTGGCATTTTGTAGCGTATTAGTTTACGCTGGCTTTAGTTGTGTGCTACATAGTTTTCACGGAATTTCCATGTCCACACAAAGCGACACACGAACACTCTCACATACGGGATGGGATGAAATCTCAGCACCACTTAAAGCCAACTACTACCACTCCAGCAACTACAAAATCTCTGGTGTGGATGATGCAACGAACCGTGGAGTTTAGCTCTTAGAACCTGGCTGCGCATTTTCGGTATTTACCCCAGTAACGTTTGGAGGAGATGCAAAGTTTACATTTTCCCATTTCACGTTATCAGCAATATTTGCAATTTCGACTCCCTTCTTTCCCCCTCGTTCCCTCTTTTATTTTTGTTGTCATGGCAATACTGCCACATTACAATTTAGGTAGTTGTTTCGCTCTATGTGTGTGTGTTTTTCCTTTTTTCTTAACTCTTTTTGTTTTGTTTTTTTTTTTGTCTTTTCTTGTTTACCATTCCCATTCAAGAATATCAAGCGCATACGGAGAGCCATGGAAAATGTCATTTCCAATTTAGAATTTGTCATGTTTAAGTGACATTAACAGCCAGCTCTAGTAGCTGGAGCAACAACATCTACAATACATTGCTGTACTTCCTTGGAATTCCATGGATACGACATTTAGATGGCTTTTTGTCCATTTAGCCGATGTCAGAAAAAAACTAAACAAAACACAATAGAAATGGAAATATTTAATAATACATGTTTCCAAATTGCTACACCTACACACATCAGTGTCGTCTGCAGTAGTACTCTTTCGAACTCTCTCCCATTGTTTGGATGTTACTTTTTGTTTCGAATTTGATTTTTATATTTCAATAAGATGCAGGAGGAACAAGGGAAGTAGAACAAGTCAACTCGTATCTATGGAAAAACTAAATTATAAACGAATAGTAAATTAAGGTAGTAAGATTTTAAATATCGGATATGCCAAATTTATCCACATCTTTTTTAAACTAGTTATTCTACAAGGATTGGAACTAAACAAAAACACAATTATCAAATTTTCGAAATATATCAAATTCCCTCCAAAAATCTCGCTCAAGTTTGTACAAAGAGTGAAACTCACTCGAATTCGACTGCGTTCCTGGGATAAGACAAAAAATCGAGGAAACTCAATCTTTCGCTTTTTAGTGGAAGCAAAATCATGCTATATTTCGAACGAATTGAGACACACATGTTTATTTTGCCAGTAAGCTGGTTAAGTTCGTAAATGGGCCAATGGGCCCCCATATAACGGTACCTCCCGATATTCGGTATTTTAATGATGTTAGCGACATTATTCACCAGAATTGTTTCAAATTTGGTATTTGAAGTTCGAAATGAATATTACCGCCTAAGACAGAAAATTGTCTGTACAGGTCCACGTCTTCGTATAGCCCCCATATAATGGTACCACCCGATATTAGATATTTTGCTGATTTTAGCGACATTATTCATCGGAATTGTTTCAAATTTCGTACTTGAAGTTCGTAATGGATACTACAGCCTATGACAGAAATTTGTCTGTGCAGGTCCACGTGTTCGTATAGCCCCCATATAACGGTACCTCCCAATATTCGGTATTTTGATGATTTCAGCGTCAGTATTTACCGGAATTGTTTCAAAATACGTATTTAGAGTTCGTGATAGGAACTACAGTCTGTGTCAGATAATTGTCTATGCTGGTAGGTCTTCGTATAGGCCCCATATATCAGTACCTCCCTATATTCGTTATTTTTCGAGTTTAGTTACAATACCCACCGAAATTGTTTGAGATGTTGTATTTTAAGTTCGTAATTTATGCTACAGCCTGTGACAGAAAATTGTCTACGCAGTTCCAGGTCTTCGCACAGCTCCGATATAACGGTACCTCCCTATATACGATATTTTAATGATTTTATCTACATTATTCATCATTTATTTTAAGTTTCTAATTTGAATATGGTAATGGCTTATGACAGACAATGCCTGTGTAGGTCCACGTCGTATAGAAAATTGAAAATTTCCAACTTCGTTCCAAATGGTGGAGGGTATTCAAAGTTCGGCCGGACCGAACTTACTGCTTGTTGTTATATCGTTCTTGTATTTCTATGTGTGTAATTTTTTTGTCACTTGCTCTATTTTGAGCGAATCTGCTCTCACATACGAGTATAGATAATGCTTCCACACAAAACAAACGAGTGAAAAGTAGACTTCGTAAAAAACTCCCACTCTTCGAGTAATCCTGCTCGCGATTGCGTTTCGCTACCGAGTGTGTAGGAGGAGTAAAAATTTACTCTGAAACCTTGAAGAGTAACTACTCCCTATGAATACATTTAGTGGTTCCCCTAGCCCATAAAACGATTTCACTAAGATCAACAGTGAATTAATATAACATTTCAGCATTTCAGCTCTTTTATTTTCCATATTACGAAATTTTGTAGCACTTAGCACAATTTAAGTACGCATATCCAAATCCAGCTCCTTCTTATAACCACAGGCCCCAACAGTGACATCTATTATCAATTTTTAGGATTTCAGCTGTTTTCCTTCATCAGGGTGAGATAAAAACAAAAAAACATTAACTTCTGCCGGGCCAAACTTTTAATACCCTCCACCTTATGGTAAAGCAAACATTAGAAGATTGTGGCAAAAACCATTAAAATACCGAATATCGGGAGTTACCGTGGACCTACACATGCAATGTTTCGCCAAAGGAGCTAGAACCCATTATGACTTACAAATACCAATTTTCAGACAGATCCGTGAAAAGATGTGCCAAAATCATCAAATTACCGAATATTGGGAGGTACCGTTACATGGGGGCTGTACCAAAACGTGGAGCTATAATTACAATGACTTGCCACACGAACTTGGACCCATTATGACCTACAACTACCTATTTTCAGAGAAATTCATAAAAAAAATATGTCAAAAATCATCAAAACACCGAATATTGGCGACTATACCAAAACGTGGACCTACATATACAATGTTTCGCCACACGAACTAGGACACATTATGACCCACAAATATTAATTTTTAGACAAATCAGGGGAAAATGTGTCAAAAACCATCAAAATACCGAATATCTGGAGGTACCGTTATATGGGTACTATACCAAAACGTGTACCGATATATCTCATTTTCAATACCAACCATCCTAGACACAATACAAATTGCTCTGCTAAATTTTGGCGCTCTACACAAAACAATGCGGGCTGTATCGTGATTTCAACAGACAGACAGACGGACATCGTTAAATCGACTTAGAATTATGGGATATATAAGGATGTTACAAACGGAATGACTAAGATAATATACCCTCCTTTACAAGGTGGAGGGTATAAAAACTGTCGGAAAATGTCGGAAATTGCATGAAATTTTAAAATAAGTTTAGATTTGTTCGAAGTGTTCACCTTCGGCACGACTAATGGCCTTCAAACGGCCAATGAAACCGTCACACGCTGCCCAAATGTTACTCTGCGGTATTTTGACCCATTCCCTTGTTGAGGTGATCGAAACTTTGGTATTTTTTAGTGCCAACCTTGTTTTCCACAATACTCCAGACACAATAGTCAACGGATTGGTATCCGGAGATTTTGGTGGCCTTTGTGTGCTGGAAATCAAGCGAGGAACCTCATTGTGTAACCATTCTTGGGTGGCGCGTGCTGAGTCCTGTTGGAATGTCCAAGGTCTACGGCCAAAATGTTTGCGTGCCCATAGCTTTAATACACCCTCCAGAATATTTTCGCGATAATATTCGGCATTTATTCTGATGCCACGGTCGATTAATACCAGCAGAGAGTGACCATCGGCTGTTATGGCGGCCCACACCATCACCATGGCCGGCGCTTGAGTTCTGGTGGCCAACAAAGGGTCCACACGATCATTTTGTTTGTTTACAAACTGCTGGACGATGAATGTTTTCTCATCGGAAAAGCAAACCAAACCAAATTCGGCAGTTCACCACTTTCGGCCAAGCGAAGCTACTCTTTAGCCCTTTTGAGTCTATTTTCTTTTTGTTGCAGTGTAAGTTCTTGCGCTTTTTGGGATTTCAATGGCTTTACCCCGAGCTCATATTTCAATATTTGCCGAATGGAATATTGCGATATGTTTAGCTCACGAGCCATTTTTCGGCCATGGCGACGCGGACTTCTATCAATTCGCTTCTTTACTTTTCGAACCATTTCTGCTGATGTTGCTGTTTTCTTCCGTCCACTTCCTTGTCGTCGGGCTACGCTTTCAGTATCACGGTATCAAGCGATGGTACGAGACAAAAAAAAAAATGATTTACATTTAAATGTTGAAGTGCTCTAACGATAGACACTTTTGGTTTTCAAGCCAAATATAAAGAAATCACACTATCACGCTTAAATCCCATCACGAATAACTGTTTTTCTGGAAAATTCTCACCAAAATGCTTTTGTACGCCTGTCAACAATGTAATGAGCTGTCACTGGAATGATTTGAACAGCTGTCGGA
Organism: Musca domestica; assembly: GCF_030504385.1. Lineage (NCBI taxonomy): Eukaryota > Metazoa > Arthropoda > Insecta > Diptera > Muscidae > Musca > Musca domestica. The sequence goes on along the minus strand of NW_026712249.1, from coordinate 27,705,390 downwards.
CGAGAGGCTTAGAAATAACAGCAGTCTAAGATTGCTTGCAGTTTTTTCATCTCACCCTGTACGAAATATATCTTGGAGACAAATAATTTATGAGGAGCTAAATATTTTTCCTGATAACTCAGGAAAACATCACTGATATTTATTTATATCAAAATACAAACTTCAATCACCTATTTTCCATCACTCATTACCACGAACCGTTTCCGGTTCTTTCTTCAATTCGACGAATGGCGTGAAAATTATTTCCTTTCTTCGAATCTGAAATACTGACGAAATAAAAAAAATGTGGGATGCAAGCAATAATGTTGATATGACCATAAAACAAAGTTCACTAACACACACTCATACACCCACAAATATCCACTTACATAATGTTTACATCAATGGTCGATGGTCCATATAAAATCAAATAAAAACGGTTATAGGAAATAAATAAAAGTTAATTAATGACTTTTCAACATTTCCAGAGAAACAAAAAAAAAAAAAAAGATTTGCAAGAAAATATCATTAACACTTATCATTATTACATTACACATGTGTGGTTCAACTGGGAAATGGAAATAATTGGATAACTTTTTGGTTTCCTAATGATATTTGTAGCAAAGTAATGATATTAAATATATTGAAAAGAGGAATTCATTTCAGAATATAATTCCAAATATTTTTTTGGTTATTTAATGTTAAATTGTTATACCCTACAACACTATGTGTTGGGGGTATTATAAGTTTGATTGGGCCAAAAATTATGTAATATTGGCTTACCACATAGGAAAGCATATATGGATCTTCCTATCTCGCCGAGCTGAGTCGATCTAGCTATGTATGTCCATCCGTCCGTCCGTCTGTCCATTTTAATTTGTAATAAAGCTACAGGTTGAAATTATGGCCCGATCTTCCCGAAATTTAGAATGGAGGTGGGCCTAGGGTCAGAATAGAACCCTATTTCTTTTGGATATGATCGCATAATATTTATGGGTTGAAATGGACCAAAAACTGAAAAAAATCCTAATTTTGCATTTGCTCTACAGGCCTCAAATATGAACCAATCGACGCGAAAATGTACATGGAGTTAGAGTTTACGAGTGGGCAGAAACCTACCTAATTTGGGCGGCCATCTGAAAATAATTAGCGGGTAAAAAAGACCCTTACTTTTATATAAGAAAATAGGAAAATGTCCACTAAACCTCGAATATTTTCAATCCCAGCCAAATGACAAATACATTAAATGATCTCTTCTGACCATTACAGAGATGCTAATAGCCAAGAAATCGAATGTATAGCAAAATAGGAACAAAATATATGTAAAAGAATTGATCTTATTTATTCTGCTTATAAATCAAGAAACGCTGGGCCGACTTTCACAATCCCCATCAATTCGGAATGGTCTCTTGCCAGAAAATGATAATATCTAAGAAAATCGCGAAAATATATACCAATAAAAAAGTAAATATATTTTGTCGAATTTTTTAAATTTTTGTCATATTTTTTATCGCATGCGATTTTTATACCCTACAACACTATGTGTTGGGGGTATTATAAGTTTGATTGGGCCAAAAATTATGTAACACCTCGAAATATTGGTTTCCCACATAGGAAGGTATGTATGGATCTTCCTATCTCGCCGAGCTGAGTCGATCTAGCTATGTATGTCCGTCCGTCTGTCCATGTTAATTTGTAATCACTCTACAGGTCGCAATTATGGCCCGATCTTCACGAAATTTAGAATGGAGATGGGGCTAGGGTCAGAATAGAACCCTATTTCTTTTGGAGATGATCGCCAAATGTTTTATAGATTATAGACCAATCGACGCGGAACTTCGCATGTAGCTAGAGTTTAGGGCGGGGAAGAAGCCTACCAATTTGGGTGGTCATCGGATAATATTTAGCGGGTAAAATAGGCCATAACTTTTGTGTTGAAAAAATTCAAAATTTTTCATTAAACCGCGAATATTTTAAATCCCGGCAAAATCACAATGCCATGACAAGGTTACTTCTGATCTCTACATTGATGTTAACATCCAACAAAACGGATATATAGCAAAATATGTGCGATATATATGTCTATCAAGGAAGATATGCTTGAAGGATCTCTTATATGTCGAGAACGGCTGGTCTGATTTCGACAGTTCTCATTAATTTAGAATGGCCTCTTGGCGGGGAAGAAAAAACGTCTAAAAAATCGCATAAAAATATCTCTCTAAAGATGAAAATATTGATTTTGTAACATTTTCTCATATTTTTTTCAATTTTGTCATATTTTTGGCATATTTTCATTTTGAATTAAACATTTGGTAATATTTCTACAGCTAACAAAACTAAGTAGTTAGGATATCAGAATATCATATACAGATCGCATTTATGGCCCGATCCTAACGAAATTTTGCATGGGGATCAGATGAGGGTCAGAATAGAAGCCTTCTTTTTTTTTGGAGATGATCGCCTTATATTTATGGGTTGAAATGGACCAAAAAAACTGCAAAAATTGTCTGCAGGTCGTAATTATTGCTCGATCCTCACGCACATTTGAATGGGAGTTACGGGCATTGTAAAAAGCCAAGCAGTTTTGGATGGCCATCCAAAAATATTCAATGTGTAAAATAGTTTGCCATCTTTTGTAGACAAAATACGAAAATGACCATTCCAGTGACTTTTTGGAGAATTCACAAATACAGGAAAGACACACTTCTGACTATTTCGTTAACGCTGATTTCGTTGAAGAATATAGTCAAATGTCTGTATCTCATATAGATGCGTTTCAGTCAAAAACCAATAATAAATGTTAATCTTTTGCCACTTATGAGAGATTATAGGTCTTTGGGAAATATTGGTTCCAGATCTAGGAAGACCATTTACGTGCAACATCTACCAATAAATTGGAAATGAGCAAATTAGTTAAAGTTGCTATTATTCGAAAATTAGAGAACGAAACCTGATGGCTTTCTTTTATTATTTGTCACAATACCTTGTGGAATTCTTTCGAGTATCTCGCCTATATAAACTGTATCGTTTATTATAGTGTTGTAGGGTATTCAACGGTCGGCACCGCTCGACTGTAGCCTTTGCTTACTTGTTTCAATTTGACTTACAATTTTGAATTGTAAATTTTCTAAATTTTTACACCCTTCAACACTACGTTTTGAGGGTATGTCCCAAATATCGTCGGATCCTCACGAAATTTTGCTTGGGGGTAGGTTAGGGTCAGAATTATAGCCTATTGTTCTTAAGATGTACATTTTGAGGTGCTAATTTTGTAGTCGCTCTATAGGTCACAATTGAAAACTAATCGACATGGAATTTCGCATCGGAAGAGAAGAAAATGGACTACAACTTTCGTTTGAAATTGTTTTGAGTACTTACAAAACTATGGAGTGCGTAAATATTGGCCAAATTATCCGGGTCAAAAAACTAAGGGTAGCCTCTAGGCGGGGCTCTTTCACATGGATATAAGGGGACTTCGAATATATTGTTGTGTTGTAGGGTATCACATGGTCGGCTCCGCACGACTATAGCTTTTGCTTATTTGTTTTAATTTGAAAATGTATAGTTTAGCCTATATTCTCTCCTTTTGGAAATATTTTGTTCACATTTACCAATGCAACCTACTAAATCGGAATAACTAATACTATTTTTCGCTTTATTTAATTATGTAAAATTATTAAAGCTGTTCTGCTAATGGCCAACTTTTGCCACAACTAAAACAATATAATCATTTGATATTTCCGCAGGATATGACTAACGTAACAATATTGTGATTTACTGAACATACATATATACAATATAAAGTTTCCCCTAACAACGATATTGATTTTGTCTCCGATAATGAACGGACGTAACACTAAGCGTATAATTAATTAAAAAACAGCTGCTATAGTTGTAACAAACTTCATACAATACAAACGGAGGATGAGATTACATTTATATGTGTGATATAATACATTTGAAAGTTGTTGGAAGGATGTTGTTAAAAGGACAAAACAAAATGGTGACAAATGTTGGTTGACAGCAGAAATGATGGATGTTTGGGATTGTTTAAACCAAAACGCTTCCTTGAAAAACTGAAACCAAGACTGAGACCAAATTTTAGAAATTGAAGTGAACAATAATGTCGTCGTATAAAATTGCATTTCCATATGAAACTTAAAACTTTGTCTTCATGTGGTCGGAGAAAAAAAATTCTCCAAGCTCATAGAAAAGAATTTTCAAAATTTGTATAGGTGATTCTCTTCCTATGTTATATATCTAATATATTTTGAAAGGTGGCATCATTTTCTTTCTAACATTCTCTTAACTAAACATTTGTTATTCAGAGGAAACGGTGACAAACGCATTCTGGCCAACTTTCAATTTAACCATTGCAATATCATCAAAGCTGAAAGTGCACTAAGCGAAAATATGAAAGTGGTATGAGCTAAATAACGAAATACACAGCAAAAGAAATTACTTTCTTCATTACCAAGTAATGTGTAGGGGAGGTACCGTTATATCGGAGCTGTGCGAAGACCTGAACCAGCATAGACAATTTCTGTCATAGGCTGTTGTATCCATTACGAAGTTTAAATACGACATATCAAACAATTTCGGTAGGTATTATACCTAAACACGTCAAAATACCGTTATATAGGGGCTATACGAAGACATGGACCTGCACAGTAAATTTTCTGTATTAGGCTGTAATATCCCTTTGGAACTTTTAATATCAAATTTGAAACAACTCCGGTGAATAATGTCGCTAATATTATCAAAATACCGAATATCGGGAGGTACCGTTATATGGGGCTATATGAAGACGTGGATCTGCACAGACAATTTTCTGTCTAAGGCTGTAAAATCCCTTTCGAACCTACATGGCCCATTTACGAACTTAACCTGCCTACTGGAAAAATAAACATGTGTGAAAAAATTTTTGCCTTATATCTCTATTCGTTCGAAACATAGCGTGATTACAAAAGACAGACGGGCATCGCTAAGTCGACTTAGAATTTTACGCTGATCAAGAATATATATATTTTGGTGGGTCTGACATGAGAATTTCGAGGAGTTACAAACGGAATGACAAAGTTAATATACCCTCTATAGTATGGTGGAGGGTATAAAAAAATAGCCTATTGGGAACATTTGGTTTCAAAAGAAAAAAAAATAAAAATAATAAAATTAAAACCATTCAAAAACAGGACGGGACAGACTAAATGATACCCTACACAACTATGCGTATTTAGTAGAGCTCCCGTAACAAAGAAGAGCTTATATTGGGAATTTATATGAAGAAAATCATACCATTCATAGGTTGGATACGTATCGTGGCTTTACAGTACTATATCCATTTGGGAACTATATCCAACTCTTAATCGATTTTCATCAAATTTGACGGAGGCTTTTGTACCTCTGGTACCAAATTACATTGCTATACAGTGCATGATTATATTAAAAAAAAAAATTGTTGGAGTTTCACTAAATGGAAACATTCTGTTGAATATGAAAAAATTTATTCAGTTTGGGCTGATATTACATTTATGGTGAGCAATAACAGTAAAATCGGATGAAGATGTATATCGAAGGTACATAAAAATCTGATCCGATCTCTATAAAATTTGACAGAGGTATTTTCGAGCTGTATCTGATATCTGGTAACAAATATCTTTCATATTACCCACGTGAGAGGCTTAAACGGCAAATCGATGAAACATATATATGGAACTTATAGCTGTATCTGAACTGACTTTCTCCAAATTTAAAAAACTAGTTTCTAGGCTCAATTCGGTCGGAAGTTCCAAAATTTACTCAATGTGGGCTAGCTATTCCAAGTCCAAAGCAACCCAAATCTGAATCAATGTCGATATAATTTGGTCAATGTATTTTTCAGCTCAATTAAATATCTTGTACCGAATACCATTGTTGCAGAGTGCATATTACAAAAGTGAGAGATTTAAACATCAAATCGAATGAAACATACATATGGAAGCTATAGCTGAACCGATTTTCACCAAATTTGATGTTCTTGCTTCAAGATTGAATTTGGCCAAAAGTAACACAATTCACTCCATTCGGGCTGATATTAGTCATTTGGTGCACTGTAAACCTGAAATCGGATAAATGTAAATATGGGAGTTATATCCAAATGCGAACCGATCTTGATAAAATTTGGCAAAAGTATTTCTGGGCTACATCAATAGGATTCGTCCTTGGGAAAAACAAATATTGTTTGGAAAATTTTATCTCAATCGAATAATAAGTGCGGCCTGCATTTTGTTCACAAAAATACATGGACAGACGGACGGACTGACATACATAATGATTCTATGAAAATCCTCAGAGGTAACTATGGATCTATCTCACTTTCTTTTCAATCTAACAAACAAATTCACAAAGTCATAAGACCCACTATGTGGTGTAGGGTATACAAGTTTAACGGGGTAGACATACGACTACCCCATTTACGGGGGTTTTTTACGGGTCCTAACCACGTCATTTATAACCTAGAAATATAACGACGCACCAATTTTTTTTACCACTAATTGGACCATAGTTTAATTTTTTATTAGGTTGACGAAAGGCGGAATTAGGCACATGTAACGGTATTCGGATAATTTTAAAGACATTTTCAAAGGAATGTTTCCAAAATTGGAATTAGGAATTCGCAATTGCTTCCACCTTCTGTGACAATTGATTGTCCATATTGATCCACGTTTTCGTATAGCCACCATTCAGATGACTTTAGACCCATTCTTAGTTAGTTAGTTTTATGAAATTTTCAATGTAGGTCGTAGGTGAAATGCCTTAAAATGCCGAAATGCCTTAAAAAGATACATTTTTTAATTATATGCTTATTTATTTGCATAGAAATTCGAATAAAGTCCCCTGAAGAAATCGACGAAGCGTTGGGAAAATAATTAATTAAATTAGTTTTATTCATATCCAAAATATGACAAAAAAAAAATATATTTTTTTAGTTCTGCTGCTTCGGCTTACGAATAATCTTTATTGTAGGACTAAGTTTCAACAGAAGCCCCATATGGAGGGTTCTGCCTACATTCTTTGGGTTGAAGTTTTCTACCCGCAGATGCAGTAATATTTTGATATCTTAATAAGGGAAATAGGGACCGGTCGATCGTGGCTTTCGAATATCTCTCATAAATCACTAAACTGTACATATTGGAATTTTAAGGGGTGCAGATGTTCTGAAATAGATCCCTTCAGAATATAAATGGGATACATGTCGACGTGATAGAATTAATAACAGTTAATAAAATTCGATAATAAACATTACACTGCCATCTAGTTTACCTTTAAATAACCATGACTGACTGAAACAATATTGGAATCGTGAAAAAATATTCTAAGTGGATTTCATTTTTTCCCAATCAGAAAATTTTCCCATTGGAATTCCTTTACTCGTTAAATTGACATTTCCTTGAATGATTTTCTCCTCCTTCATAAAAAAATTTGTGGGTGTAATGATTCCGTTGCCAGTAAAAATGCTGCCTTAATGTGCAGTAACTAAGAAGTGTATGTATATAATTAACACAATGACTGGAATATTTTTGCACAGATACCATTTTGTTTTGATTATTTTTCCTCCATTTATTCTCAGTAACAGCAAAAGCTTCACGAAAACAAGAGAATTGTTGTTACTCATTCATTCATGAAAAAAAAAAAACATCGGCACGAAAAAAAAAACGTAAAAACAAGTAATTTGCCTTTTTGGCAGAGCTGTCGTTAAAGTGTCAAAACTTCACCATACGAAGACTTATAGGGAAATTATGAATGCCAAAATAAAAGGAAAATACACCAACCTAATTGGAAAGTAATACAAATAATTATATAAAAGAAATTAATTAGCAAACACTGTAAATTAGCAAACACTGTAAACTTTATTAATAGGCGCTCAATTTTTATACCTTCAGCCATTTGGCTACGAAGGATATATACCATTCGATACGGCCAAAACGAACTTCATCGAAATAACAGTTTAGACCCCAAGTCTCTTTAGGCCGCATACGTTTCAGGACAGTTGCAGAAGATCTAGGGGTGTCTGTCCGTGCGTCTGTCTGGCTGGCTGGCTAGCTAATGAGCAAATTTCCTTGAGAGGTGTATCCGATTTGATTCATACTTGTCAATAATATCAAACCACTCCTTCTGAAACATCCAAATGTTGAATAATTATATATTTTATAAAATGCAAAAAAAGCACTTCGTTCTCTTCAAATTTCGAGCATCTAAAAAATTTTACTGACACAAGATCTGGTGTTAAGATGGTGAATATGGGCTCACTTTTTTTGGTGCCTCCCCCCAAAAAAGGGGTCAACATTTTGTATAACCAAAACGCACCTAAAATACAAAATAAACCTCCAAATTTCTTCAAATTTGACTCATCGCTATATTTTATTAACACGAGATCCGGAAGAAGATTATATACGAGTGAGATAAAAAACACTGCAACAAAGCCAAACGCCATAGTTTTTAATTTTTTTTCATTTTATTAAATGAAAGCCAAAAATGTCGGAAATAGCATCGAATTTTAGAATAAGTTAAGATTTGTTCAAATTGGTCACCTTTGACACGAATTATGGCCTTCAAACGGTCAGACGTTTCCCGAATGTTGCTCTGCGATATTTTGGCCCATTCCCGGCGAAGCGCTTGCTTGAAGTGATTTAGACTTTTGTATTTTTTAGTACCAACCTTGCTTTCCAAAATAATTCAGACATAATAGTCCAACGGATTGGTATCCGGAGATTTTGGCTGCCATTGTTCGGTGGAAATGAAGCGAGAAACCTCATTTTGTAACCATTCTTGTGTGGCGCGTGCTGGTTGCGATGGTGCTGAGTCCTGTTGAAATATCCAAAGTCTGCGGCCAAAATGTTTGCGTGCCCAAGGCTTTAATACACCCTCCAGAATATTTTTGCGATAATATTCGGCATTTATTCTGATGCCACGGTCGATTAATACGAGCAAAGAGCGACCACCGGTTTTATGGCGGCTCACACCATCACCATGGCCGGCGCTTGAGTTCTGGTGGGCAACCTCTTTGCCAAGTAAATACGATCATTCTGTTTGCTTACAAACTGCTGGACAACGAATGTTTTCTCATCGGAGAAATCCAATTCGGCAGTTCTCCACTTTCGACCAAGCGAAGCAACGCTTTAGCTCTTTTGAGTCTATTTTCTTTCAGTTGCGGTGTATGTTCTTGCACTTTTTGGAATTTCAATGGCTTTACCCCGAGCTAATATTTTAATATTTACCACGGAATATTGCGATATGTTCAGCTCACGAGCCATTTTTCGGTCACTGCGACGCGGGTTTCGATCAAGTCGCTTCTTTACTTTTCGAACCATTTCTCCTTATGTTGCTGTTTTCTTTCGTCCACTTCCTTGGCGTCGGGCTACGCTACCAGTATCACGGTATCGAGCGATGGTTCACATTTAAATGCTGGAGTTCTCTAACGATAGCCACTTGTGGTATTCCAGCCAAATATAAAAAATTACACTATCACGCTTGAATTCCATCACAAATAACTTTTTTTTCTGGAAAATTCTCACCAAAATGCTTTTGTGCGGAATAATTTTAACAGCTGTCGAACGAGTGGCTTAGAAATAACAGCAGTCTGAAGTTGGTTGCAGTTTTTTCATCTCACCCTGTATTTGCTATATATCCGTTATCAGAAGAGACCTTTTTATGTTTTTGTGATTTCGCCGGTATTAAATATATTCGCGGGTTAGTGGAAATTTTCGTATTTTTTAACATTAAAATTTATTTTACCTAAATATATTGCTAAATATTTTCCGATGACCGATTCAAATTGGTAAACTTCTAATATCAGAAGAGATCTTTTTATGTTTTTGTGATTTTGCCGGTATTAAAAATATTCTGGGGTTAGTGGAAATTTTCGTATTTTTTGACATTAGAGATTATTTTACATAAATATTACGCTAAATATTTTCCAATGACCGATTCAAATTGGTAAGATTCTGTCCAGCCCTAAACTTTAACTCCATGCTAAATTCCTCGTCGATTGATTTATAGTTGTGGCTTGTAGAGCATGAGCAAAGTCGGGAAATAGGCTTCTATTTTGCCCTAACCACACCTACATTTTCATTTTCGTGGTAATTACAAATTAACATAGAAAGTCGGACGGAAGGACTGATGGACGGACATACATAGCTAGATCGACTCAGTTCGGCAAGATAGGAAGATCCATATATTCTTTTCTATGTCGGAAACCAATATTTCAAGGTGTTACATAATTTTTGGCCCAATTAAACTTAAACTTAAACTAGAGTAAAAAATATGGAAACTTAAAGAACTGGTTTGGAGGAAATATTTAAATATTTAATTTTAGGTCAATAACTTCATATTCAATAATTTTAAATTGCAATCCCTTAACAGATTCATAAATTTGGCAAAGTTCCCATTAAAACAAAAAAAACTCTTCCTTCGCCCACAACATGACTACGATGATGAGAAATTCATGTCAAGTCATGTGGAAAAAACAACACGTTAATAAGTTATTTTTACCCTTGCCATTGCTGCTGTTTCCATTACATACACCCACTCACAGACACACTCCCTCACTTAATTATTTCAGATTCCTGTTGCTCCGACAACTTTTTCCACAGTTACAGGATGATAATGATATATTTTACAGGCATTTAACTGGCAAAAAAAAAGAATAAAGAACTCGGCAAAAATTCCCAGAATGAATAAATGAATGCATGATATGGGCATAAAATGTATGAAAAATGAAAATTGGCAAATGTATTCTTCGTATGAATTTTCCGTTGAGGGACGGGTTCGGATTTTTTTCTGTTTGTTTATTTTCCTTGTAATTATCATTGTTTGTTTGCTAATGGGTTTGTTTGGTATGTGCTTTTGTACCCTACATGGATATGCGGGAACATGAGATTTGTAACATTGGCTGGTTATACAAAATCTTTGTTCCATAACCTCTTCCGAAACCAGTAAGGAAAGGTCAAAAGTTGGGCGGGACCGATTTTATGATGTCATACACCACTATGCGAAGTAATAACAATTAGAACAATTAGAGTATATATGACGAACTTATGTGATGTAGATCATATCACCTTTGAAACAAATAATATTGTTGTATAGTGCATGATATGACTTCGATAAGGATTATATTATACCGGACCGAGTTTTACCAAATTAAAAAAAATCGGTTGAATATGAAAAAAAAAAAACTATTCAATTTGGGCTGAAATTACATACATGGAGAAAAATAACCGTAAAATAGATTAAAGATGTATATCGAAGCTATGTAATAGACTGAACCGATTTCAATAAAATGGTGGAGGTATTTTTTAGCTGTATCTGATGTCGGGTACCAAATATCATTGTGCATATTACGTATCAGAGGGACTTTTAAGACCAAATCGTATGAAACATACATATGAGAGCTATAGCTATATCTGAACCGATTTTCACCAAAATTTGAAGCACTTGCTTTTTGGCTTTGCCAAAATTCAGTCCATTTGGGCTGATATTAAGCATTTGGTGCACAATAAACCTGAAATCGGATAAAGGAGCTATATTCAAATCTGAAAAGATCTTGACAAAATTTTAAACACTTATTTCTGAGCTGTATATAATATCTGGTACCAATGATTATCGCTGTGGAGTGCATATTACGCATGTGAACGACTTAAACCCCCACATAGAATGAAATATATATATATGGGAGCTATGGCTATATCGGATGTGCCAAAATTCATAATTTGGACTGATATTGGCCATGATATGATAATTTTTAAGGATTTCCATCAAATGTTGAACAATTGATAAATATGAAAAGCAATGGCGAACTAAAACAAGTTAAAAAGTATCAGAAAATCGCACATTTATTTTCCATTTTATTCGAAATCAAAAATTCCATATTCCACTCAGGTTTCTGGTTGAGAGAAATATTTAGATATAGCAGCAAGAAACGCTGACTTTTTTCGCAAGTTATGTCAGATAAAAAATATTGAAAATTGTGGCCCCTTGTGGATGAGGTAACTGAAGGGCTTCGCAGATAAATATCTTGTGTTAGAAAAAAATGTTTGTATGTGTGAAATTTGAAGAGATTTTGATACTTATTTCGCTCTCTTTAAGCGTCTTGTTTTTCAAAACCTTGAAACCTATGCGGGGAGGTACCAGAAAGGGTTTCGCAGATATATATCATCGTCAAAACAGATCTTGTGTTGGCAAAAATTATTACATTTGTAAAATTTGAAGAGAGTTGGTTACTTGTTTCGATTCCGTTGAGCGTTAGGTTTTCAAAATCTTGAAGCCTATGTGAAGGAGATATCGGAAGAAATATTCCGATTTCTCTTATATTTGCTGCGGATCTTGTGTGGATCGAAATATTGAGATGTGCCAAGTACGAATGGAATCGGAATTTAATTTTGCGGTTTATGAGTTTCATGAATATTCACAATTTTTACCCTTTGTGGTGGGACGATACATCCTATTCTCACACCAGATCTTTTGTTGATAAAAATTTTGTGCCAAGTCTGAATGAATTGGAATGTCAATTTCGCTTTTTATGATTCAAATGTTTACCCTTTTTGGGTAAGGTACCAGAATGAGTGGACCATGTTCACACCAGGCTTTGGGTTAATAAAAAGATAATCGGACTCTTACATCACATTTTATAAGATTTATAATTATTCAAAATGTTGGCCCGTTAAAGGGAGGTTTTTGATGGAGTTGACCGATATAGTCCATTTTCGCACCAGACCTAGCTCTGATGCAAATATTAGGATTTGCAAAGTTGAAGCAATACGGATTATCCTTTCTCTTTCTGTGCAATAAAATTTTCGACCTTTTGTGGGGAGGTACCAGAAGGAGTGGACCCATATTGCCCATCTTCGAATTCGATCTAAGTTTGACAATAATATTACTATGTACCCAGTATGAACCAAATTGGTTACTCCCTCCGAGAGTTATCTTGCGCACCAGCCAGCTAGAAAGACGGAAGGAAATCGATAGATCTACTCCAAATTTCCTGAAATGGGTTTGCTCTAAAGAGACCTATGTCTAAAACAGTTATTTCGATGAGCACATTTTGGCCGTGTTAAATGATATATACCCTCTATAGCGGTATAGCTGAAGTATAAAAATTAGAACGTGTGAAATTTGAAGGCAATTGGATGCTTATTTCGCATTTTATGTTAACCCTTGGTGGGGGAGTGGCCAGAATGAATGCGTCTATATATTCCATCTTCGCATCAGATTTAGGTTTAATAAAAAAATTGGAATATGTGAAATTGAAAGAGGGATGACAGTTAATCGGTTGCTCATTCCGCGTTATATGGCTCTGCAAAATGTTGACCCATCGTGGGGGAGGTACTAGAGGGAGTGGACCGACACATCCTATCTTCACCCCAAACCTTGTGTTGATAAAAACATTAGGATATGTGAAAATTGAAGACAATCAGATGCATATTTCGCATTTTGTGAGATATAAAATTATTTGAAATTTTGACCCTCTGTGGAGGAGGTGCCAAAAGGAGGTGTCCTTTATATTCCATATTCACACCAGATCTTGTGTTGATAAAAATATTGTAATGTGTCGGAGTTGAAAAAAAATCGGACTTTTATTTCACATATTATTACAGTTATAATTATTACAAACGTTCACCCTTTGTGGGGAGGTCCTTGATTTAGTGATAATGTCCATTTCCACGCCTATCCTTGCACTGAGAAAAAAATATTAGGAATTGCAAAGTTTGCATAAAATCAAATCTTTTCTGAGGTAATTTATTTGCTTTGAAAATTTTGACATTTTGTAGGGAAGATACTAGAAGGAGTGGTCCAAGGTTGACCATCTCCAAACTTGGTCTTAGTTTGATAATGATATTACGATGTACCAAGTTTGGACCGAATGGAATAATCCCCTCGAGAGTTATTGTGCGCACCAGCCAGCCAGAGACCTAGAGTCTAAAACCCTTATTTCGATGAGGCACGTTTTTGTTGTATCAAATGATATACACCTTCTCTAGCCATATGGCTGAGGGTACAATAAAATCTTCAGTTCTGGACCGAGTTGGTTTAAGTAAAGCCATAGCTTCACACACACTTATATTTCATCTGATTTGAAATTGAAGTCTTCCCAAACTTATAATATACGCTCTATACCAATAGTTTTTGTAACCAGATATGCATCTGTACAATTTTTTGGGAATCGCTTAGTATTAATAAAATATTATATTATATATTCCTCCAATATTCATATATATTATATCGGAGTTAAAATTTTGTACCGCACTATAGCCGCAACACATATTCAGCAACCATCCAAGTTGGCATGGTTTACTTGAAAATCCTCAAAAAAAAAAATCGCATTTGAATGGGAAAGCTGCATATTGATGCAGGGTATCATTTATCCGCCTAGCGCCAACTTTTGCCCTTTCCCCTCTCTTTTTTGTGTTTATTTCCAAAAAATGCAATTTAACTCTCTGCTGATTGTTAATTTCCGGAATTTTTAATTAAAAATGTAAAAATGTTATTTTTCAGTTCTAGGAATGTTTATCAAAATAAATACATAATTGTAATGGTATACCGGAAATAAATATCCATGTATGTATGTGTTTTTTTGTATGAACTTAAATCTCAGTAATTTAATTTTGGATAATTCGAGAAGCTACAAATTTAACGAATATTATTACAAATAAAGTGTTAACATTTTTATCCTAGGGTTTTCATTTCCTTTTTTTTTTTGCCCTCAATGCTCCGGCATTGATGAATTTATCACCTTTGCTATTATCCTTTGTTGTTGGTTTTTTTATTACCACTCTCTCTCTCCCTCCCTCTCCGCGACAATGAATGCTCTGTTTACCACATACGGTGCATGGAAAATTATTGTCAATTGGTGTGCTCTAATTTTGAATTATGACAAGAAAAGTGCTCAACTGGAAACCCAAGGCAGAAACCTGCTGTGGCAAATTTAAGCCTTTCAAAGAGGCAAACTGAAAACAAGGCAAAACAAAAAAAAAAAAAAACGAGCGCGAAAAACAAGGAATGCCTTGTAAACCCTTTTCTTCCTATTTTCCTAGCAAGAATGTATTGTTTAGCGCAGCGAGACGGTTTGCTCTTTGTGACAAAGTCACAAAGTAAACGAGGTAACACGCGTGACATGAAATGCACATTGCATCATAGGATGCAATGCTATCACGCTTACACCTTGCACAGCTCTATATGTATATACATATATAGTTTTTTTTCTGGTTTCCATTTGAGATACGATGGCGAGACCGACCACCCATTGCTTTGTGACAACCCGAGCAGCGGGCGCACGTAAACCAACAAAAGGATTTTTGAACCAATTAAAAACGTAACAAGCACACAACAAACAACAATTTTCCAGGACCATAACAACAGCAATAATAACGGAAATACATAAATTTAGGATAATATCTGTGGAAAGGGTTTACATTGTGATTTACATGCTAAGCCGGGGGAAATGGTAAAAGGTGCCCGCAAACAAGGAGAATCAGCTTTTTTTTTTGCTCTTAAACAAAGTAAAGAAATGTGTTTACCGCCAAAAAATGTGACGTATCTTGGGAAAACATGCTGAGCAGGAAATTGGAGTAACAAACTGGGCTGAGAAAAAAAAGTTACATTAGATGTGAGAAAAATACTTGAAATTTTAAGGAGGAAACCAAGCTCTACAGGGTGAGATAAAAAAAGTTAAACGCCATAATTTTTTAATTTTATTTTTTAAATTTTATTGAATAGAAAATGTCGGCTACAGCATCAAATTTTAGTATAAGTTAAGATTTGTTCGAATTGGTCACCTTTGGCATGAATTATGGCCTTCAAACGGCCAATGAAACCATCACACGCTGCCCGAATGTTGCTCTGCGGTATTTTGTCCCATTCCCGGCGAAGTGCTTGTTGAGGTCATCGACACTTTGGTATTTTTTAGTGCCAACCTTGCTTTCCAAAATTCTCCGGACACAATAGTCCACGGATTGTTATCCGAAGATTTTGGTGGCCATTGTGTGCTGAAAATGAAGCGAGTAACCTAATTTTGTTACCATTCTTGGGTGGCGCGTGCTGAGTACGGTGGTGATGAGTCGTGTTAGAATGTCCAAGGTCTGCAGCCAAAATGTTTACGTGCCCAAGGCTTTAATACACCATCCAGAATAATTTTGCAATAATATTCGGCATATTCGGTATTCTGATGCCACGGTCGATTAATACAAGCGGTGAGCGACCATCGGCTGTTATGGCGGCCCACGCCATCACCATGGCCGGCGCTTGAGATCTGGTGGCCAACCGAAGATGCACATTTTCAGCTGACCCTTTTGGCAAGTAAACACGATCATTTCGTTTGTTTACAAACTGCTGGACAACGAATGTTTCCTCATTGGAGAAAACCAAATTCGGTAGTTCAGCATTTTCGGCCAAGCGAAGTAACTCTTTAGCTCTTTTGATTCTATTTTCTTTCTATTGCGGTGTAAGTTCTTGCAGTTTTTGAAATTTCAATGGTTTTACTCCGAGCTCATTTTTCCATATTTGCCGAATGGAAGATTGAGATATGTTCAGCTCAATTTTTTGGCTTCTGCTACGTGGGTTTCCATCAAGTCGCTTCTTTACTTTTCGAACCATTTCTGCTGATGTTGCTGTTTTCTTCCGTCCACTTCCCTGACGTCGGGCTACGCTACCAGTATCACGGTAACGAGCGATGATAACGATGATACGAGACACATAAGATTTATTCACATTTAAATGCTGAACTTCTCTAACCACTTGTGGTTCTCCAGCCAAATATAAAGAAATCACACTATCACGCTTGAATTCCATTACGAATAATTTTTTTCTGGTAAATTCTCTCCAAAATGCTTTTGTAAACGCTTGTAAACAATATAATGAGTTGTCACTGAAATAAGTTTAACGACTGTCGGAGAGTGGCTTAAAAATGACAGCAGTCTGAAGTTGGTTGCAGGTTTTTCATCTCACCCTGTATATTTATATCTGTTTGAAGGATACATAAAATGAGATAAATTTTCCTTTTCAACTTTGATAGTGTAATTACCGATTGAACAAACTATTCCTTAAAATCACCTCCTGAGTTTCATTTCTTGATAAGTATTTTAATTCAAATTCATATAAAGTGAGTATTGTTGGGAAAACACTCGTAGCTACCACCCTTTTACAAATTTTTGTGTTTAGCCTGCCTCTTTTTGCACACAATCCCGCAGTATCCATGCAATTTATCCAGAAGTTATAGTAATTTATGGTGTAAACGGTTACACCAAATTGTCCAACGGGTCGGTATTAAACGTCAAGTGATATGCGAGAAAAAAAAACATACATGTGAAAAGTTGGGTGGTTTAAAAATGTCGGTTTCTTATGATACAAAGTAAAAACTTTAAAATAGATATTACAATATCGAGCACAAAATGTCTAACCAAAAAAGTAAAAAAAGCAGTGATTTCAGCACGGCCGAACTTTGAATATCCTCCTATACAAATACGTGAACCTGTATAGGAAATTTAGGGTCACAGGCTGTTTCACAAATTTTTGTTATAGGCCGTTACGAAATTCAAATAAAAACTAAAAAATGCCAATTATATGGAGGTAACGTTAGAGGTCAGAGGCTGCATCATCCTAAACGAAATTTATAACAATACCGTTGAATGATGTCGCTGAAACATCAAAATACCCAATATAGGGAGGTACCGTTATATGGGGGGCTATACGAAGATGTGGACCTGTATGGGCAATTTTCCGTCTTTGAATGTAATATCCATTGGGAACTTCAAATACTTACTACAAATCCGTTGAATAATGTGGATAAAATCCCCAAAATACCGTAAATTGGGAGGCACCGTTATATGGGGGGCTATACGATGATGTGGACCTGTATTAGCGATTTTCTGTCGTCAGATGGGAACTTCAAATTTGAAACATTTTCTGAAATTTTCTGAAAAATCTGAAGTGTGAAAAATAAAATCATCAAAATACCGAATATATGGAGGTACAGTTATATTGGGACTATAGCAACCCCCAGTCCTAATTGGCATTTCTACCCAAAGATGTTTTTTTATATAAATGGAACACATGCTGCCAAATTACTTAAAAACTGTGTTTAAAACAGGAAAAAACCTCAATATGACGGTACTGTTATATGGGGCTATACAAAAACGGAGCCAGGATAGCCCATTTTCGGTTGAAGGTATATATGGACCTATATCCAAATCTGTACCGATCTTGATAAAATTTGGCAGAGGTATTTTGGAGCTCTATTAGATATCTGGTACCAAATATCATTGTCGTCGAATGCATAAAACGAACTTGAGGGACTTAAACACCTAATCGGATGAAACATATATATGGGAGTTATAGCTACATCCGAACCAATTTTCTCCGAATTCGATGTACTGATTCTAGACTGAATTCGGTCGGATGTAACAACATTCAGGACTTTTGCACTGATATTGGCCATTTTGAGCACAATTAGCCCGAATTCAGTTAAAGGTATATATTGGAGCAATATCCAAATCTGAACCGATCTTAATAAAATTTGACAGGGGTATCTCTGGGTTGCATCTGATAACTGTTACCAAATATCATTGTTGTCGAATGCGTATTACGAATGTGAGGGACTTAAACACCAAATCAGATGAAACATATCGGTTGAGGATATACCAAAGATCATTTTTGTGGAACGCATATTACGCATGTGAGGGACTTTAAGCCCAAATCGGATAAAACATATATATGAGAGCTATAGCTATATCTGAACCGATTTACACCAAATTTGAAGTACTGGTTTATAGGATGAAATCAGTCGGTACCAAATATCATTCTTCTGGAGTGCATATTACGCATGTGAGGGACTTAAAACCTCAAATCGGATTAAACATATATATGGGAGCTATAGCAATATTTGAACCGATTTTCAAAATTTAATTTACTTGCTTACAGACTTAATTCGTTAGGATGTACTCATTTGGCCTGATACTAGCTGTTTGGTGCACAATTAATCCGAATTCGGTTGAAGATATAAGGGGGCCATATCTAAATCTGATCCGATTATCACCAATTTCAATAGGGTTCGTCCTAGGGCCAAAAAAATATTGTTTTGAAATTTCATCTCATCGGATAATAAATGCGACCTGCATTTTGTTCAAAAGAATACATGGACGGACTGACATGCATAAATCGACTCAGAAAGTGATTCTATGGAGATCCACAAAAGTAACTATGGGTCTGTCTCTCATCCTTCTCCATGTTACAAACCAATACATAAATACCCTTGCCACTATGTGGTGTAGGTTATAAAAAAATACCCACCACCTACACCAGAACATACTGTTTAATTGATTACCTTAAGGGCGAGGGGCGAAGGGAGAGGGCCTTTCCGCAGATGTGGACCCGCATAAGTAATTTTTGTCATATTCTGTAGTACAATTCTAGAGAATAACGTCTATAAAATCATTAAAATACCGAATAAAAGGAGATACCGTTATATGGGGGTTATACGAAGACGTCGAACTGCATACGAAATTTTTTGTCTTATTTTGTACTACCCGTTACGAACTTTGAATACTAAATATAAAAAAATTCGGGTGAATAATGTCGCTAAAATCATCAAAGTACCGAATACTGGGAGGTACCGTTATATGGAGGTTATGCGAAGACGTCAAACTGCATACGAAATGTTTGTCATATGCTGTATCATCCGTTACGAACTTTGAATACAAAATTTGAAACGATTCGGATAATGCCTCTAAAATCATCAAAATACCAAATAAAAGGAGATACCGTTATATGGGGGCTATACGAAAACGTGGACCGACTTGACCCATTTATGAACTTAACCTGTCTACTGGCAAAGTATGCATGTGTGCAAAATGTTAGCCTTCTATCTCCATTCGGTTGAAAGATAGCGTGATTACAACAGACAGACAGACGGACTTGGTAGACTCTATCATGAATATTTATGGTTGCATTTTTCATCGGAATTTTTTAAAATTCGTATTTGATGTTCGGAATCAGTGATACAGACCAAGCCAAAAAAAATACTTATGAAGGATCACGTCTTCGTATAGCCCTCATATTAGGGATTTCATTTGATAGGCATATTTACGGATGTTTTTTTTTTTTTTTTTTTTTTTGAAATTTTGCAAGTTAATTCAAAATGGTGGACGGTACTAAAAGTTCGTCCCGACCGAACTTAGCTGCTTTTTTACTTGTCTTTTATTTTAACCCTGCAGGGAATTTTGGTATAATTCCGAAGCATTTTTATCCCCTCCACCATACTATGGAGGGTATATTAACTTTGCCATTCCGTTTGTAACTCCTCGAAATACTCATGTCAGACCCAACAAAGTATATATATTCTTGATCAGCGTAAAATTCTAAGTCGATTTAGCGATGTCCGTCTGTCTGTTGTAATGACGCTACCTTTCGAACGAGTTGAGATAGAAGGCTAAAATTTTGCACACATTTTTTTTCCAGTAGGCTATGTAGGTCCAGGTTCTCATATAGCCCTTATATAACGGTAACTCCGGATATTCGGTATTTTGACGATTTTAGCGACATTATTCACCGGAATTGTTTCAAATTTGACATTTAAAGTTCGTAATGGATACTACAGCCTAAGACAGAAAAATGTCTATGCAGGTCCAGGTCTTCGTGTAGCCCCATATAACGGTACCTCCCAAAATTCGGCATTTTGATGATTTTAGCGACATTATTCAGCGGAGTAGTTTCAAAATACGTATTAAGATTTCGTAATGGGAACTACAGTCTGTGGCAGAAAATTATGTATGCAGGTCCAGCTCTTCGTATAGGCCCCATATATCAGTACCTCCCTATATTCGGTATTTTGACGAGTTTAGGTACAATACCTACCGAAATTGTTTGAGATGTCGTATTTCAAGTTTGTAATAGATGCTACAGCCTGAGACAGAAAATTGTCTATGCTGGTCCAGGTCTTCGCACAGCTCCGATATAACGTTACCTCCCTATATACGATATGTTGATGATTTTAGCTACATTATTCACCGTTTACTTCAAGTTCTCAAATTTGAATATGGTAATGGCTTATGAAAAGCAATGCCTATGTAGGTCCACGTCGTATAGACCTCAATATAAGGGCTACATTCCATTTTTTTAAAATTTTAACAGAATTTTTTAAGGATTTTATTTCTTGAAAATGTCCAAAATCGTTCCAAATGGTGGAGGGTATTTAAAGTTCGGACCGGCCGAACTTACTGCTTTTTAACTTGTTTATTATTAAAAAATACAAAATTAATACAAAACTTAAAACTAATAAAACTACACCGTGTGACAAAATCCATTTTTTTAATAATCACAAGAAAAATCCAGCAGATTATGAAAGTAGAGCTTAAAATAGGAGACACATGAGTCTGTAGCTTGACATTTTGTATCTCAAAGGAACATAAGTAAAGTGGGTAAGTTCCCCACATTTCCACAGTTTTTGAAATGTTGGGCTTGAAATTCTTACATATTAGGTATACATACTGTGTTTACTTGCCAAATTAAATATATTTAGCGTCGAATCACATCTTGAAATTTTGACATCGATAATGTCGAGAAACGGATAATTTGGCCATATCATCGACGTCAACAATGGTTGGATTTTTGCTAATAATTCAAAAATATATAGTAACCGACTCATGAGCCCCATCCTCGTTTTCTGGTCATATCCTAGAGACTTGATAACAATTCATCACCGGTTTTTTATTGTTGCCTCTGGGCAGGTTTATGTGCTGTTTTTTTCTGACTTTTTTATGCCGCTGTGTCCATGGAAAATATGCAATGTGTTGCAACACCTCTAAATTTGTTGCGACATTGCTGTTGCCACAAAAGTACATATGTTTTTTTGGTCATATCAATGTATGCGTGCAAGTAGGTGTGCGTCTGTATCTGTGTGGGAATGATCCACGAATGGCTTTCATATCCTGGAGCAGAACACAACATTATGGTGTTTGTTTGTTGCTACCATCTGAATTCAACAAATTTTGGGGAATTCACACGTCCACATGTGTGTGTGTGTGTGAGAGAGAGAGAGTAGAATACGATTGTGGACATGTGCTTCATTATGCAATGCCAGGCATTTTTTGGGTTTTTTTCTGGGACACATGTATTCCTCCACAACACTATTTCAAATGCAGGACAAAAGTTGCTGGGTTGTTGTTCCAGAATATTTTGTTGTACAAATTGTTGTTTACCTTTGCCGTACAAGAGAATTTAGTTTAAAGGATTTGCCCACTGTTTGTGTTATTTTGCATACTTAGCAGAATGTTTTTCATAGCTATGGCTGTGGTGGGGGAGGGGGAATATATTGTACAAAGTCAGATAGCATGCAGGTTGGAATTGAATCGTTTTAGGACTTGTGAAATGGGAAAAAACGGGAATAGGAAATTAAAATGAACAATTATAATTTTAGCATAAGACGCACATTTTAAGCAATTGGGGTCCTATGTTCAATGTGAAGCTGGACGAAAGTTCTGGGGCTTTAAGACCAAATTAAGAAAATGAAGCTACTTCAAACAAGTTGAAACGTAATAGTCGGGTTTACCGATAGATGTATACCCTCAGCTAGTGATCGTTAAATTAAATATATTTTGACTTCTGTTCTGATTATTCAAATTGTTGACCCTCTATGGGGTAGGTTCTGAAGAAATGGGCCAATACTGTCCATTTCGTAAAAGACACAAAAAAAATATAATATAAATATTGCGACGTGCCAGGATTGGACTATATTGGTTACTTCCTTCACTTTATATGAGATATGTGATAATTTTTAGAATCTATTGCGTGATGTGCTAGATATAGTCGAAGTATTACATTTTCATACTTCATTTAATACGGATATAAATATTTTCAAAAAAGGTTATGATTTTTAGAATTTTATTCGACCTGTATTTTAAATTATTTCCAACATAAGACGTCTTCGTATAGCCCCCATACAACGGAACCCCCAATATTTGGTATTTTTATGATTTTAGCGACATTATTTCCCGGAATTGTTTCACATTTTGTATTTGAAGTTGGTAATGGATACTACAGCCTATGCCAGAAAATTGTCTGTGCAGGTCCACGTTTTAGAACACCCATGGTACCTCCCTATATTCGGTATTTTGATTGATGATTTTAGCTACATTATAAACAGATTTTTCAAGTTTCGCATTTTTCGCAAGGTATTACATCCTTGCGATAAAAATTGCCTATGCAGGTCCACGTCGTCGTATAGGTACTAATATACGGCTGCATCCGGTATTTTTAAGATTTTAGCAGAATGTTTAACCGATTTTTTTTTTTTTTTTTTTTGAAAATTGCAAAATTTGTACTCAAAGTTTGGCCATGCCGAACTTACAGCTTTTTTTAATCGTTGGAATTTCAATGGCTTTACCCCGAGCTCATTTTTCAATATTTTCCGACTGCGACGCGGGCCACTGCGACGCGGGTGTCGATCAAGTCGCTTCTTTACTTTTCGAACGATTTATGCTGATGTTGTTGTTTTATTCCGTCCAATTCCTTGACGGGACTACGCTACCAGTATCACGGCAACGCGCGATGGTACGATACACAAAAGATTTATTCACATTTAAATGCTGGTGTGCTCTAACGATAGCCACTTGTGGTTCTCCAGCCAAATATAAAGGAATTCCATCACGAATAACATTTTTGCTGAAAAATGCTAACCAAAATGCTTTTGTACGCTTGTAAACAATATAATGAGCTGTCACTGGAATAATTTTAACAGCTGTCGGACGAGAGGCTTAGCAAGGACAGCAGTCTGAAGTTAGTTGCAGTGTTTTCATCTTAACCTGTGTTATGATGTGCCAAGTCTGAATGGAATCGAATGTTAATTTCCATTCCATTTTCACAGCTGATCTTGGTTTAATAAAAATGTTCGGACGGACATCGCTATATCAACTCCAAATTTTCTGAAACGAATGTGACCCAAAGAGACCTAGGTTCTAAGACCGTTATTTTGATGAGGCACGTTTTGGCCGAGTAAAATAATATATACCATCTCTGGCCATATGGCCGAGGGCATAATAATAATTTTTGTGAGTGTAGCCTAAATAGAACCCAGACAAATCATCAGTAAATCACAAAATAAGTGATTTATTTTCAAATAAAACAATAACCTTATTCTACAACAAAAAAGTCCGCCCATTAAAAGTATTTCAAATTATTAAGAAATTTAAATATATTTCACATTTTTCTCAATAATATATTACATCTAATGCAACTTTCAAAATCCAAATGACTACACAGCTTTATATCTTTTGACATTAATTTAAATTATTTACACATGGTTTCCAACGCTTCACTTTTAAACAATTCAAATGTACAGCCATTCAGTGTCACACACTAACAATAATCACACAAATAAATAATTTTCACCATAAAATTTACCAGAGATTTCAATTAACATTGTTAAATGAAATTACACAATTCATTCATTGTCAAACACAAACACAGCCACACCCACACACACTCTCTCGCACACACAATCTGCAATGGACATCATTTAAATGACTTCTTATTTTATTGTTAAATTCAGTTTTCTGTGTGAATTGCAAAATTTTAATAAAGTCATGTCATCGTCTAGTTCGGTATATCAATTTTATGCAGTTAATTATGTAACACATGTTCATTGGAAAATTGCAACTGACAATAAGACTGTAAATGAGGCAACAACACATGCACATGCACACACACACACACAAAGACCCTGTTACTTGGATGATTCACAAAGCCATGGATAATTTATTTTAGAGATTTATTTTTAGTTGTCAGTAAAATGCATTTTTGGTTATTAAAGAAACGCCTTTGTTATCTAACCACAAGGAATGCATTTGTGGGTCAATCAGAGATGGGCGGTCTTAAGCAAAGATTTATGGTACATATGGATGTATCAAAACGGGAAAATGTGGTGAATCTTACGAAAATACTCCCAAAGAAATGATCAATTATTAAATATGGTTTATATCTAATACAATAAACAAATTTGTCCTAAAACATACGAGCCGATGGAGAAAAAATACAATGTATATAGGTAAACCTGTAAAGAGGGTCTTAAAGTCGGGCGGCCCGATTTTTTGATACCCTACACCACTTTGCTAATTGAGTAGAGCTCCACATAAAAATTAAAAGTCTTTATGGGAGAATTCAATCATACACGCTATGATTATAATTATAATTTAAAGTTCGAAGGACTAAATATGCCGAAGCATTTGTATCTTTTAAATTCGGACTTGTATTGCCCATTTGATATATATGGGAGCTATATCCAAATCTGAACCGATCTTGATAAAATTTGGCAAAGATATTTCTGAGCTGTATTTCATACATTTCTTTGTTACGGAGTGCATATTACGGTTGTGGGTAAGAAACCGGATGGACAAAACAATATATATGGGAGCTATGGCTATATCTGAACCGATCTTTACCAAATTTGATATACTAGCTTCTAGACTCGATTTGGTCGTAAGTGCCAAATTCCATCCCATTTGTGCAAATATTAGACGTTTGGTGCCCAATAAAATTAAATCGGACGAAGTTATATACGGGAGCTATATCCAAATCTGAACCGATCTCGATAAAATTTAGCAAATGTATTTCTGAGCTGTATTTGATATATTTCCTCAAATATTGTTGTTACAGAGTGCATATTACGGCTGCGGAGGACAAAAAGAACAAATCGAATGAACAATATATATGGGAACTATAGCTATATCTGCGCAGATTTCGATCAAATTTTATTTACTTATTTTCAGGCCTAATTTGGTTGTATGTGCAAAATACCATACTATTCGGAAGATATATGTGGGAGCTATATCTCAATTTTTACCGATTATCGTCCTTGGGCCAAACAAATGATTTGTGCAAAATTTCATCTTGATCGGGTAATAAATGTGAACTGTACTTTGTTCACAAAAATACATGGGCAGACGAACGGACATACATAAATCGACTCAGAATGTGATTCTATGCAGATCATCAAAAGGAACTATGGGTCTATCTCGTTTCCTTTTGCCTGTTACAAACAAATGCACAAAGACATAATACCCTGACCACCTTGTGGTGTAGGGTATTAAAAGTAGTGAAAAACCGACTAAACGGCTGAATATTTTTGGAAATTCGTACTAAAAGGGTACGAACAGATCTAAATTGTACCCTGTATTGGAAAAATGGAATAAGCTAAATTTGGAATGAAAGTCACTGGTGGAATACAGGATAGATTTACAAAAGTTTTATTTTCTTTTGAAATTGAAACTTTAAGTTTATAAAATGATACTCAACTTTCAAACTGGTACCATTTGGTATTTTGTGAACAGATACAGCTCAAAAATTTGTTAAGAGAATCAAGGTCGAATCAAAATTTATATATGAAGGTGATTTTGAAAATGTGTACTAAGCGTGCGAACTATGCTAAATGGTACTTAATTTGGGAAAGCTTGGTTTAGGGTAAACGGATGAAGCTGAAAATTGGAAATTGTGTATTGGGGTTTTTGTAAATAGTAGACGGTTTGTGATTCTTGAAATGTGTACTACAAGTTCACGAAAAGTATTGGGTGAGCAGATAGTGCTTGAAACCAGACATTTGATATGTGAGTCGCTGTTCATGTGTAGCCTCGACATATAGAGGTGGGTTCGAAAATGTGTTCTATAATTGTGCGAAAAGTACTGAATGTACTATGTTTGTTATTGGGTGAAAGGATAGATATAAAATTCTGAAACTTGATATTAAAATCACTAACGGTATCTGTGTTTGAGATTTGGGTGTGGTTTGGAAATGGGTCCGTTATTTGTACGAACAGTACTACAGTACTACAAAAATATATTTTGGTATCTGGAATTGAGATATGCATGTGGTTTTCGAAATATGTACTAAAATTGTTCGAAAATTACTAAGTGGTACTAAATTAGGTATTTGATGAAGAGATAGAGGTGGAATTTCGAAATTTAATGTCGAGGTCTCTGTTGGTATCCGGGGTTGAGATATGTAGGCATGGAAATCAATACTTGAAAATGGAATGTGCTTTTGAAAATTTATTAATGGTACTTTAATTTGGTACTAAATGGTACTAAATTTTGTATTGGATAAAGGGATAAGGCTGAATTCTCATATTTCATATTGAGGTCTGTATCTGTATTGAGACACGGAGATGGTTTTGGATATGTGTGCTATTATTGTTCAAAAAGTATTAAATTGTACTAATTTTGGATCACTGTTGGTATCTAAGATGGGTAGGTGTAGTTTGTTTTGGATATGCGTACTAAATGTTACTAAATTTGGTGTCGCGTGAAAGGGTAAAGTCGGATTTTTAAAATTTGTTATTGAAGTCACTGTTTGTTTTTAGTGTTAACATATGGAGACGCTGAAATAGTTTTGAATCAATAACTTGGATGTGTGGCCATTGTGCAATGGGTTTTCGAATATCCTCCTCTGTAAATTTTAGAATGAAAGATTTTGAAAACTTTGTTGGTGTAGAAGTTATACATTTTAATGTTATTCTTTCCGAAAAAAAAGGAAAAACTAGAATAATATATAAAAACTTGGAAGTCTGAGAATTTAGTATGAAGTTTTGATTAAACAATTTTGTCAAATTTACCTGAAAACAAGTAAGCAAAGGCTACAGTCGAGCGAGGCCGACCGTTGAATACCCTACAACACTATAATAAACGATACAGTTTATATAGGCAAGATACTCGAAAGAATTCCACAAGATATTGTGACAAATAATAAAAGAAAACTCAGGTTTCGTTCTCTAATTTTCGAATAATAGCAACTCAAACTAATTTGCTCATTTCCAATTTATTG
The DNA here is from genome assembly GCF_030504385.1 of Musca domestica. Lineage (NCBI taxonomy): Eukaryota > Metazoa > Arthropoda > Insecta > Diptera > Muscidae > Musca > Musca domestica. The sequence continues at coordinate 27,677,576 of NW_026712249.1, read as the reverse complement.
GTAGATGTTCCACTTAAATGGTCTTCCCAGATCTGGGACCAATATTTCCCAAAGACCTATAATCACTCAGAAGTGGCAAAAGTTTAACATTTATTATTGGTTTATGACTGAAACGCATCTATATGAGATACAGACATTTGACTACATTCTTCAACGAAATCAGCGTTAAAAAAATAGTCAGAAGTGCGTCTTTTCTGTATTTGTGAATTCTCCAAAAAGTCACTGGAAAGGATATGTTCGTATTTTTTCTACAAAAGTTGCCAAACTCCTTTACATATTGAATATTTTTGGATGACCATCCAAAACTGCTTGGCTTTTGCAATGTGCGGTAACCCCCATTCAAATGTGCGTGAGGGTCGGGCGATAATTACGACCTTCTGACAATTTTGTAGTTTTTGGTCCATTTCAACCCCTAAATATATGGCGATTATCTCCAAAAAGAGTAGGCTTCTATTCTGACCTTCATCTTATCCCCATGCAAAATTTCATAAGGATCGGGCCATAAATGCGATCTGTATATGATATACTGATATCCTAAATACTTAGTTTTGTTAGCTGTAGAAATATTACCAAATGCTTAATTCAAAATGAAAATGTGCCAAAAATATGACAAAATTGAAAAAATATGAGAAAATTTTACAAAATCAATATTTTCATCTTTAGAGAGACATTTTTTTACGATTTTTTTAGACGTTTGTTCTTTCCTGCCAAGAGGTCATTCTGAATTAATGAGAACTGTCGAAATCAGTTCAGCCGTTCTCGACATATAAGAGATCTTTCAAGCATATTTTCTTTGATAGACATATATATCGCACATATTTTGCTATATATCCGATTTGTTGGATGTTAACATCAATGCAAAGATCAGAAGTAGATCAGAAGGGATTTAAAATATTCGCGGTTTAATGAAAAATTTTGAATTTTTTCAACAAAAAAGATATGGACTATTTTATCCGCTAAATATTATCCGATGACCACCCAAATTGGTAGGCTTCTTCCCCGCCCAAAACTCTAGCTACATGCAAAATTCCGCGTCGATTGGTCTATAATTGCGACCCGTATAGCTATAGCAAAATCCTACATTTTTTCAGTTTTTGGTCCATTTCGACCCCTAAATATTATGCGATCATCTCCAAAAGAAATAGGGTTCTATTCTGACCTTAGCCCCACCTCCATTCTAAATTTGGTGAAGATCGGGCCATAATTGCGACCTGTAGAGTGATTACAAATTAACATGGACAGACGGACAGACGGACGGACGGACATACATAGCTAGATCGACTCAGCTCGGCGAGATAGGAAGATCCATATATACTTTCCTATGTGGGAAATCAATATTTCGTGGTGTTACATAATTTTTGGCCCAATCAAACTTATAATACCCCCAACACATAGTGTTGTAGGGTATAATTATTAAGAATATACATAACCATTTGAAAAAAATCTGCTATTAAATAATTGCGGAATCCATATATTAATCTGAATATACATATTCATTTCACGAATGAAAGTGGTCTCTCCTTCCAAAATATCATTGCTAATGATTTTAGGAAGCTTGTATATGAAATCGGGTTAAACATATATATTGGAACTATAGCTACATCAAAACCGATTTGATCCAAACATGGTATATTTTATTCTAGCCGAATCTTGGTTGTTCGATTCAAATTTCAACCGAATTGGAACTGTAGATTTTTTCCAAATTTAGTAATAAAAGATATATACTGCCTAGATTAAATCCATTTTATTTGTAAAACTTAGTGAAAAATTAAAAAATTAACATTAAATATATTGAAATCCGAACATATTTTAAAAAATTTCAAGAAGGCTCGTCACTGGGAAAATGTTACTTTGGATCTATATCTCCTTCTGCTGAATGCTAAATTCGTAAGTAGAGATATTTAGTTCTACCCATTCGCTTTAGCTTTTTCCCACATCATTTGTTACCTTTCGAGATGGAGTTTTCAAAAAGTTAGCCCCTATACACCTTCAACGATCCACATTCCAAATTCAACAGTTCTAGGTGTTGATTTTGAAACAAGTCACTTTCTCAGTAGCATCTATTTACTATTACTTTCAAAACGTTTTAATAACGATGTTTTAATATTTTTATTATCTTGATCGTATCCCCTTAAAATTTTTCATTACAATATTCAAACACATTTTTCTACATTTCATGTTCAGGCGACCTACAATTTCAAATTAAACTCCAATTTTCAAAACCATTTTAGTAGAATTGCATCTATTATTTATATGTCAATTAAAATAAATTCAGACAATATTAATTTATTACCGAAAATATCTTAAGTACAGATATTTAAAATTGTCCACATTTGTTCCAAACCGAGAAAGATAGGAATTCAATAATATATTTATTTGAAACGAACGTACGCACCATATACGTTCATTTATTAAAACATACAAACCCTAACTACTAGGCATTACTCATGTGGACATAAATGAAATAACATATTCTTGATATTAGAAATAATTTGGTTTTCCAGAATTCAAGTTGGTATTTTTAGCAACAGTTATATGCAGGGTTAGAATTTAGTTGTAGTAAATAATTGTTTTATTAAACATACACATATGTCATTTTGGAATTCGAAATTTTTTGTAATTATGTTGAATATGTATATATTATTAATGAACCAGTTAAATCAAAACTTCAGCGGAGAAGAAATTGTTGCACCCTTCACCATGAAATGAAATTTGGGGCTTGGGTCATATCTTACTCTATCAAAGTTTTCCAATCGGGAGGCTATGCATATTTGAGTAGTTTGTATTCCATCTGGATTTTAACAGATACTAGCACATGAAATTTAGGTCTACTACTTTCTTTTGAAATATGTTAAATTTTTGAGATTTCGGCTATGCTGCGATGAGAATTTAATACCAAAAAATATTTTTTTGTAACACAAACGACACATAACTTTATTTCTTTCTATGCGTATATTTTTAGCAATTAAAAAAAGTTATTTTTAAACATAATTACAAAAAAGCATCTAAAGTAATTTTTAACAACTACATGATATACTTAAAAAATAATGCTCTTAATTAAAATGATTTAATAAAAACTTAACAAAAGCTCCATTGAGAACTAAAAACATTCTTCCCTAGCACACATGCACACGCTACAATGTTTTCAACTACTTTTGAAATTACTATAACTTAAAATATAAAATAATTTTATTTACAAGGATGCACACACCCACACACGTTCATAGCACTGACATAAACATATACGCTCATACACATTATCACTTCCGCAGGGGTTAAGTTGTAAGTTGTTTTCCTTCGAGTTTTCCGGCATGTTATGCACGAGAAAATAAAATAATTTTTAAATTGTATTTTCGTTATTAAGATAAAATATTTCAGATTGAGTTTTTTTTTTTTTCTTCCTCAACTGTCGAAAAGTTTATATTTTTAAATAAATGAAGAGATTTGTTTGTTTTTCTTTTGACGGAAATAAAATCATGGGTTAATTGGAAAGTGAAAAAATAATTCATTATCATGATGATATGACTTCGGTAAAGATTATATTAGAAAATATTTTTTTGGATCAATAGATATACCAGACCTAGTTTCACCAAATGGTAAAATTCGATTTAATAGGAAAAAATCTATTCAATTTAGGCTGATATTATATATATGGTGAGCAATAACCATAAAAAGCGGACCAAGATGTATATCGAAGCTATAAAAAAATCTGAACCGATCTCTATAAAATTTGGCAGATGTATTTTCGAACAGTGTCTTATGCATATTACGCATGTGACTGACTTTAACACGAAATCGGAAGAAACATATATGTGGGAACTATAGCTTTACCTGCAACGATTTTAACCACAATTCGCAGCACATGATTTTAGGATAAATGAAGTCGGAATTGCCAAAAGTTTGTCCATTTGGGCTAATATTAGCCATTTGGTGCACAATAAATTGATATCGGATAAAGATATATGTGGGAGCTATATCCAAATCTGAACCTACCTTGACAAAATGTTCAACTCTTATTTCTGAACTGTATCCGATATCTGGTGAGGACTTAAAACCACAAATCGGATGTAACATATATATGGGAGCTATAGCTCTAGCTAAACCGATTTTCACCAAATTTGAAAAACTTATTTATAGGATGAATTTAGTACTTTTGGAGTGATATTGATCATTTGGTACACAATAAACCTGATAATGATTCTAATCTGAACCGATTTCGTTAAAATTTGACTGAGGTACTTTTGTGCTCCATAAGCTATCTGATACCAATTATTATCAAATGAAGGGCATATTACGCATGTAAGGGACTTTAAACTCCAAATCGGATGAAACAAATGTGTGGGAACTATAACTATATCTGAACCGACTTTCTGTAGATTTTATGGAATTGCTAAAATTTAGGTTATTTGGACTTATATTGGCCATTTGGTGCACAATTAACCCAAAATCGGTTGAAGATATATGTGGGATCTATATTTAAATTTGAAGCGAAAATCACCAATTTCAATAGGGTTCAACCTTGGGCCAGGCCGTAACAAATGAGACTTGCATTTTGTTCACAAAAATATATGGACTCAAGGATGGAGGGACTGACATGAAAAAATCGACTCAGAAAGTGAAAATGCATAATACCTTTCTATATAATATTTATACTCTACACCAATTATGCTAAAGATAAATACAGAGTGAGATAAAAACTGCAACAAAGTCAAACGTCATAATTTTTACATTTTTTTTAATTTTATTGAATGAATGCAAAAAATTTCGGAAATAGCATTCAATTTTGGAATATGATTAGATTTGTTCGAATTGGTCACCTTTGGCACGATTTATGGCCTTCAAACGGCCTATGAAACCGTCACACGCTGCCCTAATATTGCTCTGCGATATTTTAGCCCATTCCCGTCTGTGCGCTTTTTGAGGTGATCGACACTTTGGTATTTTAAAGTGCCAACCTTGCTTTCCAAAATACTACAGACAAAATATTTCAACGGATTGATATACGGAGATTTTGGTGGAAATTATTCGCTGGAAATGAAGTGAGGAACCTCATTTTGTAACATTTCTTTGTTGGCGCGTGCGATGGTGCCTGTACCTGCGGCCAAAATGTTTGCGTGCCCAAGGCTTTAATACACCCTCCAGAATATTTTGGCGATAATATTCGGCATTTATTCTGATACCACGGTCGATTAATACGAGCGGATAGCGACCATCGGCTGTTATGGCGGCCCACACCATCACCATGGCCGGCGCTTGATTTTTGGTGGCCAACCGAAGGTGCACATTTTCAGCTGACCTCTTCGACAAGTAAACACGATCATTTTTTTTTTTTTTTGTTACAAATTGCTGGACAATGGATGTTTTCTCATCGGAGAAAACCAAATTCGGCAGTTCACCACTTCCGGTCAAGCGAAGCAACTCTTCAGCTTTCTTGAGTCTATTTTCTTTCTGTTGCGGTTAAATTCTTGCAGTTTTTGGAATTTCAATGGCTTTACCCGAGCTCATTCTTCAATATTTGCCGAATGGAGTATTGCGATATGTTCAACTCACGAGCCATTTTTCGGCCACTGCGACGCGGGTTTCGATCAAGTCGCTTCTTTACTTTTCGAACTATTTCTGCTGATGTTGCTGTTTTCTTCCGTCCTCTTCCTTGATGTCGGGCTACGCTACCAGAATCACGGTAACGAGCAATGGTACGAGACACAAAAGAGTTTTTCACATTTAAAGGCTGGAGTGCTCTAACGATAGTCACTTATGGCTTTCCAGCCAAATATAAAGAAATTACACTATCACGCTTGAACTCCATCACGAATAACTTTTTTTTCTGGAAAATTCTAACCAATATGCTTTTGTACGCTTTTAAAAAATATAATGAGCTGTCGGACGTTTAGCATAGAAATAACAGCAGTCTGAAGTTGGTTGCAGTTTTTTCCATCTCACCCTGAGGGTGTGGGAGCTGTATCCAAATCTGAACCGATTTTGACAAAATATTAAAAACTTATTTCTGAGCTCTATCTAATATCTCGTACCAAAAATTATGGTTGTGGAGTGCATATTACGCATGTGAAGGATCGAAAACCCCGGATGAAACATATATATGGGAGCTATAGCTACATCTGAACCGATTTTCACTAAATTTGAAAAACGTATTTCTAGCATGAATTCAGTCGGAATTGCCAAAATTCAGTACACTTGGACCATTTCGTACACAATAAACCTGATATAGGACAGGGATATTTGTGGGAGCTATATCCTTATCTGATACGATCTCGGTAAAATTTTATGCAGGTATTTTTGAACTCTTTAATTTATCTGAAACCAAATATCATTCCTGTGGAGTGCATATTACGCATGTAAGGAACTTAAAACCCTAGAACGGATAAAACATATATATGGGAGCTGTAGCTTTATCCGAACCGATTTTCTGCAAATTTTATGGACTTTCTAAAATTCAGGTTATTTGGACTTACATATAGAAAACAAAATGGTGGCTCTTTCTAATTTTTCATAAATTTACTCGTTTTATTAGATTCAGAATTGCTGGTTCTAAGAATTTTTCATTAATATATAGTGAAAAATTTAAGCTTTTATATAAAGGAGTGTATTCAAATTTGTTTCATTCCTTAAAACAACTTCGTGGAAATTTGCAGACATATCTTCCTGATATTTGATATTTTCATGAGCCCTAAAATTTCTTAATGCATTTCCTCTTGTATTGTTTTTTTTTCCTTCGAAACCTCAAACAATGTTTTTCGTAAACAAGAATCTCAACAACACAAAAATTATGAAACTACCTCAACTAAAAGAATAAATGAAAAACTTTAATAAAAGAAGGTAAGGGGTGAACATTACAATTGTGCCCCCTACGTAAGGAAAAAAGTTATGGACCATAAAATCATTATGGCATAAAAAAAACTAGTTCACAAAATGTTACCGTAAAATGTTTTGTTACATTCTAGGAAATGTGGGGGAGAAAAACTACAAATCTAAGGGCCAAAGTTTAAATAAAGACTTAAAAAGCAACAACAACAAAACATTGCAGAGTTTCGATGTATTTACAACTACAACATAAAAACAACACTAGGCAAAGGACCAATTTCAAGGGGCCAGGCTTGACCATTATACCCCTATTTATACCCTACACCACAAGGTGATCAGGGTATTATGTCTTTGTGCATTTGTTTGTAACAGGCAAAAGGAAACGAGATAGACCCATAGTTCCTTTTGATGATCTGCATAGAATCACATTCTGAGGCGATTTATGTATGTCCGTCTATCCATATATTTTTGTAAACAAAGTACATCATTTGTTTGGCCCAAGGACGAACCCTATTGAAATTGGAGATAATCGGTCAAAATTTAGATATAGCTATATATATCTTCGTCCGATTTGCCTTTTATTGTGCACCAAAAGTGTAATATCATTCCGAATAGTATGGAATTTTGCACGTACGATCAGATTGAACCTGAAAATAAGTATGTCAAATTTGATCTAAATCGGTTCAGGTATAGCTATAGCTTCCATATATATTGTTCATCCGATTTCTTATTTTTGTCCTCCGCAGCCGTAATATGCACTCTGTAACAACAATATTTGGGGAAATATATCAAATACAGCTCAGAAATACATTTGCTAAATTTTATCGAGATCAGTTCAGATTTGGATATAGCTCCCATATATAACTTCGTCGGATTTTCCTTTTATTGTGCACCAAACGTCTAATATTTGCCCAAATGGGATGAAATTTGGCACTTACGACCGAATTGAGTCTAGAAGCTAGTATGTCAAATTTGGTGAAGATCGGTTCAGACATAGTTATAGCGCCTATATATACTGTTCATCCGATTTGTTATATTTGTTACCCACAGCCGTAATATGCACTCCGTAACAACGATATTCAGGGAAATATATCAAATACAGCTCGGAAATATCTTTGCCAAATTTTATCGAGATCGGTTTAGATTTGTATATAGCTCCCATATATATCTTTATCCGATTTCAAATTAATTGTGCACCAAATGGGCAATGCAAGCACGAATTTAAAAGATACAAATGCTTCGGCATAGTTAGTCCTTTGAACTTTAATTTATAATTATATTCATAGCGTGTATGATTGAATTCTCCCATAAAAACTTTTAATTGTTATGCGGAGCTCTACAAAATTAGCAAAGTGGTGTAGGGTATCATAAAGTCGGCCCCGCCCGATTTTAAGACTTTCTTTACTGGTTTTGTATTGAGTTTATTAGAAGAAAAATCTCATCCAAATTTTATTGAACTCACTCCCCAAATGCATATGTTTTACATTTATCCCAGTACAAGTTGAATACCGATTTATTTTTTATGACATTTCAAAGGCGATTTTTCCTTGTAAAAATCTACAAAAAAGTTACACGACAAAAGGCTATCATTGTCATCATCAAAAAAAAAAAAAAAAAAAAAAAAAAACAATACAAGTTTTATTGACATTTTGTTTGCATCCTCAGCCATGGTCATGGCATACTTTGATACACATATCGCATGGATACTTTTTTTTGTGTTTGATATGAACATTTGGATTATTTTATGATACATCCCTGTCTCTCTCTCCCTCTCTTCTTTGGAAATTCAAGTTTTTCTTTCTATGAAAGTTTCATTTTTTATTAAAAAAATAATCATAAAATCCAATTAAAAAAAATACAATATGTTTTTCTCTGTAAATACAACATATGATATATCTATTAAATGCCTTACATTCTCGGAAAAGTTATAAAACAATTTATGACCTTTTAGAAAACGCTGATTGGATTTTGAAATATTTTACATGAATGTTCGCAATCTAATTCATAAATTGTATACTGTTAAATGAACTCAATTATAAAATTGATGTTCAATAAATATACAAATAAATTGATTTCAATTGGCATTGATAGATTTGTCATAGAATTTCTATGTAATTGATTAAAATAAAAAAAATAAAAAAAAAACATGACAAATTTAGGTGTAAAATAAAATTATTACTTAAAATTCATCGTTGGAGAAATTAGCAATGTGAAATATTTAGAGCGATGGCTAACTAAGTTCAACAGAAGACTATGTCAAACTAATTAATTTGTTGAATAAGTAATAAATAAATAGATAAAAAAGCTGTACAGATGTAACACAAAGTTCCATGGAACGAGTAATTCGTTTAAATACCTAAAACCGTATACCAAAACACGATCCTGTGAGTTGTTTGCCCACCGAGAAATCAAAAAGCCGTAGGAATAGAGTACACTATACAAAATCGGGTGGTGTCCTTTTAAAAAACTGCTCCAAATCTTGGACCTATATTGAACATTTTTTTTTTTTTTCAATGAAAATCTTTCTGGTTAAAAGAAATATTTAGATAGAGCAAGTTGTAAAGAATCGCTGACTTGTTTCGCAAAAACAGATAAAAGTATTGAAAATTGTGAAAATTGTGGGTGAGGTACCAGAAGGGGTTGGTAGATATCTTTTCAAAACAGATTAGCAAAAAGATTTGGATGTGTGAAATTTGAATAGAGTTGGATGCTTATATCGCTTTTTAAAAAATCTAGAACCCTATGTGGGGGATGTGCCAGCAGAAATTGTCCAATCTGCACCATATTTATGGCAGATCTTGTGTTCATAGAAATATTGAGATGTGCCAAATCTGAAGGGAATCGGATATTAATTTGTCGTTTTTTGTCGAGCTTTATGAATTTTCAAAATTGTGACATTTTGTGGGGGAGGTACAAGAAGGTGTGGACCGATATATCCCAATTTCACACCAAACCTTAGATTAATAAAAATATTGTGATGTGATATTGTGAAAAGATAACCTGATGCTTATTTCCGATTTTATCGTTGTGGTTATTCAAAACTTTGACCCTCTGTTGAGAGGTACCAGAAGGAAAGGGCAGATCTCTACCTCTATCTTTATAACAGATCTTGTGCTGATGGAAATATTGAGATTTACCAAGCCTGAATTGAATCGGATGTTAATTCCGTGTTTTATGAGCTTCATGAATATTCAAAATGTTGACCCTTTGTGAGGGAGGTGCCAGAAAGAGTTCCATCTTCACACCAGAGCTTGTGTTAAGAAAAATAGTGTGATGAACGTAATTTGTAGACAATCGGACTCTAACATCACATTTTATGAGAGTGATAATTATTCCAAATTATGACCCTTTGTGGGGGAGTTACTTGATTGAGTGGACCGATATTGTCCATTTTGTCCGCACCTGACCTAGCACTAATGCAAATATTAGGATATGCAAAATTGGAGCAATATCGGATTAAGCTTTCTCTTTCTGTGCAGTAAATTATTTTCTTTGAAAATGTTGCCATTTTGTGGGGGAGGCACCTGAAAGAGTGGACCTATATTGCCCATCTCAGAACTCGATCTAAGTTTGATAATAATATTACGATGTACGAAGTTTGGATCAAATCGGATACACCCTTCGAGAGTTATCGTGCGCACCAGCCAGACAGACAGATGGACGGACGGACATTACTAGATCCGCTCCAAATGTCCTGAAACGAATTTCGTCTTAAGAGACCGACTTTTCGAATGATATAAACAGAGGTATATAAATAGAGCAGAATGTTATTTTCCAAATCAAATTTATATTTCTACGGTACAACTGCGGTTCAAACGGTTTATCCGTTTACTCCAATTTTGGCATACTTTTCCAACATTTCGGCCGGTATCTCAGGAATAAATAATTCAATATTGTCCAATGCGTCAATTGAAGCCGACTTGTCTGTAAAGACATAAGCTTTAGCATTGTCTGTACCACAATAAAGGAAATTTTAAAGGCGTTAAATAGCTATAGAACGATTCCGAACTAGGCAAATGCCATGCAAGTCAAGTACATGCATTTGGGGCATAAAAATTGGATATGATCTCTCGGTAGCGCCACCACTCCCAGTTACGTTAAAAATCGCAGCGTCTTTCATGCGTACCCATTGAGCTTTCATGCGTACCCATTGAGCAAAAATTGAGTTTCATAGCCAAATACACGAAACGCGCGGTGACCTTTCCTTGATAATAAAATTCAATGATTCATTTGTAAGACTAGACCAAGTTGAAGATATTTGACAGTGAAACAAAACACAAAACATGTGTGAGCTATTTAAACCAGTGTTGCCAAAAAGATCATAGCTAAAAAATCACTGTATGCTAGTCAATCAAATTCCGGTCTTAATCCTTTGTCTTTCGTTTGTTATAGAGTTACCCTGAACATTGAAGCCTTATTGCACCTTATCTCATCAAAAAGTTACCACTCAAACTCCAAATTTCTAGCTTTTATCGGTCGCTAAATAACAGTCACGTACCATTAGCGTTTTTCGTAGCCTTAAAGTACGAATGCCCAAAAATTCCAGATTTTTCACCCTCTACCTAAAAATGAGTTACCCAAGCAGATTTCATACCATTTTACACCTCTTGATAACTCTTAAAGAATGAATTTTCACAAATCGTAAATTACCTCAGCCCAAACACCTTCAGTGATCCTTATGTTTGGTATAAAAATAAAACAATATTGGCTTTCTTAGCGAATTTCTTAGAAACTTTATCGAAATAAAAATAATAATAATTATATTTATTTAATAATTATCTTAAATAATAATATTTTTCACATATTTCTTTTCAGGGAACACCATTTGTCATTGGTAAGTAATACTTATAAATACGAAGCATTTTATGTCTTGTACAAAATTTTATAAACTATCGTTTCCCTAAAAAAAATATTTCATGGATCTGTTTGTTTTTAGTCCATTGACGGGAGCCACTCGTCCAAATGGTAAAATTCCTGTATTATTTAGTTATTTCTCCGATATTAGGAAAATATAGAAAAAATTTATAGAGGGTCTTCCTGAAAAAAATGAATATTTTAGATCCGACCCGAAGGTTTCAACGACATCCTGGAAAAGTAGTGTTTTCCAAGGGCACTGTGCAAGAACATTCTTAGAAATTGCAATTTTGTTTACCCACAGCCATATGGCTACAGAAAGTATATATAATTTGATACAGCGAAAACGTAACTCATCGAAATGACGGCTTAAGACCTTAGGTCTCTTTATGCCAAATCCGTTTTAGGACTTTTAGATTGGATCTAGGGGTGTCCGTCCATCGATATGTCTGTCTGGCTGGTTGGTGCACATGATAATTTTCGAAGGAAGTACCCGATTTGATACAAATTGCTTCATTGTAATGTTATTGTCAAACTTAGATCGTATTCGGATATGGGCAGTATCGGTCCACTTCTCCTGGTACCTCCACCACAAAAGTTTGAAATTTTCAACAAAAAATATTTTACTGCACAGAAAGGGAAAAAAATCAGATTTTGCTCCAACTTTGCCATTCCTAATATTTGCATGATGGCTAGGTCAGGTGAGAAAATGGACAATGCGAGATATATCGGTTCACTTCTTTTGGTACCTCCCCCCAAAACCGGTTAAATTTTTTGAATATTCATGATACTTTAAAATACACGAACTTAGCATCCGATTATCCAATTTTATGCAAACTTTTCAAGTCCCAATAAATTGTAAGTACTAATCCAGGTGGGAAAATGGACAATGTCGGCCAACTTCATCGTGTGCCTCCCCCACAAATTTTAAAACTTTAAAGAACTAGATGGTTGGCCGAACTTGGATGCTTTTTCACTTGTTTTTTTGTTTTCATACAATGGGGGCATTTTGTATAACTGAAATGAGAAGTGCGTAATTGAAAATCCTACAGCCCATGGCCATAAATTTAAAAGATTTACGAGTTAAATCTTTTCTATTTATTTTTCTTTGCGTAATTACGATTAGAGGCGCTTAGCTGTTAATGATTTATTTGTTTTACGTCATTGCCAAGCGGATTACTATTATAAATATTAATTATTTTATTGCCCTGTGGTTTTTCGACCATAAACAATCCTTTTGCTCTCTCTCTCTCTTTTCCCATATCACCCGGTCCTTCCATTTAATTCTGCAGGTATTAAATCAATTGAAATATTGATAAATCCATTAAGAACTAGGCAAACAGCAACAACACCATGAAGCAGAATAACATCAACAATAAATTAAGCAATTTAACTCACTACCCAGTAAACAATTTTTGCCGAATTCGGTCCGATTTCTGTCAGAATCTCTGAAAAAATGTCCGATTCTGATTCCGAATTCCTTCCGATTTCGGTACGAAAGTTGTATGGACGTGGTCACCGAATTCGGAAAGATTTTCTGAAAAAAATCTGAAAAAATATTAGATTTTCTGGACGAATTCGGTCCGAATTCGGTGAAAATTCTTGAAAAAATAGGAGAAAAAATTAGATTTTCGGAAAAGATTCGGAGGACAACTCCGAATTTCTGAAAGAAATCGGGCAGAAATCGTCTGGAAATTCGGCGGAATATTCAGATTTTCTAAAAGAAATCGGTCAGAATTCGAAAGAAAATTCGGAATAAAATTCAGATTTTTTGAATTTGGTTGTCATTGCCTATCAAATACATAGCGCATGATTGAGTAGACAAATTTTTTTCCATCATATTTTTTTGGGAACGAAAGAGAAAGAGGCTGATTCACAACAACAACAAAACGCACATTTTTACAACGGAAAATCTAACAGTTCACAATAACAATAACAAATAGCATTTTTGCTTTGCGCTTTGTTGTTGTTGAGATCTTGAAATGAATGATCACAACAACAACTACTATGGGAGAGAATGTGTCAAACCACCACCATCCGTTTACATGTGGGAGAGAATATGCCAGAGCAATAGACAATCTACTCTCTCCGTTTGTACATTTTTCGAGATTTTTTCGCTTAAAAACACAGGAAACTGTGCAGAAATTCTAAAAAAAAACGTTTAGAAAATCGGACCAATTTCTATCAGAAATTTCTGAAAAAAACGTCAGAAATTTCGGAAAAAAATCTAAAATCAGAGCAGTCGGAAAAAATTGTTTACTGGGTAATGATTTCATACAACTGTGTTAAAGTCAACACAAGAACACATAGCATTACCTCGAGAACACACTCGAAGTGGCTAAACTTGTTGAACAGCACTAATAAAGATGAGCCAGGCAAACGGATAACAAAACAGCAAACAAGAACAACAATGAATGCGATGCACTCAGACACACACACACACTCGCGAACATTTTCCCACCATAAAAGTTAGGTAATAGGCCATGCCATGGAGAATGGTCGTCCTTGGCAGACAGAAAATAAAAAGAGCACCAACTAAAAGGTGTCCTGTCATAAATCTAGAAGATGCAACAAATTATTGTTATACTTCTCGTTGTTGTAGTTGTTGTTGTTGTTGCATAAAACAAATATTTACGCCAACAAAGAAACATGTTGAAAATAACAACAACTACAAAGGCAAAGCAATTAAGTGAAAGGGTTGCATGGTATAAGCGGCATAATTGTGTAGCAGAACGAAGAGCAGAACTAACCCAGCAAAAATTACAAACAACAAAAAGGCACTCAATGTATGCAATAGAACCAGCAGCAACAACACCAGCAAATTCATAGGCAATAACAACAATCATCAGAACAACAATTAAAAGTAACTAAAACAACAAGAACAACAAGAACAACAATAATAATAATCAACAGTGTATAAATGTAAGCAATTTCCAAAGCATGTTTCCCAGTATGGGTGAAAAGGAAAAGTGTAAACATCCTTTTTTATGATTACAACGCTCGCACACACACACACATACTCGCACACAAAGCAATGACATGCTTTAAGTGGTATTGTTGTACAACTATGAAAACGATTACAACAACTGGCCAACACTCGTAAGCGTATAGTCGACTGAACAGCAACAACTTTTGAAATATGCTGCAAATAGGAATGACGGTATATGAAATTTAGAAAGCAACTAAGTGCGGTCGAGCTGAACTTATAATATCATCCATCATATGGAAAGAATTCAAAAAAAAATGCAGTTGAAATATATTTTTGCTCAGCGTAAAATTCTAAGTCGATTTAGCGATGTCCGCTTGTCTGTCCGTCTGTTGAAAGCACGCTATCTTTCGAACGTATTGAGATAGAAGGCTAAAATCTAGCAAGCATGTTAATTTTGCCAGTAGGCAGGTTAAGTTCGTGAATGGGTCATGTAGGTTCACGTTTTGATATAGCCCCCATATAACGGTACCTCCCAATATTCGGTATTTTATTTTAATACAACGATACCTTCCTATATTCGACATTTTGATGATTTTAGCAACATTTTTCGTCAGAAATGTAGCGTTGAATTGAATTGAAATTCCTAATAGGTATTATAGCCTATAACAGAAAATGTCATATGTAGGTCCAGTTGTTCGTATAGTCCCCATGTAACGGTATTTAGTTCTGCGTATAGTTCCCATATAACGACATTATTCACCGGATTTTTTTTTTTAAATTCCGTATTTGAATATAGGTCACTTGCCTATGTTAAACAAGTTAAAAAGCAGTAAGTTCGGCCGGGCCGAACTTTGAGTACACTCTACTCCATATGGAACGAATTTGAAAATTTTCTAAAAAAAATCTGGTAAAAATTCATTTAAAATCTTAAAAATGCCGAATGTAGCCGTTATATTGGGGTCTATACAACGTGGACCTACATGGGCGTTGTTTGTTATAAGCCATATTCAAATTCAAAATTTGAAATAAACGGTGACATTATTCAACGGAATTGTGTCAAATTTGGCATTTGAAGTTCGTAATAGCTACTACAGCCTAAGACAGAAAATTGTCTGTGCAGGTCCACGTCTTCGTATAGCCCCCATATAACGGTATCTCCCAATATTCGGTATTTTTGATGATTTTAGCGACATTATTCACCGGAATTGTTTAAAATTTGGCATTTGAAGTTCGTAATAGATACTACAGCCTAAGATAGAAAAATGTCTGTGCAGGTTTACGTCTTCGTATAGCCCCCATATAACGGTCCCTCCCTATATACGGCATTTTCACGATTTTAGCCACATTATTCACCGTTTATTTCAAATTTTGAATTTGAATATGGCTTTTCTGAGGGAAGTTTAGGTATTGGAGACCCGAATTTCCAATTGGCACACCAGAACTTTGTTTTTTTTTTTTTTTTTAAATATCATTATGGGATAAGATTACATATATGGTGCCCCCTTCACTTATTATGAGATTTGTACTTTTTTTTGCAAAATTTTGGAACTTTGAAATAGGCCGATATTGCCTATCTTCTATAGTTATCGTTTCCAAAGATGGCTAGGCAGGATGATTCCAAATGTCCTTCTATGAGTCCTAGGGGCTAAAGCCGATGTGGCACATTTCAGTCGTATTAAATGTCATAAGACTTAAGAGCTATACACGGTGAGATAAAAAAATGGAAACCACATTCAGACTGCTGTCATTTCTAAGTCACTCGTCCGACAGCTGTTAAATTTATTCCAGTGACAGCTTATTATATTGTTTATTTAATAATAAATAATTTTCTAGAAAGAAGTTATTCGTGATGGAATTCAAGAGCATTAAAATGTGAATAAATCTTTTGTGTCTCGTAACATCGCTCGTTACCGTGATACTGGTAGCGTAGCCCGACGTCACGGAAGTGGACGTAAGAAAACAACAATATCAGCAGAATTGATTGGAAAAGTAAAGAAGTAACTTGATCGAATCGATCGATGTTATCTCGAAAATATTCTGGAGGGTTCATTTTGGTTGCAGACCTAGGACATTCCACCAGGACTCAGCACCATCGCACTCAGCACGCGCCACCCAGGAATGGTTACAAAATAAGGTTCCTCACTTCATTTCCAGCGCACGATGGCCACCAAAATCTCCGGATACCAATCCGTTGGACTATTGTGTCTGGAGTATTTTGGAAAGCAATTTTGGCAATAAAAAATGAGAAAGTGTCGATCACCTCAAGCAAGTGCTTCTCCGGAAATGGGCCAAAATACCGCAGAGCAACATTCTGGCAGCGTGTGACGGTTTCATTGTCCGTTTGAAGGCCATAAATCGTGCCAAAGGTGACCATTTCGAACAAATCTCATTCTAAAATTTGATGCTATTTCCGATTTTTTTGCTTTTATTCAATAAAATTAAAAAAAAAAATGAAAATTATGACGTTTGACTTTGTTGCAATTTTTTATCTAATCCTGTAGACTAGAACTGGAACCTGATCTTTAATTAAAAAATTTGGACGGTTATATATGGATCTACTTAGAAAGTGAAATGCTATTATTACATCCCTCATTTGTTTGCCCAAAGGATATAAACTTAAATTTAAAGTATGTGATGTGCGATTTATTAGTTGGTCATGTATCAAGTTTTCCAGAATGCATTTAGTATCCGTAGTGTCCTTTTTGAGGAAAATTGTTCTCAAAATATCAGAAAACACACGAGGCAGATTGTTAAGTATAATTTTGAGCCTTATAGGCCTCGAATGAGGTTTTACTTTATGTACGCCTTTAAGGATCAAATCCCCAGAATTATCAGCTGAAAAATGTTGTCAAAATCTTCTCATGAATTCTGTACTGAAACGAAACTTTACGTTGACAATTTCTTGTAACGAATTTAATGCCGAATTCAACTAAAAGTAAGCGATGACAATCTTTTACCAGTATTGTAGCAACCCAGGTGTGATATTGTCTTCATACTTGTCTTAAGCGAAACCAAAATCAATCAACCCATAGTTAAGATTTACATGACTAATCAGACTAATATTTTAGTTTTTTTGTTTTGGATTAAATTTTTACTTGATTATTATACCCTCTACAATGCGTGAAAATAAAAAAATATTTGGTCTGAAATAAATGCAAAATTTTTGTCAGCTGTACGTAAACTAAAAAATTGTAATCGTATGATAGTATTATCACCTTGGTAGTTGCACCATGATAAAAAAGGTTTTAAGTGACCAGAATATCTATGTGAAAATAATAGATTGGTTTTTTATACCCAACATCACATAGTGGTAAGAGTATTATGTCTTTGTACATTTGTTTGTAACATTAAGAAGGAAGCGAGATAGACCCATACTTTTACTCTTAAGGATCTTCATAGAATCACTTTCTGAATCGATTTATGCATGTCCGTCCGTACCTGCAAACAATATTTGTTTGGCTCAAGGACGAACCCCTTTTGAAATTGGTGATAATCGGATCAGATTTAGATATAGCTCCCATATATCTTCAACCGATTTCGGGTTAATTGTGCACCAAATGGCCACTATAAGTCCAAATGACTTGTATTTTGGTACCGAATTTAGTCTAGAAGCAAGTAAATCGAATTTGGAGAAAATTGGTTCAGATATAGCTATAGCTCCCATACATATAATTCATCCGATTTGGTGTTTAAGTCCCTTACATTCGTAATATGTATTCGACAACAATTATATTTGATACCAGATATCTTATAAAGCTTTGGATTTTGAATTTGGATATAGCTCCAATATAGATCCTTAGTCCGATTTCAGGTTTATTGTGAAAAAAAAAATGGCTAATATCAGCCCAAATGGAGTGAATTTCGGGAGGTACGTTTCTATTTTGTGTAACTCGTATTCGATATATGTATATTTTTAAAATAATCCTCCCCCAAGTGATATCATCCACTCTGTAGCAATTTATAACTACTCTAGAGCCAAATGTTTATAGGTGGTATGATCTACTGGTGATAAATTCTTTTGTTACGGGAGCTCCACTAAATATGCAAAGTGGCGCCCGCCCAACTTTTGACTTTTCCTTGCTGGTTTATATACAAGCTTTTAATTTTTTTAACTTTTTGTAAGTTCTCCGTATTTTGGGGAAAAATAAAAAAAATTAAATTCAATTTTTTCTGTTACGGATCTCTAAAAAATTATAGTCGTACATATGAATATCTGACGTCACCCATGTGTAGGATTTTTTAGAACTTGATCAGATCCCATTCTTTATGTGAACCCGATGATTGTTACCTTTTGCAACGCTTTATGATGGCTAGTTTTTAGTATATTTTATCTCTTATTGACAATGAAGCCCTGTCTGAGAAAATTAAAATTTTCCACACATATATGTGTGGGGACACAGATCATCAGCAAATCTTCTCGGCATTTACAGTCTGTAATATTTGTCGCATGAAGCTGATGAAGGGAGGATTCAAACTCTTAATCGATTTTAATCTTATTTAGTTGGGTTTTTGTTAGGACTAGATGTTTGCTTTGGAAGATCCTGGACTCATTCGAACTTGTTCCAATATATCAACCTGCTGTCGGTTAAGGAAATCCTTAATAAAATTTATATTTCTCGCCATCCTCAAATATAATTCTGATACCGATGTATATGTACTTCCATCCTCCGCTTAAAAAACTTTGCTATATTAAATACCGTTATGCCGTAAAAAACAATGTCATATTCTCTCTGTATACACTTCGCAATCCCTATATCCCCAGCGAATTAAGTTGTTAAACAAGTGGAGGTGGTAGCCAGCATTACCACCCACACTACCGAGGGTCTTCACCAATTCCATGCTGATCAACGTATTGGTGTTGCTGTTGCTGTTGGTGTTGGAAAGGCTGAAGCTGTTGCTGTTGAAAAAAGCAACAAAAACAAATTGAAAAAATCACTGCAACTTTACAATAACAGTTACAACAAACAAACAATTGTAAACATTTTCCTAAAACAAACGCAAAACAAATACCAACAACAAGGGTACATCCTATTTTTATGGATTTCCATTTCTGTTTTATTTTTTTTTCCTTGTTTTGTATTTTCACAAGCAATTGTAAAAGCACCGGTCGCCGTTATGACGTTGAAACGGAAGGAAGGAACACAGCTCCACAGCTCACCCACTCCACCCCCCGTGCATTGCGGCATTTGAAATGACCGTTGTTTGAGTGTAAATTAACACAATGTTCGGGAGGAAATATCGAAAAGTAATAAAATTTTATTGAACCATAAAATTCAACAGCAAAAAAAGCTCTACAAAGCAAAAAAAAAAAAAGAAAACTTAGTGCAGATATATACAATTACAAAAAAAGGAAAATACCGCTGTAGAAAGTCTGCATTTTTTACGTCATTGAAATCAGACAACATTGGTGTTTTTGTGTGGGTTTTTTTTGGTCCCGAGGAAAAAAAGTACAAGAAACACATTGAACAGGATTTAACAAAATGCCTCAGATTTGGAGAAAAATTTCAAGACAAAAAAGCCGTGGTAAAAGCCATCCCTTAGGAGGACACCTACAGGTTTTTTATTAGAAAAATTGCAGATTTTCTATGGAAAGGTCTACAGATCTTCAATAAGCAGACCTACCAGATGTTCCATTCAAAAGATCTACAGATCTTCTATTGAGAAGATCAACGGATCTTCTAAGAGAAGAACTTCTATAAGAAGATCCACAGGTCTTCTATGAGAAAAGATCTACATATCTTCTTCTATGGAGAAGATCTTCAGAACTTTTTCTATGGGAAAGATCTACATATCTTCTTCTATGGAGAAGATCTTCAGAACTTCTTCTATGGGAAAGATCTACATATCTTCTTCTATGGAGAAGATCTTCAGAACTTCTTCTATGGAGAAGATCTACAGATCTTCTATGGAGAAGATCTACAGATCTTCTATGAAGAAGATCTACAGATCTTCTATGAGAAAATCTACAGATATTCTTCCATAGAGAAGATCTTCAGATCTTCTTCTATGGAGAAGATCTTCAGATCTTCTTCTATGGAGAATATCTTCATAACTTCTTCTATGGGGAAAATCTACAGATCTTCTTCTATGGAGAAGATCTTCAGATCTTCTTCTATGGATAAGATCTACAGATCTTCTTCTATGGAGAATATCTACAGATCTCCTATGAAGAAGATCTACAAATCTTCTATGGAGAAGATCTACAGATTTCCTATGAAGAAGATCTACAGATCTTCTATGGAGAAGATCTACAGATTTTCTATGAAGAAGATCTACCGATCTTCTATAGGAAGATCTACAGATTTTCTATGAAGAAGATCTACAGATTTTCTATGAAGAAGATCTACAGATCTTCTATGAGAAGATCTACATATCTTCTATGCGAAGATCTACCGATCTTCTATAGGAAGATCTACAGATCTTCTATAGAGAAGATCTACAGATCTTCTATGAGAAGATCTACAGATCTTCTTCTATGGAGAAGATCTTCAGAACTTTTTCTATGGAGAAGATCTTCAGAACTTTTTCTATGGGGAAGATCTACAGATCTTCTTCTATGGAGAAGATCTTCAGATCATCTTCTATGGAGAAGATCTTCTTCTATGGAGAAGATCTTCAGATCTTCTTCTACGGAAAAGATCTACAGATTTTCTACGGAAAAGATCTTCAGATTTTCTATGGAGAAGATCTTCAGATCTTCTATGGAGAAGATCTACAGATCTTCTATGGAGAAGATCTGTAGATCTTCTATAGGAAGATCTACAGATCTTTTATGAAGAATATATACATATCTTCTTCTATAGAGGAGATCTACAGATCTTCTTTTATGGAGAAGATCTTGAGACATTCTTTTATGGAGAAGATCTGCAGATCTTTTTCTATAGAGAAGATCTACAGATCTTCTTTTATGAAGAAGGTCTACAGATCTTCAGACATCTTCCATGAGAATAAATTGTGGAAATCTCAGAATATCGATATATTTTCTAGGGAAACATTTACCGGACTCTTATTTTTAAAGAAAATCAGATCCACAGCTTTAAATAACCTCTAATTCTTTCTTTACCTACGATGATGAATTTTGTGCTGAGTGCCCAAAACATGAGGTTGAATAACCACGCTTTTTCAACCAGACCCCATCACTGCCCACAAGCCCTTATCTGTACCCCCTTTGAACCATCAACCCATATTCAATAACAAATGAAAAT
This sequence comes from Musca domestica, assembly GCF_030504385.1. NCBI lineage: Eukaryota > Metazoa > Arthropoda > Insecta > Diptera > Muscidae > Musca > Musca domestica. Next base: position 27,655,769 of record NW_026712249.1, on the reverse strand, counting down.
ATCCGATAGACATAAAAATAAGCTCAATATTAAAGAAACATCAAAAACCCAATCACTGTGTTCTCTTTTTTCTGCAAATTGTTTTCTCTTCTTTTTGCATGCGGCAAATCTCGATTTAGTAATAACAACAAACATAAGAATTTGCAATTTTTTAATGGGAGGAGGGGGAGCAACAATGAAAACATGAAAATCATTACCAACATTTGTTGCATTTACGGAATTCTTCGTTCATGCATGGGCTTGTTTGTTTTCTGGCCAGCATTAGGCAAACATGAACCGTATGTGCTACAGTTATTGATGCCTGGCCATGGATGTAGGATGCTGGACACAGGACCTCACATATGAGTGGGTGAGCGGAAAAGCAAAAATGAACAACGAATGCATATTCCTAACCAAATCCAAATCCAGTAACACAATCAATGCGATTCCTTTTCTATGCCAGCCAGGCAGCGTTTTTTTATATCCTTTATTTGCCGTGCCGTTTGTTTTTTGCTGGTCGTTTGGTTGGCTGGTTGTTTGGTTGTTTGGCTCGCTTTGGTTTGGTTAGTTGCAACAACAACAAACATGGTAACAACGGCAACTGAGCTCCAACACCCACAAGAATGCCAAATGATAATGTTTCCGTTTCAATGTTTTTTGTTGTTTTTGTTGTTGCAATTGTTGCAGCTGTATAGCTTTTGTGGCAATGATATTGTTGTTGCCAGTGCCGCTGCCGCCACCATTGTCCGTTACATTGGAATTGAATTTTCAATTGAATTCAATGAGATTTTTTCGGTTGAGTTAGTGGGTTCGAGTGTTCCATTTCGGGTTTTTTTTTTTTTGTGTTTGTTGTAATTTTTCCATTTCGGAACAAGGCAACAACATTTGTTATTTATTGACTGAACGACCAAAAGGAGTAACACTATTTTGGGCCTCGTAAACCATCTGTTGCACATTGTGATGGTTTTGGTAACTGATAATACTGTGGATTTCTAGTGCTTTTTTGCTATCTTTTTAGTTTTTAGAATTTAGAGCCGGAACGTAGCCACGGGAATATCGATAATTGAAAATGCTAGAAAAAGGATTGTGAGTTTTGGTTTTTTTTTGTTGGTGTAGAGGACATATTGCTAAATTGTCCGCTATTCAATTTCGAATCACCTGTGTACATATAAAGGTGCATAAGTACTACGACATTGCTTGCGCTTGAGAATGAAAATGATTTTTTTAACATTTCGAAAATGTATTTCTTCAGTCGGGAAGGTAGAATGTGTATAAAACATAAATAAAATGGTTCTACTTGTAACAGACTTAAGTCTGGTGCGAAAATTGTCAATATTGACCCCTATCTTCTCGTACCTCCCCAAAAAGCCTGGGTTTTTGGAAATTCGAAGTATAAGTATACTAAAAGTTGCATTTTGTTGGTTAAACGAAGAGATTGTGAAATTTGGAATGAGGTTCGCTGATGGGGTGTAGGGTAGATGTTACAAATTCAAACTATAAGGGTACTAAACACTCCAAATTTGGTATCATTTGCTACTTTATGTGAACGGAAATCGGTAAAAACTTAGCGTCTGGTATAAGAATTAAGATTGAGAAGTGGAGTTACATACGAAAGGGGTTTCAGAAATGTGTACTATGTGCAAGAAGTGTACTAAATGGTGCTTAATTCGGTTTCGGGTGGACATTTTTGAGCTTCCTCCATATAAACGATAATTACCAAATGGTATTTTGTGGAAATCTAAAAATTTTTATGAGGATAACTTTGGAGGTGGATTTGAAAATATGTACTAAAAATAGTACTAGTAAATATTAAATTAAGGATTTGGAGAAGGGATAGAGCTAAAAATCTAAAATTTTTAATAAGGATTTTTGAAGTTGTGTAGGATCGAACAAATAACGGATTTTTGGGAATTCAAGCAAAACCAATAAAGGAGGTCCTAAAGTCGGGCGGGGCCGACTTTATTATACCCTACACCACTTTGCTAATTTAGTAGAGCTTCGCATAACAATTAAAAGTTTTTATGGGAGAATTCAATCATACACGCTATGATTTTAATTATAATTTAAAGTTCAAAGGACTAAATATGCCGAAGCATTTGTATCTTTAAATTCGGACTTGTATTGCCAATTTGGTGCAAAATTAATTTGAAATCAGATAAAGATAAATATGGGAGCTATATCCAAATCCGAGCCGATCTCTATAAAATTTGGCAAAGATATTTCTGAGCTGTATTTGATATATTTCCTGAATATCGTTGTTATGGAGTGCATATTACGGCTGTGGGTAAAAAATACAACAAATCGGATGAACAATATATATCGAAGCTATAGCTATATATGAACCGATCTTCACCAAATTTGGCATACTAGCTTCTAGACTCAATTCGGTCATAAGTGCCAAATTCCATCCCATGTGGGCAAATATTAGACGTTTACAATAAGAGGTAAATCGGACGAAGTTATATATGGAAGGTATGTCCAAATCTGAACCGATCTCTGAGCTGTATTTTATATATTTCCCCAAATATTGTTGTTACAGAGTGCATAATACGGCTGCGGAGGACAAAAATAATAAACTGGATGAAAATTATATATGGGAGCTATAGCTATATCTGAACCGATTTCGATCAAATTTGGCATACTTATTTTCAGGCCTAATTTTTTGTATGTGCAAATTCCATAATATTCGGGCTGATATTACAGGTTTGGTGCACAATAAAAGACAAATCGGACGAAAATATATATGGGAGCTATATCTTTATCTAGGGTTCGTCCTTGGGCCAAACAAATGTTGTTTGGAAAGTTTCATCTCAATCGGATAATAAATGCGACCTGCATTTTGTTCACAAAAATACATGGACAGACTGACGGACTGACATGCATAAATCAACTCAGAAAGTGATTCTATGGAGATCCTCAAAAGTAACTATGGGTCATGTTACAAACAAATGGACAAAGACATAATACCCTTACCACTATGTGGTGTAGAGTAAAAAAATGCTTAATTGCACCAAAATTTGAAATATTTGGAATTTTGTAATCGGACAGACGTAATATCTTGAAATTCGGTATGAGAATTATGTTTAGAAAGTAGGGCTGATGAAATGAGGTGGTTGTGGTAATTGGTATTAAGAGTAAGAACTTTATTAGAAAAAAAAAATAAATAAAAGACCGTTTTTTTTTCAAAAAAAAATCAAAGACCGACAAATGGAAAATTGTAGATTTTTTTAAAAATCTCAGATTGACAATCGATAATTTTTATCCAAACGTAAAGTTGGAATTTTACAAAGACTTCCGACTAAAAATCGGTGATTTTTTTCATAGAATTTTTTTAAGAACCATATACTTCTCAGAAAAGAATTTTCAATGGCCTGCATTCTTAAAATAGTGGATTTGTTTAACAAAAAAAAAACAGACCTCTAAAAGAAAAAATTTGGAACTTTCAATTTATTTCAAGGACCTCCAATTTGAAATTTTGAGATTTTTTAAGAACTTTGTAACATGCGGATTTTGTAATATCGTTTTTATTCCCTCCACCATAGTATGGAGGGTATATTAAGTTTGTCATTCCGTTTGTAACACCTCGAAATATACATTTTAGACCCCTAGACCCCTATATAACGGCACCCTTCGATATTCGGTATTTTGATGATTTTAGCGACATTATTTACCGGAAATGTTTCAAATTTCACACTTGAAGTTCGTAATGGATACTACAGCCTATAGCAGAAAATTGTCTGTGCAGGTCCACGTTTTATAACATCCATGGTACCTCCTTATATTCGGTATTATATACAGATTTTTAGTTTTCAAGTTTCGCATTTGAATATTGAAATAGCTTATGACAAAAGTTGCCTATACAGGTCCACGTCGTCGTATAGACCCTAATATACGGCTACTTTCGGTATTTTTAAGAATTTTTAACTTATTTTATATTTTTGGAAATTACCAAATTTGTACCAAATGGTGGAGGGTATATAAAGTTCGGCCAAAGTTACAGCTTTTTTACTTGTTTTATTTTATTTAAGGACCTCCGACTAAAAATCGGTGAATTTTTCAAAGTGTATTTTCTTAAAAGTTTTTACCAAGGAATTGAGAATTACGTAAAATCGAGGACTATTCAAAAAAGGATTTTCGATGGCCTACACTCCAATTATCGTGGACGTTTTTAAACGCAAAAAACAGACCTCCATAACGATAATTGTGGAAATTACATTTTGTTTAAAATACCTCCTTGTTTAAGGACTTTACACAAAAAATTTGTGGATTTTGTAACATTGTTTTAGTTCGAAAAAAAAACAAGGAGTGGCTGACTGAAAATCAAATTTTTTTCAAACATAAAACGTTTTCAAGGGCCTACAAGCTAAAATTTTAGATTTTCAAAAAATATATATAAATAATAATAATAAAAATAATAATAATAATAATAATAATAATAATAATAATAATAATAATAATAATAATAATAATAATAATAATAATAATAATAATAATAATAATAATAATAATAATAATAATAATAATAATAATAATAATAATAATAATAATAATAATAATAAAATAATAATAATAATAATAATAATAATAATAATAATAATAATAATAATAATAATAATAATAATAATAATAATAATAATAATAATAATAATAATAATAACCTCCAAAAAGAAAATTGCAAATTTTCATGTTTAAGCATCTCCGACAGAAAGTCGTAGATACCTGTCAAGGAATTTGTTTTAAGAAATTATGGAGTACGTTACAACATCTTTTAACTGGCATCTTGGCAGAAAAACAAGGTCTTTCTTACTGAAAATCATACATTCTTACAAAATCTCCCTTTTTCTAAAAATCAAGGACACCAAAAACCAAAATTGTGGGTAGTTCAAAAAAGTGTAAGGACATTTAAAACAAAAATTATGGATTTTTAATTTTTTCAAGGTCCTCCAACTGACGTTGTTTTCAAGAACAATTGTTCTTCATTTGATAAGGAAGTTATGAATTAAGTAACGTCATCTTTTTTGAGCTAAGCAAAAACAAAGACCTGCTGTCCGAAAATAGTGGAACTTTACAAGAAATACTTTTTAAAGACTTATCGTCGAAAATTTTTGAAATTATAGTACGAAACAAATTATTATTACGCAAATTTTTGTATAAAAGAAATTTTGGGGTTAAAATTCCTCTAGGAGATAGACAACCTTTGTGAGAACATTAAAAAACCACGAAGGAAAATTTTACTACGAGTATAGCTGGATGAATTTGTAGCGTGTGACCCTGAAGTGCATCGTGAAATTGCTATGTAGTTTTCTTTGTATATCCATCTAACGTGATTATTTGTAAGTTCGTAACATAAAAAGGAATTTTTCGACAAAAACATTTCAAAATTCTAACTTCAGCCTCGACTGGGTATTGATTATAAATTATCGCTTTTTACGCCACTGTTTTATATAAAATTTAAGTTTTTACTTTTTCAGTTATTCCAGTGGGTAATTTTTTTCCTTTAAAAAATATTTGGATATTTACTTCTTTAATACATTATGTATAAGTACCCCATTTTGCCATTTCTTTTTGTGATTTTATAAAAAAAGGAATTTTAAACCATCCCTAAAATCTTTAAAAAAATAATATTTACATTTCGCAGAATAAATCAGAGTGTCCTTATTCGACTCAATCGCATAGCGACCTCCAAATTTTCTCACTAATTCACCCATCGATTAAGGCATGTGTGGCCAATGGGAAAAAACATCCGAAAACATTAACATTATTTCGCGTCACTCTTCCGTGCATGCATTGCGAAAAACCAAATATTTATTTGAGGAAAATACGAACATAAGGCGGACGGTGGTGGCGGTGAAAGGCGTTTAGCATTTACATTCATTTATGGTGATTTCTACACTCCCAGGATCAAGTCAGTCCGTTTGGCAAACTTCCGTTAAGGACGCGCAACGTCTGGTGTGCACTCCTCTTTGTGCCTTCGTTCGTTTGCATGCGGAACAAACATATGAAGGTGATTTTCCGTTTTTTTTTTTTTACCTTTGCTTTATGCTATTTTTCCTATAGGTTTTTTCTCGCCTCATTTTTCTCACAGACACCTTCCGTTAGAAGGCAATAACAGCAACAACAACAACAATGACAACCACCTCCGAAAGAAAATCAGCAAAAGGTAAATTTCATTGAGTATTACCCCGTAATGGGTGGATGCAGCATGCGAGTGAGTATGTGTGTGTCACTGAATGGGTTTCCGTCGTTTTGCATACAGCCCAGATGTTGTTCAAAGTTGGAATATTTTATGGTCGTTGTTGTTGCTCCACTCCAATAGTCACAACACATGTGTAAACACACACCTTAATGGTGCCTTTACACCTAAACATTTACACATGCTGGCAAATATGTAAAACGTTATCCTTAGATGAGGTGTCTGAGTTTTTGGCATTGCCAATATCTTGTGTGTGTGTGAGTGACTCCGGCTAAATGCCTCCTGCCTTGCCATATACGAGTATGCAAATCTAGATGTCTGCCATTTCCTATAGGTATGAGAAATAGGTGTCGTAAACAACAGACGGTTCTTGCCTCCTGTTTTCCCATCGAATGGGGAAATGTCTATTTGAATGCACGTTATTTTTGCTGTTGTACCTTTGAATGCTATTTCAATTCAAGGTAATGGTGCCAGAAAATACGTACTCATACTATGACGACGTACCTATTCCAATGCCATTGGAACATGTTATTTCGATTTTATGATCATTAGGAAATCATAAATTCAATGTAGTACTTTTTTCCACTCCTCCTAGTTTGGAGGGTTTTTTACGTACTCCTTCGCTTTCTCTCTCTCTCGCTCTGTTTCTTCCTCCCTCCCTCACAGGCTGTGCATGTAAAACAAATATAATAATAAAATGAAATCGATATTACAATCGACTTTTGCTGAAGCGAATTTGAATTTTTGTAGCTGTTTTTGATGACGATGATTGCGAGATTAGAGTGTGAAATTTATGGAGCAAATGAAATGAAATGGGCGTCATTGAGAAAAGTGGTTTATTAAAGATTTGCGTTTTTATGATGAATTTAGTAATAAAGTTGGAGGCGGAACATTTGTTGGAATTATCAATTAGAATAGGAAATGGCATATCAACTGAAGTTTTGAACTGCAAGTTTTATGTAAGACTAAAAAATCTCCTTTACGATATATACAGCAATAAACTTAAAACATCACAAAGGCACAATAATTCTGGATTCGTAGTCTGTTTTATAAAAAAGAAGAGGAATTCGTGGAAAATAAAATGGTACAAACAAATGCCAGTAATTAGTCAACCCTCCACCAATACATTTGTAACTCCTTCCAAAAATCATTTTACCCTCATAGTGTTTAACTCCGCTTCTCAAAATCCAATAGATGAATTTTAAAACAAATTAAAAAATATCAATCGCCATTGTCGGCTCATACATATCCTCAGCTTATATCTTAAAACCACTAAGGAAAAGTCAAAAGTCAGGCGGAGCCGACTTATGATACCCTACACAACTATGTATATTTAGTAGAACAAAAGAATTTATTTGAAGTAGATCATAGCAACAAATATCAACATTTGCCATTAGGACAGCTATAATTTGGTTTCAGATGGAACTAATATATGGGAGGCATATTCAATTCTGAATCGATTTTCAACAAATTTGACAGGGACATTTTTATCTTTTACACCAACTAACATTGCTATAGAGAGCATAATATCACTTCGAGAAGGATTATATTAAAAAATATCTATCGGAGGCAAGTTACACCAAATGGAAATGTACGACCAGAAATTCACTCCATTTGTGCTGATATTAGCCATTATTTGCATAATAAACCCGAAATCGGATTAAGGATATATATGGGAGCTATATCCAAATTTTAGCCGATCTTGATGCAATTTGGCTAAGTTATTTCCGAGCTCTATAAGATATTTGATACCAAATATCATTGTTGTCGAATGCATATTACGAATCTAAGGGACTTAAAACCGGATGAAGAACATAAAATCGGATGAATCATATATATGGGAGCTATAGCTATAACAGAACCGATTTTCTCCAAACATAATGTACCTGCTTCTAGACTTAATTTGGTCGGATGTACCAAAATTCAGGACTTTTGGACAGATATTGACTATTTGCTACACAATTAATCCGAATTCGAATATATATATGGGAGATATATTCAAATCTGAACCGATCTTGATAAAATTAAGCAGAGGTATTTCCGAGATACCTGATACCACATATAATTGCTGTCAAATGAATATTACGAATGTGAGGGACTTAAAAACCAAATAGCATGAAATATATTGAAGCTAAATCTATATCTGAACCGATTTTCACCAAATTCGATGTAACTTCTTCTAGACTGAATTCGGTGGCATGTGCATGCAGATCATTTGGACTGATTGATTATGGATCGCCCTTGGGTCAAACAAATATTGTTGGTACAATTTCATCTAAATACGACCTACATTTTGTTCACAAGAATACAAAGGCAGACATCGACTCTATGAAATTTCTCGAAAGTAACTATGGGTCTGTTTGTGGGGGAGGTACCAACAGGTACCAGAAAGAATGGACCGATATGTTCCATCTTCACACCAGACCTTGGGTTAAAAAAATATTGTGATGTGTGTAATTTGAAGGGCACCTGTTATGATAGTTTTTGTTATTCAAAATTTTGACCCTTTGTGGGGTCCGATATAATTCATATTTACACCAGAAAAACTGATATGTAACGAGTTTGAACGGAGTCAGTTGACCAGTGGGATATGGGGGAGGTACCAGAATGAGCGGGCCAATATCTACCATTTTTAGAAAAGATTTTGTGTTAGTAGAAATATCAGGAATTTAAAAATAAGCGGACTATAATTTCATATTTCATAAGAGTTATGTTTATTCAAAATCTTGACTCTATGTGGGGGAGTACTTGATGGAGTGGTCCGATATATTCCTCATTCACACTACATCTTGTGTTGATACAACTGATGGGATGTGCAGACTTTTAATGAAATCGGATGCTCACTTCTCCATTAATGAGATTCATGGTTATTCATAAATGTTTAACCGTTGTGGTGAAGGTACCAGAAGGAGTGAGCTGATATCTACCATCTTCGCCACAGATTTTGTGTTAGTGGAAATATTAAGATTTTCAAAATTTAAAGACTATGGGACGCTTTTTTCACATTTTATAAGAGTTATGACTATTCAAAATGTTGGCCCTTTGTGGGGGAGGTACTCGATAGAGTAGTCCGATATTGTCCATTTTCGTACCCGATCTAGCATTGATACAAATATGAGGATTTTCAAAAATTGAACAAAACTGAATTATTTTGACTTCAGGTGGGGGAGGTACCAGAAGGAGAGGATATATCCCATTTTCACAGCAGATAAAATAATGGCATGTGTGAAATTTGAAGAGAAACGTATCTTATGTTGAATATTGAAATGTGCCAAGTCTTAATGGAATCGGATGTTAATTTCGCGTTTTTTGGGCTTCAGTGTTAATCAAATTTTTGACCCTTTGTGGGGGAGGTATCAGAAGGAGTGGACCGATACATTCCATGTTCACAGCAGATTTGGTGTTAATAGAATTAATGGGATGTGTAAAATGTGAAAAGGAAAGGATGCTTGTTTCGGATTTTATAATCGTTTTCAAAACATCGACCCTTGTTGGGGGAGATACCAGAAAAATGGCCCGATCTTTACAATCTTTATAACAGATATTGTGTTGATGGAAATATTGAGATGTGCCAAGTCTGAATGGAATCGAATGTTAATTTCCCGTTTTTTGAGCTTCATGGATATTCAAATTTTCTAACCTAGCACTGATGCAAATACTAGGATTTGTAAACTTGGAGCAAAATTGGATTCTTCTTTTTCTTTCTGTGCACTAAATTTTTTTTTATTTTTATTTATTTATTTATTTATTTTTTTTTTTTTTTGGAAATTTTAAGCGATATTGCCCATCTCTGAACTCCATCTAAGTTTGATAATAACATTCCGATAGACTAAGTTTGCATCAAATCTAATGCTCTCTTCAAGAGTTTCGTGAGCACCAGCCAGACAGATGGACAGACTGATACCCCTGGATCGATTCCAAATGTCCTGAAACAGATTTGTTCCGAAGAGACCTGGGGTTTAACGCCTTTATTCCATTCCAACCCATTATGTATTCCATCATATACATGTATCACATAATACATAACTTGCAAACAATTTCCATAAAAAATTTCGAAATTGAGAATTGAATAAGAACTTTTGTTTTGGGGTGTACTGCTTGACTGTCAGCCTAGATTTTTTAAATTCTTCACCCTAATGCTTAGCTATTTACTTCCTTATTAAGTAAGTATGCCATAATTGATTGCTTATTTGTTAAACTACCTGATCCATCCCTCTTTCCAAAACTCGCAAAAATTCAACGATTTTATTATACACTGTCACGCGTGAGCATCCTCAATAGGCATGTGTTACTGCCCTGAAGCCTTTTCAGCTTGACAAAGCACTTGAATTGTTTCTTTATAACGTGTAGAGATATCTATATTTATTTCCTTTAATGTCATTACCAAATAAACGACAAAAATAAAAAGAACATGCAACAACAACAAATAGTAATAACACCACAATTATCTATAACGGTACAGCAGTTAGCAAATTTTCTATAAGCCTCAGGGAAAATACACATATACATATGTGTAGCCAACATCATCCGAGTATGTAATTTGGCGATAAATGGATCTAAGAACGTTAAAATTTCGATGAGTGAGTGAGTGGTGAGCTGTTAAATTCTACACATTTACACTTAATTTTCGCAGGAAAAGGAAATTGAGTTGCTTGCTAGGTATTTAGTTGTCGCAGCGTATTATGGGCATGTGTGATGATAACGAAACTCACTCCCCCCACACCCAAAGACTAGGATGAAGAAGAAGACTGTGTGAATTGGTAATCAAGATTATTTGGTGTGGGTGGGTGGGCGTGTATGTGTGTGGACATTGTTTGGATTCTTTGTGGCACATTCGTGACATATCGTAACACAGGGAACCTGGGAGCAAATTCTATGCTTAAAAGCTGTAATGTTTCTTGGAAACCCTTAAGCTTTACCACAAGGCATTGAATGTTGAGAAGATTAAAGTCTTGCAAGTTATGATGGCTTTAAGTGAACTTCGAATTGTTGTTAGAAACTATTTGGGTTGTTAATTAATGGAAAAGTAATGTTATGAACTGTTGTAAAGGAAATGTTTCAAGTGATTTTTATTGTTGCAATAATTAGAAATGTGTTAACAAATGTTTACATATTATGATTCTGGCGAATAGGAAATTCTAACATGTAAATAATCTTAATTTATATCGGTAATTTGCGATGCTCCTAAAAGTATGCTGTAAATTTCATGAAAAATTTGTTCAGATTGGATCTTCGAAAGTTTTAAATTTTTTTATTGAAAAAGACTACTTTAAGGATTTTTACTATTGAATAAGAATGTTCGAAAACACAATATTTTTTTTTTAACCTTAAGAACATTGCTTTTATTTTATCCATCAGTTTTTATTTTATCCAAACTGATCCAAAACAAAAGATTGAAAGAGATGAAGATATAATAACTTTTAACACTATACCTTAACTTGAAGGACAACGAAATACGACCAATTTCCAAATTTCTTCACTAAAAAAAAGAATAGCCGAAATGATTTGCTTGGAATTTTAAATTTTAGAAAAACCTCAAATATCCCATTTTGGAATTCAACGATTTGTTGATTTTATTGAAATTTACATGTATACATATTTAAACTAAATAAGCTAACAAATAAGGTCCAAATATTTAAGGATAAGTGCTTGACGTAGTCCAGAACAGAGTTTCAGAGTAGGAACCGGAGTTAAAATATATGTTTCAATGGCGAACAATTTGGAATGAGTCGTATTTTTATTCACAAAATTTACTCGATTATGTCTTTGGGTAGTAATTATTATATTAATATTACCATTTAAAGGAGGATATATTAAATTCGTCATTCCGTTTGTAACTCCTCTAAATATTCGTCGTAGGCCCCATAAGAATATGAATTCATGACCAGCACAAAATTCCATGTCGATATGACAGCACACACTATTTGACATAGAGCTTAATAATTTTGCACAATAGTTTGTATTGTGTCTAAGATGGTTGGTATTAAGAATGAGATATATCGATCCACGTTTTGGCATAGCCCCCATGCCTCTCGATATTCGGTATTTTCATGAATTTCCCCACATTTTTCAACGGAATCGTTCCCAAGTTAATAGTAAGAGTATGTAATGGGTTCTACATTTGGTGGCAGATCATTGATTGTAAAGGTCCACGTTTTCATATAGCCCTCATATAAAGGTACCTCCCGATATTTGGTATTTTGGTTTTGGCTACATAATTCCACGGATTTGTCCAAAAAGAGGTATTTGTAGCTCTTAATGGGTTCTAGCTCCGGTGGCGAAAAAATGAATATTTTGGTCCGGTTGACCAATAAAATCGTTGACCAACAAAATAGATTCAATTTTTAGTCCTTTTTGTACATCAATCTGGCTGCCCGATCCCAACAGCCTTCTTTGGGATTTGAAACAACGAGGTCATGCAAATCTTCGTAACATTTGCCTTATAATTACGCCCTATATCGTGTTAATGGGTATTAAAATCAATATTTTTGAAAACTTAGATTCCTCTTTATGATTTCCTGTATCTGCGATAATTGGCATATTCGTCAACTAAATCAGCACCAATGTAAAGTTCTCGGAAGCGCCTCTCATGTATGTATCATTTCGATAATTTTGGTATTTTCCCTATTTTCCACAAATTTGTAACTCATTTAATCAGCTATAGAGGGTGAGAAAAAAAAACTGCAACAAAGTCAAACGCCATAATTTTTACATTTTTTTTAATTTTATTGAATGAAAGCAAAAAGTAACGTAAATAGCATCAGAGTTTGGACTAACTTTCGCATTGGTCACCTTTAGTACGAATTATGGCCTTCAGACGGTCAATGAAACTGTCACAAGCTGCCTGAATTTTGTTCTGCGGTATTTTGGCCCATTCCCGGCAAAGCGCTTGCTTGAGGTGATCGACACTTTTGTATTTTTTAGTGCCAATATTGCTTTCCAAAATACTCCAGACAAAATCGAAATGAAAATAAAACGAGGAACTTCATTTTGTAACCATTCTTGGGTGGCGCGTGTTGAGTGCGATGGTGCTGAGTCCTGTTGGAATGTCCAAAGCCTGCGGCCAAAATGTTTGCGTGCCCAAGGCTAATGCCTACACCCTCCAGAATATTTTCGCTAATAAATGCCGAATAGTAGGCATATGTACGAGCGGAGAGCGACCCACACCATAACCATGGGCGGCGCTTGAGTTCTGGTGGCCAACCGAAGGTGCACATTTTCAGCTGACTTCTTTGGAAAGTATACACGATCATTTTAGGAGTTCTTGCACTTTTTGGAATTTCAATGGCTTTACCCCAATTTCATTTTTTGAAATATTGCGATATTCCACTGCGACGCGGGTTTCGATCAAGTCGCTTCTTTACTTTTCGAACCATTTCTGCTGATGTTGCTGCCTTCTTTCGTCCACTTTCTTGACGTCGGGCTACGCTATCACGGTAACTAGCGCTGGTACGAGACACAAATGATTTATTCACATTTAAATGCTGGAGTTCTCTAACGATAGTCACTTGTGGTTTTCCAGCCAAATATAAAGCTTGAATTCCATCACGAATAACTTTTTTTCTGAAAAATTATCACCTAAATGCTTTTGTACGCTTGTAAACAATATAATGAGCTGTTACTGGAATAATTTTAACAGCTGTGGGACGAGTGACTTAGAAATGACAGCAGTCTGAAGTTGGTTGCAGTTTTTTTTTTCACCCTGTATATTAATTTATAAAGTTCTCGATTTTTGCTGTCCCTGAATTTAGGTGCAGTTTTAGTACTTTTCTTAATTTCAAAATCCAAACTTTAACTTTTTTAATATATGTCACTGCAAGACGTTAAGGAAGAAAATTATTAGTAAAGTTCCACCTTTTGGTATATAACCATTTTTATACCCTCCACCTTGGAAAGGAGGGTATATTAACTTTGTCATTCCGTTTGTAACATCCTTAAATATTCGTCGATTTAACGATGTCCGTCTGTCTGTCTGTTGAAATCACGATTCAGCCCACATTATTTTACGTAGAGCGCCAAAATTTAGCAGAGCAATTTGTATTGTGTCTAGGATGGTTGGTATTGGAAATTAGGTATATCGGTTCACGTATTGGTATTTTGATGATTTATGCCACAGTTTTCCACGGATTTGTCTGAAAATTAGTATTTGTAGGTCGTAACGAGTCCCAGTTCGTGTGGTGAAACGTTGCATGTATGGGTCCACGATTTGGTATAGCCCCCATATAACGGTACCTCCCGATTTTCTGTATTTTGATTATATTTGCCACATTTTTTCACGAATTTGTAGGTCATAATGGGTCCTAGTTCGTGTGGCAAAACACTGTATGTATAGGTCCAGGTTTTGGTATAGTCCCCATATAACGGTACCTCCCAATATTCGGTACTTTGATGATTTTTGACACATTTTTTACGAATTTCTCTGAAAATTGGTATTTGTAGATCACAATGGGTTCTAGCTCCGTTGGCGAAACCTTGCATGTGTAGGTCCACGATTTGGTATAGCCCCCATATAAAGGTACTTCCCGATATTCGGCATTTTAATGGTTGTTGCCACATTTCTTCTAATGTTCCCTTTACCCTAAGGTGGAGGGTATTAAAAGTTTGGCCCGGCCGAACTTAATGTTTTTTTTAATTGTTTTACCTTACAACACGTTCTTATATACAGATTGAAATTACCGTCCGATCCTCTAGAAAATTTTCACAAGGATAGGGTTAGGCTCAGAAGAACTAGGCCTATTGTTTTCAAAGATGTCCTCAATATATTTAGGGGTTGAAATGGACCAACAACTACAAATGTTCCTGATTTTGCCGTAATAAAGGACACGAAATCTTGCAAGAAGTTAGAGTTTAGGACAGCGGGTAGAATAGACCACTACTTTTGTGTGAAAAAAATACCAAATTCGATATCCAAAATACACAAAAGGCGAATTTCTGGCTTTTTATGCCAGAAGTTTATTTCGCTGACGAGTATAGCCAAATATCGTAGACAAGCAAATCATATAGATGAGTCTAAATTTAGAGATACAGAGGGGTATCCTGCATTTGGAGATGATCGATGAACCAAAAACAGAAACGACACGCCTGTGAAGAGAGTTAAGGACAAGGAAGAATTCTAGCATTTTGGATTACCATTGGATTATATTCAACTGTAAAATGGGCCACAACAACTAACAGCGCGACGGAGTGCGTAAATATGGTGCAATGTCCCTTGTCGAAATGCTAAGTGCTCCGTGACATAATTTTAAAAACGAAATCTTCCAATATAGATTTTGACATGAGGGGGCTTCTAACATATTGTAGTGACGACTGTAGCCTTTGCTTACTTGTTAATCATATTTTGAAAAACGAACCAAAAAGATCCCTAAGGTGAATCGTTTAAAGGGTTAACAATTTCGACCAAAATTATTCTTAAATTTTGGAATTTCCCTTTGCAATATGAACTGTAAAATGCCGATACTCTAAGAGCCTTTTAGTACGAAATTCCTAAGACCGTTTTTTAATCGCATGAAGAAGAGCCTAAAATGATCTAGGAAATTTCGAAATACAACTGTACGGTAAAGTACAAAAATTGGTAAAACTTCTAACCGATGCATCTTGATATTTCGTATGGAAGCTAAGGTACCTTCCCACAACAATTTTATTTATTTTTTTTTTTAAGTATTCAACGTATTTCCGACCAAATTGGATGTCACCTCAACGACATCTAGCTATTATCAATTTATATTTTAATTTCCAAAATGTCGTCCCATTTCCCGAATATATATTCCCAAGCCCTAATTGAAAAATAAAACACCAACGGTTGAATTTTTTCGTAAAACATTAAAGTTTCGTTTATTGTTTGCGTTTTCGTTTTTCGTTTTTTGATTCGTTAAAAAAAATGAGTTTTTTTGATATATATATTTTGTTTATTAAATAATTGGTATATAATTAGGTTTATTTACTGAGTTGTTTCTTTTTTTTTAAATATATATTTTACATAAATGTTTTTTATATTAATTTATATTAAGAAAACATAATATAAAAATTAAAAAAAATAATAAATACACAAAGAGAAAAAATCTCACAAATGTTTGCTTGGACATCAAATCAAGGAATACAAGGGATTCTGGGGGTTGAGAGTGGGGGGCATATGACTTAATTGTAATATATAAAACACATTATGAGTAGATTATATACAGATAATATTAAGTGTAATAATAATAATTGTAGTGGTAAATACAAAACATATAAATGCATTTTTATTAATTTAATAAAAATTGCTAAAAATTATGGTAGACTATTTTGTGTGGTAATAGATAAAAAGGGGATAGGGAAGAGCTGGGTTTTTTTAAAAATCATTTGTTTTGAGAGATAATAATTTTGAAATTTTGTGATTAAAAAAAAAATACTTAATATTACATTTATGTTAAAAAGGAGGATAGAATACTATTTACAACGTTAAAAAAATATTGAAAAAGTTGGAAGTTTGATTTAAAGGCCTGTGTTTGGAAAAAGTTGAAATAATATAGGGTTTGAAGTGCCCTGGGCCAAAGGAGAAATTTTTGTTATTTTCGTTTGTATAGAATAATTAAAAATGAATTCGATGGCATTTTTCTGAATATTTATTAACAATTTTTAATGAAAATTTCTAATAATTATAGTCTTTGGAAAATGATTAAATCAGAATTAATGAAAATTGCTGAAAATTATGGTTCTTTTTTGGAAATGGATTAAATCAGAATTAATTAAAATAAAAAAAATAAAAAAAATAAAAAAACTATTTTCAAAAAAAATTAAAATCTTTAATAAAACATTTATTTAGGACTGATTTTTTACAAAATAAAAACCTACTCAAACAAAATACACTACAAAAAATATTTTTTCCCATTTTTGAAACCAAAACCATTTTTTGGCCGCAGGAACTTTAGTGTAGCCCGAAAAAGGCACTGACATTTCATAGACATTCTCAAACCCCATATTGTTTTTTTTATCTTTCATATAAGAGCCCCTATTATTGTGTTTAGTTTTTAAAAATTAAATGAGAAATAGGCAAGTGGTATAAAATTTTGTAGAGAAAATAGAAAAAGGATTTAGGGAGATTCTATTTTTTTTTAAATACGACTTTGGGGTAAATTTATAAAAAAAACAGATTTTTTTTATAATTTTGTATTATTTGGACAATAAAATAACCCCTTTATCATAATTTTTTTTTTAATTTTTTGTTTGGGTTTAAATGTTAACTTCTAGAAAAAAATAATTTTGGAAAATTTGGAAAAATTACAGCTTGATTATTTTGTGAGTGTGTTCTCTATACCCTAAGAATGAAATATACAAATTTTTTTGTTAAAAATATAAACTTAAACGCTAAAAAAATATATAGACTATAATACATACATACATAAATACCTATGCTATAATATTTGGATGTATTTCTGGTTTTAATTAGAGATCCAATTCCCCAAAATGACAAACGAAAATACAATTCAAGTGGCGACTTATTTGAATTTCAATTCAATTTGCCCTTCGGCGAATCAGTTCTCTGTTTACACATAATTAAGGAATAACATACATTTTCTTTATACATTGTGGACACAGAAAAAAAAAAAGTTTTTAAAAATAATAATAAAATATATTTTTGTTTAATTTATTAATTAATTAATTAGTTAATTATTGTATCATAAATCACACTTGAATATTGCTACTGGTTTCCATACATGGTACGACGCATTAACTTGAATGTTTTGTTTTTATCAAAGAAACAAACATTTGAAATCAACAACAACAACTTAAGATATTATATTTTACAAAATAAAAAAAATACTCAAAAAAACGTAATAACAACAAGTACTAAAACTGTTTTATATATTTATTTATTTAAATGTATTTTGTTGCGTTTCTGACTCTTTAAACTTCCTGCGCAAATGATTTGTGGCTTTTAATTCTTGGAATATTTTTTTTTTGTATTTTTTCGAGAAGGAATGAAACTTTTTGGCTTCCAAAAATCACGAAAAAATGTAAACAATTTAATGTTTTGGATATAAACTTTTTGCACACAGACACACACTCAAATTTCCATAGAGATTAAAACTTGACATGTACTTGATGTACAAATGTTTATATGCCTTATTAATGAGTTTGTTTTTTGTTTGGCTTTTTTCGGATTTCATGTGTGTAGCAGGTTAAAAATCCTTCCTTAATGATAACATATCAAATTCTGAAACATTATCGGGTTTTGGAATTTTTTCATTATTTAAACACTCTCTGCTGCTGCTGTTGACTGTGGCTCTGAAGGAAATAATAAGTTCTTTGACTTATACCCAAGGTAAACTTATTTATTAGAGATTTTTATTCTGGAAAAATTTCAAACAAATAAGTGGTGTAAGTCGTATTATTATTATTATTTTTTTTTTTTTTTTTGAAAAAAAAAAAACAAAAATGGCATGAGTTCTAGAATGGTGTGGAAGGTATTTGATGTAGATTAAAAAAAATATAAAATGTGAATAAATGAAATAATACTGTATTGGTTTAAGTATAGAAAAGTGGGCAATTTTGATATGTCTGCTTGGCATTAGAACTGGCTTTGGAGTCTGAAAATGTATTTTTAATACATTTCTGTATTTCTCAAGCTTCTATGAAATCAGAATGACACAATTAATCTACATAACAAAAATTTATCATTTGGCAATATTTTCTTTATTAAAAAAAAAAAAAAAAATATTGGAAAAATCTGATTTTCGGAAAAAAATTGATTTATGGAAAAGACTTTCCATTCTTCTGCCTTTTATATGTTACCCTTTTTTCTAAAATATTCTATAAAAAGTTTTATTTTTATGCTTTGTTTCAAGTTTTGTTTATTCTCATCTTTAATTATTGCTCAAAGTCTGCTGAAAAAAGCTTCTTTTTCATACTCCGTTTCAAGTTTGGATTTTTCTAATTTTATGTAAAAACATAATTTTTTTTTACAAAACTTTTCTTCCTTAACTCCTACTTTTAAATAAAAAAATAAGATCTCAGAAAGAATAATGAAGTTCTGCTTAAGGCAAAGCTGAAGAAAGAATCTCGATTTTGTGTAAAAAGATTATTCAGGCAATCATTATAGAATCGTAGAATAACTAAAGCTTATTTGAGAAACTCTTATGGTGGGGGTACATAAGCAGCTTGGCATCATGGTTAGGTATATGAATGTCAAATTATAAAGGGAAACGACGGCAGAATTCCAATGCGGCACTGGCATCCCTTTATGATATGTCACAAAGTATGACAAGACTTCAAGCTGTTTATGTACTTACACCTTAAGTCCACCTTTCGGCATCATGCAATAATTCTGAATAGAATGTTTCAATTTTATATAATACTCCAAAGTAACATTAGTTTTTCAAAGACATATTGGAGTTATAGCTTCGACCCCGGCAAAAATTTCGGTTTTATGAAAAAAAAACAATAACTTTCCTCGAACCACTTATGTTTTTTGGAACGGATTTTCAGAAATGTCTGTTTTAAGTATAAATTAGAAGCATATCTCTTAGTTTAAACTCTTTTTATTGGAAAATATTACTGGTGTTTCGTTGGCTTCGTATTGGAGACAAAGTTTATAGATCGGAAATGGGATTTGCTTCTTATCAGAGGCTTTCGAGAAGTTTTATCCTGAACTTTTGTAACATATTCAAATTCAATTCCTTAACAAAATTTAGAAAAGTTGCAGAGCTTTCAATGGAAATTCATTTTTAATAGTTAACTCTTTTCACTCAAAAAAACTTTTAAAAATCGTGCTATTTTGGTGGTTTTATATTGGAGACAACCTTTACAGGTCGGAAAGGGAATTTGTTTCTTATATAAAGCTTTCGAACAGTTTCATCCTGAATTTTTTGACATTACAATTCCAACCAACTTTGGAAGAGTTTCAGGACGCTTGACACTGTCGATCCTTATCCGCTTTTCCACAGAGCTTTTATTAGTTATAATTGGTGTACATTTTAAAGTTTTTTTTTTTTTTTGGCTAAAAAACATTTTTAAGAAATACCATCATTTGAGCATTGAGCAACAAAAAAGGAGAAGCTTTAAATTTATTTAAAACGGAATAAGAAAAATTCTAAAAGCTTTCTATGTTCTAAAATGTATTTTTTTATTATTGCAATATATGAGTTCTAAAAGCTTCAACTTAAACGTTATGATCTGAACATTGTGTTCAAAGTTAAAAAAGCATTCAAATTGTTTATATAGAAATGAATGAATTATAAAAGCTTTCAAAATAACACAGGTATTTCAATTTGAGTAGATTCTAAAAGCTTTCAACTTTGTAAACTGTTTCGAAATTATCAGTTGACGTTGCTAAAACTAAGAGCTTTATTTAAAGTCAAGTCTATATACAAGCTTATAATTTCTCTCAATGCTTTCCTACCAAAAGAAGCTTTAATACGTAGCAATTTCCAAACCTTTAATTATCTTTGATTTGTTTTGTAAGCTTTCCTATTTAGGTGGAGTCAGAGCATAAGAATAAATAATTTCTGAAAAAATTGTACCACTAAATTCCTTAAAAAACTTTTGAGTCTTTTGGAATTTAAATTGGAGCTTTTTACAAGAACAACAATTTCTAAGTTCAAAGTGCATCTATCTGACGAGTGTTGGAACTTTAAGTTTTGTTCTGAAATAAAACTAACATGAGTGGCACAAAAAGACTGAAAGCTTTCCGAATTATTTAAAGCTATTTATATATTCGTATGACTATTTTTATAAATTTTCTAATACGTTTTTCCTATTTTCAGATTCTGCTAAGCTTGATTCATTAAAGCTCCTTACAAGGTAAGTAGTACCATTTTTCAAAGTTGTTGAGCTTTAGACAAATTTACATTATTTATTTTTTTTTAATTTAATTGTTTTTAAGAATTTTAGTTTAAAAGCTTTTTTAGTCGGAAAAGATCGCAATGAAAACTCGTCAAACACTTACTGCGGTCCTAGATTTAATGATTCACCTAAGCTTTTAATTAAACAATATCTTTTTGACCACTTGTTTCCAGATTTTTAATGAAAACCCTGAAATCGCCATTAGAAACTCTATTTATGAAAAGATCCCTTTATTGTTTTCCCAGGTATAATAAATTACCAAAACTATTGATTAGACTTATGAAAGCTTATAATTAAACTTGGGGAAACAATGAAAGCAATTTCACTCAAATAAAGATTTTTAATTGAATTCTTTTAAGAGCTTTAAAATCGTTTAGAAAAAAAAACTCTTTTTAAAAGAGAGGTTTATGTGAAAATGTTTTGATTAGTTTAGTTCGGTTCAAGCAAGGTTCCCCTTGAGTTGTGAATTTTTGGATTTTGGATTTTATCGCTTTATATTTCAGTGGCAATTTTTTACTGATATTTTTGCTGTTAAGAATGAACAAAGCTTTTTTGTAGCTTTTGGTGATATTTTTTAGATGTTTCAAGCTTCTCTGTTTTTTTTTTTTTTTTTTTTTTTTTGCTTTCAGAAAATGTTAGTGTCGATGTCTTGTAACACGTCTGAAGATTTAACTCAAAATCTAAATAGTACTAATCGTCCTAAATAGCTTTTTCTCCAAAGCTTAAAAGCTCATTTCTACGTTGTTTAGCTGCCCATAAAATCAGATATTTTTTACAATGGACATATAGCGGTTACGACTTTCGTACTTTGAATATTTATCTCAAAACTTAAATATCACTCATTGGCATCAAAATCATTTTCTCCAAAGCTAAAAAGCTCATTATGAAAGCGCGTACTTTTTATCGTGAATATATAACTATTTCCATGCTAATTAATGTCTTTGGTTATCTGAAGATTTATTTCAAAACTCAAATAGGTTTCATTGGCCTTAACAGCTTTTTCTCCAGAGCTAAAAAGCTTCTTTCTACACCAGGGAGTCTATGAAAGAGTATAATTTTATCATAAATATATAACTTTCCACTGCTTGATCGAAAAACAATTAAAAGCTTCCGAGACATTGAAGCACAGAAAATGTATTATTTAAGTCCTCATTAGCCTTGAAAGGTTTTTCTCAAAGCATAAAATCTCATTTCTAGGTTATAGCGACTATAAATCTATTTTAACCTTGAGTATACAACTGTTTCCTTGTTTAGTTCTAAAAACTTTCAAAGCTTATGAGATGTTTAAGCAATGATAATAGATAGCAGTCAAGTAATTTTATTTCTGGACTTTTTTAGAGTATTTTTAAAGTCTATAGAGCTTTCAAGCTTTTCATGCCATTTTTTCAAATGAAAATATTTTCTAACTTTTTCTTATTATTTTCTTCCTTCCTTTAGCTTTCTCTCTCTGTGTATTTTGCACAGTTCCTGTATTCCAGCATTCTATAGTAAATTACGTTACATTTCACTTTAACGTCATAGATGCTGTGGGTTTTTCAACAGTTTTGCAAGAGATATTTTACAAAAATTCCCCTTAAGCTTTTTTACAGAAAGCTTTCAACCGGGATTCATTCCAATTCTCAGGGTTTGTTTTTTGTTTTTGGTTTTGCCCGAATTAAAAACCACAAATTCATTAGCTTTAGCCTAGAGATATCTTCTTTTCACTTTAGTACTAATACTTTTGTGGGAATTTGTATGGGGTGTGTGGGGAGACGTTGTGTATGCATTTTTGTAAGTTAGTTTCACTTTGAGCAAAATTTAACTACAAAACATTAAAAATTGGTGTAAACAAAAAAAATTTGTAATAATAAAATAATAAATTTGAACTATGGCTTCCACTAGATTGTAGGGAGTAAAACAATGAAGGAAAAAAAAAGCTGGCTTAACTTGATTTCGGTGCATGATATGTTGACCAAAATCGTAGCAATAATGGCATATCTTCCTGCTGTTGTTGTTGGCTGGAAGTTTCTTGGGGTTTAGCTGTGGTACTTGTTGTTGTCGTTGATGATGATGATGACGATGATTCTTTGTTGGATGAGCCATCTAAACGCCAGGATATGGGTAACCACCAAAAGGATCCATAGGCACTATCATCCGCCACTTCATCATCATCATCATGGGTTTCAATGTTTTCATCATCATTTTCGCCAGACGATTTAGATTCTCTTGTTGAGGTTTCCTCTGGATTGGCCTCTGTACTTGTCGTTGAGGAAATATCTTCATTTGCTGTTGTTGTTGTTGTTGCTTTCTTACCTTGCTTGTAATCTAAACTATTTAAACCATTTATCCGTATAATTTTACTATTTCTATGACTACGATTGCTTACTACTAGGCTAGCAGCATTTGGTGTTGTTGTTGTTGTTGCAGTTGTTTCTGTTTGCCCACTGGAGGTACTGGGCGCAACAGCGGAGCTTTCTTCATTCTCCTCGAAATTGCCAAGTGATGTTTCACTTGTTTTCGAATTTCCGGAAACCTCAGGGGATTTTTCCGTTGTTGTTGTAGTTGTTGTGGTTTTTATCAACGGCATAATTTTCGACCATATTTTTGTTGTTTCCAGTGAATATTTCATGGCAGAACTGGCTGAACTTTCACTTGGTGCCGGAACGGGTGATGTTGATGCAGCGGCTGGAGCCATTGGCTTGGGTGATGTATGAATTTCATTATCAACGTCATCGTTTTGTGATGTTGTTGTTGTTTTTGTCGTTTTTCTTGTTGTTGTTGTTGTAGTTTTCAATGTTGTCGCCTCAGCTGCGGTTAAGGTTATACCTGGACGTTTGCCCTTCACCAATTCATTAATTAAACGCAATTCTTCGGCCAGATCAATTTCACTTGTTGCTGCCGGAGCTTTTGCAGATACCTCTGCTGATGCTGACGTTACTGCTGTGGTAGAAGGCAAAGTGGTAGGCGCTGTTGTTGTTACTGTTGTCGTTGGTGTTTCCTTGGCTACATCAGATTTAAGTGCAGCACTTTCAAGATCTTGTTTGGCAAAGTGTTGATAGTAAAACCGGTCATTACTGGTACTGTTCTTGTTGTTGGCTTTATTGACATCGTTGTTGTTGTCGTTGTTATTGTTTTTGTTGTTGTCAATATTATCGTTGCCATTATTATGGACGGTAAGTAACGGTGTCACTGTTTCTCCGCTTGTTATTAATTCATCCGTTGTTGTCGTTGTCTCATGCTGGCTTGCCATAGCTCCAGATGTAGAAGCTGCCGATGATGCTGTAGTTGTTGTTGCTGGACTTGCTGTTGTTCTTGTGGCCAACACCTCGACCGGTTCTACTTTCGATTTCTGCTTTACATTACGTTGTTGATCTTTTTGTAATTCTTCAAAATCCTGAATCAATTGTTTCTTGTCCGAGGCAGGGGTCGTGGTGGAGGAGGTGGGAGTGATGGTTTCTTCATTTATTCTCGTGGTTGTTGTTGTTGTTGTTTTTGCTCTTGTCAAGGATGATTCGACTGCCTCTTGTTCTTGTGGTATTATTGTTGTAATTTCAATATTACCCTCAATAATGGTGGTATCATCCAATTGTATAGTTGTTAATGGATCTATTGTTGTGGTTTCCACAGCATTATCATCGTCAGCTTCGTCCTCCCTCTCCTTCATCTTCTGCCACATTTCAATATCATTACTCGAGGATGGGGTCAAGGTTGTTGTAAATTCATCATCCTGCTCCTCCTCCACCACTCCTTCCTCATTGACGTACTCATCATACAATGGATTCATGGTAACACTGCGAATAAATTCAGCCTTGGTTTGTTGCTCCACATCATCATCCGCCAAGGTGGTATGACCGCTGCTCATGAGATCCGGTAAAATTGTGGTCATTTCATCAACATTTTCAATTTGAACAACAGGATTTTCTAATTCCATTGGTTGGCTGCTGTTGGACTGCAACAAAGGTAAAGTGTCCAGGGCCATGATGGTTGAGGCAGTGGTATGATTTAACATTGGCATCAGGGATTCGGTTTGCAGCAAGGAATCCAAGTCATGGAAATTACTTTTTTCCTTGTCCCCTTCTTTCCGATTTTCCTCCTCCTCTTCTGTATCCATCATTGTGGTCACCAGGTGTATGGCCGAATCTTCATTGAACAAAGAAATGGTGTGGCGATTTTGATCATGGCCCTGGCCAGAGGCTGGCACCGATATGGCCTCCAAACTTGCCAAATTAAATTCACCGCCAGCTGGTAGGTGACTCAGCGTATGGGTCTTGGAAACATTACTGGCCTCCCCGGTCAAATCCTGGCTATTTGTTACATTCAAAGTTTGCGAAGTATTCACCACCAATTGTTTTTCCTCTTCCATCACAACTGGAGTTGGGGCCTGAGCTGAACCTCCCTCATTAGAAATTCCGGAATAATCTTCCATGGGATAATCATCGGTGGGAAATTTACTTTGAAAAATATTAAATTTCAATGGCTCATCTTGACTGGGTGGTTTCAGTTCCAACACCGTTTCCGTATGTGATTTTCCATCATTTCCAGCCGTCAAATACAGGGGAGGATTAAAGGGCATATTCCCAGCATTACTGGCATCACCCATAACCGGTTCATCTTCATAATCGTATTCCACATCGGCTGTGGGTGCATCACCCAATACCAGGCCCAAGACATCAATCAGCACTGCATTGGAACCCACCACAGTTGGGATACATTTCATATCGACCTGCTGATGACCTTCAGGACACTGTACCCTATGCGGCAGCGTGAAAATCGACTTGGGTGTAACTTTACGTGACTTGATTAGCTGCTTCTGTTCGGGCGGCAGCATTATCCATGCCTGCCATGCCAAATTTTCGGCCGTACTTTCAATGGGCTTCGAGGTTACCGGTAAGGCGGATGTTGTCATCATGACGCTACTCAAGGGCATCACCAGCAAAGTCATTAGCACTTGCAGCGCCACCAGTAGCCGTGCTATGCATATTGTGGGTGTGAAATCCATTTTGTTGGGGATTTCTTTTTCGTTTGGGGTTTTTTATTTTTGTTTTATTTTTCTCTCTCTCTCTCTCTCCCTATTCGTTGTATCTTCTCTTGTGCTTAGGTTTGCTGATTTTGGTTTAATTATTTTTCAATATTAGTTTTACGAAAAAAATGCAAATAATTGGTTTCTTGTATTTTCATAATACATTTAGGGTTTGGCGAACGCATTGACTGGCATTTCAAGGG
Source organism: Musca domestica (assembly GCF_030504385.1). Classification (NCBI taxonomy): domain Eukaryota; kingdom Metazoa; phylum Arthropoda; class Insecta; order Diptera; family Muscidae; genus Musca; species Musca domestica. The sequence continues at coordinate 27,629,575 of NW_026712249.1, read as the reverse complement.
GCCTCTCCCGTTGTAGTGGTTGGGGATTTTACCCAAGAATTTTGTTGCCACGAAATTATTTGTAGATTGTTGCAGCAAGCGTTTCTGTAAAGAGAAGAATATAGAGAGAGGAATTATTAGTATTTTTAGAAAAGAAAAAAATCTAAATTTTATATGAATTTGGGATCAGATATTAAATTGGATAAATTCATAGAAAAATTTCAAAATGATGGAATTTGTGGACGTGACTGTCCAGTTGTGGGAAAATATTAACAAAAAAATTGAGCTCTGAAACCCCGTTCCCACAATTAAAATCCTTATCCATAAAATTTTGAGTTTAAGGAAAGGGCTACGAAAGTCATGAAAGTGGAAAGAGATCAGAGTGATGGTACAATTTGACAGACTAGTTTGATTCTTCATTGGTTACATTACTAGAGGGTGAGATAAAAAAAAAACTGCAACCCACTGCAGACTGCTGTTATTTCTAAGCCACCGGTCCGACAGCTGTTAAAATTACTCCAGTGACAGCTCAATATATTGTTTACAAGCATAAAAAAGCATTTTGGTGAGCATTTTTCAGAAAACAGTTATTCGGGATGGAATTGAAGCGTGGTAGTGTGATTTCTTTATATTGGGCTGGAAAACCACAAGTGGCTATCGTTGGAGCACTCCAGCATTTAAATGTGAATACATCTTTTGTGTCTCGTACCATCACTCGTTACCGTGATAATGGTAGCGTAGCCCGACGTCAAGGAAGTGGACGAAAGAAACCAGCAATATCAGCAGAAATGGTTCGAAAAGTCAAGAAGCGACTTGTTTGAAACCCGCGTTGTAGTGGCCGAAAAATGGCTCGTGAGCTGAACATATCGCAATATTCCATTCGCAAATATTGAGTAAAGCTATTGAAATTCCAAAAAGTGCAAGAAATTACACCGCAGTTGCTTCGCTTGGCCGAAAGTGGTGAACTGCCGAATTTGGTTTCGTTCGTTGTCCAGCAGTTTGTAAACAAACAAAATGATCGTGTTTACTTGCCAAAGAGGTCAGCTGAAAATGTGCACCTTCGGTTGGACACCAGCTCAACTCAAGCGCCGGCCATTGTGAGTAAAAGCCGAATATTATCGCGAAAATATTGTGGATGGTGTATTAAAGCCTTGGGCACGCAAACATTTTGGCCGCAGACCTTGGACATTCCAACAGGACTCAGCACGCGCCAAAAAGAAGTTCCTTGCTTCATTTCCAGCAGCCACCAAAATCTCCGGATATCAATCCGTTGGACTATTGTGTCTATAGTATTTTGGAAAGCAAGGTTGGCACTAAAAAATATCAAAGTGTTGATCACCTCAAGCAAAGCAGCGTGTGACAGTTTCATTGGCCGTTTGAAGGCCATAATTCCGCAGAGCAGCGTGTGACAGTTTCATTGGCCGTTTGAAGGCCATAATTCGTGCCAAAGGTGACCAATTCGAACAAATCTAAACTTATCCTAAAATTTGATGCTATTTCCGATATTTTTTGGTTTCATTCAATAAAATTTAAGAAAAAAAAATGTAAAAAATTGGCATTTGACTTTGTTTCAGTTTTTTATCTCACCCTGTAACATGATGTCGGATAAAGATATATGTGGGGGCTATATCCAAATCTTAACCTACATCGATAAAATTTGACAGTGGTATTTCTGAGCTGCATTTCATAGATATCCCCAAACATCGTTGTTACGGAGTGCATATTACGGCTGTGGGTAACAAATATAACAAATCGTATATGGGAGCTATAGCTATATCTGAACCGATTTTCACCAAATTTGACATATTTGTTTCTAAGCTCAATTTTGTTGTTAGTGCCATATTCCATCCCAGTTGGCTTAATATTACACGTTTTATGCATAATACTAAAAGGTAAATCGGGAGCTATATCAAAATTTGAACCAATCTCGATAAATTTTAGCAAAGGTATTTCTGAGCTGAATTTGATATATTTCCCCAAATATTGTTGGTACAGGGTGCATATTACGGCTGCGGAGGATAAAAATAACAAATCGTATGAACATTATATATGGGAGCTATAGCTATATCTGAACCGATTTCCATCAAATTTGGCATACTTATTTTCAGGTCTAATTTGGTTGTATGTGCAAAATTCCATAGAGTTCGGGCTGATATTACACGTTTGGTGCACAATAAAAGGCAAATCGGACGAAGATGTATGTGGGAGCTGTATCTAAATTTTGACCGATTATCTCCAATTTCGGTAGGGTTCGTCCTTGGGTCCAACAAATTACTTGTGCAAAATTTCATCTAGATCGGGCAATTATTGCGAACTGTATATTCTTTACAAAAATACATATGTAGTTCTTTAGGCGAGAAAATTGCACCACAAATTCACTATCCTTCTATCAAAACCCATTTAAACCTGCCCATGATTTGCGACATAGGTGCAAACACCAATACCATTAAAATAATCAAATAAAACAATAACAATATTATAATTAAATTTATATTCTGATGTGTTTCGTTTGTAATGCATATTGAGACATAACAACATAGCTCAGGTAATACAACCATCGAATGAAGTAATAAAGTAACGGTGGCTGTGTGTGTGTGTGTGTGTCTGTACCTGTATGCGTGTGATAATGATAACTGCATTATCATTAACATGTTTTATTATTATTATTGTTATTTTTATTGTTATTATTATGATTATGTTGCTGATGTTGTCTATAGGCCTATCTGTCTGTCTGTCCGTCAGCCGTTTACATTATTATGAAATTTGTTAATTTCTGATAAAAAAAGAACAACAACAGCAGCAGCAGCAGAACATCGCATCACATCATTCATATGACCGAGTGCGGGAATGGTGTATCATCATATCTTTCATCTTGTTTATGATGTGATGAATTTTTGTTTCCACCTCTTAGCTCCTCTCAATGTTCTGAAATATTTTTTTTTATTTGATAAATGTTTCAACATTGCGTTAATGTGTTGCTTTTTCTCTCTTTTCCAAACACCGCCTAGGTGTACAAGGTTAAGTATTCATCATCATCATCATCATTGTAGCCAGCAGCAGCCTACTGGTTTTTATTTTCCACTTGGATTTTTTTTTGGTAATTTTATTTGCTTGTTATATTTTTATGGGCTGCAAGCCCACCTCTAAGTGCAATAGAATTATTATTTGGAGAGAGGGAGGAGGTAAGAAAACAAACAATGATGATCTTGTAAGTTCTAAGAATGTTGATGGCGTTCTTTGTTCTGTTGACTCGGTAATTTTTTTTAGCTACATACCAGAATAAAATTGTATGTATTTTTATTATTTTGTTACCGAAAAAAAATGTTAAGTGTTTATTGGAACAATAAATTCGGAGTCTTCTTTCTTAGGTTTGATATGGATGGTTGGAGGGTCATGAGTTAAAAAAAAGTTCTGTCTGCATTCTATCATCTCTGCAACAACAGTAACCGTATGTGATAAGGTTAATGGCATAGCCCCCATTATGCTAACGGTTTTTTTTGTTCTCTGTTCATTTTGACTGACAGCTACTGATGCGCTCCAACCTGTATACTCAAAATAAATTCTTGATGAACTTCACATACACACATAAGTATCTTACAAAATAATATTCCCATCACTCCATTCTTACCACACATTCCGGATGTGTAAATTTTTGATGGATTGTTTCATTGGAAATTTCAAGTGGAAATAAAATGACAGATCTACCGTTCCCATGACTTGATGGAACCAATATGAAATTTTCAAATTCTATGTTCAATTAAATAGAGTGCTTAAGCTATTTCGGAAAGATTTGAATTAATTTCACATGGAAAATAGATATGAAATTTGGAAAGCTGTTTCCAAGTGACACTGACCAGCTGTTCTAATAGTTTGCATTGGATTGGAAAAAAACTAAACAAAATTTTGAATTTTTCAAATTTTGAAGAATTCGAGGAATGGGAAATCTATTTCGATCCTACTTTAATAAGAAGGTAATATATTTATACCCTACAGCACATAGTGGTAAGGGTATTATGTCTTTCTGCATTTGTTTGTAGCACGGAGAAGGAAGAGAAATAGGCCCACAGTTATTTTTGAGGAGAATCACTTTTTGAGTCGATGTCAGTCCGTCCGTCTATATGCCCGTCAGTCCATGTATTTTTGTGAACAGGTCGCATTTAATATCCGATTGTGATGAAATTTTCCAAACAATATTTGTTTGGCCCAAGTACGGACACTATTGAAATTGGTGAGAATCGGTTAAAATTTAGATATAGCTCCCATATATATCTACGACCGATTTTATGCTAATTGTGCACCAAATGGCTAATATCAGTCTACGTGGCGTGAATTTTGGCACGTCCGACAGAATTTAGTTTAGAAGAAAGTACATTAAATTTGGAGAAAATCGGTTCAGATATTGCTATAGCTCCCACATACAGGGTGAGATAACAAAAAACTGCAATAAAGTCAAATGTCATAATTTTTTAATTTAAATTTTTTGAATGAAAGTAAAAAATGTCGGAAACTGCATCAAATTTTAGAATAACTTTAGAATTGTTCAAATTGGTCACATTTGACACGAATTATGGCCTTCAAACGGCCAATGAAACTGTCACACGCTGCCCGAATGTTGGCATTAAAAATACCAAATTGATCGACACTTTGGTATTTTTAATGCCAACCTTGCTTTTTAAAATAATCCAGACAAAATAGTCCAACGGATTGATCGGAGAGCGACCCTAGACTGTTTAGGCCTCCCACACCATCACCATGGCCGGCGCATGAGTTTTACTGGCCAACCGAAGGTGCACATTTTCAACTGACCTCTTTGGCAAGTAAACACGATCATTTTGTTTGTTTAAAAAACGCTGGACAACGAATATTTTCTCATCGGAGAAAACCAAATTCGGCAGTTCACCACCTTCAGACAAACGAAGCGACTCTTTAGCTCTTTTGAGTCTATTTTCTTTCTGTTGCGGTGTAAGTTCTTGAACTTTTTGGAATTTCAATGGCTTTATCCCGAGCTCATTTTTCAATATTTTCCGAATGGAATATTACGATATGTTGAGCTAACGAGCCATTTTTCGGCCACTGCGACGCGGGTTTCGATCAAGTTGCTTCTGTACTTTTCAAACCATGAACCATTTCTGTTCATGTTGCTGTTTTCTTCCGTCCACTTCCTTGACGTCGGACAGACACAAAAGATTTATTAACATTTAAATGCTGGAGTGCTCTAACGATAGCCACTTGTGGTTTTCCAACCAAATATAAAGAAATCACACTATCACGCTTGAATTCCATCACGAATAACTTTTTTCTGGAAAATTCTCAACAAAATGCTTTTGAACGCTTGTAAACAATATAATGAGCTGTCACTGGAATAATTTTAACAGCTGTCGGACAAGTGGCTTAGAAATGACAGCACTCTGAAATTGGTTGCAGTTTTTTCATGTCACCCTGTGTATAAAAAAAAATCAGCAACATTTTGAAAGTTTGGATTGTTGAGGAAATTGAATTTTATTTCGATCCTCCCCTAATTATTAGATGATATATGTTTGTCATAATTTATTATTTAGAACTGATCAAATATTTTTCAAAAGATTTCCGCAATCTTTAAAAGTTGAAAATTTCGTAGTCATTAACTTCAAACATATTTATTGTATCCCATCTAATTTATGAAACTATATAAAAATTTATTGATGCGACCTTGGTTAGCACTTCTGAAAACTTTTTGTTTTATAACACAAATATTATTTTTATACCATTTTTATAAGATCCACAATGAAAATCATTTTTCTAATTGGAAAACATAGTAAATTCCATAGCATTTTTCTCAAATCATACATCAAAAACAAGAATGTTATCCATGTGACTTTTTTGAAGCAAATTAAAAAAAAATACCCACATTATTTAAACATTGAGGAAGCCATAAAACACAATATTTTGACGTGGAAGTAGTAGTGCCGCTACTTGGCGACAATGATGGCCAACGGGGTTTTCCCATGACATTTTCATGTTGGTGGTTAACTGTTTTAATTTTTTATTTCCCAAAAAAAAAAAAAAAAAAAAAAAACAGAAGAATGTAGATCATTGTAAAATAATAATAATGTGAGAATTTTGATTGTTAGGGCTAACCCCCATCATGGTGAAATATGTGGGTAGTTATGTTCAAGTGTTGTTTTGTTTGTTTTTTTTTTTTTCGGTTGAGACTAGTATGAGAAATACATTTTTGTGAGGGAAATATAATACTAAAAAATTGTAGATTTTGTGGAAGGTGTTTTTCCATTTGGGCGCCAGTTTGCATATGAAATATGCTAACATAGTTTTTCAATCATTTCCAGTATTTGAATATTTAAATAACATAATATTCAAATAATATTTTTTGAAGGATCAATAAATGTGGATTTTTAAACAACATTTTATCAAGGGCCAATATACGTGGACTGCTAAATAATTTTTTTATCGAGGACCAATAAGCGCGGATTTTTAAAGAATATTTTACCGATGACCAATAAATGTTGTGTTTTAAAAGTATTTATTTTTCAAGGATCAATAAATGTGGATTTTTAAAGAATATGTTTTCAAGAATATTTTTTTCCAACATTAAACGTAGACTTTAAAGAATATATTTTTAAGGACCAATAAACCTGAATTTTTAAGGAATATTTTTTTAAGCTCTAATAAACGTGGACTTTGTAACTTAACTTGAATTGGGTATATGAAAAGTTGGATGAACATATGAAATATTTTAATATATTTTTGGCATTTGTAGAATTTATGAACTTTGAATGTTTTTTTTTTTTTTTTTTTTGCATATATATCAAATGTTTATATTTTATATGTTTTTCGTATTTTTAAAAAATGACATATGTGAGCGATATATGGAATATACAATCAACAGTTTTTGCTTATGCAAATTGCATTTTTTTAACATTTATTCTGTAATCTCCATAGGACTCAACTGCAATCAAAAAGTGTGTATGTTGATCAAATTTGATACCAACCTATACCAATCTTATTTATTATTTATACTTAAAAGCATGAATTAGACATATGCAATAACTATTCCAATGTGGAAAAACATATACAAAATATTTTTTGAATAAGTATGGTGATTTAAATGTATGTCCTCTTTTGTATCTTTCAATAATAGGTTTTCCTTCTAAAACTTTGGTCTCTGGGTAATTAAGAAGTGGATATTGACCTTACCCTATTTGACCTCTAAATTTTCATTCCTGTCCAAACTAATGAGGAAACCTAAATGTTGACACTTAACAAACATAAAATAGATAAATCACAAATCGGGATTTTTTAGTTCATTCAATTTTTTAGAGAGTACTTTTGTTAGTTCTTTGAACTTTCACTAATCTCAAGGCTGGTCATTTACTTTTCATTTTTAAAAGCTAAAAAGTCTCTTACAAAACCCGTCTTTATCTTACAAAAACTAGCTTTTAATACCCAAACCTAGGTCAGTGACTTACTGAAAATGCGAATTTTGACCTTTCACTTTTTGACCTCCACCTCCCCTCCCAACGAAAAAAAAAAACAGAAAATGAAATTTAGCCACTTCTGGCTTTGGCGATAATGATTTTCCATCACTATCGATTTATACTACTTCTAAAAAGTCGATTACACGCACACCCCCGCTTATAAAGTATGATGGTGGGCCTCCAATTATTTTTTGTGCCGTCACTCAAGCGTGATTTGGGGTTGACAGTTGCTGTTTCTGTGGTAGCAAAGGTTACAAAGGTAATCACAAATTTTTCCCCAACCAACACCACCTCCCCATATTAAATTATGTTATATGTTAACTAAAAAATGAAACTTCAAAGCACTTGTCACTACATGACCACCATTGACCGTTCAGTGACCGATAAATAAATACCACAAATATAAATTGTATTGTTATTATTGTGGTCGAGAATAATTGAAGTTTTGTTTTTGCAAGCCTCTTTTTTTTGTAAATGTAAGAATTTGAAAAAAAACCCTACGTCTATTGACATATAATCAAGTGCGTGTCCAATGTGTTTAACTAGCCATAATAAATTTGATAAGTAAATTACATTAGAACAAATATTACAATTATAGCTTTCAGTTGGGAACAGTGGGGTGGAAGAAATTTAATTCTAGGAAATGCCTTGAAACAAAAAAAAAGACTTATTGCCTTTTAAAATCAGTTCAAATCTGTTTATAATTATAACGTCTTTCCATGCATTAAAATTTCTTGTGAAAAAAGTAGGTCATCTCTTGTTAACATTTCTGAAATCTATTTTGCCATTTTTAAAAGAAAACAATTGAACCTATCAAATAAAAAATTGTCCTATGTCGGAAATTTGTTTCCTTGAAATGAGTAAAATTTCTTAAAAAACTCACGAAAAATTACGATATTTTCAAAATAAGAACGAATTGGGGTTTATAGATATTCTGGAGTATTTTTTTTTTTTTTTTTTGGTACATTAGGTTATAATATTTAGGATAGCAGTAAAAACCCTATATTTTCTAATTAAAAATATTGGGCCAAAAGGTGACAGGTGAAAGCGAGGTAGGTGCTTGAAGAGCCTCAGGCTTTATTTTTGAAAATACTTTTTTATTACTTTCTAAAGATTTCTTTTTTTTTGTGAAAAAAGGATCGTTGTCTTATAGAACTGGTGTATTTATGTCTGTTGAGTAATGAATTTCCCAAATTTAAAATTTTAATGGGCAAACAATTCCAAAGACAAGGTACACAAGGAGAAATTTTCTAATTTTCTAATCTGACTGAGAATCAATGCCAAGTCGAAACGGTGGAAGCTCGAATTTTGAAATTTTACACGCGCGTTATTCTTGTTGCATTGGCGTGTTATAAGGCTGCGTTTTTAGAAAATCCTACTAAAAAGGCACGAAAAGTTCTAAAAAATTAATACAGAGTGCAGGATAGATGTACCATTGGGTTTTTGGGTCACAATTACGAAAAGTTCTGCCTTGGTAGTAAACTCCCTAAGATTACAACTTGGAATTATGTGAACGGATAGTGCTACAAACTTGAAATTTGTTATGAGAATCAAGGTTGGATATTCTTAAAAAAATTTTCGAATAGGTTTCTGAAAGTCATTCTTTAAATATCCATGACAAATGTTTTGATGTTCTAAATTCCTAAATGGTACCATTTGGTATTATGTGAATGGATGGGGTATGAGAATCAAGGTTCGATGGTGAGATTGATATATGACGGTGATTTTGGAAATCTGTACTAAGTGTGCGAACTGTGCTGAATGGTACTAATTTTGGAATAGTTTCGTTTGGGTGAAGAATGGAGCTGGAATCTCGAAGTTTTACTTTTGGGAACCCCGTTGGTGTTAGGTTTGAGATATGTTTGGAAATGTGTTTCGAAATTACTAAATGGTTTAAAAATTGGTACAAATTGGTATTGGGTGAACGGGTGAAACTAAAATTTTGAAATTATGTATTTGGGACCCTAATTGGTTGGTGGTTCATTTGTGATAAAGAGGTGGTTTTGAAGAAATGAGCTTCGTGCACGAAAATTACTAAATGGTACTAAAATTGGTATAAATTGATGTTGGCTTGAAATCTGAAATTTGGTGTGAGGCCGCTGTTGATGTGTAGATTTGACATATGGAAATGGTTTTGGAAATATGTACTTTCAATGTACGAAAAGAACTAAATGACACTAAATTCGGTCTTCGTTAAAGGAATAAAAATAAAATTATGGCCTTCAAACGGCCAATGAACCCGTCGCACGCTGCCCGAATGTTGCTCTGCGGTATTTTGGCCCATTGCCGGCGAAGCGCTTGCTTGAGGTGATCGACTCTTTGGTATTTTTTGGTGCCAACCTTGCTTCCCAAAATACTCCAGACACAATAGTCCAACGGATTGGTATCCGGAGATTTAGGTGGCCATTGTGCGCTGAAAATGAAGCGAGGAACCTCATTTTGTAACCATTCTTGGATGGCGCTACTCAGCACGCGCTGATAACAAAATCAAAATTTCAAAATATCAAGTTTCCAATTTCGGATAAGATTCCAACCTATTTGGCTGCCATTTGGGTCTCCATATAAACATTTGTCCGTATATCCATACCATTTAGTTTAGGGCCTATATGACGCTACTTCCTGAAATGTAGTATTTGGAAGGTTTCAGTTTCTGTATTTCGAAGATTTGAGCCCCAAACTTCAATTCCAATTGCATGTGATGTATTTCTGTAAATTTTTTAATATTTGGAGCCTTTCTGAAAATTTCAGCACAAAAATTTTAACTGAATTGGTTTTTATTTGGAATATTCGGTTTTTCATAGAATATGAATTTAAATTGCACAAAAAACAAAGGACTTTTGGAGTCGATCTATCTATATCTGTCCGTTTTGCTGTTTGCTGCACACGATACCTCTAGAAGGGAATATCAGATTTAAGCAAAACCAGATACGTCGAAATATTTCTATTTCACTTACATCAATTTTAAAGATTTGTGCCATTGGGCCTCTGCTTCTTGGCATTGTTTTTTTTTTTTTTTTTAATGCTAGGTCTTTACAAGGTAAAAAAAAGTAGCTAAGTTCGGCCTGGCCGAACTTTTAATACCATCCACCAATCCACAAATTTCTTGTAAAAATGCCGTTTAAATAAAAAATCGTAATATAGGGGCTATACGAAAACATCAACATGGATACGCAATTTTTAGTCAGAGGCTGTAATGCCCATGATGAATTTTAAATAGCAATTCCAGTCTAAAATGTCTCTAATATTATAAGAATACCGAATATTGGGAGGTATCGTTACATAGGGGCTATACGAAGACGTGGACCGACTAGACCCAATTACGAACTTAACCTGCCTACTGGCAAAATATGTACACATTTGTGCAAAATTTTAGGTTTCTATCTTATTTCGTTCGAAAGATACCGTGATTACAATAGACAGACAGGCATCGCTAAATTGACTTAGAATCTGATCAAGAATTAAAATTCGAAGCTGATCAAGAACATATACTTTTTGGGTCCGACATGGGTATTTCGAGAAGTATGGTGGAGGGTATAAAAATTTAAAACCGAACTACTCTTTAGTACGTTCCTCACAAAAATTTTGAATAATCGTAAGAACTGAGTTTCACATTTTGTCTGTTCATATGAAATTTAGTACACATGTCTCCCAAGATTGTAAACATTTAAAAAATACATAAATGGAGACCACAGACCACGATTTCTTCCAAATGTCGAGCAGAAAAATATTTGTATGAAATCTAAGCAAGCCGAGAACATTTACGTCCACAAAATTTATAAGAATCTCATAAAATTTCAATGAATCCAATTTTTTTCTTACTTCGAAAATCTCAATATTAATACTAAAATTAAATAAAATACGAAGATAAGAGGTTGTGTACCATAGGCTGACGGTTGAAAAGCTCTCGGTAAGAAATATTGATAATTGTCTTTAATATGCTTTTTAACATTTTTACAAATCGATTAAAAAATACATTTCCATCTCCAAATAAAAAATGATTTTTTTCTAAATTTTTGTCCAATAACAGCCCACTGTGTTGGGTTATAAGATGACTGTCATAGAACATCAAACAAAAATATTGTACACCTGTTGTCTGTCAAACAAAAGCAATAGCCACAGTAATCTCTCCGTGTAAATTTAACATAATGGGACGGTGGCTGGCTGGTTGGTTGGTGGGCTGCGCACATATGTCTACTTAGCAAGCAGCCAACTATTGACAGGTTGTCTGTCCATCATCGGTTTACTATATTCCATAGTAAAAGTATTACCTGAAATGCTGTAATACCTTGCTGGGGTAAATATTGAAACGATAGCAAAAAAAGTCTGAAACGTACGAACTAATCTATAACAAAAGAACAATAGGCAATTGCTAATAATACAATGTTGTTGTTAGGGCTGGTATTTTCCCTTGATTTTCTTTTCAATACACTCTATTTTTTCCACAAAGTACAATGACCCAGAATTTTTTTTTTACACATACACCTTCGAACACAAATAGATTTTAAATAATGAAAAAAATACTATTTTACAATAATTTGTTGTAACAAAAAAAAATTTAATGTAAATTCAAATTCAAATGCGCCATACAAGGGTAATTGTAATTAGTTTTTCTTTTGTTGTAATACCAGATTTAAGGTTGTTGTAGTTTGTGAATGCGAAAATTGAATTCGCTGGCATTTTTCTAAATTTTTTGTTTGAAAGATTGTCATCAGTGTTTTTTTTTTGCTACTGCGACGTAATCATCATCGTCAATTGATTCGATTGTTTCAAAAATCAATTGCCTTTTGTTTCAAACCGCCATTGATGCTCTAAATTTGTTGTCTATATATCATTAACAATTTATCTATAACAAAAATGGTGTTATTGTGTAAATAGTTTTTGTTGTTTTTTATTTTTTTTTTTTTTTTTGGCTTTAATAGAATAATTTCCTTTGTTGTTTTGCTGATTTGTAAACATTGAGGTTGCTTTTTTTGTTAATGATTGGAACAATATTCGTAAAGTGGTTTTCATTTTGCGTTTCATTATCAGCCACCAGACATCAGTTTTGTGATTAGCTACTTAGTGGTCCAGGGTTGTCGAGACAGTCTGAATTTTATTTTTTTTAATCGATTCTGAATTTTTTTTTTGGATTTTATGAACAACTCGCATGCGAAAAACGGAATTTATTTTAAAATAATTTATGGGTGTTTTTTTAGATAGTATTTAATAGAGGCCACTGTTTCCAAATTTGAAATCAAAAATGTTTTTAAATTTCTCAAATTGAAATTAGATTTCCAACCCTATTTCATGGTACAATAAAAAGGTAAGGTAGAGCTTCCAGCTGATTACAATTTTTTTCTAAGTGTGCCCGACTTCTGCCAATTTTGTGTGTGTATTTATTATTTTGAAAAATGAAAACAGAATATTTTCAAAACCAATGATTGGAAGACACGTACATGGCGACTCGCGCATCAAAGCTATTAACCAGTTTAGCAATGGAATTGAAAGATTGAACACTTAGGATCCTTTTTTGATAGAAAATCCAGGCATTTCATTAATTTTTGGCGCTATTTAAATCATTTTAAAAAAGAGGGAAAATATGAAAAAAAAAAAAAAAAGAAAATAATGAGTCTGGCAGGAAGCGGCATAGCCTCAAGGCTGTATTTCTGTAGTTTTATGAAACTGTTATACCTCCTTATTGTACCATGCCATATTTCTTCCCTTAATACCATTTAGAAATTCTTGTACTTTTTGGCACGTTCTTCAAAATTCACAACCACCATAAACCCCCCTCACAAAAAAGTGACCCTAGTACCAAATTTCAGATTTCAAGCTCTATGCCTTACTCATATACTAAATTTAGTACCGTTTAGTATTTTCGGTAAATATTTGAAAAAATTATCAACAACATTAAAAAAAATCCCTCTCCATCCAATCACCCAAAACCAAATTGTACCAAAATTAGTAGCATTTAGTACAGTTCTACACTCAGTAGACATTTCAAAAACCACCTCCTTGCAGACTAAGATGAAAAGCTGCAACCAACTTCAGACTGCTGTCATTTCTAAGCCACCCATCCGACAGCTGTTAAAATTATTCCAGAGACAGCTCATTATATTGTTTACAAGCCTACCAAAGCATTTTGGTGAGAATTTTCCAGAAAAAAAATTTAATCGTGATGGAATTCAAGTCTGATAGTGTGATTTCTTTATATTTGGCTGGAAAACTACAAGTGGCTATCGTTAGAGCACTCCAGCATTTAAATGTGAATAAATCTTTTGTGTCTTGTACCATCACTCGTTACCGTGATACCGGTAGCGTAGCCCGACGTCAAGGAAATGGACGGAAGAAAACAGCAATATCAGCAGAAATAGTTCGAAAAGTAAGGAAGCGACTTGATCGAAACCCGCGTCACAGTGGCCGAAAAGTTACTCGTGAGCTAAAGATATCGTAATATTCCATTCGGCAAATATTGAAAAATGAACTCGGGGCTCGTGAACATATCGCAATATTCCATTCGACAAATATTTAAAAATGAGCTCGGGGCAAAGCCATTGAAATTCCAAAAAACGCAAGAACTTACACGGCAACAGAAAGAAAATAGACTCAAAAGAGCTAAGGAGTTGGTTCGCTTGGCCGACAGTGGTGAATTGCCGAATTAGGTTTTCTCCGATGAGAAAACATTCGTTGTCCAGCAGTTTGTAAACCAACAAAATGATCGTGTTTACTTGCCAAAGAGCTCAGCTTAAAATGTGCACCTTCGGTTGACCACCAGAACTCAAGCGCAGGCCATGGTGATAGTGTGGGCTGCCATAACAGCCATAACAGATGGTCGCTCTCCGCTGGTATTAATCGACCGTGGCCCCCAAAGAATGATTACAAAATGAGGTTCCTCGCTTCATTTCCAGCGCACAATGCCCACCAAAATCTCCAGATACCATTTCGTTGGACTATAGTGTCTGGAGTATTTTGGAAAATAAGTTTGGCACTAAAAAATACCAACGTTTCGATCACCTCAAGCAAGCGCTTCACCGGGAATGGGCCAAACTACGGCAGAGCAACATTCGGGCAGCATGTATATCAACCCTGGTACTCACAACTTAATTCTTTTACCAAATATCCAAATTGTAGCTCCATCTGTTTACATGATAATAAATGGTACTTAATATAGTGTTTTTACTACTTTTAGTACACTTTAAGTTCCAAAAGTTCCAAAAAAGTCAACCCATCAGCTACCTTCAACCCAAAAATTTCAGAATTTTATCTCTATATTATCTCTTTCTTTGCTTAATATAAAATTCAATACCATTTAGAATTTTTTATACTGATTGGGTCGTTTTGCAAAATCCACCTCCATATATTAACCCCACCTCACAAAAAATTGACCCTAGTACAAAATTTCCGATTTCCAGCTGTAACCGTTCCCCATATATAAAATTTAATACCTTTAGTACTGGTCTTATTTTTTTGTAAATATTTCAAAAATTATCTTCAAATCCCTACCAGAGAGACACTAACAGTGATCCCAATATCTAAATTTCCAACTTTGAGATCCATCAGTGGACAAATCACCTCCTTATATCAACCCAATACCTCCACATTAATTCTTATACCAACTGTCTACATTTCAGACCGATCCGTTCATATAATTCCAAATGGTACCAAGTAGTAGTGGTTTTTAGTACTTTTAGTACACATCAATAAAAAGAAAAAATTAAAAAAAAACCAAAAATAGGTTTTGTAACCCATCAGCTATCTTCACCCTGAATTTCAAAATTCCACCTCTAACCGTTTGACAAATTCAATAGATTTAATGTTTTATACCTTTAAGTACACTTTATTTTGAGTTATATTCTATATAGAAACTTATATTCTCTGGCCACCCTATCCCAATACCCTTCCTTCTCCAAAACGTGGCATTGCTATGTGGCAGCTCCCAGTCAGCCAGCCACATAGGTTAACCTTGCTGTCTTGCTGGAAAACACAAACAATTTAGATGTTTAGAATTGTGCGATTTTCAATTTTTTTATGTTGTTTCCATAAAAAAATACAAAAAAAAAACGAAACAAAATTCAAAACAAAACAAAACATTTGTTGAATTAATTTAACAACATCGCCATTCGGCCTATCATCAACATCATCGGCAGCAATGGCAGCATCATCATTGCAATAAAAATTTGTTTTTATGGTTAAAGTAACCTTTTCACGCTACATTGTTTATTTTTCAAAAAAAAAAAAAAAAAAAAAAAAACGAATCCGACTATGAGATTACCATACAAAGCTAATAACACCAGAGATGGGGGTACATAGATTTTGTATATTTTTTGAATACGAATTACATTTTAATGGTAGAGTGAAGAGAGGGGAATTTTTTGGCTATCTCTCGTTCAATTGGGTTGATAAATAAATCATAAAAATTAAATGGTTTGTGCTAAATGCGATATTGGTATTGCATTAAATTGGTTATGATTTTTTCGATAAAGAAATCAAAGAGGAATAAACAGTAGTTGTTATTATTTGAAGAAAATTGAAACAATTTTGGATTATTGGGAAAATAAAATTATGAAATCGTTACAAAGTATGTAACAACTTTGGTCTTATTGATATCTTTATTGCCGCTAAGTCCATAAAGAAGTTTTCAGGCACAAGTACTTGAAATACAGGGTGAGATAAAAAAAGTGCAGCAATAATTTTTAAATTTTTTTTAATTTTATTGAATGAAAGAAAAAATATCGGAAATAGCATCAAATTTTAAAAAAGTTCAGATTTGTTCGAATTGGTCACCTTTGCCACGATTTATGGCCTTCAAACGGTCAATGAAACCGTCACACGCTGCCGGAATGTTGCTCTGTGGTATTTTGGCCCGTTCCCGGCGAAGCGCTTACTTGAGGTGATCGACACTTTGGTATTTTGTAGTGCAAACCTTGCTTTCCAAAATACTCCAGACACAATAGTCCAACGGATTGGTATCCGGAGATTTTGGTGGCCACAGCGCTGGATATGAAGCGAAGAACATAATTTTGTAACCATTCTTGTGTGGCGCCTGCGATGGTGCTGAATCCTGTTGGAATGTCCAAGGTCTGCGGGCGAAATGTTTGCGTGCCCAAGGATTTAATACACCCTCGAGAATATTTTCACAATAATATTCGGCATACGTACTGATGCCACGGTCGACTAATACGATCGTCGGCCCACACCATTATCATGGCCGGCGCTTGAGTTCTGGTGGCCAAGCGAAGGTGTACATTTTCAGCTGACCTCTTTGGCAAGTAAAGACGATAATTTCAATGGCTTTACAAACTGCTGGACAACGAATGTTTTTTCATCGGAGAAAACCAAATTCGGCAGCCACTCTTTAGGTCATTTAAGTCTATTTTCTTTCTGTTGCGGTGTAAGTTCTTGCCCTTTTTGGAATTTCAATGGCTTTACCCTGAGCTCATTTTTCAATATTTGCCGAATAGAATATTGCCATGCGATATGTTCAACTCACAAGCCATTTTTCGGCCACTGCGACGCGGGTTTCGATCAAGTCGCTTCTTTACTTTTCGAACCATTTCTGCTGATGCTGCTATTTTCTTCCGTCCACTTCCCTGACGTCGAGCTACGCTACCAGTATCGTGGTAACGAGCGTTGGTACGAGACACAAAAGATTTATTTACATTTAAATGCTGGAGTGCTCTAAGGATAGCCACTTGTGGCTTTCCAGCCAAATAAAGGAGAAACCACACTATCACGCTTGAATTCCATTACGAATAACTTTTTTTCTGGAAAATTCTCATCAAAATGCTTTTATACGCTTGTAAACAATATAATGAGCTGACACTGGAATAATTTTATCAGCTGTCGGACGAGTGGCTTAGACATGACAGCAATCGGAAGTTGGTTGCAGTTTTTGCAGACAAGCTAAATGAAAGGGAGTCTCAAAAGTTGAGCTGAACGACAGCTAGTCTCAATAGTCGATCTGACGCCCCACTAGAACCCATAGACGAGCTGCCGGCCAGCTAGACTTTATAGACGAGTTTGAAGGCCAGAGAGTCTCAATAGACGAGTTGAAGGTCAGGGAGTCTCAATAGACGAGTTGAAGGCCAGGGAGTTTCAATAGTCGAATTGGGAGCCAGGGAGTCTCTATAGACGATTTGAAGTCCAGGGAGTCTCAACAGACGAGCTGAAGCTTACCTAGTCTCACTAGATAAACTGAAGGCCATCTAGGCTTAATAGTCGAGTTGAAGGTCGGGGAGTTTCAATAGACGAGTTGAAGACCAGGGAGTAAACACTATAGAGTAAAGATCAAACAACAAAAAAGATGTGAATGGAATTGAAATCGCAGAACAAATCAATAAAAAAACCAGTAAAAAAGTCCTAAAGTCGGGCGGGGCCAATTTTATGATACCTTACACCACTTTGCTAATTTTGTAGAGCTCCGCATAACAATTAAAACTTTTTATGGGAGAATTCAATCATACACGCTATGATTATAATTATAATTTAAAATTCAAAGGACTAAATATGCCGAAGCATTTGTATCTTTTAAATTCGGACTTGTATTGCTCAATTGGTGCAAAATTAATTTGAAATCGGATAAAGATATATATTTGAGCTATATCCAAATCTGAACCGATCTCAATAAAATTTGGCAAAGATATTTCTGAGCTACATTATGTATATTTCCCGGAATATCGTTGTTACGGAGTGCATATTACGGCTGTGGGTAACAAATACAACAAATCGGATGAACAATATATATGACAGCTATAGCTATATCTGAACCGATCTTCACAAAATTTGGCATACTACCTTCTAGACTTAATTCGGTCGTATGTGCCAAATTCCATCCCATTTGGACAAAAATTTGACGTTTGGTGCACAATAAAATATAAATCGTACGAAGTTATATGTGGAAGCTATATCCAAATCTGAACTGATCTCGATAAAATTTAGCAAATGTATTTCTGAGCTGCATTTGATATATTTTCCCAAATATTGTTGTTACCGGGTGCATATTACGGCTGCGGAGGACAAAAATAACAAATCGGATGAACAATATATATGGGAGCTATAGCTATATCTGATATCCGATTTCGATCAAATTTGGCATACTTATTTTTAGGCCTAATTTGGTTGCATATGCAAAATTCCATACTATTCGGGCTGATATTACGCGTTTGGTGCACAATAAAAGACAAATCGGACGAAGATATATATGGGAGGTATATCTAAATTTGTACCGATTTTCCTATGGATTCTCTTTTAATTTTTTTTTTCAAAATTAATTCCACTTAGTTTCCCGCACTTTTCAAATAAAAAAAAGCTTTAATGGCTTCAGTAATTTATTGCAATTTGAATATAGGCCATAAGTATATCCACTTACGCGAGATAGACAGAAAAATAGCTTGCTAAAAGCTTGTTTTTTTTTTTGGGAGAAAAGAAATTTTAATTTCAATAATTGTAAATCGTTTCGATTTTGGTGGTTCACTGCGGCATATGGATAAAATTACGCGCCAACATTCAAATTAAATGAATTAAATTAAATGCCATTTTGGGGGTGGGGGCCTGCCATACATAAATGTTTCGTTAGCTGGCCCAATTTTTTCCCATTTCAGATTTGTTTTTTTTTTTTTTTTTTGGATTTGGTTGATTCACTTTTAAGTGAAAAGCATTTCACATTTGCAATGATTTTCACAAAAAAAAAAAACATGGAAGTGTAAAACACGACAAGAATTACTTAAATTTCATTTGGTAAAAATATCCACTGGGACTACTCAACTGATTGTTGTTGTAGTTTTTATTTTAGCTGGCTTTTCAATTTTTATGTTCGCTTCTGTTTTTCCTGAAATCCAAAATATTTTCCAACCATTTCAATGGTATGCAATTTCAATCTCGCATTGCTTAATTTATATTGATGGCTAGAAAATTTTTACAATTATTCAAAAACATAACAACTAAAACAACAACGCCAACAAAAGAAAGAAAGTGCTACATGGGGAGCAAAATAATTGCAGAGTTTCCAATCACCACCATCGCCAGCATCATCATCATTTATCTCACTTTACAATTTTGCAATACGAATCAAATTCATTGAATTTGTTTTTTTTTTTGGAGGAATTTTGTAAATCACATCGCACTAGTTTCTGGTGGCTGGCTGGCTGGCTGGCTGACTGACTGGCTCCCCAGATGCCTGCATTACACATGCATATATCGCCTCCCCCTCTCTCCGCCCTGTGCATAAATGAATGAATGTGGGAATGCGTTTTTGTTTTTCAAATGTGATTTTCAATAATGTGAGAATGGGGAAAACTTGTTGCAATTTAACACCTTAACACACCATTCCCGAAATTTGAAATTTGTAATACTCCACCCCCCTCCTGAAAATAGTACAGTGTACCTACAATGTACCGGACACGGAGCGTTGGATGAATGAAATTCGGCACTATTTTTTTTTATGCAAATTCCAACGATGTATAATTTTGGGCGAGTGGGTGGTTGTTTAGTTTGTTTTGATTTTGTTACAACAATAAAACGAACAACAAATAGAAACAGAGAAACAAACAACCAAAAAAAGAAAACAAATCCAACAACAATGTAAACACCATAGAACGTAAAAAACAAACAACAAAGAACAAAGTGTGAATGGAATTGAAATCGAAGAAGAAAACACAAAAAACCGTTCAACACCTCCTAAAAATACCTGTGCTACTGCAACTGTTTTTACACCTGTCTTACACCACACAACGGGATGCATGGGAAATGCCCTTCGGAAGGGAAGAGTTGCATTTCCCTAAAAAAAAACGCAACAAAACAAAAATAACACAAAAAATTGGGAGAGTAAACACAGGCACACACGTCGATTGGTTTGGTATGACTGAAATATACATTTTCGGTTTGACTCTAGAAGTTTGAATCGGAATTAGTATACCCTACATGTTACCTCAAACCAAAAAGTTTGAGGCGATAAATTTATGCATAAAAGAAGATCCCAAGACAGAGAGTCTTGATGTATAGGCGAACTGAGGGCAGGGAATCTTGATATGAGATTCATAGATGAGCCAGAAACCTAGAGGTGACGACTGGAAATTTTCATATAAAGACAAGAAATGTAGGAGCCTTAGCACAAACAAGCCCACGGATCTGAATCTCGATTTATGTACGAACTGAAATTGGAGATTCGCTATATAGATGAGATAAAAGCCCGGCATCCTGATATTTATTAACGCTTAATGCTTTGAGTCTCGATATATAGTCGGACAGAAGGCATGGGGCTTGAGATATAGGTGAGCTGAGTGCAGAGAGTCGATATATATATATGTGGATGATCTAAATTCAAGGAAACTCGATGTAGAAGCTGGCTGTGGACGAGGTGTCTCGATATAGGGGCGAGTTTAGACTCGATTTAGTCGACCTAAAAACAAGGAGTCTCAATTCAGATGAGAATAGTATATCCGATGTGGACAAGTTGAAACAACGAGTCTCCCTCTCTCTCTCTCTCTGACGTGCTGATGCAGTTAGTCTCTATTTAGATGAAATGAAGGCAGGGTATTTCAATATAGAAAAGCTGAGGGCTGATAGTCTCGATTTAGAAGAGCTGAAGGCAGGCAGTTTCAATATATGCGACTTAAAGGGAGGCAATTTCGACATATGGGCGTATTAAATGCAGGGAGTCTCGATATGGTACTTGATATATAGACGATCTGAAAGAAAGGATCATAATACATAGACGAACTGCAGTCAGGGTGTCTAGATATATAGATGGGCTGACGACAGAGAGTTTTGATAGAAGACGGGTTAAAGGTAAGAAGTCTCCATATAGAGACGAACTGAAGGTGACGAGTCTCGATACATAGACGAGCTTAAGGTGGAGGGCCGCAATATATAGATGAATCATATCGAATCTCGATAAAGACGATCTAAAGGCAGGTAGGATGTAGAACCGCTGAAAACTGGGATTCTTGATACATTCCAGTTGCTACTGGATGTTTCCGCAGAAAAGCTGAAGGTGGCAGGGAGTCTTGATTTATAGACGATCTGATGTCAAAGAGTGAGGATATATAGACGAACTAATGTCAGGGTGTCCAGATATATAGGCTAGCTGATGAAAGAGATTTTTGATACATAGACGGGTTGAAGGTAAAAAGTCTCGATATAGACTAAAGGGGGCGATTTTATGGTTGAGTCTCGATATAACGATAACCTGAAGGCAAAGGGTGTCGATAAAGATAAGCTAAAGGTAGGGAGTATATAGACCCGCTGTAAACAGGGATTCTTGATACAGACCAGTTGGTACTGATGGTTTTCACAGAAAATCTGAAAGCAGATTGTGTAGATATGTATGAGCCGAAGGCAGGGAGTCTGCAAAGTCAAGTTGAAGGCTGGAAATACCGATATAAACGAGGTTTAGGTGTGCTGAGGACAGAAAGTCTCAATACAGACTAGCTGATGTTAGGTGTCTCAATGCAGAGTCTTATATTGAGACGAAGTGGAGGTCAAGGAGTCTTTAATGATGAGCCAGGAATTTGGAAACGAACTCTATATAACAGGGAGTCCTGTACAAAGACGAGGTGGATCCAGGGAGTCTTTGGTTGCATTGGTTTGGTTTCAGGATGCGCAGCAACAAGAGATTCGGCAAATGCTTTAATTTGAGACCTTATGTCCATTGTTTTCATACCAGCAAGAATAAAGTTGTTGAGGATAGGTGAGATCTAGAAACGAGAAAGAGGAGATAAATAGGAAAGAAAAACAAAGGTGGTGGTTGGTTTACCCATGGACGATTAAAAGGCTGGAAGAAGTTATAGATGAACTAATGGCAGGAAACCTTTAGAAACGAGGTGAGGAAACATTTAGAAACGAATCCTTGGAGACCAACTGAAGGCAGGTAGTCTTCAGAGAAAAACTGGAGTAAAAGAGTCTTAAGAGAGCCAAGGACAGGTAGTCATTAAAAATTACATTTCGCAAAGGGGGCCTCAGAAATGACCTAGTGTCAGGGTTGAGCTATAGATAGGGAATCTTCAAAGAAGAGATGCAACAGGGGGTCCCTAAAAAGAGGACTTTAAAGACAATCTGAAAGTAGGGGTCTTAACACACGATCTGATGTCAGGGACGAGCTAGAGAGAGAAAGTTTTTAGATAAGATCTGAAAAAGAAAATCTTTAAAGACGAGTTGGAGCCACGGAATCTTTTAATACAATCAGAAAGCGTGAAGTTTTTAGAAAAGGACTGGAGGCCGGTAGTTTTTGCCGACGAGTTCATGGCAGAGAGTTTATGTGGGGAACGAGCTGAAAAAGGGTGATGTTTGACTAAGGGTCTTTATAGACGAACGTATCCTTAGAGGAAAGCTATTGTCAGCGAGTTTTTAAAGATGAGCGGGAAATATGAAGTCTTTAAAAAAAAAAACGAGCTGGAGGCAGAAAGCCTGTTATGGCAGTCAGTCTATTCGATAAGCTTGAGCATAACAGCTCTACAGACGAACAGTAGAAGGCGAAGAGCGTCTAAAGAAGACGACTCTATAGATGTCAAGAAAAGCAGCGTTCTAGACAATTGGAAGAGAGGACACGAGCTGAAGTTGAGTAAGGATGATTATATAAGCTGCTGGCCAGTCTCAATAAACGACTGAAGTCCTGAGAGTCTCTAAAGACGACTGAAGTCCAGAGGGTTTTTATAGACGAGCTGAAGTCCAGGGAGTCTCTATAGACGACCTAAAGCACAGGGAGTGTCTATAGACGACCTGAAGCCCAGGGAGTCTCCATAGACGAGCTGAAGCCCAGGGAGTCTCCATAGACGACCTGAAGCCCAGGGAGTCTCCATAGAGGACCTGAAGCCCAAGGTGTCTCTATAGACGAACTGAAGTCCTAGGAGAATTTTTTCTGATGTCCACGGAGCCACTATAGATGAGCTGAAGGCCAGGGAGCCTCTATAAACGAGCTGAAGGCCAGGGATCCTCGAAAGGCGATCTGAGGGCCAGGAACTCTCTATAGACGAGCGGATGTCCAGGAAGTCTCTATGGACGAGCTGAAGGCCAGGGAGCCTCTAAGGCGATCTGAAGGCCAGGAACTCTCTACAGACGAGCTGAAGTCCTGGGAGAGTTTTTTTCTATGACATAAAAGGATAAGTTATGCAACTCAATTTCTCGCAGAAATCTAAACCTAGTTTAAAGGCCGGGGTTGTAGGAGGAAAAGGTCTCAAAAAATAGGCATCGATGGACTATCAGATAAAAAGGAATTAGGTTACACCAAAAAGGCAACAAACAACTTTATGCTGATTCCATTCTTATATTAACCTTTGATATAGTTTCCTTTCAAATCTTCTCAAAACCAAATTGTAAAAAATCGATTGACAACCCCAAGTTCTCCCTCTACCAAGTCCAAAGGGCATCCCATACACATCGTTTAGACCAACATTGCAGTGGTATTGACTTCCAGCCATTTAAAAATTCAAATTTCTCACATATCTACACACATATGTTCACCCACATTTATATGTGTGTGCGTACGTGTGCATGCTAATAAATTCATGAAACATAAACTCTGCTACAAAAAAAAAAAAAAAAACAACACAAAAATCTCATAAAATTTTATGTGATTAAATTTGGAAAAAATATGCAGTGCTCTTATTATTATGACTATTTGCCAGAGTATTTCTTTCATGTGTCGGTATTTTTTTAATACTTTGTAAATATTGCACATTCAAATGCACTCATTCACACATGCAACGTACACACACTCACTCACTCACCCACTCCCAGGGGATTTGCCCGGGGAGTTATGGACTTCTCTCAGTTGAAAAAAAAGAAAAAATGCATAAAAATATTCGAATATTAATTTGCAAGTATGAAAACTGATGTTGTTGATGATATGAATTGTTGCTGACATAGTTGGGAAGATTTTCGTTTCTCACCCGCACACACACACACTTCTGGCTGGAAGTTGCAACAAACGATCTAGCGGCCATAATGCATTGAATATTATGCCGGCACAATACCACAATTCCCGCAGAAAAAGAAAAAAACCGAAAATATGAAACTGCAAATAACATGAAAAACGCATGAATGAATGAACGAATGAATGAGGGCCTGACTGACTGGCTGACGGAACGCATTTTGAATTTTGTTTATTTTTAATATAAACATAAATATTTATGTATGAACATTGCTGTGGCTATAATACATCCAATTATATACAAATTTCATGTGGTGCATGAAATCTTTTCATTTCGGACAAGAACTTTGTGTTCCACAGTCATAAAAGTAACATAATCCGCAAAAGGAAGTATGGAAAAAAAATGAGATGAGCATAAACTACAAAGGAAATACAATAATGAAAATGGATTTTTTTTCTTTTGCTCCAGAGATTGTGGTTAAGGGGGATATAGGGTTAATTTATTTAACCCTTGGAATGCATAGTATTGAACCAGGTTCCCATAATAATTTAAGGAGACGATTGATTAGGAACAGACTATAGGAAAAAATGAGAAATGTATCTCAACACAGGAGTTAAATGTAAAAACTTTTGAGAAAGCTGAGGAACAGGCGAGGTGAAGGACAGAGAGCAAAGGCTAGGGTCTCAACAGTCAAGGTAAAGGCCAGTGAATCTTTATAGAGGAACTGAAGCCCAGAGAGTCTCAATAGACGACCTGAAGCCCAGGGAGAGTTTTTTCTGATGTCCAGGTTGACTCTATAGACGAGCTAAAGTCCTGCTAGGCTCAATATACGATTTGAAGACCTGGGAGTCTCAATATACGAGCTGAAGGCCAACTCTGCTCAATGTACGAGCTGAAGACCAGCTAGGCTCCATATACGAGCTGAAGGCCTGCTGGGCTCAATATACGTGTTGAAGTCCTGGAAGTCTCAATATACGAGCTGAAGGCAAGCTAGGCTCAATGTAAGAGCTGAAGGCCAGCTAGGCTCAATATACGAGCTGAAGGCCTGCTGGGCTCAATATACGTGTTGAAGGCCTGGAAGTCTCAATATACGAGCTGAAGGCAAGCTAGGCTCAATGTAAGAGCTGAAGGCCAGCTAGGCTCAATATACGAGCTGAAGGCCAGCTGGGCTCAATATACGAGTTGAAGGCCTGAGAGTCTCAATATACGAGCTGAAGGCCAGCTCTGCTCAATGAACGAGCTGATGACCAGCTAGGCTCCATATACGAGCTGAAGGCCTGCTGGGCTCAATATACGTGTTGAAAGCCTGGAAGTCTCAATATACGAGCTGAAGGTAAGCTAGGCGCAATATGAAGGCCAGCTAGGCTCAATATACGAGCTGGGCTCAATATACGAGCTAAAGGACAGGGGGTCTCAATAGACGAGCCGTTGGACAGGGAGTCTAAAGAGACGAGCTGATGACCAGGAAGTCTCAAGAGATGAGGTAAAGCCCAAGGCGTCTCAAGAGACGAGTTGAAGCCCAGGGAGTCTCAACAGACGAGCTCAAGCCCAGGGAGTCTTAACAGACAAGCTTAATCCCAGGATGTCTCAAGAGACGAGTTGATGTCCACGGTGTCTAAAGCGACGAGCTGATGACCAGGAAGTCTCAAGAGACGAGCTGAAGCCCAGGAAGACTCAAGATACGAGCTGAAGCCCAGGGAGACTCAAGAGAAGAGCTGAAGCCCAGGGTGTCTAAAGAGACGATGTGAAACCCAGGGAGTCTCAGGAGACGAGTTGAAGCCCAGGGACTCACAACAGACGAGCTAAAGCCCAGGTAGTCTCAAGAGACGAGTTGATGCACAGGAGACGTAATAGACGAGCTGAAGTTCAGGGAGTTTATTGACCGTCTACATACAGACCAGCGGGTCTACATATAGAACAGCGAGTGTACGTGTAGAAAAGCGACTCTACGATTCTACACATACACCAGCGAGTCTATATATAAACCGGCGAGTCTACATATAGACAAGCGAGTCTAGATAATGACTAGCGAGTCTTTATATACCAACAAATCTAGAAATAGGCTAGCGAGTCTGGATACAGACCACCGAGTCGATATATTTATCAGCGAGTCTATACATACCAACGAATCTACATATAGACCAGTGAGTCTAGATACAGACCAGCGAGTCGATATATTGATCAGCGAGTCTATATATATACCAGCGAGTCTATATATAGACCATATACAGACCTATAGACATAGACCAGCGAGTCTAGATATAAACGAGTGAGTCTAGATATAGATCAACGAGTCTAGATATAGGCAAGGTGTCTATATATAGTTCAACGAGTTTATATATAGGCAACAAGTCTGGACATAGACCTGCGGGCCTGATATTGGCCAGCGAGTCTATATATTGATAAGCGAGTATATAGGACAGTGCGTCTGATATTGACCAGCGAGTCAAGATATAGACTAGGGAGTCTATATATCGGCAAGCAAATCTTGTTATATACCAGCGAGTCTAGTTGGAGACCACTAAGTTCATACCAGCGAGTATATATATAAAAGAGACTCTGTATAGACCAGAAGCCTATATATTATCATATTGCGTTATAGAAAATTGTTTGGAATCTAGTCAGAAATTTAGTCCAAATTTTCCACCCAAAGTAGAAAATATCAAAAATCAAGCAACGATCGAAATTCACACTCACAACAAATCGAAAACAAAATTTGGCCTTTGCCAAAATCATCACTTTGCTCTTCGCTTAGTCCACCAAAATGTCTATAATTTCAACAAAACCACTTAGACTTCCCACTGGAGGCACTAAATTTATTTAAATTCATAATCTCAATAAAATATTTTCAAGGTAGGCCTCCAACATATCACAATATTTATAAATTGCCCCCAATACAAATCGTACGCATTTGTGTCAGCAGAACATTAAAATTATGCCAAAATTTGATGGCTTACTGAAGTGGTTTTGTTGAAACAAGTGTAATTTCTCACATAATTCCGATTGCAAAAAAAAAAAAAAAAAAAAAATATATAAAAAAATATCATATCACAACATCCATTAAAATCGGATCACTTGAAATTTGTATTTTTTCCTACAACAATTGCCACTCTTCTGGGCCAATTCAAAATGAAAAAACAAAAAATCAACAACTTTGGTTAAAAATTCAACAGAACCATAACAACAATGCCAAAATAATGTTTATAAACAAAATATAGAGAAATAAAAAAAATATACGAACCAAACCACAACAACAACAAAATACATTAAACATATAAAATGTAAGTAAGACAAAACGCGTGCCGAATTAATAAACAGCGGAGAGAGAATAATCAATTATTGTTGGTTGTGATCCAATGCAAACAACGTTGCCAGAAGGCAACGTCGAACAAACGAAAACCAAAAAAAAAATCAGTTTTATTTGCAATAATATTTTTTTATTTATTTTTTTTAAATAAATTATTTTGTTTTATCTCTCCATTGATCTCCACAGCGTAGCTGCTACTCTAGTCAAGTAGTAAAGGCATTATGCTAGGTTTCAGAATTTGTACACTTATGTTTGCCAGTGTTAATTGTTTTATGAGTGTGTTTGTGTGTGTGTGTTTTTTTGGCATGCTATTTTTTGAAGTGTTATTTTTTTTCGCATAAATATTACATTGTAGTACCCTTTTGGTTCATTACACATTGTTTTGTACATTTGTGTGTAAAGCAATAACAAATTTTATGATACTTCAATTTAATATCAGATTTTATGGATATTTATTGCAAACACTTGATACTTTATTTATGTTAAAATAAATATATAAATTAAAGGTTGGTGAAGGGCAAAGGTCAATACAGGTACTTAAAAAAATCAGTGGTACTCATTTATCTGACCAGTAATAAATTTTTTCATTTATTTTCCCCTTCATAACAAGAATTTTCAGAAAAAAATACAACAAATATATGAGAGATGCGAAAACAGCTTTACCGACATGGGTAAAAATTAGAGAGGAGTTGGGTTAGAGCTAGGAGAGCCAGGACAAATTGATATTGATACTTTATTTATGGTAAAATAAATATACAAATTAAAGGCTGGTAAAGGGGTAAAGGTCAATATGGATACTTAAAAAAACATTGCTACTTATTTATCTGACCAGTAATAAATTTTTACATTTATTTTCCCCTTCATAGCAAGAATATTCAGAACAAAAAAAAGTTACAAAAAATTTATAAGAGATGCTAGAACGGCTTTACCGACATGGGTGAAATTTGGAGAGGAGTTAGGTTGGAGATAAGAGAGCCAGGACAAAGGGTACGCAAGTATATAAAGAGTACTAAAAGGTACTAATAATTGAATCCATTGTATTGATTAAACCGAAAGAGGTAGATTTATGAAATTTGGAATGAAGGTCGCTATGGGGTGTAGGATAGATGCAATAAAGGGTTTTCTTTTTTTCTTTATTTTATTATATTATTATTATTATTATTATTATTATTATTATTATTATTATTATTATTATTATTATTATTACTATTATTATTATTATTATTATTATTATTATTATTATTATTATTATTATTATTATTATTATTATTATTATTATTATTATTATTACTATTATTATTATTATTATTATTATTATTATTATTATTATTATTATTATTATTATTATTATTATTATTATTATTATAATTATTATTATTATTATTTTTTTTTTTTTGAAATCCGCACTGAAAATGTTCTAAAAAGCACAACATTTGGTACCATTTGGTATTATGTGAACGGATAGAGCAACAATGTAGATATTTGGTAATATAACTTTGTTGGGGAGCTTGGGCTGATATAAAGAGGTAGTTTTTGTAATGTTTGATGAATGTAAGAACTAAACTAAATGCTACTAAATTTGGTGATTTTTTTTTTTTTAATTTGTACTAAATGTAAGAAATGTCCCAAAACGTATTTCGCATAATTTGTATATTTTTAGAATGGATGGAGCTGGAAATTAGAAATGATAACATATGGTAGTGTGTAGGGTTCAGATTTGAAGATGATTTAGGAAATATGTACTAAAAAGTTCGAAAAGTACCAAATGGTACTAAATTTAACATATAAGGAAGAGACAGAGCTGTAAATCTGAAATTTGGTATTTCGATCATTTTTTGTGAGGTGGTGTTGATATATGGATATAACGAACTAAAAGTGTACGAAATGTACAAAAAATATTTTTGGTACCATTTGACATTATGTGAACGGATAAAACTAAAATGTAGATATTTGGTATAAGCTTTTAGGTGGGAAGATTGGTATAAAGGGATGGTTTCTGAAAATTGTGCTAAGTGTAAGAACTGAACCAAAAAGTACTACATTTGGTACAATTTGGATTTGTTTGAATGGATGGAGCTGGAAATGAGAAATGTTAACATATGGATATATGTGTGTGGGCTTGAGATTTGAAAATAGTTTTAGAAATATGTACCAAAAAGTACAAAAAAATACTAAATGGTACAAAAATTGGAATATTAGGAAGTGATAGAGCCGGAAATCTCAGATTTGGTATTAGGGTTGATATATGGAGGACAATCGTAACGAAAAGTACAAAATAGTATTAAATTTGCTATTTAGGGAAGGACTGGAGCAGGAAATCAGAGATGTAGAATGAGGGTCCTTGATGTTGATGGGTAGGATTGGCACTAAACTTCTAAAATGATACCATATAGTATCATGTGACCGATAAATCTCAAAACTTGAAATTTCGTATGAGAATCGATGTTGGCAGATTTGCGAAAAAGAGGTGATTTTGGAAATGTACTACAAGTACTAAGTAGTACTATATTTGGTATAAGGGTGAAGGGAAATGGCTAGAACCCTGAAATTTGATATTTAGAAAATTGTTGGTATCTTGGGTTTAGATTTGGAGGTGGATTTTGGAGACCTGTACTATAATGGTGCGAAAAGTCTAACTAAAAGCTGAAATCCCGAAATTTGCTATTGATGTCTCTGTTGGTAACTGAAATTGAATATAGGTGGTGTTGGAAATCTGTACTATGATTGTACGAAAAGTACTAAATGGTACTAAAGATTATACTGGTTGAAGAAAAATAGCTGAAATCTGGAGGTTTGGTATTGAGGTATCTGAAATTCAGTTGTGGAGGTGGTTTTGGAAACTTGTACTGTAATTGTACGAAAAGTACTAAACAGTAAAATATTTGGCACAATTTCGTACCGGGTGAACAGATAATGCTTGACGACTGAAATATGGAATTAGGGTCACTGTTCCTGTGTAGCCTGGACTTATGGAAGTGATTTGGAAATTTGTACGAAAAGTACTGAATGCTACTATATTCGTATTGGTTGAAGGGAGAGAGATAAAATTCTAAAATTTGATATTTAGCTAACTGATGGTATCTGCGCTTGGGAATTGGGGGTGGTTTGGATATGCGTCCTCAATTTGTACAAAAAGTACTAAACGGTAATAAATATGGTATAGGGTAAAGAGATAGGGCTGGAATCCACAAATCTGATATTGAATTGAGGTGGTTTTGAAAATGTTTACTACAATTGTATGAAAAGTGCTAATTAGTATTAAATTGGGTGGAAGGATAGAACTGAAATTCCGTAATTTGATATTGAGGTCTCTGTTGATATCTGGGATTGAGATATGGAGGTGGTTTTGGAAATGTACGAAAAGTACTTAATGGTTCTAAAATTGGTATTGAGTGAAGTAAAAGAGGTGAAATCCTGAAAATTAAAACTGATGTCACTTGCGACGTCTGTGGTTAAGATATGAAGGTGGTTATGGAAAAATGTACTACAATTGTACGAAAAGTACAAAATGGTGCCAAGTTTGGTATTGAGTGAAGGAAAAGAGGTGAAATCCTGAAAATTAAAATTGATGTCACTATTGGCGTCTGTGGTTAAGATATGGAGGTGGTTATGGAAAAGTGTGATTCAATTGTACGAAAAGTACAAAATGGTACTAAATTTGGTATTGGGTGAAAGGATATTACTGTAATCCTTAAATTTGATATTATTGATATCTGGAATTGAGATGTGTAGGTGGATTCCACCTACACACATGGATTCCACTGTCGGTGTCTGCGGTTAAAATATCGAGGCGAGGAAAGTTTATACTCAGGTTACTGTTTGTTTCTAGATTTACATAAGAAGACGTTGAAATAGTTTCGAACAGAAAAAATAGATGTGTTCATTGTGCAATGGTTTTTCTAATATCCTACTCGGTAAACTTCAAAATTAAAGTTTTTGAAGATAAATATTTACATTTATTTAAAAGGTAAATATTTACCTCTTCTTTTTTCCGAAAATGGAAAAATTTTAATAACTCATAAAACCTTGAAATTCTTAAAATTTGGTACGATGTATGAAGTTTGTCAAATTGAGCATTTTGAGTACTAAAAATGCCTAACAGGAACTGTTAGAAGGAATCTAAAATTTTAAATTGGATTTTTTACCGACAACGCAGCTGACATCAGTTAGTAAGTAATAAATAATAATTAATATTAAATATTTAGTATAATATATTAATCAATATTATATATATGTTTAAATATTTAATATTAAATATTCAATTTTATATAACAAATATGTAATATTAATTCATAAAAAAAAATATCAAATTCAGAAACGTTGTGAATATAGCATAAAAACATCAAATATTTAACATTGTCAAGGATGCCATATTTTTTTCTTCTCCCTCCCCTCCCCCATTTTTCATGTTCATAAGTATTTACAAATACTTATGATAAAAAACAACAAGCCAACACTGTTCTATAAAAAAAACTATTCAATACAAAAATATAAATACAACTGATTGGCAAAAAAAACTTGTTCCTGCTGATTCCTCTGATGGCAGTTAAATGTCAGGAAATTCATAGATTTTTTTACTCATTTTATTTACAAAATATTTACATTTCTGCTACTGGCAGTTTAATTTTCAATTTATATATATTAATATGTAAGTATAATATGTAGTTTTTTTTTCGTGCTGTCTAGCAGCAGCAAATTATTATTTACATGGAATATTGAAAAGTGTTTTTTACACTCAAGTTTTTTTTTTCTTGGCTGTAATCAAAATAATGAAAGTTTTTCATAAACATGAAATAATTTTGAAAAATAAAAAAAATAAAAAAAAACTCCATTGAAATGAGCATTCCAGGGAAGAAGTGCTGGCTGCCTGGCATTGAAGTGGTTGTAGTGGAATTCCAGTATCATTTTCAATGGCTTGTTGTCTGTTTTTGTATATGTTTATATGTGTGTGTTTCTCTTATGATTGCTTGTTTTCTTTATTCCTTCTTTTTTTTTTTTTTTTGGTATTCATTTCATATCAAATGATGGCACTTGTTAAGACGAGACTTGCACAATATGAAATTTGTTGGAGGTGAAAGATAAATGAAGTTCTCTTAATTTGTTTTCAATTTTTTTGTTGATTTGCTTCTTCGAGATTTGTTTGTTTGCTGGTGTTTAATAAAGATATCTATTTTTTTTTTCTTGAAGTGATTGAAATTACTTAAAAGTGTAGACATATCTGTGATTGAATATTTGTGGTTGTTGTTGTCTTTTTTTAATAAGAGATAAGACATTTGATTTAAAATGAAGTAATATCTGTGGTGAATTTTGGGTATCTCAAATACATTCTTTTTTAAATGGAAAATCTTTAGTTTTTTTTCTTTTCTTGGAACTGACCTTTAGAAATACTAAAAAGAAAGGTGGCGTGTGTCATATCTTACGTAAAAAGAGAGCCTAAATACACAAATTTTATTGACACAAAAAAAGGAAAATATCATAAAAATGTATGGCATGTGGCTCTTGTTTGAGGAGGGATTAAAATTTCAAACTTAAAGAATTTTCAAGTCATTTAAACAATTGAAAAAATCACTGAGTTTTTTTTTTATCAATTTATCAAAAAAAAAAAATTATCAATAAAAAAAACAAGTTAAAAAGCTGTAAGTTTGGCCGGGCCGAACTATGAATAACCTCCACCATTAGAAGGAATTTGGAAATTTTCAAAAAATAAAATCCGTTAAAAATTCTGTTAAAATCTTAAAAATACCGAATTAGCCCTTATATTGGGTTTTATACGACGTGGACCTACATTGTTGTCATAAGCCATTACCATTTTCAAATTCGAAAAAATAAACGGTGAATAATGTAGCTAAAATCATGAAAACACCGTAAATAGGGAGGTACCGTTACATCGGAGCTATACGAAGACCTGGACTTGCATAGACAATCTTTTGTTATATCCTGTAGCATCCATTACGAACTTCAAATACAACATCTCCAACAATTTCGGTGAGTATTGTACCTAAAATCGTAAAAGTACCGAATATAGGGAGGAAGTTATATGTGGGGCCTATCATAGGCTGTAGTATCCCTTTGGAACTTCAAGTGCTACATTTGAAACAATTCCGGCGAATAGTGTCGCTAAAATCATCAAAATATCGAATATCGGGAGGTATCGTTTTATGGGTGCTATACACGGACGTGGACCTGCACAGTCAATTTTCTGTCTTATGCTGTACTATCCCTTTGGAACTTCAAATATAAAATCTGTAACAATTCCGATGAATAATGTCGCTAAAATCATCAAAATATCGAATATCTGGAGGTACCGTTATATGGGGGCTATACGAAAACGTGGACCTGCAAAGACAATTTTCTATCTTAAGCTGTAGTATTCCTTTGGAACTTCAAATGCCAAATTTGAAACAATTCCGGCGAATAGTGTCGCTAAAATCATCAAAATCAGAAAAAAAAAGTTATTCGTGATGGAATTAAAGCGTGATAGTGCGATTATTTTATATTTGCCTGGAAAACCACGAGGGGCTATCGTTAGAGCACTCCAGCATTTAAATGTGAATAAATCTTTTGTGTCTCGTACCATCGCTCCTTACCGTGATACTGGTAGCGTAGCCTGATGAAGCTGAAAATGTGCACCTCCGGTTGGCCACCAGAACTCAAATGCCGGCCATGGTGATAGTGTTGGCCGCCATAACAGACGATGCTCGCTCTCCTCTCGCATTAATCGACAGTGGCATCAGAATAAATGCCGAATATTATCGCGAAAATATTCTGGAGGGTGTATTAAAGCCTTGGGCACGCAAAGATTTTGGCCGCAGACCCTGGACATTCCAACAGGACTCAGCACCATTGCACTCAGCACGCGCCACCCAAGAATAGTTACAAAATAAGGTTCCTCGCTTCATTTCCATCGCACAATGGCTATCAAAATCTCTCGTTAGCCAATCTGTTGGACTATTGTGTCTGGAGTATTTTGGAAAGCGAGGTTGACACTTAAAAATACCAAAGAGTCAATTAGCTCCAGCAAGCGCTTTGCCACGAATGGACCAAAATACCGCAGAGCAACATTCGGGTAGCGTGTGATGGTTTCATTGGCCGTTTGAAGGCCATAATTCGTGGCAAAGGTGACCAATTCAAACAAATCTAAACTTATTCTAAAATTTGATGCTATTTTCGACCGTTTTTGCTTTTATTCAATTAAATTTAAAAAATATGGTGTTTGACTTTGTTGTAATTTTTTTATCTCACCCTGTATAAAATTCTTCGTAAGGGTACCGTTTTAAGTTTCTTGAAATTTCAGGTTCTCTGGGAATTCGAATTAGTTTTCTTGAAATAGAAATAAAAAAAAACAATTATCGATGTCAAAAATTGTAATGATAGATATAAATTTTGGGTTCATCAGTACCTATGAATTTCAGATATGTTGAAGGCTCTAAGCGTATTTACAAACCCAAATGCCTGCAATTCAATACAGGGTTGCCCATATTCGACGGACCCATGACTCTTTGGGCCCATTCCAATCGACGAGGCTTGTCCGCAGGCAACATTCTTTGCGTCAATTGAATTTTGTACGGGAACAAATGCAAATCAATGCGAATAATCCGTTGTAAAGTGGACCGAGCCATACCCAACTGCTGAGAACGGCGTTTTTGGGATGTTCTTGGGGACCTCTCAACACTGGCTCGTACGGCAGCGATATTCTCGGCCGATCGCCTTGGTCGACTTTTATATGACCTCTTCGGATTAGAAAGAGCCTTACCAATCGAAAATTTTTCGTATAAACGCTTAATGGTGTTCTTAGAAGGCGCACTTCTCACATTTTTCAATGTTTTAAAAGCACGTTGAGTTTTCACAATTGACTTTTTCTGTTGAATGTAAATTTCAACTATTTCAGAGCTCGCGTGGCGTGTATTGGTTCATGATAAAAATATGCTTGGACTGACGCTTCAAACGCGGTATGTCATTAAGCGATGTGACATCTCTGTTATGGCGTTGCCAGATGGGTCCGTCGAATATGGACAACCCTGTATTTCTTCATAAAGAGCTTGTATCGCAACATTCCCATTGCAGTTAGAAGGACCACGTAAGGACTAGACCATACCAATTAAATATTTGATAATCGCAGAGGTTTCAACACATCCTCCTACACAATTTCGTGGCCTAAAATTTTAAGTAATTGTGTCATGAGATGTCTTTGATGTCAATAGCCTTATGTGATATACATATAACAGACTCTGCATCAATTCCCATTCGTTGTGGAGATATGTATTGCATCATTCGAAAATTTAAACAACATTTTTGCCGAGTTATAAATTGCAATTCGTATACTAATTTTTGTGTGCCATCAGAAATCTTCAATCCGAAAAAAAACGAAGCAAAAATTTTTTAATTAGTTATTATTTAAATTTTGAAAATCTTTTTCCTACAAAAATTTTCTTCAGAGCTAAAACGATTAATATTTTGCATAACACCAGTATTAAATTTAAACTTACAAAAAGTACACACATGTTCTCATTTTTTGGGGTTTCTTCAAAAAGAACAAAAAACCTTGAAATTTCTTATCAGCAACTAACAACAAGAAAATTATTTTATTTACTCTTAATACAAAATTTTGGATAATATGTAATGTGGAATTTTTAACTGAAACAAATTTCGAAACAAAAGTAACAAACCAAAAATAAAAAAAACACTTACATTATTTTTAGTTAAGTTTAAGTATTGTTTAATCCGCAAATGAAATTGAACTGGGGCTGTGATAATGTTAATCCATTAAAAATAGGGGATTGGGGGCATACACTCCAAAAAAATTAGGTGTATGAGAAATAAATTGCAACAACACTTCTTTATTTATGACACTCACTATTAGTTTGCACAAAACAATTTTCCAAACAAAATATTTTAAATTTTCCATAAATCTTTTCTTTTTTTCTTTCAAAAACTTTTCATTGAATTTTCCACATTTCCTTGACTCTAGAGGTTTATTATGTGGAATCTTTTCGGTATTTTTTTCATTTGTATTTGTTTTTAACCTTTGTTGTTTATTTATGACACTTAATAAATCTTCTTTAATTAATTTTATTTATTTATTTTTTCCTTATTTACACTTTGTTGTGATTTATTGAATTTCTTTTGATTTTTCACACTTTATTACATGGTTTCATATGGCTTGTGGAGCGTGTGCATTTGTATTGGAAATTTTCATTTCCTTTTGTAATTTATTTTTCATTATTTATTTGTATTTATTTATGTTTTTTTTTTTTTCGTCTTAATTTCGCTAAAAACAAAATCCATGCGACGACCGAATCGTTTCGTTTTGAATAATTTTTCCGAAATTTTTGCGTCTTAAATCTGTGAAATCTGAATATGAACTGAGAGCACACAACTAATATTTCGATTTTGTTGAAACACACTCTTACAATTTCGTATTGAAAACAAAACAGAAAAACAGAAAAAAACGAACAAAATATACACAGGAGGAACATGGAACAAAAACAATATCAAAATTCCAGCCATCTACCGAGCAAGCGGTGGCGGCACATTTGCTACGATGAGTAGAAAAACA
The DNA here is from genome assembly GCF_030504385.1 of Musca domestica. Classification (NCBI taxonomy): domain Eukaryota; kingdom Metazoa; phylum Arthropoda; class Insecta; order Diptera; family Muscidae; genus Musca; species Musca domestica. The sequence goes on along the minus strand of NW_026712249.1, from coordinate 27,592,417 downwards.
GACGAACACGAACGGAAAAAATCTAACCGAAAAACTCAGCAATCATACGAACAACTGTTGGCGGGCACACACCAATACCGAGAGAGACAGAGAGAGCGAAACAAATGATGACGATCCACACGACAACACACACATGTATATATATTCCCAACGAGGGAAACATATCGCCAGATAGGAAAAGAACGTAGATCGTTTGGTTGTTTGATTAAATCTTGAGAGTGAGCAGTAGCGGAGGAGTATCAGACCGACAGGCAACCACACACTCAATTTCCTCAACAAAACACAGCAGACCAACATTAAGACGAAACGGAACAGACCCCATATATAATAAAAAGGAAATGAACAAATACAAGCACACATCTCTCGGTGTGTATGTGTGTGTTTAGGAAACACACTCAAACATGTGATCACACTACCAAACCATCCAGCACTATACGTTTCGTATTGGTGTAGGTGGTTCGAATCGAAAACAAAACAAACCTCAAACAGAGATAAATTTACGCAATAACTAACAACCGCTGCAGAAGTCGTTGTTGTTCGTTCACTCTGTTGACCTTTTGGAAAAGTACTCAATAAGGTTAATGGAAAATAATATTGTTACTCAAAGGATTTCACGATATTGAGTGGATAATTTCGGGGAGATATTAGGGTGTCCGGTCAAAAGAAATTGTTCTAAAAAATTACTATTTTTACTTACCAAAATTTACAATAAGAGCTGGAATAAGAAGAAAAAAATTAATAAGTATTAAACATTTGAATAATTGATAATAAAATTGGTTAAAATATGTTTTTATTACACTGTGCGGAAAAATATTTTTTTTTAATATTTATGGGAAATTCCAGCAGATTATGGAATTGGATCTAAGAACAGAAGACATGTGTATCGCCGTTTTGAAAGTTTACGCCGCAAAGTTACCTAAACAAATATTCTCCTTTTTCCACACTTTCTAAACGTTTCGAATCGAGATTCCTTGGAATCTGTATATTTTAGGTTTATAGTGTCTCCAGCAATATTGTAGGTAATATTATGAGGATTATTTCGGTTTAGAATTTTGTCCCTCAAGCAAGTCACCAAAGGGGTCTTTTTGGTCCAATTTTTAATATTCTACAAAATTGTTTGTCATAAATTTTAAATATAGGTCACAGAATACACCAAAACTTTAACAAATAAAATAAAATAACACTGTGTAACACAAAAAATTCATCAGATTATGAAAGTGGAGCTTAACATTTTATTTTAGGTCCAAATCTTACTTAAAGTCTAAATCTTACTTAAAAGTCAGAAAGTCAGACATATAAAAAATTCATTTTAAGGTTTAAGCCGTAATTTGTGTGAGTCTATGACCAATTCTCCAATAATAATAATAATAATAATCGTCCAACAGCTGTTAAAATAATTTCTTTATATTTGGCTGGAAAAGCACAAGTGGCTATCATTAGAGCACTCCAGCATTTAAATGTGAATAAATCGTTCGTACCCCGTACCATCGATCGTTACTAGTAGCAGAAGCATCAGCAGAAATGGTTCGAAAAGTAAAAAAGCGACTTGATCGAAACCCACGTCGCAGTGGCTGAAAAATATACACAATATTTCATTAGGCAAATATTGAAAAAAAGAGCTCGGGGTAAAGCCATTGACATGCCAAAAAGTACAAGAACTTACACCGCAACAGAAAGAAAATAGATTCAAAAGACCTATCGAGCTGCTTCTCTTGACCGAAAGTGATCCGTGACATCAGAATAAATGCCGAATATTATCGCGAAAATATTCTGGAGGTGCCTTTGGCACGCAAACATTTTGACCGCAGACCTTGAACATTCCAACAGGTCTCAGCACCATCGCACTCAGCACGCGCCACCCAAGAAAGGTTACAAAATGAGGTTCCTCGCTTCATTTCCAGCGCAAAATCTCAGGAATACCAATCCGTTGGACTATTGTGTCTGGTGTATTTTGGAAAGCAAGGTTGGCACTAAAAAAATACCAAAGTGTCGATCATCTCAAGCAAGCGCTTCGCCGGGAATGGACCAAAATACCGCATATCGATATTTGGGCAGCGTGTGACGCTTGCATTGGCTTTGAAGGCCATAATTCGTGCCAAAGGTGACCAATTCGAACAAATCTAAAGTTATTATAAAATTTGATGCTATTTCCGACATTTTTCGATTTCATTCAACAAAATTAAAAAATTGTAAAAATCATGGCGCTTGATTTTGTTGCAGTTTGTTTTTTATTTCACCCTGTATGAACCCACAATTTTCACTTGTCCTACATAAATTTTGAATCCAATTTTCATGAAAACTGGTATTTTTACATATATTGTTTATTCTGAGATTAAAAGTACATTTTTGTGTAGAATGTTTCTTCCATTGACACCTTTTGTTTAAAACGTAATTTCATGCCTCTTTCAGGCGCTCTATCGAAAAAGTAAGACTAAAAAAAAACTGATGAATAAGTCAGGAAGTAATTTAAGTTTTATTTTTGGGAATATTAATGCAAATATTTTTTGATATGCAATGAAAATGGAGATTTATTTTCTTCTATGATTTATAGTGACATTTGATAAAGATCAAATTTGTCTTTAACGTCATCCTTCTAAAATTATAGATTGTTCGAGATAAGTGCATTAACTCAAATAAAGTACAGCTTTAACCCTGAAATTTGTTTTCAATATATATTAAGTCCTGGTGCTTTGGTAAGATTTCGACTTTTGTCGTGTTTTAGGACCTATACTAGAATTTTATGACAAAATGTTTTTTTTTTTTTAGAATAATTTGCCTTACTGTGATCCCGCTTAATGAGGATTTTTGAGCATATTTTCAAAATATTACCAAAAAGGCCCGTAAAATGATCCGATCGGGGTTTAATGTTTTATACCAAAATAATCGTCGTGTATTTGTCTGTAATATTGTCAATAACTCCTTGAATTAACAGATTTTAAGGAATCTCAATCCGAAATTAAAAAAAAAAAAAATGTGGAAGACAGTGGAAAACTTTCCCTCTCTATTTAAGTTTTTGGCGATGCAAATTTGAAAACGCCGATACACGTGTCTCCAGCTCTACTTCCATAATCTGCTCGATTTTTTTTTATCAAACTTTCAGTTATGAAATATAAACGCTATTTTTAAATGGAAATAAAATCTCAAATGTCATGATTGTTCCTTATTTCCTATTTTCCCTCTGAACGCCCTGTTTAACATTGTTCCACTGTGCAATTGTAATAATTTCAGTACTGTGGAAACACACTCTTCTTTACGCTTGAGCACCTTTTTTAAATACGGAACTGACTCAAAGGACAACTCAAATAAAAGTAACAACAACAACAAAACAACTCACAAATATCAACCTCGATGTATGATTGTCAGGTAACAGGTAGTTAATTTTCATTAACATTATCCCACACGAATGCAACAAAAACAAAGCGGAAAAAAAAAATACTGCATTATCTAAAGACAAATAGTAAAGACAATAACAGAAACAGAACTAAAACTGAAAAGAAAAGATAAACATAGAACATCATTGCATATGGCCAGGTATACACAAAAGATAATAGAGGGAAAAAAGTGGACACAGGAAAATGCTCGTAACTCAAAAAGAATAGAACACAAATGGAAACAAACCTCAGAGACCATCATTGATAGACAACAACTGAGGGAGAGATATCTCTAACAAAAAATCGGATCTTCACGGTTGTCTATTTGGAAAAATAAATTGGTTCAAAATAATTTTTTTGTTGGTAGAGGTCAGTCACTGCGGCCAACAATAATAAAACACTAAGAAGCAGCAGCAAGAAAATTCGAATAGAACTAGGAAATCATAGTCATTATAGAATGTCAACTCTTCCATAGGTAGGAGAAAATAATACTGTGACGTCCATGATGAGGATGATCATGAGGGCGATACGTGCCAGACACTGGCTATGTAGCCCGGGTGCATTCCCAGATTTTTTTGTTCTTAATTGGGTCAAAAGAACAAAAAGGAAAATTAACAACAAAATCTTCTTGGTATTGTCTTTTAGAGGTTTTTAATTTGTGTTTTTGTTTCGGCCAAGACCAGAAATAGGGTTTCAGTTATGGCTCGCAGTCGAAAAGAATGAAAAACACATACTACCTTTAGAATTGTATGGAATATTACCAATGATTTTTGAATAATAGATGTATTAAAAGATAAAGGAATGGATAATTGCCTGAATAGACCTTAAAATCAGTGGTCGACCAATGGAGTTTAAAGGTTGGTCAGTTAAGCCACCTGACAACAATAACGATGATGGTGACAAAATTGTTAGAGTAGTTTAATGTTTAGTCTGACTTGAAATTATAAATTATAGTCGACGCATTTTAGTTTGTCACGATTGGGTTTCTTTTTGCTGCAGTTATTTGAGAATCAGATTTCCACAGCCTTTTCTTTGGGAAGTAGTTTTGTCCACAGATTTGTGAACCTTTATGTTCCTTAAAGCATCATTTTCGCGAAATTTCAAAGTGGTTGGTGGTATTTTCGTGAGAAGGCGTCACAGACATTCTTCTAGATAAGATATCGAATTGAAATAGGTCCCAGTGGGGTTAAATCATAAATATTGTTGTCCTAGATAAGCCTACTGACACCATATTCCATATTTGTTAACCAATATCGTTGTAATCTGGTATCAGGATTCCCCGTTGCGAGAAATAACCCCTGCAAAACTTACACAATATGGGTCTAGGAATTTCTCCCCATTAACTTCTTTTGTAGTTTTGACGAAATTTTTACGCAACACTCGTTGTATTACGGTATTTCGATATCTAATGGCGATAGCAGTACGCTTATAAAAAGTAATGTCTGTGCAACATAGGCTTGTCCCAAAATCACGCTGTTCGACGAATTTAATTTTTTCCAATAATTACGGGGGAAATCCAACAGATTATGAAATTAGAGCTAAAAAATGAAGACATATGTATCGTCGTTTCAAAATGTTTACATTGAAAAGTAACCTAAATAGAGGGAGCAATTTCCCCCATCTCCAACACTTTTGGAAATGTTAAAATTAAGATTCCTTGAAATCCGTCTATTTTAGGTATATATACAGTGTGAGATGAAAAATCTGCAACCAAATTAAGACTGCTATCATATTTAAGCCACTCGTCCAACAGCTGTTAAAATTATTTTGGTGAGAATTTTCCAGAAAAAAAGTTATTCGTGATGCAATTCAAGCGTGATAGTGTGATTTCTTTATATTTAGCTGGAAAACCACAAATTGCTATCGTTAGAGCACTCCAGCATTTAAATGTGAATAAATCTTTTGTGTCTCGTACTATCGCTCGTTACCGTAATGCTGATAGCGTAGCCCGACGTCAAGGAATTGGACGAAAAAAAAACAGCAGAAATGTTTCAAAAAGTAAAGAAGCTACTTGATCGAAAACCGCGTCGCAAAAAATGGCTTGTGAGCTGAACATATCCCAATATTCCATTCCACAAATATTGAAAAATGAGCTCGGGCTAAAGCCATTAAAATTCCAAAAAGTGCAAGAACTTACACCGCAACAGAAAGAAAATAGAATCAAAAGAGCAAAAGAGTAGCTTCGCTTGACCGAAAGTGGTGAACTGCCGAATTTGGTTTTCTCCGATGAGAAAACATTCGTTGTCCAGCAGTTTGTAAACAAAAAAATGGTCGTGTTTACTTGCCAAAGAGGTCAGCTGAAAATGTGCACCTTCGGTTGAACACCAGAACTCAAGCGCCGGCCATAGTGATAATGGGGGCCAACATAACAGTCGATGGTCGCTCTCCGCTCGTATTAATCGACCGTGGCATCAGAATAAATGCCAAATATTATCTCGAAAATGTTCTGGAGGGTGTATTAAAGCCTTGGGCACGCAAACATTTTAGCCGCAGACATTTGACATTCCAACAGGACTCAGCACCATCGCACTCAGCACGCGCCACCCAAGAATACAAACAAAATGAGTTTCCTCGCTTCATTTCCAACGCACAATGGCCACCAAAATCTCCATATACCAATCCGTTGGACTATTGTGTCTGGAGTATTTTGGAAAGCAAGGTTGGCACTAAAAATTCCAAAGTGTCGATCATCTCAGGCAAGCGCTTCGCAGCGTGTGACGGTTTCATTGGCGGTTTGAAGGCCATAATTCGTGCCAAAGGTGACCAATTTGAACAAATCTAAACTTATTTCAAAATTTGATGCTATTTCCGATACTTTTTTGCTTTTATTCAAAAAAAAAATTATAAAAATGTAAAAATTATGGCATTTCACATCTTTATAACAGATCTTGCGTTGCTGTTAATATTGAGATGTACTAAGTCGGAATGGATGCTTATTTCCGATTTTAAAATCCTTTTGTTTATTCGAAGCGTTGACGCTTTGTTGGAGAGGTTCTAGAAGGAATGGTGCGATCTCTACGATTTTCATTACAGATCTTGTGTTGATAGAAATATTGAGATTTGCCAAGTCAGAATGGAATCGGATGATAATTTTGAAGTTTATTGGCTTTATGGATATTCAAAATGTTGTCCCTTTGTGGGGGGAGGTACCAGAAGGAGTGGGCCGATTTATTCCATATTTACACCCTTGGTTTAACAAAGATATTGTGATGTGTGCATTTTGAAGACAATCGGACTCTTACATCACTTTTTATAAGAGTTATAATTATTCAAAAATTTCGACCCTTTGCGGGGGAGGTCCTTGATGTGGGAGTCAACTGATATTGTCAGGTTTTGCACCTGAACCTAGCACTGATACAAACATTAGGATTTGCAAAGTTGGAATTAAACGGATTATTCTTTCTCTTTCTGTGCAGTAAAATATATATTTTTTTTTTTTTTCAAAATTTCGACCTATTGTGGGGGAGGTAACAGAAGGAGTGGCCTATCGAACTTGATCTAAGTTTGACAAAAATATTACGATATACCAAGTTTGGACAAAATCGGAGAGTTACCGTGCGCACCAGCCAGTCGGACAGACGGACGGACATCGCTAGATCGACACCAAATGTCCTAAACGGATTAGCTCCAAGGAGACCCAAAGATACATAAATAAACAATAAAATCGTTCAATTTTAATTTTATTTTTTAAACACGTGTTTATGTTTTGACCTTTGACGTGTTTATGTTTTGACCTTCTTGGAGTAACAACAAAATCGACTTTTAGATAGCCGAGAAGACCGAGAATATGAATTTGGCCAGGAGGGCAGAATTTGACCTCATTTTCCAACACAAATATGTGGCAGCCTGTACCATTACGCAGTATATCATAAAGTAAAAAATAAGGTCTATATTATTTTCAAAATTAACTAAATTAACTAAATTCATAAGATAATTCAATTAAATTATATTAAAAAAGTTGTTAACATATTTTCAAATAAAAAATATAAAATTTCTTCTTGGAAACCGCGAATAATTGTAAAAAAAATGGAATTTTTCGGAATGTTAAGATTTAATTTTTTCATAGTTATATTTTTTACTTTTGTTGTTAAGTTTAAGGCGTATTAATAGTTTTCGAAATGCATTCAAATAATATTTTCCTCTAAAATAAGCCTTATTTATGGGGCGTTACACATTAAGAGCCTCCAAAAATTTTGCAAACAATTTAAGTTGCGAATAGAAGCTATTTCCTTGTTTCAATATAAAGGCCTCTACTTATAAACACGTTTCTAATGTAGGTTTGCAGTTAGACGCAGCGGACATATTGGTGTATTGGAGTAGCGGAAATATTTTCCCATACCTACAACATCTTCCGCACATTTTGTTTAGAAATCAAATAGATTTCCGTTACATTTTAATCTCTTTCTTTGGCGCGTTCTTAAGACGCGTGCTTAGGTAGCCAGTTAGGCCTGGATTTAGAAACAGCAGCCGACAAATTTTAAGGCTGGACACTTTGGCTTCTAAAAAGGCCAAAAAGTGATTTATGGGGAAAAATTACTGCCATACTGTCATAAAATTGCCATGCAGGCGTATGTGCACTCGTGTGCATTTACACACATATGTAGTGTATGTGTGTGTGTGTGAAAAATGAAAAACCTGTGCATATTAAAATAAGATTATTATCTTCATTAACATTTTAAGTCATTTTTATAGTGACAGTCTAACCACCATGGAAACAAAGGCAAACCTGGCTACGAACGGAATGTGAAGACCATTTGCATCAGGTGGATGGATTAGAAACAATAGACAGTGACTTACATACATACATACATACACACACACCTTTATATGGATGACTGTATGTCTGTCTGTTTAACAAGTGGAATGTCCATTTCGATTGTCCAGCTGGCCGTCCGTCCGCCTCTCCGGTCATTTATCAGTCATGCTGCTGCTTCTTCTTCTTCGCTTGCCTCTAAGACTTTTAGTACAGGTGTTTTACTTCACTTTGACCGGTTTCTCTTTAGAGCGTGGTATTATGATATTAGTTTTTTCTCCTTTGTTTTTTGTTTTTGGTGTTAAAATTACATTTTTCACAATGACTTTTTCATACATTTTATTTCAAATACCATGCCATTAGTCGTTGTCGTTGGTGCTGTTGCATTTGTTGCCACTGCTGCTGGTGCTGCCATTGAAATTATTACCGTCTAAAAATATGAAAAATATTAACTTAATCTTTATAATTACCTTGAATTGTTGTAAATTGTATGACAGAGAGTCACAGTCAGAGACAAAGACAAAGGCGGAGCAGCATTTCAAGTGTCATATTAACTTTCATTTGGTTTAGACGTTTCGTTTTAGTTTCAGTTTTAAATGTCATCAAATTGCCCCAAAGGTGTCGTTTTATTGCCGTAGCGAGTTACATAAAAACCCGACATGCAAATGATGTGCTCTATTAAGAAGTGACGATTTTAAAGCATTTTCTAAGCCATTAGAACCTTGATTGTTGAAGGAGGGAGATTATGTCAGTAGCTACCTTCATATTTATGGTGCATGAGTTTGAAGACAAAAAAAAAAGAATTTAAAAAAACACGGAGAGGGGCCGAACATGTGATACCCTTCAATATGTAAAAAGTCCCCTTATGCCCAGATCCATTTTCGAAGATTATGTTTATACCCTACACCACATAGTGGTAATTATACCCTACACCCCATAGTGGTAAGGGTATTATGTCTTTGTGCATTTGTTTGTAACATGGAGAAGAAAACGAGATAAACCCATAGTTCCTTTTGTGATCAGCACAGAATCACATTTTGAGTCGATTTATGCATGTCCATCCGTCTGTTTTATAAACAAAATGCAGGTCGCATTTATTATATTGCTATGGCTCCCACATATATGTTTCATCGGATTTTGATGTTTTAGTCCCTTACATTTATATGCACTCGACGAGTCTTATATTTAGCACCAGATATCAGATACAGCTTAGCAATTCATGATTCAAATTTTATCAAGATCGGTTCCGGTTGGGATATAGCTTCCATATATATTTTCATCCGATTTTAGGTTTCTTGTGCACCAAATGCCTAATATCAGCCCAAATGGTGTGAATTTTGGCACTTCAGACCGAATTTAGTATAAAAATAAATACTTCAAATTTGGGTTTTAATTGTGATCTGCAGATCAACTGCAAAATCTTGAAATTTCATTTTTTGGTCGATTTGAACCCCTAAATGTACATCTTCAAAAACAATGGGCGTGAGGACCGGAGGTTTATTACGACCTGCTACTTTGGAAATTGTACAATTCAAAATTGTAAGTCAAATTGTCAAAAGTCGGGTGGGGCCGACTATATAATACCCTACATCACCATGTATATTTAGTAGAGCTCCCGTAACAAAAGCATTTGTTTGAAGTAGATCATACCACCTATGAACCCTTGGTATTAGAGCACGTACGTCCGAAAGTGTCTCCATTTGGGCTGATATTATCCTTTAAAACCCCAAATCGGGTGAAATATATGGCTATATCTGAACAAATGTACTTGCTTCTAGATTGAATTCGGTCGGATGTGCCAGGTAATTTATACGGATATTGGCCATTTGGTGCACAATTAACCCGAAACCAATTGAAGATATATATGGGAGCTATATCCTCATCTGATCCGATCTCGATAAAATTTGAGGCAGGTACTCCTGAGTGCCATAAGTTATTTGGTACCAAATATCATGAAACATGCATATGGGAACTATTGCTATATCTGAAGCGATTTTCTCCAAATTTGATATGCTTCTAGACTGAATTATGTCGGATGTGCCAAAATTCAGGTCATCAGGACTGATATTGGGAATTTGGCGCACAATTAATCCGAAATCTGTGGAAGATATATATGGGAGTTGTATCAAAATTTTAACCGATTCTCACCAATTTCTAGGGTTCGTCCCTGGGCCAAATAAATATTGTTTGAAAATTTCATCTCAATTGGATAAAAAATGATTTTTACTCGAAATCAGTCCAGCGGATCTTGACTTATAATCAGAATAACTAAGATCAATTACTTTTATATATATATATATATTGCACCAATATTGCGATATCCAATATCATGGCTATCAACGTCAGTGTAATGGTTAGAAGTGACCTTTTAATGTATTTGTGATTTGGCCAGGGTGAAAATATTCGCGGTTTAACGGAAATTTTCCTATTTCCTATTCACGATGACCATCCAAATTGGTAGGCTCCTGACCAGCCCTAACCTCTAACTCCATGCAATATTCCGTGTCGGCTTGTCAATTATTTTTGCCTGTAAAGCAACAGCAAAATCAAGATTTTTCTGTTTTTGGTCCACTTCAATTACTAAATATTTTGCGATCATCTGCAAAAAACAATAGGGTTCTATTCTGACCCTAACTTCACCTTCATTTTCAATTTCGTGAGGATCGGGCCATAATTGCGACCTGTAGCTGGATTACAAGATTAACATGAACCGACGAACAGAGGAAAGGACGGACATACATAGCTAGATCGACTCAGCTTGACGAGATAGTAAGATCCATATATAGTTTCCTATGCCGGATACCAATATATCGAGGTGTTACATACATTTTGGCAAAATCAAACTTTGGCCCCCAAAAAATAGTGTTGTAGGGTATATTTATATTGTTTTGTTTCTATCACACTTATTGAACACACACTCTTTTTTGTTGGATAATTGCGTGCAGCTAATTCGATTGAGATGTTTGTGAGAATTGTTGTTAACAGACAAATGTTTTGACCTTATCACGGAAATTTATTTACAAGATACCAGTGAAAAAAAAACATAATAATTAGCCTTTCACATTTGAAACATACTTGAGGAATGTTGTAAATTAAAAGTTGTAGTGAAAATTTTACAAAACAAAAAAAAACAATTTCCAAAGTGACCCATTTATAGGTAATTTTTGGGAATTTACTATTAGCAGTTTAATATTTGGTGGATTTTTGAAGAAGTGGACGACAAGAAATCTACATTTTACCCAGATAATGTTTCTTTATGATAAGAATAAAATAAATCAAGTAAAAAACATTCATTTCGGCCGAACTTTTAATACCTTTCACACCTTAGGGTAAAGGAAACATTAGAACCCATTATGACCCATTAATACCAATTTTTAAAGATACTCATGGGAAAATGTGGCAAAAATCATCAAAATACCGAATATCGGGTTCGCTATATGGGGAAAATTAATTATTTATCTCAATTACATTGTAAGTCCTCGGAGATTTGTAATTCTAGACAAAGTTCAAAAATCTTGATAAACGATTTTTAGACCAGGTCATAGGCTCCTGCAACTGTTGTCATTTAATGACCCTTTTTTTTTACAAATATCCCACATAGAAGTTTTCACCCACCCACATATAAACCACCATAAAGGCTTCCTAAAAATCTCAGCCCTTAATTAAATTTCACTTGCGCCAATATTTGAGTTCGTATCATACCATATCACTGGCCAAGTTTGTTTTTTCATCTTTCCTTTTTTTCGTATTTCTAGGCTATGTACTTATTCACAACTTAAGCGGAAATCGCAAGACTCTTCCGTATGTTATTTATAGTCCAACTAAAATTATTTATGACCATCATTTTTATCAAGGTGGTGGGTAAATGTAATGCAGTTGTAAAATTACTCTATTACATTAGACAATGTCATTACCATTTGAACAAATAAAACAATGGACGAGGAGATGGGGGATGTGGAGACTTACAGAGGAGGAGACAATGTTAATTTTTCCGCGTGTGTGTCTGTCCTCCCGTCTGTCCATTTGTCTGCTACTTCTAAATCTTCTAATCAACGACCTTATCTATGGTTGGTCTCCCCATTCTTTCCTTCTTCTTCCCTATCATCTTTTGTGTGTCTGTTCTGTTCTTCTTCCCAGCTGATATTAATAGAGCGATTGTTATGCACAAAAAGAAGTTGTTAACGGTTTTCTTAAAAGTGTAAAGTCAAAGAAATAAAAGTGATGACAAGCTAGGCGATAAAGGCGAGCCACACGAGAGTAATGCCAGCTTAAATAGCTGGCATGAAATCTAATTCACTTTTTCTCATTAGTTTTTTATTTGTATAATTTCTTACATAAATTGTTTTTATTGTTGTTGTTTTTCGGAACAATAAATAAACAGTTAAATTTTCATTGTCACTTTTGGTTATGGCTATTCTTATATGAAGGCAAATGTGGTAGCATAAGATTGTTAACATTAAGGTGGTAGAGACTTTTGATTTCAAATAATTTATTACTTAATCAGAATTATTTCAAATCTCTCTTCCGCAGAAGACAATGTTTTAATTCCTTCAATGGAAAATGCCTGAAACCCTTTTAAAACCTATCTAACTAAAAGATATTTAGCAATAACCTTCTAGAGAATATTTTCTATCTACGCCCCTGAAAATATCTTAAAATTTGTTTTTTTTTTAATGTAACTCTCCTGAGGTACACATGTTCTTCCTTATCTCTTAAAATTTGATACTTTATTTTCATTTGGGGACTTTTTGTGAAATAGGGAAGCACACAATATCACAATTTCTTGGCTATGAGGCATGCCAAGAAGAACAGACTGTCAATAAAGAGATCAATGTCCACTCTGTTTTTTTCTTTTCTGACAAAAACCAAAGTTAATTTTCTTCCATCAGGGGCCTGTCAGTTGGTTTTGTTTTTCGTAAATAATTAGGATTTATTCCGTCGTTTCTTTTTGAAGATAAGAAATACAAATGAAATACAATGCAATACAAAAATCAAAATTTTACCCTGAAATTTGTTTTACAGGGTAAGATAAAAAAACTGCAACAAAATCAAACGCCATAATTTTTACATTTTTTTTTTTAATTTTTTGAATGAAAGCAAACAATGTCGGAAATAGCACCAAATTTTAGAATAAGTTTAGATTTGTTCAAATTGGTCACCTTTGGCACGAATTATAGCCTTCAAACGAGCAATGAAAGCGTCACACGCTGCCCGAATGTTGCTCTGCGGTATTTTGGTCCATGCCCGGCGAAACGCTTGCTTGAGATGATTGACACTTTGGTATTTTTTTAGTGCCAACATTGCTTTCGAAAATACTCCAGACCAATAGTCCAACGGATTGGTATCCGGAGATTTTGGTGGCCATAGTACGCTGGAAGTGAAGCGAGGAATCTCATTTTGTAACCATTTTGGGATGGCGCGTGCTGAGTGCGATGGCGCTTAGTCCTGTTGGAATGTCCAAAGTCTGCAGGCAAAATGTTTGCGTGCCAAGGCTTTAATACACCCTCCAGAATATTTTCGCGATAATATTCGGCATTTATTCTGATGCCACGTTCGATTAATACGAGCGGAGAGCGACCATCGGCTGTTATGGCGGCCCACAATATAATGAGCTTTTGCACAATATAATGAGCTGTCACTGGAATAATTTCAACAGCTGCCGAACTAGTGGCTTTTTGAAATTTGCAGGAAGATTCTTTGAGTTTTTTTTTTCGAGAAGAAATCTATTTCTATCGACATTTTGAAAGTATCTGATTACGATGGGAAAATGTATTATTTTTTTTCTTTTTAAGGCATTTGGAGGACTTCTATTGACATAAGACCTTTTCATAGTTTTCTATTGACACAGGACCTATTGTTAGTCTTCCACAGACAGAAGACTCTTTTAAGGTCTTTTATTGACAGAAGACATATTTAAGGTCTTCTACAGACAAAAGAACTTTAGAAGACAAACGAACTTCTAGAGGAAAAGGCCTTCCAAAGATTATTTATTTAAAACTAAGCTTCTGTCTATAGAAAATCTTGCAAATATTATTTATGTAAAAGCTATACTTTATTTATCCTTAGGTAGGCATTTTCGCTATAGAAACCCTTCGAAAGATCTTCTGTCTACAGAAAATCGGGAAAGTTGTTCTATCTAAAGGAGAACTTCCGAAGGCTTTGCGATTGCAAGAGTCGTCTGCCTTTGAAAATCCTTTAGTAGTCCTTCAGTTTGCAGAAGTCATTCAAAAATTACAAATATTCTTGCAATATATTTTTTCCCGCTTTTTCTGAAACAAAATTACATTTTATGACTTGACGAAATAATTTTTATTATTTTTAGTTTTTGCTTAAATATTTATTTAAAAAATCATAAAAAATAACTAAGCATTTATAGAACCATAAAAACTTCCTATCCCGCATAAAAAGAACAAATCTTATTAAAACCCCAGGAAACCAAACATCTGGCTGCACTTAAAGACCATAAAAAAAGTCAATCGATAAGTAGCTAGCCACAAGAAATACGAAACCGAAACAAAAAAAGAAAACCAGTATTGAAACTGTGAAAAAAATTACAATTTTAATTACTCTGTTCCAAAATAAACAAACGTGCTCCCACAAAACCCAAGAAACCGACACACACACCCACCAACAACTCATTACTTTGCATTTGAACTCATAAAACGACCACAAAACAGAACAAAAAACGGACTGATGACATGATCATTAAGGAGCCATATTACAATGTGGTGGTGGTGGTGGTGGTGGCGATGGTGTCTTCTTCTGCTGGCCGATGGCAGAAAATTGATTTTTCTTCTTCTTCGTCGTCGTCGTCGTCATCGTCTTATGTTTGTTTTTGCTTCTCTCCGAAGCAATCAACCATCCGTCAGTCTAGAAAAAAGAAGAAACCACAAAGTTCATCACCACAATAAATTTTAATAGAACCATAATAATTTTTCCTTCGATCCGTTTTTGATGGCGGTGGCGGCGGCAGCAGCGATGCCACCAGTAGTAATGATGGTCTTGGCCGCCGTTGTTGTTATTGTTTTTGTTGTCATTGTCAACATTTGAAATCCAATAACAAACCATGAAATCCTACACATACAACTCATTAAATCGACATTAACGGCAGTTCAATGGCGACACATCAATCAAACCACCACCAACAACGCCGCACCGCCACACACGCACATTTTTTTCTCTAGCTGCTACTGGAAATACTATATGAAGAACGTTTGATTGTTGGACGGCTGGTCGGTTGCGCATGCGCCGTTGATAAAACAGTAAAAATAGATAAAAGTAGCATTTAAAATTTGTGGCACCACAATGATATTGTATTTTAAGAAATCAAATCGTATGTAAATGGAGGGAGGGGGTGAGGAATGGGGAGGGATTCCAACGAAATGTAATGACAAAAAATCGTAGGGTTGCCAGTTGTAAAGGCAGGGATTATACAGTGGGAGTCAATGAGAAGTGATGTGGGTATGAAATTTACATAGAGTTTGAGAGCAAAAATACTCTCAGATCAAATTCTAAAATAAATTCTTCCTCAAGTCTACGAGAAAGTATAGTATGGACTAATATAGAAAACAATTAAAGAGTTTTAAGGCTATAGAATCCTATCGATGGTTTTTGTCCCAAAGGAGATCTTCTGTCAACAGAGAACCTTCAACAAGTCTTCCATCTGCACAAGACCTTCAAAGGGGCAATACTTTACGGGAGGTACCAAATGGACTTGAAATAAGGAGAGGCGTCTTGTCATTAGGGGAACTTCAAACGGTATTCGGTTAACAGAAGATCGTCATAAGGGTTTCCGTCAATAGAAAATCTAAAATAGATGTTCAGTGAATAGAAGACCTTCAAAAAGACTTCTGTTAATGAAAGACCTCCCAAAATGTTTTTTCAAAGGAAAAATCTTCCAAAGATCTATAAAAGGTCTTAAGCAAATCATCAGTGAACTTCAAAATGTTTTCTGTCAATGAAAGACCTTCCAAAAGTCTTGTCAAAGGAAAAATCTTCCAAATCTTCTTCCAATCCCTTCTATAGGAAACCTTGAAATCGTTTCTTGTCAGAAAAAGATCTCCAAAAAGGTCTTCTGGTGCAGAAAGCCATGAAAAATTCTTCTGTAGATAGAAGGCATACAAAAACTTAGTAGTCCAAAATTTCTAGTCTCTAAAGAAGGTATTCAAACGGCCTTCTATTTTTTAACAAGACCCCAAGATGTCTACCCTCGACAGAATACATTCAAAAATAAAAAATCTTTGGTGAATAGAAAATTTTTCAATTATGTTTTTTTTTTTTTTTTTTTTTTTTTTTTTTTTGTCTAAAGAAGACCATCTAAAGACCTTTAGTCTACAGAAGACCTTCAATGTATATTCTGTCAGAAAAGACCTTAAGTCTAACAATAGGTGTTCTATTGACAGAAGTCCTTTTAAAGGTGTTCTTAAACTTATTTTTTTTTTCAAGAGACACAATCCTGGATTTGAAGATTTTTTCGTGAACATTCAAAGGAGGGGGATCCACCATTCTATGGAGGGTATATTAGCTTTGTCATTCCGTTTGTAACTCCTCGAAATATTCATAATAGACTCTACAAAGTATATATTCTGAATCAGCGTAAAATTCTAAGACGATCTAGCGATGTCCGTCTAACTGCCTGTCTGTTGTGATCACACTTTCACACTTTCGAAATAGTGAGATAGAAGGCTAAAATTTTGCTTACATGCATAGTTTACCATTAGGCAAGTTAAGTTCGTTTTCGCATAGATCCCATATAACGGTACCTCCCGATATTTGGTATTTTCATGATTTTAGTGACATTATTTATCGGAATTATTTAAAATTTCGTCTTTGAAGTTCGTAATGGGTACTACAGCTTACGACAAACATTTGTGTTTGCAAGTCCACTTTTCGGTATTTTCATGATTTTAGCGTCATTATTTACCGGAATAATTTCAAATTTCATATTTAAAGCTCATAATGACTACTACAGCCTATGACAAAAATTTTTGTACGCAGGTCCACGTCTTCGTATAGCCCTCATATACCGGCACCTCCTGATATTCGGTATTTTGATGATTTCAGCAACATTATTCCCCAGAATCGTTTCAAATTTCAGATTGGAAGATGTAAAGGGGTACTATGCATTTCGTATGCAGGTCCAAGTCTTCGTATAGCTCCCATATGACGGTATCGCCATATATTCGACATTTTCATGACTTTTGCGACATTATTTACCGGAATTATTTCAATATTGGCATATGAAGTTCATAATGGCCCTCATGTAACGGTACCTCCCGATATTCGGTATTTTCGTGATTTTAGCGACATTATTTACCGGAATAATTTCAAATTTTATATTTAAAGCTCGTAATGACTACTACAGCCTATGACAAAAATTTTTGTATGCAGGTCCACGTCTTCGTATATCCCTCATATAACGGCACCTCCCGATATTCGGTATTTTCATGATTTCAGCAACATTATTCCCCAGAATCCTTTCAAATTTCAGATTGGAAAATATAAAGGGGTACTATAAATTTCGTGTGCAGGCATTTTTATGACTTTTGCGACATTATTCACAGTAATTGTAAAAAAATCGTATTTATAGTTCCTAATAGGAACTGACAGCCCATGTCAAACAATTTCGTATGCAGGTCTACGTCTTCGTATAGTCCGCATATAACGGTTTGAATTTAAGTGGTAGTTTTCGGTTTTTTTTTTTTTTTTTGAAATTTTTGAAATTCCTTCCAAATAGTGGATGGTATTAAAAATTCAACCCGGTCAAACTTAGTCTTTTGAGTGTCTTCTACAGACAAAGACATTATGTGGTTCTCTTGAACCCCAAATGTGTGCAACATATATTACACCTTCTAAAGAATCTTTGAAGTCCTTTCAAAAGTCATCCTCATTAAAAAGTCTTTCGCATAGAAAAGCCGCTCTGAAGGTCTTCCACATTAAAGAGACATAATGAAGGCTTTCTTCGCATAGAGGGCCTCCCAATTGTCTTTACGGCTGCGAGAACCTACTAAAGCTCCCCCACTCACAGCAAGGTCATTGTACCTTATAGTTTTCTTTCCACCAACAACCACCCCAACAGCAAAAAAATTAAAGTTTTTTCGACAACTTTGCCAAAAAAAACCGAAAACTCTAAAGTTCATCAGAGTTCACTTACTTTTTTCCCCCCCATTTGGATTTTAAATTATTTCTTTTTTTCATTCAGTTGCTGATATTGTCAGTTTTTTTTTTTTTTGCGCCGCGTCGTTGTCCTCATCATTGTCGTTTGTCATCGCCGGCCCCGTTCAATAATTTATGAAAATAGTTTAACTTTGTTAATTTATTATTTACACACTGTTGGCGAACTATATGACAGATAATGTAATACATTTAGCATAATAGTTGTCATATGTGTAGGTGTGTGTGTGTGTGTGTAGTTGTGTGCGTGTTGGGTTTTTTTCTGGGTCTGGACATAACTGCTGCTGGGACAAGCACAAAATACACATTGTTGAGTCATGCATTTTTCATTAAATATTCCAATTTTGTTTCATTCACATTATTTCCATTGGCTTCTTTTTTGTAACATGTTCACATTTTCAGAAAAAAACAAAAACTGAGTGACTTCTATTTATACCCTACACCACATAGTGGTAAGGGTATTATGTCTTTGTGCATTTGTTTGTAACATGGAGAAGGAGACGAGATAGACCCATAGTTACTTTTGAGAACCTTCATAGAATCACTTTCTGAGTCGATTTATGCATGTCCGTCCGTCTGTCCGTCCGTCCGTCCGTCCGTCCGTCCGTCCGTCCGTCCGTCCGTCCGTCCGTCCGTCCGTCCGTCTGTCCATGTATTCTTGTGAACAAAATGCAGGTCGCATTTATTATCCGATTGAGATGAAATTTTCCAAACAATATTTTTTTGGCCCAAGGACGAACCCTATTGAAATTGGTGAGAATCGGATCAAATTTAGATATAGCTCCCATATATATCTTCATCCGATTTCGGGTTAAATGAGCACCAAATGTCCACTATCAGTCCAAATTGCCTGAATTTTGGCACACCCAACCGAGTTCGGCCTAGAAGCAAGTATATCAAATTTGGAGAAAATCGGTTCAGATATAGCTATAGCTCCCATATATATCTTTCATCCGATTTGATCTTTAAGTCCCTCACAGTCCTACTATGCTCTCCACAACCGTGATATTTGGTACCAGGTATTAGATGGAGCACAGAAATAGCTGTTTTAAATTTTATCGAAATCGGTTCAGATTTGGATATAGCTCCCATATATATCTTCATCCGATTTTGGGTTAATTGACCACCAAATGGCCAATATCAGCCCAAATGGCCCGAATTTTGGCACATGTGACCGAGATTAGCCTTAAAGCAAATACCACAAATTTGGAGAAAATCGGTTCAGAAACAGCTATAGCTCCCATATATATGTTTTATCCGATTTGGTGTTTAAGCCTCTCACATTCGTAATATGCACTCCACAAGAATGATATTTGGTACCTGATATAAGATACAACCCAGAAATAGCTGTTTGTAATTTTATCGAAATCGGTTCAGATTTGGATATAGCTCCCATATATATCTTCATCCGATTTCGGGTTAATTGTGCACCAAATGGCCGATATAAGTCCAAATGGACTGAATTTTAGTACATCGGACCAAATTCAGCCTAGAAGCAAGTATATCAATTTTAGTGAAAATCGGTTCAGATATAGATATAGCAACCATATATATGTTTCATCCGATTTAGTGTTTTAGTCCCATACATTCGAAATATTCACTCCACAACCGTGATATTTGGTACCAGGTTTTTTGGAGCACAGGAATAGCTGTTTTAAATTTTATCAAAATCGGTTCAGATTTGGATATAGCTCCCATATATATCTTCATCCGATTTAGGGTTAAATGTGCACTAAATGGTCAATATCAGCCCAAATCACCTGAATTTTCGTACATAAGACCGAATTCAGTCTAGAAGCTAATACGTAAAATTTGGAGAAACCCGGCTCAGAGATAGCTATAGTTCGTAAAATGCACGATAGAATTAGATAGATTTTGATTTTGTACCAAATATCTCATAGAGCTCTGAAATGCCCTGTATAAACCTTTTTACGAGAGCTCTACTAAATATGCATAGTGGTGTAGGGTATCATATAGTCGGCCCCGCCCGACTTTTGAGCTTTCCTTACTGGTTTTCAGTTGTGAATGATTTGTTTTTGGTTTCGTTCGGTCAGTATCATCATTAAATTAAAAAATTAAAGTTTGATGTAGAGTTGTGTAAAATGGATGTAATACTTTGGTAAATGGGAAAATGACTTATGTCACAATTTTCACGAAAACAATCCATGAACCAAAAATCATATTTTCATGAGGCTTACATGCTGAAATTATATTGCGAAGAAACCTAATTTAATTTGAGACTATCGATTTTGCGCTGATGGCTCCTACCTAAGTTGTAAGCTTTCTAAGTTTAGCTAGGATATCAAAAATTGTAAAATTGTTGAAAAGCCTTAAAAATTAGTAAATCCTACGCCTCTAAACAATACGTTTTTATACCCTCCACCATAGTATGGAGGGTATATTAAGTTTGTCATTCCGTTTGTAACACCTCTAAATACACATTTTAAACCCCACAAAGTACATATATTCTTGATCAGCATAAAATTCTATGTCGATTTAGCGATGTCCGTCCGTCTATCCGTCTGTGGAAATCACTCTAGCTTCCGAACGAATTGAAGTAGATTGATAAAATTTTACTCAAATGTATACTATGTCTGCAGGACTTTTCGTATTGAAAATGGACCATGTAGGTCCACCTTTTGGTATAGCCCCCATATAACGGTACCCCCCCCCACCCCCTTATTCGGTATTTTGATGATTGTAGCGACATTATTTACCGGAATTGTTTCACCTTTGGTATTTGAAGTTCGTAATGGATACTACATCCTACATGAGGTGTAGGTCAACGTCTTCGTATAGCTCCCACACAACGGTACCTCCCGATATTCGGTATTTTGATGATTTTATCGACATTATTCACCGGAATTGATTCTAATTTGGTATTTGATGTTCGCAATGGATGCTACAGCCTATGACAGAAAATTGTCTGTGAAGGTCCACGTCTTCGTATAGCCCCCATATAACGATGCCTCGATTTTTTCGGTATTTTGATGATTTTAGCGACATTATTAATCGCAATTCTTCCGAATTTGGTATTTGAAGTTCGTAATGGATACTACAGCCTAAGAAAATTGTCTGTGCAGGTCCACAGACGGATTTTATTGTTTTTGAGAATTGCCAAATTCGTTCCAAATGGTGGAGGGTATTCAAAGTTCGGCCCAGCTTTTTTACTTGGTTCTTATATTTAACTCCTTTTGCCTCTCACCTCCCTTTGCAGCAAACAAATGTGACATCTTTCGCAAAATTTATGACGCAAAATAACCATTCACTTTACATTTTATTAAATCAATTACTAATTGTCACAAATATGTATGTACGTATGTATGCACCTACGTACCGACATATGTACTATATAGTTGTTAAAATGGGTAATTTAATGCCAGCACCAAGTAGCTGTATGGTAACAGGTCACACTTAAATTGCTGCGCAAATTTCTCTGGCTTTGCCCCGGATGTAGCTTTTTTTTACTTCTTGGAGACCCTCTTCTACTGACATGGTAGCCGTAGCCGTAGCCATAGTGAAATAATACATCAATGTGTGGGTAATAATATATTGTCATTTAATTGGCCTATGTCATAGGTGAAAATAATAAATAGTATTATTGGCAAAAAAAAAATTGTCAATCGACAATTGAATTAGGTTGCCAGGGCAATGTTGGGGAGAACGAACTTTTAGATAGGATATTGGAAAGAAATTATTGAAATTTTTACTTTTATTGAATTTTATTGAGGAATGAAGTTTTTGAGAAGAAACAAATGAGTCACATTCGTGGCTTAATAAGAATAAATTGTCATTCCATTAATTGTTTCAAAGACGAATGCGTAGGACCACTATCGAAGACCATAATCGTGGTTTTGTATAAGAAAATATTTTCATGGAACACAAGGGCGACAATCTAGGAATTTTGAGAATATTTTTGCAAAAACAAGAAAATACAAAGAAAATTAGTGGTTTATTAAAAATGTTTTCTTGAGGACCAAAAAGTTCTACAATAATTTGTCAAGAACCAGTAGGAGTAGTAGGGATATAGACAGAATCTTTTATTCTTGATGAATCTTCTTAAGGATCAATAGAGCCTCAATGTTGGGTTCATAATTTTTTAAGGATTTTTTTTCAAGAGCCACTATCCCAGATAAAAATATTATTTATTATTTTTTTTAACAACATTAATATCACAAATTATATATTTAATAATGTTTGAATATTTCATCAAGGACCAGTAGGAGCTACAAGGGTGAATTGTCGGACATTTCTAAGGAAGGATAGAGACAGAACCTTTTATTCTTGAAGAATATTCTCGAGGACCAATAGAGATTCAAGGAGCATTTGTTAAGGATTTCTAAAAACATTTTTTGAGAAATCCCCAAACCAGCGTAGGATCATTAGGAGCTACAAGCGTGAATGGTTAGGACATTTTTTAAGGAGTTATAGACACAGAAACATTTATTCTTGAAAAATATTTTCATGGACCAATAGAGTTGGGTTACTTAAGAGCATTTGTTAAGAATTTCTAAAAATATTTGTTAAAAAAAAATTCCCAACCTCACTATCTCAGATCTTTAAAGCAATATTCTCAGAGTACCAACAGTCCCCCAATCGTGGGGTTATAACAAATATTTTTTAAAGAACCAACAATCACGGAATCTTATATAATATATATTAAAAGACCTATAACAGCGGGTCAAACGTTTCGATTTTTTTTTTAATTTTTAAGGACAAACAATGTTGAATTCTTAAATGTTATTTTCTAAAGGGCTGTTGATTTTGGAAGAAAAAAATAGTCGTGGAATTAAAAAAAGGAATTTAAAGGACAAACAATCGTGGATTTTTAAAGGACTGGAATTTATAAAATATTTAAATTTTTGGGGACCAAATTATTGAATTTTTATAAAACTCGTTTTGAATTTTTATTTTTTGTTAAATTTAAATTAATTTACAAAACTAATTTTTTTAAATTGTAGATTTAAAAGAAGAATCCGTTTTAAGGACCAAAAAATCGAGAATTTAAAAATATATTTTCATTTAACAACATTTGTGCATTTTTAAAAATAAAGACAAAGAATCGTGGAGTTTAGACCAACTTTTTTATTGGACCAACTATAATGGATTAAGAAAAAAAATATTTTTTTTAGGGACAAAAGGACCACAATAGTAAAAAATATCTCTATTTTAAGGACTAATGGTGGGTTTAAAGGACATAAAAAATATTTTTTAAAAGACCATCTGACCCACAATTGGGGACTTAAAAAAATATTTAAAAAAATACTTTTTAAATGACCAATGACCCCAAAATCTTGGAAATTAAGAATTTATTTAGAGTACCAACAGACATTCAATTATGGATTTAAAAATAATTTTAAGGAACGACACGCCTACAATCGTGGATTTAAAAATATTGTTTGGACCATACTGACTTGAACCAATCAAAGAATCAACAAGAAAAAAAAAAATAAAGACAAACAGATACAACATGTGACTGTTTTGATTTTTTTAAATAATCTGGGTTGTAAACTTGGGGTTTCAAAAAGAAACCAAACTGGTTTTTTTTTTTTTTTTTGGTTCAACAGAGCATCCATCAAAGTTTTTTTTTTCTAAACATCATCAAAGCCATAGTTTTTGATTTTTATACCCTCACCTACATGGCTAGAGAGGTTGTATATCATTTGATACGGCCAAAACGTGCCTTATTGAAATAACGGTTTAAGACCCCAGGTCTCTTTCGATCAAATCCGTTTAGGAAATTTCGAGTCGATCTAGTGATGTCCGTCTGTCTGGCTGGCTGGCTGGTACGCACAATAACGAAGGGAGTATACAATTTGTTCCAAACTTGGTACATAATATTTTTATGAAACTTAGGTCGCGTTCGGAGATGAGCAATATCGGTTCACTCCTTCTTGTACCCGCCCCACGAAATTTCAAACCACTTTCAAAAAAATATATATATATTTTACTACACAGAAACTACAATCCGATTTTGCTCCAACTTTGCGAATCCTAATTTACGCACATTTTAATATTTTCTAGCAATTATCTCATATATCATTTAAAGTGAAGGATATAGTCAATATTGTCTAAACGAAATGGACAATATTGTCCCATTCCTTTGGAACCTACTCCATAGAGGGTCAACAATTTGAATAATAATAACAGAAATTAAAATATGTTTAAAACGAACAGTGGCTTAAGGTACACATCTGTCGATGCAGATACTTTTTAACTGGCTCCCAAGAAACGCCGGGTCATAATTGAAGAGTTTTGAGATGACATTTTAACACTATTTTAGGGATTTTAGAAGTATACCTTTTTACCTAAAAGCATGACAATGTATGAGGATCAAAAGGAACCGTAAACGTGAGGCAATTTTCTAGAGACACGAAAATAATTTCTATTAGAACTGTAGTTTCGACCTCCTTAGTAACTATAATTCTTATATTATTGAAATAATTGTTCAAGAAACAATAGAGTTTAACGTTGATTCATTGTACAATAAATATAAGTCCATCAGGACGAGATATTTTAAAGATAGGTACATTGACGAATATGTTTCTTTACTTCAATGAGGGAGTTATTTGATGCTGAATAAACTTGGTTTCAAAATTAAGATCCATTCGGGCCATTATATCTAAATTTTCAGATCTGTATTTGAGAGTCTTAGGAAAATATTCAAAGGACTTTTGAGTAGATAATCAATGATTTCTATGATTTATTAGAAAATATATTTTCAAAGACTTTCTTATGTGTTGTGGTGACTTATTACAATTGTAGGAACTATATGTTTTTTTTATGCAAAGGACCTTAAGCTTAAGTAACATGCTAATTCTAAGCACTTCGTTCTCCACTCACAAACACACGTTGTTTTTATAAAAACAACAATAATGGGATTTTGCCTGACGATTTTGCAACAACAAAATACTATGGTATCCCAAACAAGCAAGCCAAACACTGTTCTATTAATAGACACAGGCACGGTCGACGAAGGGGTTTTTGTTGTAACAGACAAAACAAACTTACATGGTTATGTTACTTCGTTCAGGTTGAACGAAAGCATAACAAGTGGAGAAAGATGTAAATGTTTATAAGTGCGGTTGTAAGATTTAGAAGAATTTCCAAAAGAATTTTAGTTTTATGTAATTCTTTTGTTCCTCTTCTATTGAGCTTACGATCTCGTCACTTGGGTAAAAAATGTTTTTTGTCATAGAAGTTATTTTTTAAAATAACTTCTGGGGAGAATATCCCAGACAAGAAACAAGGGAACTGATGAGGATTGGTGGCTCTTTCCGAAACCTAGGTAAACATTACCATCGTTCTCCACTCATAAACACACGTTGTTTTTATAAAAACAACAATAATGGGATTTTGCCTGACGATTTTGCAACAACAAAATACTATGGTATCCCAAACAAGCAAGCCAAACACTGTTCTATTTGTTATTAAAGTTAAAAAAAATCCAATCATTACGAAATTCTTTACCAAATTACAAAATTTTATTCTCCAATTATGAAAAAAAACTACACAAATGCTCTCCAGTACGACTCACACACCTTCACAAATACTTCATGTGAATTTTAATTACTAAAAAATATTTTTTTAAAAAATCCAATTTGTTATTTCCTACATGTTATTTTCAATGTTTGCTATTACAGTGTTATATTAATTCCATTGCTTTAAAGCTTCAATTTGAAATTTAGGTTACTCACTCACTACTTTTTTTTTAAGGTCATATCATAAAATTTTGTCATACAAATACACAAATGTATCTTCAAATTGTTAAAAAAAAACCCATCGATCGTTGTAACAAAGCCAAAAACAAATCCGTTTAAAATTCAAACAATTGCGCCGGTTTGTTCGCCTGTTTTCATATTTGGCCAACACCATGGCGCATGGCACATTTATGGTCAAATCAATGTGACTAAATTTGGCTATTTTGTATGCGTAATTTAATGCAATTCGTCGCCTAAATGGGGAAGACATGAAATGTGTTATGGCAATAGAAACAAAAAACCTAAATTGTTGAAAAAATATCAGCTGTGACAAGTGTTAATAGACAATGAAATGATGTAAAGTGTCCTTGAAAAATTTTTATTTGGCAATAACTAGGTGTGAAATTGATCAATTCCAGAGTCTATAAATAATGAAATCGTGTAATTTGTTTTGACAACCGGTGAAACTGCAAAGAAGGAAAGCGGATGTTTAAGTGGAAATTTAACAGGAAAATTTATATTTCCGACATTTTTACAACGAATGTAACAGTATATGACATTTTCATACATTTCATACAAATCCTCTAAATTTTACCTAAGGAAAAATGAAATAACTCATCTTGTTGAAATGCTACAATAACATTTACAATTCCTTAAATACAACAATATCCCAAGAAATACCCTATATCCGTTTTCGAGAAATGGATGTAGTTTTCTCCAGACATTTAAAATAATCCATGCTTTTTATGAGCAAATTCCTTAAAAATGTTGAGCGAACTTATTGGCTACTATGTAGTTTTAATATTTATGGACACAGTCTCATGGCTTAAGAGGGATTATGTTATATTTTACTGCCAAATGTGCCTCATCGATATAACGGTTTTTGAGTCCATGTTTCTTTTGGCGAAATCGGCGCACAAAGGAAGCATCCGATTAGATCAAATTTGGAAAATTTATGTTATTTGAAATGTTTATACAATTTCGTGGATCTCGGATACCTACGGTAAAATATTTATATAGCTTTGTAGTCGCGGGAGGCCAAAGAAAAAATTTTATACAATTTTTTAGACCAACGAAAAATTGTCTTAAAAATGTTGTAGGCGTCAGAGATCTACGAACATTTTTCTAATTTTTTTCTTCACGTACGGAAAATATGATGTAAATATTTGTAGATTTGAAGATCTGCAAAAAAAAAAAAAAACAGTAAAGAAAGTCCTAAAGTCGGGCGGGACCGACTTTATGATACCCTACACCACTTTGCTAATTTAGTAGAGCTGCGCATAACAGTTAAAAGTTTTTATGAGAGAATTCAATCATACACGCTATGATTATAATTATAATTTAAAGTTCAAAGGACTAAATATGCCGTAGCATTTGTATCTTTTAAATTCGGACTTGTATTACCCATTTGGTGCACAATTAATTTGAAATCCGATAAAGATATATATGGGAGCTATAGCCAAATCTGAACCGATCTCGATAAAATTTGGCAAAGATATTTCTGAGCTGTATTTGATATATTTCCCTGAATATCGTTGTGGGTAACAAATACAACAAATCGGATGAACAGTATATATGGGAGCTATAGCTACATCTGAACCGATCTTCACCAAATTTGACATACTAGCTTCTACTTTCAATTCCGTCGCAAGTGTCGAATTCCATCCCATTTGGACAAATATTAGACGTTTGGTGCACAATAAAAGGTAAATCGGACTAAGTTATATATGGGAGCTATATCCAAATCTGGAGCTATATCCAAAATGTATTTCTGAGCTGTATTTGATATATTTCCCCAAATATTGTTCTTGCAGAGTGCATATTACGGCTGCGGAGGACAAAAATAACAAATCGGATGAACAATATATATGGGAGCTATAGCTATATCTGAACCGATTTCGATCAAATATGGCATACTTATTTTCAGACCTAATTTGGGTGTATATGCAAAATTCCATAATATTCGGACTGATATTACACGTTTGGTGCACAAAAAAAAGAGCAAATCGGACAAACATATATATGGGAGCTATATCTAAATTTTGGCCGATTATCTCCAGTTTCAATAGGGTTTGTCCTTGGGCCAAACAAAAGATCTGTGCAAAATATCATCTGGATCGGGCAATATATGCAACCTGTACTTTGTTTACAAAAATACATGGACAGACTGACAGACGGACGGACGAACATGCATGTTTTCATATGAACTTAACTCTAACTTCATGCGTGATTTCGTGTCCTTTGGATTCTATTTGTGCAAAATCTTATAACGGGTGTAAAATCAGGAACATTTTGCGAACATCGTTAAAAACAATACATCTATCCCTTTGAACCTAACCCTACCCTTATGAAAACTTTCGTGAGGATCGGACGATAATTGCAATCTACATACAATAACCCCAACCTGTGTTGTAAGGTGAAAAAATAGAACAAAATATACATTTCAATATGTAACGTTCAGAATTGACCTTTTCGTCTATTTGTGATTTCGCCGGGATTAAAAATATTCGCAGTTTTATGGAAAATTTAACTTTTATTTAACACAAATGTTATGTTATTACCCGATGACCATCTAAATTGGAAGGCTTATGCCAAGCTCTAAGCTCTAGCCACATGCTAACTTCCAACATCGATTGGTCTGTAATTGCGACCTGTAGAGCAACTGCAAAAGCAGGAAATTTTTCAGTTTTTTTGTCACTTTCAACCCTAAATATTTTGCGATCATCTCCAAAAGCAATAGGCTTATATTCCGACCATAAACCCACCTCCAATTTCAATTTCGTGAAGGTCGGCCCAAAACTGCGACATGTAGCGCGGACGGACACACGGACATACATAGCTAGATCGACTCAGCTCGGCGAGTTAGGAAGATCGATATATACTTTCCTATGTGGAAAACCAATATTTCGAAGTGTTCCATAATTGTTGTCCCATTCAAACTTAAATGTTTTTGTAAATATTTTAGATCTCTTGAGCACCCTTGAAAAGTAAACCTAATAGGTCTATATATTTTTCAATAAAATTTTGCAGATGTCGAAGATCTTTGATGATTTTCTTACAAAATGTTGTATATCTTTGAGACATACAAAAATTGTACGACAATATTTTGTAGGCCCTGTGTCTTAAGGACATTAAATACTGTTTCTTTACAACTTTTTGACTATGGAACTAATCTAAGAAATGTTATCTATATAAATGTTTAGGTCTCTTGAGGAGGTATCTATGGTAAACCTCCAGAGATTGCGAAGAACTTTCATAAAAAAATTCAACCTTGGAAGTGCACTGATAAATGTTTGCAAAAATGTTCAAAAAATTGTGTGGTCCTCGAAGGTCTATAATTTTTTTTATTTATTTTTTTTTTTTAGTAAATTTTGTAGCACTCCTAGAAAAAATAAATGTTCTGAAAGATGGCATATAAAGGAGTTTAAGCCCACTGACCCTCCAATATGTTTTCGCTTCGCTTAGTCCTGCGATCGAAAGAAATATACCAATTTAAAAAAATCATACTTTCAAAAGAAGCTTATTTTGTTCTTGGCGGATAGGTAAACAAGCAAAATTTTCTCATTTGGGATCCAAAAAAAAAAAAATAAATAAATAAATAAATAAAAGATTTGATGATTATTTTGGTCTAGAGGCATAAATTAGCATTTTTTTTTTTGGTAAAGAAGCAAGCGTGGACGTTACAGCCAATGGCGATCATTATGGGGCCATGTTATCTGGGGACTATAGAAAAATACGGACCTATACAGAGACTTTTCGTCCAGAGAATTCAGGCCAAATTTCAAACCATTACGTTGGATTAAAATATCAGCTATCAATGCGTTCCAGATTTCAATTGATCCCTCCATACTACGGCAGAGGGTAAAAAATGAGAATTATTTTCTTTCTGCTCATATTGTATTTTGTGTCTGGATTTCGGGGAGAACTGATATGCTACCCGAAAATGCTCATATTGCTTTTTCTGTCGGAATTCCGGGTAGGACTGATATACAGGGTTGCCCATATTCGACGGACCCATCTGGCAACGCCATAACTTTTGACAGAGATGTCACATCGCTTAATGACATACCGCGTTTGAAGCATCAGTCCAAGCTGATTTTTACCATTAACCAAAACTATCTACATCGCAATATAAGCAGATCTAAGATTAAATCAAAACTTTGGGTCGATGGGTTATTTTTCGAAAAGGGAATATATATGTGATACCCATGTCCGATATTTTGACAACACCGAATTTCAGGCCACCACTAGGTAGGATCTATCATTGCAATAATATGTCTAGAATTTCTTTAGAAATTCCCACCCTCTGACTTTTAATCAGATCGAGAATATCTAACATGGTTTGAAAATTATGTACTTTAAAAGCAACAGCAACAGTGTGAAAAGTTAATTATTGTCTTTACCCCGTTGTTTAGTTCCATTGTATTTAAAAATAAACAAACCAAAAACGTAACTGCTTGTTATGCTCTGAAACCGATTTCAGGGTTATGAAAATTAACATATTATTTTATTTTAATATTGTAACATATATATTTATTTTAATATTGTAATTTCCAGAATTATTTTCTCTATAGAATTATTGTTATTTATGTAAATTACTTTGTAATTTAATATAACACGAAAACAAAAATTTTCCACTTTTACAATTCGAATAACTAACAGATTTTCTATTTTTCTTTTTCTGTTTACATTTTCAGAACTGTTTAAAAAAATGCTGATTTTTGTTGTAAATCACCAATAAAAACAAAAACACAGAACACAACACAAAAAAGAGGTAAGTTGAGTCTTCGCTGTTATAATTTACCTTAACAATTGATGATGGTTTGTTTGTTTGTTTGTTTGGTTGTTTCTCTATGAGGTTCGCTCGTACGTTAGTCCGTCCATCTCTTGGTTTGGGCCACTGTCATAAAAACGTTTAAAACTGGGTCAACGATTGGTTCGGTTTGGTTTAATGGCTTAGCCCGTTTGCTGTTGTTGTTGCTATTCGTATTTTGGATTCCCTGCTTGCCACCACTGACACATATATCCACGAAATGTCTCTCCGTCTGTTAGTATGTCCGTATGCATATCTATCCATCCATCCAAACACAAGTTGGTCAAATATCTACGTGTTTGTAATGTATCGATTTGTATCGTACCATAAAACATATTATCATGTGTTTTGGCTCTTTTTGTATTTATTTATTTTTATTTCGATTTTTTTTTGTTATTCTTCATTGGCATATGTTTGAATTCATTCAATGGGAGTTAGTTATATGATCGTGTTAACACTTCTTCACATTCATTGTTGTTTCTGGGTGTTTTTGGTTTTGGATTTTTGGCGTTTTGTTTTTTTTTTTGGGAGGAAACTTTTCTTTGGTTTCTTCTTCTTCTCGTGGTTTTTTGTTTTGGTAATTTCATTCGATTAATCCAATAAGGTTAGTTAGTTCTACGTTGGTCTGTGATAATATATGGCAATATGGGAGCAAAGAATAGACTCGAGGAAAAATGCTAGTAAATATTTCCAAATATGAAAAATATTTATTTCTATGGGAAGTTATTTGGGGTTTCTATGAGAAGACCTTCCGGTCTTCTAAAAGAGCCTTTTTATACCCTTCACCATAGCATGGAGGGTATATTAAGTTTGTCATTCCGTTTGTAACACCCCGAAATATGCGTTTTAGACCCCACAAAATATATATATTCTTGATCAGCATAAAATTCTATGTCGCAATGTCTGCCGTCTGTCCGTCTGTGGAAATCACTCTAGCTTCCGAATAAAATGAAGTAGGTTGATAAAATTTTACTCAAATGTATATTATGACTTTTGGTATGAAAATGGACCAGTTAGGTCCACGTTTTGGTATAGCCCCCATATAGCGGTACCTCCCGATATTCGATATTTTGAAGCGACATTATTCACCGGAATTGTTTCAAAATTGGTATTTAAAGATCGTAATGGATATTACAGGCTAAGACAGAGAAGTGTCTGTGCAGGTCCACGTTTTCGTAAAGCTTCGATATTTTGATGATTTCAGCAACATTATTCAACGGAATTGCCTCAAATTTGGTTTATGAACTTCGTAATGGATACTACAGCCTACGACAGAAAATTGTCTGTGCTGGTCCAAGTCTTCGTATGGCCCCCATATAGCGGTATGACCCGATAATCGGTATTTTGATGATTTTAGCGACATAATTCACGGAATTATTTCAAATTAGGTATTTGAAGTTCGTAATGCATACTACAACTTAATACAGAAAATTGTCTGTGCAGGTCCAAGTCTTCGTATTGCCTCCATATAGCGATATTTCCCGATATTCGGTATTTTGATGATTTTAGCGACATTTTTCATCGGAATTGTTTCAAAATTGGTATTTAATTTTCGTAATGGATACTACAGCCTATGACAGAAAATTGCCTGTGCAGGTGCATATTGGCCCCCATATCATAGTACCTCCCTATATTCGTTATTTTGATTATTTTGATGCTATAGGTCCACGTCGTCGTATAGACCCTAATATAACGGCTACATGCGGTATTTTTAAGATTTTAAAAGAATTTCATGGGGATTTTTTTTAAATTGCCAATTTCGTTCCAAATGGTGGAGGGTATTCTAAGTTCGGCCTGGCCGAACTTACAACTATTTTACTTGTTAGACCTAAAGGTCTTCTCTTATAGGGTTATTAGGGGTTTCTATGAGAAGGCTTTCCGGTCTTCTAAAAGAGCCTTTAGGTCTTCTATAAGAGAAGATCTATAGGTCATCTATAAGTCAAGATCTATAGGTCTTCTATAAGAGAAGATCTATAGGTCTCCTATAAGAGAATATCTATAGGTCTTCTATAAGAGAAGATCTGTAGGTCTTCTATAAGAGAAGGCACTTAGGTCTTCTATAAGAGAAGACATTTAGGTCTTCCATGAGACGACCTTTAGATCTTCTATGAAACGACATTTAAGTCTTCCATGAGACGACCTTTATGTCTTTTATGAGACGACCTTAAGGTCTTCTGTGAGACGACCTTTGGGTCTTCTGTCAGACGACCCTAAGTTCTTCTATGAGACGACCTTGAGGTCTTCTATGGCAGGACCTTAAGGTCTTCTATGAGACGACATTTAGGTCTTCTATGAGACGACATTTAGGTCTTCTATGAGATAACCTTTAGGTCTGCTATGCGAAGACCTTTAAGTCTTCTATGAGAAGACCTTTAAATCTGCTATGAGATCTTTAGGTCTTCTCTGAGAAGACCTTCTATGAGAAGATCGTCAAGTCCTCTATAAGAACACCTTCAGGTCTTCTATTGCAGACCTTCGACTCTTCAATGAGCAAAATATCAGGTCTAAAGAAGGC
Organism: Musca domestica; assembly: GCF_030504385.1. Lineage (NCBI taxonomy): Eukaryota > Metazoa > Arthropoda > Insecta > Diptera > Muscidae > Musca > Musca domestica. The sequence continues at coordinate 27,559,092 of NW_026712249.1, read as the reverse complement.
CGTCTGAAAATATCACACTTATCGAAGAAAAATGAATAAAAAACTTCTCTTTGGGAACGATGAACCCAAAACGTTATAAGACCAACATTAGTTTATTGTCTACAATTTAATTTTTTGATTATCCATAGACCTTCCCCGATTTAATTCGAGTGAAGTTTTTAGCCGCATATTTTTCCACGTCTTCAAATCCGTGATTTTATTTTAATCACAAAAAAAGTGTTTAGCTTGTTTTTTCACATTTTAATTAATTAAAACAATAACAACTGTATTTAGTTTTTATTTTCTCCCCCATTTGTTCTTAAGCTAACCAATCGGGGCAAATTGAAAAAAGAAAATGATTTTGTCAATTGAAATTCATTTAATATGCCTACCAAGTATTTTTTTTTTTTTTTTTCATTGCAAAGAAATGTAAATTTAAATATCAGAACACTGAATTGAAATAAAACCAAATGAAAACACACAAATCGTTTGCCTCGAACTATTGCTACATTTTTTTTTTCGTAACTTCTTTGGCATAAAAACAATTACACACCATGTGGACTTATTACAAAAACGTGACTTTAAATTACAAAAAAAAAAGAAAGAAAAAGAAAAATGTTTACAGAACTGGCATAAAGTTTGCTTTGGGTTATATCTATAAATTGAAATGTTTTGCTTACACACAGTCAAAGCCGTAATCTGATTTTCATATTTGGAGAGGAACCTATTTATATTTATTAAAAAATTATTGTTCTTTTTATATTAGCTTAATTTTTTATTTTGTAACAAAACTAAATGAGAGTAAATTGTATGAAAAATATTTTACTTAAAAATTTGTATGTTCTCAGAATTTCTTACCTTTAATTGAAACTTTCGAAATGTTGCCATCTCAAAATAACATTATATATTTTTTACAGCAGTTTGCTTTATATTAAATAACAATGCGAAATATTTTTTGTGAGCATGGTCCGCTATAAAACAATTCAAGTGTAAACAATTTACCTTTTAAGGTTCCAACGCATACAGAATATTTGGCTATGGTTTTTATATAATACGCTACTACGTCATCGAAAAATTTCACCCAAAAATGTTTGATTCAGGTCATGATAGGCCTTTCTAGTACCCAATTATATAATTTGTTCAGTTTGACAATATTTTTTATAAAAAATTCTTTCATCGCACTAAATTTTCAGACTTTCAAGGTTCTTTGTATTATTGAAGTTTTTCCTTTTCCACAAAAAATTATTTAATATCTTCCCTTTTGAAGTTTACAGAGGAGGAGTTTTGTAGGATCATTTCAAAATGGACCATCCAATGTTTTCGTCCAAAACTATTTCAACGTCTCCATGCAAAAATTCTAGAAACCAACCCACTGATGTCACTCAATATGGTACCATTTAGTACTTTTCACACTTTCCATATATCAACCTCAGACACCAACAATGACCTTAATATCAAATTTCAGGATTTCAGCTCTTTTGTTCCCCTCTTACCAAAATTAATACAGTTTATTGCAATTATAGTACGCTACCCAAAACCAGCTCCTTGTTTTCAAACACAGACACCAATAGTGACATCCGAATCAAATTTCAAGACTTTATCTATTCGCTTTTGCGCAGTACCAAATTTAGCACTAGTTAGCACTTTTCGCACAATTATAGCTCACATTTTCAAAACCAATGTCATTCCCAGATATATAACAGAGACACCAATATCAAATTTCGGAACTCCAGCCCTCTCCCATCACCCAATACCTAATTTAACATCACTGCGTAATTATCGCACAATCATAGCACACATTTCTAACCCCATCTTTCTGTCTTAACCACAGACACCTACAGTGATATCTATATCATATTTCATGATTGCAGCTCTATTCCTTCATCCAATACTAAATTTAGTATTATTTAGTACTCTTCGAACAATTATAGTACACATTTCCAAAACCACTACCACAGCTCCGTTATCCGTTTAACCTAAACCTAATTGTTCCAGATTTTCTTGGATTTACACTTAGCACACATTTTCAAAACCACCTTCACAAACTTACATTCCAACATTGATTCTCATACAAAATTTCAAGTTTTTAGCTCTATCGGTTCAAAAAATACCAAATGGTACCACTTTAGAAGTTTAGTACCATTTTAGAACTTTTCATAGCCTTTAAATTCGAATTTCCCAAAACCATTTGGTACATCTATCCTGCACTACATCAGAGACTCTAATTCCAAATTCCGTTTATCCAATACAAATGATTAATTTTTTAGTACTTTTCGTACCCTTTTAGTACGAATTCCCAACATAGCTTCGCCTACGTGCAAAATTTTAGGATTCTGGCTTCACATAATTCGTAAAGGCGTCGGTTCTCAGTCAGTCAGTCAGTTATTTCATAACTCTTTATGCCCAACAACACTGTGTGCTTTCAGTTTTAAAAGTTCGAAAATTGTAAAAGCTCGAAATATTGGTCCTAGACCCACTACGTAACATAACGATCTTCCTATCTCACCGAGCTGAGTCGATCTAGCTACGTGTGTCCTTCCGTCCGTCTGTCCATGGTAATTTGTAATTACGCTACAGGTCGCAATTATTACCGATTCTCACGAAATGTTTCACGAAGTTGGGGTTAGGGTCGGAATAGACAGGATGTTGGAGAATGAAATAGAAAAATTTTGTATAAAAATACCAACATATCCATTCAATCGCGAATATTCTTAATTCAGAAAATTATTTTAAGGCGAAATCACATTCACATTTAAAGGGCATATCTTAACTTTGCATTGAAGCTAAATTCGTAGAAACTGGAGAGAATGAAAATATTTGTGAGGGCAAAATGCCCTGAAGGCCAATTTAAATGTGGAAATAGTTCCGAATTTCTCCTTATCTAAAATAATTTTTGCATAGAAAACAATCAGTTTCTGTCCTTGAGTGGTGAAAAAAAGTATTTTTTTCGAATAGATTAAGAAGGATTCTGCTTAATATTAACACCGAAGCCCATACTTTATCTATTTTTAAATAACAACTGTTGTTCCTATTATTTTATGTCCTAAATACCTAAATAGTCTCCAATTGTTTTATAATTTTAATTGGAAAATTTAAAATCTGACAATCAATTTTTTTTCGTCCTGTCATCGACTAAAGATTCCCCAACTAGAAATAATGAAAAAAATCCTTTCTCTCGATGCAATTAAATTAAAATAAATTATGGCATGTATACATACATATTAACTTTCCCGATTATAATTTATGTTCTGTCAGAACATGGTGATGAAAATGTTTAAAAATATTTTAAATAATGTTGCACTTTCAACCTCGTATGTGTACAGATTTTGCTATAGGTTATTAAAGCGAATTCCTCTTCTCAAACCAATAATGATAATTTCTTTCATACCCCAGTATGAGGTATCCTACAAACATGTCATATATAATAGGTATTAAGAAGAAATCCTACCGCCCATGAACACATGCGAACACATGATGGTACACATACATATGCATATGTATGCCCGTAGCGCGTGTTTATACATGTGTTCATTGGCACCTGCTAATTAAACACTTTGACTCATTATGAAAATTATTATTTAAATAACCATATAAATTGCAAATTACAATATAAATAAAACATGAAAATCAACAATGTAACAAATATTGACATAAACATAGATTGGCAACAAATTGAAACAAAGCATTTAAAAATTATGAGGACTGTTCGGTGTGAAAATAAAGAAATTTAAATATATTGAAAGGAATTGATTGAAAATGAAGAAAAATGTGCTATTGAAATATTATTTTGGGATATATTAGGTCTACTTTTCATAAGAGGGAAAGTATTTAATTTATTATTTCTCGTTTCAGATTACGGTCTGAAATTAAAAGTGCCCGCTACTTTGTCAGCGAAAAGTCCACCTTAAAATTTTGCATTCACGCCAAGAGTTCGTGTTAGTCATTTGTAGTACTCAAATGCACAATTTAGTTTGACAAAATTTTTAATCGAACCTTCATATATAGTTCGAAATTTTAAGACTTTCTAGTTTTTATATATTATTCAAGTTTTGCCTTTTTTTCAAAATATAAACGTGGATGTTTAAAAAATATTTTTTCAAGTTCCAAATATAAACTTGGATTTTTTTAAAAATATTTTTCATTTTCCAAATATAAACATGGATTTTTTTAAAAATATTCTTTCAAGTTCCAAATATAAACGTGGATGTTTTAAAAATATTTTTTCAAGTTCCAAATATAAACGTGGATGTTTTAAAAATATTTTTTCAAGTTCCAAATATAAACGTGGATATTTTAAAAATATTTTTTCAAAAATTTTCAATAAACGTTGATGTTTTAAAAATTATTTTTTCAAAATTTTTCAATAAACGTGGATGTTTTAAAAAATATTTTTCAAAATTTTTCAATAAACGTGTTTTAAAAATATTTTTTTTCAAAAATGTTCAATAAACGTGGATGTTTTAAAAAATATTTTTCAAAATTTTTCAATAAACGTGTTTTAAAAATATTTTTTTTCAAAAATGTTCAATAAACGTGGATGTTTTAAAAATATTTTTTCAAACACTATCAATAAACAATAGCAAATTTCCGCTCTATATTTTCCCCCATTACCGCTCCATATCCAAACTCATTTCAACTCAATTCCTCCACCCACTACAAAATTAGGTACCAGTTAGTTCTTTTCGTACATCTATAGTACATATTTCCAAAATCACCTCAATATCTCAATTCCAGATACCAACAGAGACGTCCATATCAAGTTTCGGGATTTCAGCTCTATGCCTTCGCCTAGTGCCCAATTTGGTATCACTCAGTACTTTTCGAACAATTATAGTACACATTTTCTAAACCACCTCCACATCTTAACCACGAACACCACAAATGACATCTATATCAAATCTGAGGACTCCAGCCCTATACCTTCGCCCAAATATCAAATTAAGTAACATTTAGTACTTTTCGTACAAATATAGGTCACATTTCCAAAACCACGTCCATATCATGACCATCTACACGAACAGTGAGATCTATATCAAATTTCAGCTCTATCCCTTCACTCAATACAAAATTAGGTACCAGTTAGTACTTTTTGTACAACTTTAGTACATATTTTCAAAAACACCTCCATATCTCAGTCTAGATACTAGCAGAGACTTCCGTATCAAATCTGAGAATTTTATTCCTATCTCTTAAAAATTTTAAACTGAAAGCACTATCTTTACACCCAATACCATATAGTATAAAATATAGTACTATTTAGTACTTTTCGTGTACTTGTAGTACACATTTCCAAAACCACCTCTTTATCACAAAACTACCACTAACAGAGGCCCCAATACAAAATTTCAGATTCCAATACCAAATTTAATGTCACTTAGTACTTTTCGTACAATTATAGTACATATTTCCGACACAACCTCCATATGTCAAGGCTACAGATGAACAGCGACCTAATAAAACAAATGTTAAACTTCAATCCCTATCTGTACACCCAACACCAAATTGTACCAAATATAGTACTATTTAGTACTTTTCGCCCACTTGCAGTACACATTTCCAAAACCACCACTTCATCACAAACCTATCGCCAATAGGGCCCTTATGTATAATTTCAAAATTCCAGCTTCATCCGTTCACCATAAACTAAACTACCCCAAATGTAGTACCAATTAGTACAGTTCGGACACTTAGTACACATTTTCAAAACAACCTTCATATATCAAACTAATCTTCCAACTTTGGTTACCATACCAAATTTCAAGTTTTACCTATATCCCTTCACATAATACCAAATGGTACCATTTTGGAAGTTTAGCAAAATTTTAGAATATTTCCTAAATTTACATTTTGAATTCCGAATAACCCTTTGATGCATCTATCCTGCACTTCATCAGTGATACTCATTCCAGATTTCGGATTCCAAGCTACATCGGTTCATCGAAAATTCCAATTTGTACCAAATTTGGTACCATTTAGTACAAATAAGCAAGAATTTTCAAATCATCCTACATACCTCAATCCTGAACTTCCACATAAATGTCAATTTCAAATTTTAACATTGCACTCCTGCTGGTTCGTCCAAATACAAATTGTACTTCATTTAGTAAATATAAGTACAAATATCCAAAACTACCTATGTATCCCAATGCTACACTCCAACAGTAAAATTGTTTCCAATTTTCAGGATATAAGCTCTTTTGGTTGACCCAAATTCAAATTGTATAGAATTAAGTACCATTTAGAACACATAAGTACAATTGTTCCTAACTACCTACATCCAAGTCCAAGAGAAATGTTATTTCGAAATTACAGTGAGAACCAATAGGGTCTCCCAAAATTTAAATTGTTTCAAATTTAGTACTGTTTAGTACACATAAGTACAAATTTCAAAACTACGTACAAAATATCCCAATCCTGCACTTCGACATTAATATTATTTCCAATTTTCAGGATACCAGCTCTTTTGATTCACCCAAATCTAAATTGTATGGAATTTTGTACAATTTAGTGCACCTTAGTACAATTTTTCAAAACTGCCTTCATCTAAGTCCAAGAGAAATCTTATTCCTAAATTTCAGATTTCCAGCTCTATCGATTCACCGAAATCTGAATTGTACCAAATTTAGTACCATTAGTACTTTTCGTGCTCATAAGTACAAATTGCACCAGTAATATTCATTTCATATTTCAGGATTCAAGCTCCATCTGTTCCTCCAAATTCATATTTTACTTAGTACTATTTAGTACCGTTTTGAAGTATTCTATACATACAGGGTTGCCCATATTCGACGGACCCATGACTCTTTGGGCCCATTTCAATCGACGAGGCTTGTCCGCAGGCAACATTCTTTGCGTCAATTGAATTTTGTACGGGAACAAATGCAAATCAATGCGAATAATCCGTTGTAAAGTAGACCGAGCCATGCCCAACTGCTGAGAGCGGCGTTTTTGGGATGTTCTTGGGGACCTCTCAACACTGGCTCGTACGGCAGCGATATTCTCGGCCGATCGCCTTGGTCGACTTTTATATGGCCTCTTCGGATTAGAAAGAGCCTTACCAGTCGTATAAAAGCTTAATGGTGTTCATAGAAGGCGCACTTCTCATATTTCTTTTTTTCACAATTGATTTCTTCTGTTGAATGTAAATTTCAACTATTTCAGAGAGCTCGCGTGGCGTGTATTGGTTAATGGTAAAAATCTGCTTGGACTGACGCTTCAAACGCGATATGTCATTAAGCGATGTGACATCTCTGTCAAAAGTTATGGCGTTGCCAGATGGGTCCGTCGAATATGAACAACCCTGTACTTCCAAAACTACCTCCTATCATCGACTTTACTCCTCAATCTTGAACCCCATTTCAATTTTTTTTTGTTCTTACCGTTCACATAGTACGAAATGGTACCAAATGTAGTACATTGTAGTACTTAATGTGAATTTCCAAAAACCTGATAGATGTACCATCATACACTCTATCGGTGACCCTCATTTCAAATTAAATAGTTCTAGCTTTACTGCTTCCTCAAATACAAAGGTTACCATATTTAGTACCTTTTAATATTTTTCATACCGTTCTAGTACGAATTTCCAATAAATCAGCCTTAAATGACCCTTTCGGGCCAAAAGTGACCCACACCCCAGATTTCAATATTCCAGCTTTAGTCGTTTCGTCTGGGCGTTGATGAATCGTTAAGTCAGTCAATCAGTCAGTCAATTACTGCCCAATTCCGGACCATTTGTGGGCAAAATACTTGATGCAAGGTCTTATATATTCCATCTTCGAACTTCGTCTCCTTTTAAAGTTTTTCCGACAAAAATTATTATCACAATAGGTGTCTAGTATTAAATCCTGACTTTGTATTACAGAGAGCAATGTTTTCTCACAACGAAACGAAAATTTTCGATTTCGCAAATCTGGAACAGTCCACATTTCGCTGTACATGGATATCAGAACATGTTCATGTGTGGGTATACCCTTCACAGATATATGGATTTCGCATGTAAAATATAACATTTTTCGAAAATTGGCGATAATGTCAAAAGCTGTCAACGCTTTAAAATTTATGCGTTTGCATAGCAAGCCAAATTTCCAAAACAAAAACCGCAACATCAAACGTACATACGAAAAAAAAAATCGACTTTTTAAATATTTAAATAATGAATATTACCGCAAAAAGGAAGTACGCAGTTACACACACACGCATACATACATACACCTCAACACACATTTTGCAGAACAGATGTGATAACAGATTTATTCCTCACTTCACGATGGCTGCGCGTATGTGTTTTTGGCATATGAAACGGTGTTGGTGTTTTTTGGGGCCTTCCTTCCCGTTTAACTGCTGCAGAGGTTCCCCCAAAACAATATACGATAAGGCAAAAAATATATAACAAAAAAAAACACAAAATAAAAATTCAAAAACATGTCAATTTCTTGTCAAAAGCATGTTCATATTTTGTTTTTGTCAAAACGATACATTTGTGTGTGTGTGTGTGAACAATTTTGTGAATGGGAGTGCGGCATTTCTCTCATTTCACGCCCTCTCACCCCCACACATTCCTACACTTTTACTTGGCCACAAGCTATGCGAATTGTGAATTGTACTTGACACCGGTGTAAAAAAAAACGCAAAATAAATAAAATAAAAAAAAAAATCGGAACAAAAATAAAACTAAAAACGTAGGTGCTTCCCATTCACAATATTCAAACACATGTATGGATACTATGAACACAGGTGTGTGTGTGTGTGAGTGGCTTGGTGTATCCCCAGTAGCACTCAGCATACGTTTTTCTTTTTTATTAAGCTCTCTTCTGGTTATTTGCTTCGCTGCATACATACCTCTGCGCTTCAGATGTCACAGTGTGCAGTAGTGCAATGTTGTTGACTCCCCAGTTTTACGTTATGAGCAATCATCATCATCAGCAGCATCTTCTTCGGCTTCATACATATATCACGTGCTGTGCCGTTTTGTGTCGAATGCTGTTACTCTATGGTTTTCAGTTTTTTTTATGCAATACCATCAATGGATGCTGGAAAAAAATAACACAAAAATTGAGAAAGAAAAAAATATTAGAAATATGCTTTTTGTTTATGTGACAACAAGAGCTTAGTTTTGCCATAGAGACAACTTAATAGAGGCACTAGACATATTTTAGCAAATTAAATTGGTGTTCTTTTAAATGTTTTGCACAATCTCACTTATGTTTTAGGTGAATGACATTTGAAAAATTTTGGTGTTGAAAGGAAGGCTTTAATATTTTATTGAAATTTTATTGAATAAAAGCAAAAAATGTCGAAAATAGCATCAAATTTTAGGATAAGTTTAGATTTTTTCGAATTGGTCGCCTTTGGCACAAATTATGGCCTTCAAACGGCCAATAAAACCGTCACAAACTGCCCGAGTGTTGTTCTGCGGTATTTTGGCCCATTCCCGTCGAAGCGCTTGCTTGAGGTGATCGACACTTTGGTATTTTATAGTGCCAACCTTGCTTTCCAAAATACTCTAGACACAATAGTCTAACGGATTGGTATCCGGAGATTTTGGTGGCCATTGTGCGCTGGAAAGGAAGCGAGGAACCTTTCTTGGGTGGTGGTTGTTGAGTCCTGTTGGAATGTCCAAGATCTGCGGCCAAAATGTTGGCGTGCCCAAGGCTTTAATACACCCTCCAGAATATTTTCGTCGATTAATACGATTGGAGAGCTACCATCGGCTTTTATGGCGTCCCACATCATCACCGTGGCCGGCGCTTGAGCCAACCGAAGGTGCACATTTTCAGCTGACCTCTTTGGCAAGTAAATACGATCATTTTGTTTGTTTACAAACTGCTGGACAACGAATGTTTTCTCTTCGGAGAAAACTAAAATCGGCAATTCACCATTGTCGACCAAGCGAAGCAACTCTTTAGCTCTTTTGAGTCTATTTTCTTTCTCTTGCGGTGTAAGTTCTTGCACTTTTTGGTATTTCAATGGCTTTCCCGAAGCTCATTTTTCAATGTTTGTCGAATAGAATATTGGGATATGTTCAGCTCACGAGCCATTTTTCGGTCACTGCGACGCGGATTTCGATCAAGTCGCTTCTTTATTTTTCGAACCATTTCTGCTGATGTTGCTGTTTTCTTCCGTCCACTTCCTTGACGTCGGCCTACACTACCAGTATCACGGTAACGAGCGATGGTACGATACACAAAAGATTTATTCACATTTAAATGCTAATAGCCACATGTGGTTTTCCAGCCAAATATAAAGAAATCGCACTATCACGCTCAAATTCCATCACGACTAACTTTTTTTTTTCTCAAAAATTCTCAACAAAATTCTTTGGAACGCTTGTAGACAATACAATGAGCTGTCGCTGGCATAATTTTAACAGCTGTCGGACGAGTGGCTTGGAAATGACAACATCCTGAAGTTGGTTGCAGTTTTTTCATCTCACCCTGTACAGTGAATGAAGTTAGCAGTTAAATAAATTTACAAAATAATGGCTAAAGCCATATTTCTTGAAACTTTTGAAAAATTAGGAAGGAGGTATACATATCATATATTGTGAGTAGTCCTTGTATATTTTTCTAAGTAGTAGGGGATCGATATATCCCATCTTCAGCAGGTCTTTTGTTAGTTGAAATAAGCGGATGTGTTAAATCTGAAGAAAACCGGATGCTTACTTCGGATTTTATGAAAATTCAAAAAGAATTTTATGATTTTGGTTATTCAAAACTTTGCCCCTTTGTGAGGGAGGTACTTGCTGGAGTGGACCGATATTGTCCATTTTCGTACCTTATTTAGCACTGATGAAAATATTAAGAGTTGCAAAGTTGAAGCTAAATCGGATAATACTTTCTCGTTCTGTGCAGTTAAATACTTTTTGAAAAGTGCGATCTTTTGTGGGGGAGGTACTAGAAGGAGTGGACAGATATTGTCCATCTCCTAACACGATCTAAGTTTGATAATAATAATATTACATCGGACGGACATCGCACGATTGGACATCCCGAAACGGATTTTGTCCAAAGTGACTTCAAATGACCGCATCAAATGATATATGTCCTCTGTAGCCACAGGGCTGAGGGTATAAAGCCTAAGGAAAAACATGTTAAAAATACAGCTAAGTTCGGCAAGCCCAAATCCTAATACCCAAATTTACAAAAAAACGTTAAAAACGTCGAGTTCCTTACAAATGGTGAAGGGTATTATTAATTCGTCCCAACTGAACTTCGGCGCTTTTTTCCTTGTTCTATTTATCTAATGATGTATGCTCGTTTTCACTCTAGATTGAAACTTGCTCGCGAGTGGGAGTAATCGAAGAGTGAGTGTATTACAAAAACTGGTAGGGTGCTTGACAAGAGTAGAATATAATCGATGTCAAGCTCATATTGCACCCACTCTAAAACAAGACCGATGCCACTCAAGGGACTTCGATAAATAGAGTATTTTCAACATTTTCTAGTTCCAGGAGTGATTCCGCTCCAATTTCACGCTTTGCTCAAATTCGAGCAAGTTTTTCGGAGGACTGGATGATTGATGCTTTTCATACCCTATATATATTCTAGATCAGTATAAAATTCTATGTCGATTTAGCGATGTCCGTCCGTAAGTCCGTCTGTGGATATCACTGTAGCTTCCGAAAGCAATGAAGTAAATTGGTAAAATTTTACTCAAATGTGTATTATGACTGCAGGACTGTTGGTACTGAAAATGGGTCCACGTTTTGGATTAGCCCCCATATAACGGTACCTCCCGATATTTGGTATTTTGATGATTTTAGCGACATTATTCACCGGAAATGTTTCAAATTTGGCATTTAAAGTTCGTAACGGATACTGCAGACTATGACAGAAAATTGTTTGTGCAGGTCCACTTCTTCATACAGCCCCCATTTAACAGTACTTTATTAAACGAATTTTTTTATTCAAGTTTCGCATGAGTATTGTAATGGTTTATGACAAAAGTTGCTTATGCAGGTCCACGTCGTCGTATAGACCGTAATATTACGCCCACATTCGGTATTTTTAAGATTTTAACAGTTTTTAACGGATTCGTCCCGGCCGAAGCTACAGCGTTTTTACTTGTTCGAGATGAAAAATAGTTAATTTTAAAATCTTACATTGGATGATATGACGCTTTTTAATTTCTTCACGGCATGTTTTTCTATGTATTTTGTGTCGTATTATTTAGTTTGGGTCTACGCAAAAACAGAAAATTTAGACAGTTGGACTAAGGAAGATTCAACAATATGCTAAGACATTAATAAGAAATGTCAAGATTTTGATAGAACGATTGTAACGGGATGACCAGAATATATAACACGAATCGATTTTTTAAAGAATTTTTGTTACTGTTTTTTTTTTTTTTTTTTTTTTTTTTGTTAGTCTTTAGGGAATTGACTGAAAGTATTTAAAACTAGCCTTATAAGTTTACCATTTTTTCCAATTGATTTTTGAGACCATCAATCTATCCCCATATCAATTAAAGCTTAGTCATTTGAATAAAAGTTCCCAAAAAGTTCCATTTCCGAAATGTTCCACTGTATTGAAAATTATATACACTAAAATTTAAAATAATGACGTCCAATTTTCTGATGACAAATTGTAGGGGCAATTTATATTTGCAAAAAATTATATGGCGATATATATTAGCAAAAAAATATTAGAAAATGATAACCCAAATTGAATGAGACCACATGGCCATGACTTGAACTAAGGTCCGGAGATAGGGACATAACATTTGATTGCGAAAAACAAAAACAATAACAAAAAAACAATAACAAAAAAAGTGCCGTGTGGCTTATAAAATTCTCGAAACTAGTTTGAATGAGAAATAAAATTTGAATGAGACACTTTTTGTCGGAAGCCTTTTAATTGGAGAGATTTTAATGTAGTTAAAAAAATAATTAAAATAAAAAAACATCACGCCTTTCTTATCGCCAATTATTTTGAGTAAAAAACAAATGGCGAAAAAAATTCCGGTAAAATAACCCAAACAATTACTAAGCCTATATTTTGACAAATGGCACATGTTCTTTTTTTTTTTTGAGTGTTAATAAATATTGTGTAATTCGTTTTTTTTTTTTTTGTTTTTTTTTTTTTTTGTTGTTTATTCTTTCCATTTGTTTCTATGTCATTCAATTGAGACAAAACAAAACTATTAGACAAAAATTCGAAAAAAAAAAACTACCAAAACAAATCTCTGTTTAAGCGTCAAAACATATTTCCGGTTTTAATTTGAAAAGGCGTAGCAAACCAGTTGCCCTTTTCGAAAAATGTGATCGAAAACAGATTTTGTTACGATTCAGTGTTTTTCCTTCACAGTACCTTTTTCTATGAGAGATTGTCTCGGTTTGAAATTCTTAATTGACTGCATTCCATGGCGTTTGAAACAAATTAACGGCACAGTAGATTCCAACATTCACTAGTTCGGAAACTTCCCCCCTAATACCAATTATTAACGCCTGTCTAGAGAGTCGTTTGTTTAATTTTTACAACAATAGCAACAACAACACATAGGTCTCCGACATTTTACAGATTAGCTTTTGGAAAAATATTAAGCTGGATTTTGTTGAGTCAATTTGTTGATACCCTACTCGAGATTATTTGAAAACTAAATGGATCCATAGTCCAGAAAAATCGATTACAAAAACAAAACAAAAAAAAAAGTCGGGCAGGGCCGACTTTATGATACCCTACACCACTTTGCTAATTTAGTAGAGCTCCACATAACAATTAAAAGTTTTTATGGGAGAATTCAATAATACACGCTGTGATTATAATTATAATTTAAAGTTCAAAGGACTAAATATGCCGAAACATTTGTATCATTTAAATTCGGAATTGTATTATCCATTTGGTGCACAATTAATTTGAAATCGGATAAAGATATATATGGGAGCTATATCCAAATCTGAAGCGATCTCGATAAAATTTGGCAAAGATATTTCTGAGCTGTATTTGATATATTTCCCTGAATATCGTTGTTACGGAGTGCATATTACGGCTGTGGGTAACAAATATAACAAATCGGATGAATAATATATATGGAAGCTATAGCCAAATCTGAACCGATCTTCACCAAATTTGGCATACTAGCTTCAATTCGGTAGTAAGTGCCAAATTGCATCCCATTTCGACAAATATTAGACGTTTGGTGCACAATAAAAGGTAAATCGGACGAAGTTATATATGGGAGCTATATCCAAATCTGAACCGATCTCGATAAAATTTAGCAAATGTATTTCTGAGCTGTATTTTATATATTTCCCCAAATATTGTTGTTACAGAGTGCATATTACTTCGGCGGTGGACAAAAATAACAAATCGGATGAGCAATGTATATGGGAGCTATAGCTATATCTGAACCGATTTAGATCAAATTTGGCATACATATTTTCAGGCCTAATATGGGTGTATATGCAAATTTCCATACAATTCGGGCTGATATTACAGGTTTGGTGCACAATAAAAAGCAAATCGGACGAAGATATATATGGGAGCTATATCTAAATTTTTACCGATTTTTTCCAATTTCAATAGGGTTCGTCCTTAGGCCAAACAAATGATCTGTGCAAAATTTCATTTGGATAAATGCCACCTGTACTTTGTTTACAAAAATACATGGACAGACGGACAGACGGACGGGCGGACGGCCATGCATAAATCGACTCAAAATGTGATCCTATGCAGATCATCAAAAGGAACTATGGGCCTATCTCGTTTCCTTCTGCCTGTTACAAACAAATGCACAAAGACATAATACCCTGACCACCTTGTGGTGTAGGGTATAAAAAATAATTCGGCCGAGTCGAATGTTAAAATCCCTCCACTTTTGGGTAAAGAAAACATTTTTATAGAAAAATATCTGAATTCAAACGTGTTCCACTTAAAATTGCAAATAGCAGTAAGACCCTTTGGTTACTGCTGTTGGACTTTTCAAAAAAACCATAAAGTGGTAAGGCCTTTGTATTTCAATGCTCTCCCGCCGGAGCTAGAAACCATTATGAACTAAAAATAACAATTTTTGGACAAATCCGTGAGAAAAAGGTGGCAAAAATCATTAAAATACTGAATATTCTTAGGTACAAGTATTTTGGGGGGTACCAAAACGTGGACCCACCGGAGATAAAACCGATCACGAACTACAAATTTGACAAATTCGTGGAAAAATCAAAATACCGACTATGAACCTATATATACCATGTTCTGCCAATTTTTAGAAAAAAAAATATCGATTATCGGGAGGTACAGTTATATGGCGGCTATTCCACAATGTGGAGCGATATATCTCATTTTCAATACCAATAATCCTAGATACAATACAAATTGATCTGCCAAAATTTGAAGCTCACAGTCAAATAATGTTGCCTTTATCGTGATTTCAACAGAATTTTATGCTGATTATGTATACAGGGTGGGATAAAAAAAAACTGTAACAAAGTCAAATTCCAAAACATGTCGGAAATAGCATTAAATTTTAGAATAAGTTTAGATTTGCTCGAATTGGTCACCTTTAGCCCGAATTATGGCCTTCAAACGGCCAATGAAACCGTCTCACGATGTCCGAATGTTGCTCTGCGGTATTCTGGCCCATTCCCGGAGAAGCGCTTGCTTATTGAGGTGATCGCCAACTTTGCTTTCCAAAATATTCCAGACACAATAGTCCAACGGATTGGTATCCGGAGATTTTGGTGGCCCTTGTGGGCTGGAAATGAAGCGAGGAACCTCATTTTGTAACCATTCTTGGGTGGCGCGTGCTGAGTGCGATGGTGCTGGGTCCTGTTGGAATGTCCAAGGTCTGCGGCCAAAATGATTACGTGCCCAGGCGTTAATACACCCTCCAGAATATTTTCGCGATAATATTCGGCATTTATTCTGATGCCACGGTCGATTAATACGAGCGGAGAGCAACCATTGGCTGTTATGGCGGCCCACACCATACCATTATCATGGCCGGCGCTTGAGTTCTGGAGGCCAACCGAAGGGGCACATTATGAGCTGACCTCTTTGGCAAGTAAAAACGATAATTTTGTTTGTTTACAAACTGCCTGACAACGAATGTTTTCCGATCGGAGAAAACAAAATTCTGCAGTTCACCACTTTAGTCCAAGCCAAGCAACTCTTTAGCTCTGTCGAGTCTACTTTCATTCCGTAGCGGTGTACGTTCTTGCACTTCTTCGAATTTCATTGGCTTTACCTCAAGGCCATTTTTCAATATTTGCCGAATAGAATATTGCGATATATTCAGCCCATGAGCCATTTTTCGGCCACTGCGACGCGGGTTTCGATCAAGTCGCTTCTTTACTTTTCGAACCATTTCTGCTAATGTTGCTATTTTCTTCCGTCTACTTCCTTGACGTCGGCCTACGCTACCAGTATCACGGTAACGAGTAATGGTACGAGACACAAACGAGTTATTCACATTTAAATGCTGGAGTGCTCTATCGATAGCCACTTGTGGTTTTCCAGCCAAATATAAAGAAATCACACCATCACGCTTAAATTCCATCAGGAGTAACTTTTTTTCTGGAAAATTCTCACCAAAATGCATTTGTACGCTTGTAAACAATATAATGAGCTGTCACTTTAATAATTTTAACAGCTGTCGGATGAGTGGTTTAGAAATGACGGCAGTCTGAAATTGTTTGCAGTTTTTTCATCTCACCCTAAATGTGGGAGCAATACCTAAATCTGATCCGATTATCACCAATTTCAATAGAGTTCGACCTTGGGCCAAACAAATACTGTTTGCAAAATTTCATCTCAATCGGATATTAAATGCGACCTGTATTTTGTTCACAAAAATACATGGACGGACGGACTGGCATGCGTAAATTGACTCAGAAAGTGATTCTATGAATATCCTCAAAAATAACTATGTGTCTATCTCGCTTCCTTCGCCATGTTACAAACAAATGCACAAAAATAAAATACCCTTACCACTATGTGGTTGGGTAGGGTATAACTAAATGGATCCGTAGTCCAGAAAAATCCAAAAAAATTGATTTTAAAAATTAAACAATTGCGTTTGTAAAATTTGGCGCTAGTAACATGAACGCGCTATCAACCAAACATTAAATGGACCAAGAAAACGTGTTTCATTCGAACAAGCTTTCACATGGCACCCCCAAATAAAACACACCATCACTTTTTATTATTATTATCACATTATTGTGAGAACTAAACCAAACAGAACGGCGGAATGGCGAGAGCACTCAGTACAAGAAATGTCAAAAAGTTTAAAATCAAATCAAATAAAATCAACAACTAACAACATCGATGATGATGATGAGGACAACGACTGTGGCAAAACAACATTCAGATGGAAAGGAAAAGTACAAAAAAGCGATTCAAAAAAAGTTTGGTTTTTGTGCGTAAGGCAATTTCCAATCGCCAACTTGCCAACCCTCCTTACCCATCTCCGTAAACTTCTTGCTCTGACTGTCACAAATGTTGAAAATAATAACGAAATTCTAAGAAAAAATCGACAATAAATATACAGGGTATAAATGTCTGTTGTTGACCTTTAGAGTGTTTTTGTGGGGCTACGTGGCTTGTGATTGGCAGTTATTAAAAACCAATACCAAATAACATTATCGTCTTTAGGCTTGTCGGATTTTTTTTATAAACACAGAAGAAAACGTGACGAATAAACATGGGAGATATAATTTTCGGAGGACTAACGGAGTTATAATTTGTTTTTGTTTCTTTTTTTCGAAGATTTCAAGGATTTTAAAATAGTTTTTCAAAGAACGGTAATTTCTATAATCGTGGATATGTGAACATTATTTTGAAAGAACCATAGCGGCTTTAATTGTGGAATTTTGAAGAAAAAACCACAAATTTTTCAAAATTTGAAATTTGGGATGAGAGGCATTGATGGAATGCAGGATAAATTTACCAAAGGGATTTTTGGAAATTTTAACTTTAAAATTACGAAAAGTTCTAAAATGGTACTAAACTTCTAAAATATTACCACTTGGTATTATATGGACGGCTAAAGTTGAAAACTTGAAATTTTTTATAAAAATCATGGTTGGAAAGTGAATTTGATAGATGAAGGTTGGTTTGGAAATGTTTACTAGTGTAAGAACCGTACTAAATTTGGTAAAATTCCGTTTTGAGTGAAAAGATGAAGTTGGCAGTTTGAAATTATTTAATGAGGTCCCTTTTGTTGGTAGATTTTTGTAATGGGAAATGTGTACTATAAGTGCACGGAAAATACTAAATAGAACTATATTTGTACAATTTGGTGTAGTGTGGTTGAAATCTGAGATTTGGTTGTAGGGTGGCTGTTCATTGTATACTATATTTGCACGAAAAAAACTATATGGTACTAAACTTGGTATTGAATCAAGGGACAAAGCTAAAAATCTACAAATTGCATATTGAGGTCTATGTTGGTATTTTAAATTGAGGTATAATACGAAAAGTACTAAATTGTTCTAAAGTTGGTTTGGGCGAAGGAATAGAGCTGAAATCCTGAAATTTTGTATAGATGTCACTGTTGGTGTCTGTGGTTAAGATATGGACGTGGTTTTGGAAATGTGTACTGTAATTGTGCGGAAAATGTTTGTGGTTCTAATTTGGCTATTGGGCGAAAGGATAAAGCTGAAATCCCGAAATTCGATATTAAGGACTATGTAGGTACCATCAAGGTTTTGGAAATGCGTACTTTAGTTGTTCGAAAAATATGAAATGCTGCTAATATATACACATATAACTTAATAACGGCTGAAATTTGTCAATTCTGACTAAATCAGAATGCAGAAAAGGATAAAATTTAAAAAATCCCATAAAAATAGGGGTTGAACTGAAATTCGCTCTACAGGCCACAATTAAAGACCAATCGACAGGGAGGTTTGCATGAGATTAGAGCAGAAGCCAGGGTAGAAGCCTAGCATTTTGCTAGGTAAAGTAGATCACAACTTTTGCGTGATATTTTCTGAATACCTACCAACACGGCAGAGGACATAAACATAGAGCCAATGTCACCGGCCAAAAAACAGACGTTACATTTTTTCAGGACTGTATGGCATTATTAAAAAAAATCCTCCAAAATGAATTTGAGCATCAGAGGTTTTTCAATATATTATTGTGTTATAAGGTATCACATGGTCGCCACCGCACCATAATAGCTATTGCTGGCTATCAGAGATACAAAAATAGTTCAAAATATTCATTGTAGGAAGCATCCGATTACTTAAAACTTAGAAACATAATTATTTTATTTGCGACAAATTTCTCTCGAACTTACCGCTTTAATCTGGATATGATAATAAAGATGGGAAACAAAGGTCTACTCTGGCTAGTACCTCTAATATCTTATAGCAAACGAAAGAAAATATTATATCAGGCATTGATCGAAAACTTCAGTTCACCCTCTTCTAGTGCCTCCTCTCTAAAAAAGCAGCTATGTTCGGCTCGGCGGAACTTTTAATACCCTCCATAATTTGGAAGAAACTTGAAAAATGCAAAAAATGCTTTGTCGCGAAAATTAAAAAAAAATCTAAATATCAGGTGGTTTAATTATATGGCCAACGCGAACTTTATGGCCAATGCGAACTGCAAATACCAAGTTTGAAATAATTCTGTTGAAAATTTAGCTAACATCATAAAATTATCAAATATTGTGAGGTACGGTGATATGGAGGTTATTTGAAGACATAGATCTGCATATTCACAATCGCAAAAAGTGGATCTAAAATCATCGAAACTCTGAATATAGCTAGCGTTATATGGGGATTATACGAAGACGTGGACCTCTATAGGAAATTTTCAGTCGAACTCCACTCCAAATACCAAATTTGATACAAATCCGGTGAAAGCTGTGACACAAATCCCCAACATACCAAATATGGGGGGAGGTACTAGAAGAGAGAATGCAAACTGTCAATTTACAGGAAAGTCTGTTCAAACCGCCAAAAAACATTTAATCGTGCGGTACAGTTATATGGGGGCTATATCAAATACCAAATATTCTACTAAATTTTATCAGCCTACCTCATTTTCGTTCGTAAGTCACAGACAAATGGACAGACGGAGGGAAATCGATCAAGAGTATATATTTTGTTGATTCTAAAATTCATATTTCGAGAAGTTATAAACAGAATGTCAAACTTAATAAACACTCCATATTGTGGTCAGGGTATTAAAAATTTGAAATTAGTTTCTGATTTTTTCAAGCCCTAAAAATCTGAATATTTCAATCAAGTTTACCAACTTGGCACACTATAATATTTAAATCGAGCTTAATGCAAGTTAGTCCACTTCCATTCATACCTCCCTCTTTAGGGTCCAAGTTTTGCATAAAATTTCTCAAAAACATTTCAATTAATTTCCATTTTCTTTCCCCTTTGAACTTTTTCGACAGAACACCTAATATAAGGTCTAGTGTAAAACTAGAATATATTCGTCCACTTCCTTTAAAGGTTCAAAAAAATTAAGAAACTTTTAAGTTGGAAATTTAAAATGCGAAATTAGCTCCCGATGTTTTTGAAATTCAATATTTCTGCTCCTGCTAAATCCAGCAAATATATCGTTCTACCCCTGTTAAGTTTTCTTAAGAACATTGTTTTGGAGTTTAGGTTATTTTTGGAATAGTAAGAAATGGCTACTAACCCATTCTTATTTCCCTCCAAACCACTGTCCCCCGTGCCGCATAGCATTTAAATTGATTAATCATTTAAAATTTTCGCTTATTTCATAATATCCAATTTATTGATATTTTTCCCATTCAAAAACCGACGATTATATTTAATTGTTAATTTGGATTTATATTTTTCTCGATTCGTGTATCAATGAACAACTTAGTAAATCATTAAGGTTTAGACTTTTTTAATGATGATACTTTTTAGCTTAGCCTTGAAGTTCTGTTGACGTGTCTTGTCTACACACACAAGGCATCAGTCAGTTAGCCGGCAGCAGCAGAATCATCTTCATCATCGCCATAGGTTAATACTTTAATGCTGCCACAGAAGTGGTTAAACTTTAATCAAGTTGACATTCGTTATTTGTTTTGAAATTCAACCACCATCATCATCGTATGCAAGTAAGCAAACATATTGGGTTTTGCCGCCATAGAATGCAAAAAAAAAAACACACCATATTCTCAATGTGAAATATGTGTGGTAGAAAAATACTTGACCCAATAAAATTGTATATTTTTATTCTATCCCTGTCTCCCTATCTATCGCTCTCTTTCTATATAAATAAAAATATAAATAAATACAAGTTGTGTCAATAGCAGGTACTTAATAATATTTTTTTCTGTTTCTATTTTTGTTGTTGTTGTTGTGTGTCTGTATTGCATTTTCAAATATATATGCCAATCATGTGCGCCGGAGTGTGTGTGTATGTGTGTGCATATGCATTTCTATATGTTATCGCTACATGCAATCACACATTATAAACAATCAAAATATTTACTCTTCATCATTAACTGTATTATCAATCATCAAGAGCAGAAGCATCCTCATCATCTGCTGTAGCGGGGAATACAAAATTTAAATACAGTCTGTCCTCGAAATACTCATGTCAGACCCAACAAAGTATTTTCGTCCGTCTTTCAAACGAAGCAAGATAGAAGGGTAAAAATGTTTATTTTGCCACTAGGCAGGTTAAGTTCGTAAATAGGCCATGTAGGTCCACGTTTTATATAGCCCCCATATAACGGTACCTCCTGACATTCGGTATTTTGATGATTTTAGCTACATTATTCACCGGAATTGTTTCAAATTTGGTATTTGAAGTTCGAAATGGACAATACACACTAAGACAGAAAATTGTCTGTGCAGGTCCACGTCTTTGTATAGCCCCCATATAACGGTACCTCCCGATATTCAGTATTTTGATGATTTTAGCGACACTATTCACCGGAATTGTTTAAAATTTGGTATTTGAAGTTCGTAATAGATACCACAGCCTATGACAGAAAATTCTCTGTGCAAGTCCACGTTTTATAACCCCATGGTACCTCCCTATATTCGGTATTTCGATGATTTTAGCTACATTATAAACAGATTTTTTTTCAAGTTTCGCATTTGAATATTTTAATAGCTTGTGACAAAAGTTGCCTATGCTGGTCCACGTCGTCGTATAGACCCTAATATACGGCTACATTCGGTATTTTCAAGATTTTAAGAGAATTTTTAACGGATTTTATTTATTTATTTTTTTTTTTTTTTTTTTTTGAAAATTGTTAAATTTTTACCCGGCCGAACTTACAGCTTTTTACTTATGTATACTTAAATTCTCTTGAATAATATCAGTTTTCGCGGCTAAGTTGTTAGCGGTTCCACTTTGATGGAATAATGTTAGTGTCAATATTTATTTGACAAACTGCGTCCATAATGGAAAATAAAAATGGTTTGAAATGTCAATTGAAAAAAAAGAATATGAGATCGACCAGGGCAAGCCTTCATATGCGGCCAAATTAAATAATAACTGGGGAGTGGTAGTGAACTCTTAATCTACATATCTAGTCTGACTGTGCCGAGTATGTGACGTTGCACCTTTCGCTTGACCAACTTCTGATGCAAAAACACTTGACATCGATTTTCTTACTTTTCTTCAAAAGGTAAATGGTCTTTCGTCAAGATCTCCTATTTCTTATGCTATTAAAGTCAGAATTTCTACTAGTTCAAAATATATATAAGATGACTATTTTCCGTAAAATCGTAGAACCTTATATTTGGATGTTCGAAGAGAATTTCTAGAGACGATCTGGTTTAAAATAGGAAAATTGAAAAAATATTTTCAAGTAGAATCAATGCTAAAAAATTATGGAGTGGGAACTGGAGATTTATCGGAGTTAAAATCGAGGTTTTTGAAAGACTATACGAGCCTTTATCGTATTTTTTTGAGAATTTTTTTAAGAATCTTGAAATTCTGCACATGCCCTGTCTTGGTGCGTAAGCTACCACAGGCTGGCTTTTTGGGAGTTCGTACTAAAGAAATTTGGAAATTCCAACTTAAAGCTGAGTTTCTGTATTTGTAATTCTTAATATGTTGTGTAGGAAATTTTTTCATGGTTTCTTATACGATACGGCATTGTTTGCAATTTAGTAATCTACGTTCAGATAAAATATCTTACTACCGCAAAGTAATTGTTATATAGAAGTCTAAGCTCTGCATAGCCCTCATATAACTATGCCGCCAGATATTATGTTTTTTGAAATTTGTAATCCGATTTTACCGCTCAAATACCGGTAGGTTGACACTTCTGCGTATTTTTACTGGTTTAAATTTAAATATGTTTAAGGTATGCAGCACCCTAAAAAGCCTTACCCTTGATCTTCATTTTACCAAAATTCCCCAAGCGACGACAAACAAGCCATTACCATTATTTTAAATATTCAAACTTGCCAAACTCAGCGCATCATTACAAATTATGTAACACATTTTGTTAATTGAGGTGTGAAAACCCTTTTTTTGGCTAATGATTTGCTAAATAACAAAACATACACCAATAATTAATTTTTGCTATGGTCGCTCATCACCATCATCCAGCCACAGCCGAAGAAACAAATGGTTCACATTGTTGTGTTAATATTTTTTCGTAAAAGGTATTCCCTACTGCCGGGTTGGGTTAAAACACAAATTTTGATCCTTGAATATTTTACGTGTTCCTCGATTCAATTTAAGTAGTGGAGGTGATTGTATCGTGTGTATCATCACCAGACAAACAAACAGTCGAGAAATATGTGTGAAGGTTTCCCATTCATGTGTCTGGCTGGCATAAACTGGTAAATCTACTCTCTGGTAGTGATATGACAATTTCAAGGTCTATGCCTTTTGGTGCTGACTGGCTTATCGCTCACTATGTGACTCGCTCGTGTGCCTCAGTGCCTTATGGCAAGGAAAAAAGTTGTGAGATTTGAAAACAGTGACCTATTATTGTTTTGGGGTTAGTGAAACAAATAGATTAGAACGAGACACAAAAGGAGGTACTAATGATGCTGATGCTGATGATTACAATTATGCGATAGGTGTTAATGGTTAGATAAGCATAGAAATTGAATAGTAAACAATTGTGAAAATCATTTTTAAGGATGATGTAATAAAGGGTTTAAATTACATAAGTTTTATTTGTGGAAAATTTAAATGTAGTCATAAAAGCATGGAAACATATAGGTTATTAATGGTAATATTTTGCAAACATTTCATTGAAGGATTCCAGATCATCTTTAGCTAAAACAATCAAAAATATTCGAATTTTAAGTCTAAAACTGGGAAAAATTATACGATATTAAGGCAAACAATCATGGTAGGTGTTTCAATCGCCATAGCAATATTTTCCTAACGAGGTGGTTTTCCTTATGAAGGGGAATCTTTAAAAAATATTTCAAGATATAAATAAAAATTTTATAATAATATAATAATACCCTCCACCATTTGGAGGTAAAAAAGGTCCATTGAAAAATGTCTCTAAAATTTTAAAAATTCCGAATATAAGGTGTTACGTTTATGTGGGGCTATAAAAAAAACGTGGATGTCTATTGGCAGTTAAATGCCAGGGAGAGCGGTGTCTATTACGAAGTCCAAATAACAAGTTTAAGATGATTTTATAGAAAAATGTTACTAAAATCAGCAAAATACCGAACAATGGGTGGTACAGTTTTATGAGGTCTATATGAAGGCATGTATTTGCAAAGGCAATTCTTTTTTGTCATACGAAAAAGTACATATTAGGAACCCCAAACTCCAAATTTGAAATAATTCCGGTGAAAAGTGGAGCTGAGAATCATCAAAATACCGAACATAGAAGATATTGTTATACAGGGTGAGATGAAAAAACTGCAACCAAATTAAGACTGCTGCCATATCCAAGCCACTCGTTCGACAGCTGTTAAAATGTTTCCAGTGACAGCTCATTATATTGTTTACAAGCGTAGGAAAGCATTTTGGTAAGAATTTTCCAGAACAAAAGTTGTTCGTAATGGAATTCAAGCGTGATAGTGTGATTTCTTTATATTTAACTGGAAAACCACAAGGGGCTATCGCTAGAGCCTTCCAGCATTTAAATGCGAATAAATCTTTTGTGTCTCGTACCATCGCTCGTCACCGTGATACTGGTAGCGTAGCTCGACGTCAAGGAAGTGGATGGCAGAAAAGAGCAACATCAGTAGAAATGGTTCGAAAAATAAAGAAGCAACTTTATCGAAACCCGCGTCGCAGTGGCCGAAAAATGGCTCGTGAGCTGAACATATCGCAGTATTCCATTCGGCAAATATTGAAAAGTGAGCTCGGGATAAAGATATTGAAATTCCAAAAAGTGCAAGAACTTACAACGCAATATAAAAAATAGACTCAAAAGAGCTAAAGAGTTGCTTCGCTTGGCCGAAAGTGGTGAAATGCCGAATTTAGTTTCCTCCGATGAGAAAACATTCGTTGTCCAGCTGTTTGCAAACAAACAAAATGATCGTGGGTACTTGCCAAAGAGGTCAGCAGAAAATATGCACCTTCGGTTGGCCACTAGAACTCATACGCCGGCCATGGTGATGGTGCGGGCTGCCATAACATCCGATGGTCGCTCTCCGCTCGTAGTTATCGACCGTAGCATCAGAATAAATGCCGAATATTATCGCGAAAATATTCTGGAGGGTATATTAAAGCCTTGGACACGCAAACATTTTGGCCGCAGACCTTGAGCATTGCAACAGGACTCAGCACCATTGCACTCAGCGCGCGCCACCCAAGAATGGTTACAAAATGAGGTTCCTCGCTTCATTTCCAGCGCACAATGACCACAAAAATCTCCGGATGCCAATCCGTTGGACTATTGTGTCTGAAGTATTTTGGAAAGCAGGGTTGGCACCAAAAAATACCAAAGTGTCGATCACCTCAAGCAAGCGCTTCGCCGGGAATGGGCCAAAATACCGCAGAGCAAGATTCGGGCAGCGTGTGACGATTTCATTGGCCGTAGACCATAATTCGTGCCAAAGCTGACCAATTGGAACAAATCTAAACTTATTCTAAAATTTGATGCTATTTCCGAATTTTTTTCTTTTATTCTATAAAATTTAAAAAAAAAGTAAAAATTATGGCGTTTGACTTTGTTGCAGGTTTTTTTATCTCACCCTGTAGAATGGTCACAATTTGGGAACTATATCCAACTCTAAATCGATTTTCATAAATTTGACGGAGGTTTTTGTAACCTCAGTGGCAAATAACATTGGTGTATAGTGCATGATATAACTTCGATAAGGATTTATTTATGTATATATATATATATATACCCGACCTAGTTTCACCAAATGGAAAAAGGGTTGAATATTGAAAAGCTATCTAATTTGTGCTGATATTACATATATGTGGACAATAACCATAAAATCGGATCAAGACGTTCATCGAAGTTATATACAAATCTGAAACGATGTCTATAAAGTTTGGCAGAGATATTTTCTAGCTGTATCTCATGTCCGGTATCAAATATCATTGTTATGGAGTGCATATTACGCGTGGGAGGGACTTTAGCGGATGAAACATATATATGGGGGCTACAGCTATATCTGAAACGATTTTCATCAACAAGTGAACAACTTGTTGCCAGGCTGATTTCTGTCCGAAATACAAAAAATCAGTTCTTTTGGGCTGATATTAGCCACTTGGTGCACAATAAACCTGAAATCGGATTAAGGATATATATGTGAGGTATATCCAAATCTGCACCGATCTTCACAAAATTTGAAACCCTTATTTCTGATCTGTATCTGATATCCAGTACCAAGGATCATTGTTGTGGAGTTTTTATTACGCATGTGAGGGACTTCATCGCCAAATCGAATAAAACATATATATGGGAGCTATAGCTATATTTGAACCGATAGTCACCAAATCTGATGTAATTGCTTCTAGACTGAATTGAGTCTGAATTTGGCAGGTCATTTGGACTGATTCCGATTCTTACCAATTTTAATAGGGTTTGTCCTTTGGTCAAACAAATATTGTTTGGAAAATTTCATCTCAATCGGATAATAATTGCGATCTGCATTTTGTTCACAAAAATAAATGGACAGACGGAAGGACGGACTGACATGCATAAATCGACTCAGAAAGGGATTATATGAAGATCCTCAAAAGTAACAATGGATCTATTTCGCTTCCTTCTCCATGTAACAAACAAATGCACAAAGACATAATGCCCTTAGGTGTAGCGTATAAAATCATCCGTGGAAATCAAATTGTTTCCAATTATTGATTTCCAAGAAAAATCTGTTTTTATTATTCATTTTGTAGATTCCGATTTCTTACGTATTTCGCATTTAAACTATTTTAATTTGTTTTATTAAAAGTCCCCCAAATTATAGAGCAACATTTTGTGGCCGGTCTTAAAAAAGTTAATGACCTTTTAAGTGATATTCATATTCAAAATAGTTGTCAAACATTGACATAAGTAACAGAAACAGCTACCAGCTAGCCAGTTAGCATAGCTGATCCATTCCCTCCTAGCCTACAAAAATGAAATACAACCAACCAACCAAAAAAAAATGTTTTTGAATGTTAATGGGGGTTGGCAAACTTGTTTCTTATTTTAAAAACATTTTTGCATTTAACTAGAAAAACAACAAGTGGAATTGCAATGACGAACATCAACAGCAGCAGCAGCACCAAGAACTGCAACAACAAAACACGGACTTAAAGTAAAAGAAATAAATATAAGAAATAAAACAACAGCAACAACAACTTCATATTCCTTCAAGAAATAATAAACAAGTAACTGACAAATTTTTGTGTTCAGAGTTGTTATTTTATGAGTTGGTTATTTCGTTGTTGAGGCGGTATTTGCTGGATTTGAGTTGTCGTTTATTTTTTTTTCAGAATTCAATCGAAACAAGCTGCAGCTTATTTTTAAGCCACGCAGCACCCAGACGTCGCCATGACAAGAGAGAGAGAAACAAGAAATTAACACAAAAATCCCTTGTATTAACCACGACGATTGATTATTGCAATTTTGTGTTGTGCATGAGAAGGGAGAGGGGTGATAGGGGATCGGGGGGTAAATCAAGTGATTTTTTATGGGAGAAACAAAAAAAAAAACGCCATAAATTCCCAAACCACATTTTCATCAATATGCATTTCAAATTAATTTTGTTTATTTTTTTACAATCATTTATTTGTTTTCTTAATTTTTTAAAAATTGATTTGCATATAGGTATGTCTGTATATACACAACTTTGTGTTTAAGGAAGTCATTGTTGCTGGCACTTTGGGCAGATGGGCAAATTATGCCTGAAGGCAAAATAAATATTGAAGCGTATGTATGTGTGTACATCTGTTGCTGGGAAGTGAGAGTGATTAAATAATGATCATTGGCTGGCTGTCTCGTCGTTGTCAATTTAATGATAAAGAAGTTTCGGAGGAAATCATTATCGTAAATATTATTTCTTTATAATTTACAGCAATATAAAGTAATGAATCAAAAGAATGGTACTTTTTCGGAAGAAAATGTAAAGGATAATAAAAATAAAAATTGAAGACAATACTCTAACAGAGAATACCTCTAATGGCATTTTATTTTTCTGAAAGGATTTAACAACAAAACAAATAAAGGTATATTTTGGTAATTTTTGTTAAGCAGATCATACCAACTTTGGACTTTTTCATACCCTCCACCATAGTATGGTGGGTATTTTAAGTTTGTCATTCCATTTGTAACAGCTCGAAATATATATTTTAGATTCCACAAAGTATATGAATTCTTGATCACCATAAAATTCTAAGTCGATTTAGCGATGTCCGTCCGACTGTGGAAATCACTCTAGCTTCCGAACGAAATGAAGTAAGTTGATAAAAAATTTCTCAAATGAATACTATGCCTGCAGACTTTTGGTATTGAAAATGGGCCCTGTAGGTTCACGTCTTCGTATAGCCCCCATATAACGGTACCTCCCGATTTGCGATATATTGACGATTTTAGCGACATTATTTACCAGAAATGTTTCAAAATTGGTATTTGAAGTTTGTAATGGATACTACAGCCTAAAACAGAAAATGGACCATGTAGGTCCACGTCTTCGTATAGCCCCTATATAACGATACCTCCCGATATTCGGTATTTTGATGATTTTAGCGACATTATTTACCGAAATTGTTTCAAATTTCATATTTGAAGTTCGTACTAGAAACTAAAGTCTATGCCAGAAAATTGTCTGTGCAGGCTTATGACAAAATTTGCGTATGCAGGTCCACGTCGTCGTATAGACCTTAATATATCAGCTACATTCGGCATTTTTAATGGATTTTATTTTTGGAAAATTGCCAAATTTGTACCAAATGGTGGAGGGTAGCCGAACTTGGTGGAGGGCGGCCGAACTTGCAGCTTTTTTTACTTGTTTTAATTGCGTATTATTGCTTTAGAGTAGCTATAATTAGGAATCAGCATGAAATATTTTTGAGAAAATCGCATTAAAAAATATATATCGGAGCAATGGATTACAGGGGATCCGAATTTCACAAAATGGAAAAATCGGAAGAATATGCAAAAATCCAACAATTTTGGACAGTTATAGCATACTTCAAATCGAATGAAGATGTTTGTGGAAGTTATATCCATATCTGAACTGACCTTGATAAAATTTGGCAGAGGTATTTCTACGCTGTACCTGACATCTTGTACCAAATATCGTTGCTTTAGAGTGCATATTACGAGAGTAAGGAACTTAAACTCCAAATTAAATGAAACATATATAGGAGAGCTATAGCCATATCTGAACCAATGTTCACCAAGTTTGAAGTATCTGCTGATCGACTTCAACCTAGAAGTAAGTACTTGAAATTTGGCGAAAATCGGTTTAGATATAGCTATAGCTCCTATACATATGTTTCAACCGATTTAGTGTTTAAGTCCGATTTAGTGTTTAGTGTTTAGGTCCGCCAAATTTGATCGACATCGTATTAGATTCGGGCTGAATCCACTCCATTCACGCTTGAATTCCATCATGAATAATTTTTTTCTGGAAAATTCTCACCAAAATGCATTTGTACGATTGTAAACAATATAATGAGCTGTCACCGGAATAATTTTACAAGCTGTAAAGGGAGATTTTTAGCTGTTATGAACTTATCAAGAGGCGATTCTTGTGAAAATTTTATTTTATATCCGGCACCATTCATTGGGTTGCCAAAATCGTGGGATTTAACGCTTTTTTGTTGTGGGGCTATGTGAAATCTCATGTCTATACAGATGAGTTTGCTTCAATTTTCGCACTGAAGCATATTTTCGTCAGATATCGGCCGAAATGTTGGAAAGAGCCTTAAAAAATTGGACTCAGGGGATGAACCATTGGAGGCGCAGTCGTGGTCGACATTTGATTGAAATAATCTTCAAAAATTAAATTATATGAAAATTACTATCAATTCAAATAAAGATTTCATTCATTTTTTATGTGTGTGTTATTCTGAAAATATCTATATCTATATCTAAATAATAATTTTCACATTTGAAATTGTATAGCACTTTATTGCATCAACTCAAAACAAGACCGAGAACAATTTATAAAAAATAATAAAATATAAATATTTTTTTGCAACATTGACACAAATATACTCTTCATATATAAAGCAAATTGAGATCTCGTTTCTTTGGTGACTTATAGTTTTGATGAAGAATATTCTTTTCTTCAGTGTCTTCCTTATAAGATGATGCTTTATAAAAGAATTTTGCAAAAACTCACATAAAGTAATCCCCTAACTCTGGAATATGTTTTTGATAGTTATGAATTTTTGGGGTTTAGATAAGCTTTAGCCATTTGGTATGATCTATCACCTAGGGAGAATTTTATTATTATATATTTTTAATTGCTCCAATCCAGTTCAAAGGGAGTTTAGGCCACATTTTGAAAAAAAGGACTTTGGTGACTCACATTTAAACAATTGTTACTTTTTTTAGAGGATGTACTTTTGCTAACAAATCAGGCAATACTAAATCCTTTGTCATATATACATAAAATTGCAATTTCGTTCCAAAATTGTAAATTTATTTATCGCCCTTCACTGTTTTGTTTCTTCATCTCTGGGAACTATACATATTCCCACCGACAATGTTTTCTTTTAAATAAGAATATAAAAAAATTCCTCGATTGTTGGCCGTTTTTAATTACTTGGCGTTGACATTAAATTGTCAGCAATATGTCTTGGCTTTTTATAGCCGAGAATCTTAATTAAATACTTAATTCTATGGCTTTAAACAGCAACGACTCTAAAGTGTTGAATATGTGTTTTTGCCGGTTTTTTATTATTATTTTTTTTTTTTGTTTTATTTTTGCATATATCATTTCTGACATTTACAGTTGATTTTGCACAAAAGAAACAATAAACCAGAAGACAGAGTCATTTATAATGTTTCTCCCGTACAAAAAACAAAGTAACAACAAAAAAAGAACGATTTAAAATTTACAGAAAAAAACAAGACAAAAAATTACAGTAGAACCGCAATACTGGCGTTGTGGCTAATCCTCAACGATTTGGGGATATGAGAGGTGAAATTAACTAGGAAATGGATTTTGGGCAAATAATGGGGTTTTATAGTTCTGGAAGTTGCAGTCTATGTATTTTATACCCTCCACCATACATAGTATGGAGGGTATATTAAGTCCGTCATTCCGTTTGTAACTCATCGAATAATAAGTTTAGATATAACAGGGAATATATATTTTTAATCAGTGTAAAATTCTAAGACGGTAAGACTGCCGTAATCACGCTAGAGTCAAAACGAATAAAAAGATAGGAAGCTAAAATTTTGCTCAGATCTCAGTCTTTTGTCTGCAGGCAGGTCAAGTTCGGAGATGGGCTATAACGGTCCACGATATTGTATAGCCCCCATATAATGGTAATGATTTCAATGATTTTTTTTGAAAATCCACGAAAAAAAGATTTCCTTCTGAATACCTTATCCCCTGGAAGAGTATTGTCTATATAAGTCCACGGTATCGTGTATCCTCCATATTACGGTACCTCCCTATATTGGGTATTTTTTATGATCTTAGCTACATTTTTCAATGAAATGGTCTAAAAATTCATTCTGGAAGTTCTTTCTAAGCACTTTATCAACTGGTAGAGAAATGTCCATATAGGTCCACGATAGCGTATAGCCTCCATACAACGATACATCCGATATTCGGTATTTTGATGATTTTAGCGACATTTTTCACCGGAGTTGTTTCAAATTTCGTATTTAGAGTTCGTAATGGCAGCTACAGTCTATGCCAGAAAATTGTGTATGCAGGTCCAGGTCTTTGTATAGGCCCCATATATCAGTACCTCCCTATATTCGGGATTTTGACGATTTTAGGTACAAATGCACCGAAATTATTTGAAATTTCGTATTTGAAGTTTCTAATAGGTACTACAGTCTGTGATAGAAAATTGTCTATGCAGGTCCAAGTCTTCGTATAGGCCACATATATCAGTACCTCTCTATATTCCGTATTCGTATTTGGATATTATAATGGCTTATGACAAAAGTTGCCTATGCAGGTCCAAGTCTTCGTATTGGCCACATATATCAGTACCCCCCCTATATTTCGTATTCGCATTTAGATATTGTAATGGCTTATGACAAAAGTAGCCTATGCAGGCCCACTTCTTCCTATAAACACCAATATAACGGCTATATTTGGTACTTTTTAAAATTTTAACAGAATTTTTAATGGATTTTTTTTTAATTTCCAAATTCGTTCTAAATGGTGGAGGGTATTGAAGAAATGTTTTTATTTTTTAAATTGTTGAACGACAATCCATTTACATCTCACATTATATTAGTGTAAGAGGTGGTTTGTTTATATTACCAGGCAGCAAAACCACTAATTTCCAATTTGGCTACCAATCCACTACTTTAAAAAAAAATGCATAACGAAATAATAAGTAATTTTTAAGTCACTAAAAGTCGATGAGAAATATGAAAATATTTTGCAATTGTAAGTGTCCAAAATCGATAAATAAATAAATAAATGTTTAATTGACCTTTAGTGACTACAAATAAGTACTTATTTTAGGCGATACAATGAGTTGCCAACCCGATCTTTTGCTGAGCATCTTATCGCTTGTGTGGCTTACTTTTGCTAGACAAGTGTTGTAATTGAATAAGCTTCTTTATACCATGACTAAAAGTCTTGGTGATCTGTAAAAAGGTTCCACTGTCTGCAGAACGAACCAAAAAAAAATTAACTGAAAAAAAAGATTCGAGTTTAAGCAAATTAAAATTAATTACTTTGCTTAATGCCAACCCTGCTGTTTGTTGTTGTTCTGTGGTTTTTTTTCTCTCCATTTCGTCAATTGTTTGTTTGTTGGCCGCAGCTTACAAAACGGTTTAGGGTTCCTTGTTTTTTTTTCTTTGGTGTTGTAAAAATTTATTTTATTTATGAGACACTGCTAGAATATGCATAATTTAGCAATTTTATTTTTGAACAAAAATTTTTCCTTACAAGTTTGACCCACTTGGACAATCACTTTCTTGACATTAAATCAAAATAAATGAAATGAAATCAAAATTAATTATCACCGAGGTTTTTTTCGCCAGAGGAGTAAGAACCGAGAAATTAATCATTGTTTGTAGGATGGATAAGAACAGGGGATTTGTGTTTATATTTATTTATAAATTTTTATTTATTTATTTTTCATGTGTGTTTATATTTATACAAATTATTTTTTTTTTTTTTGCCTATTAATTTATATTTTGTTATTTATCTATTTTAAAATTATTTACTTAAAAAATTTTGTAAACGTCGATATGGCCGGTTTTTTCTAGAGGACTTCTTTTTATAAAATACAGAATTATTATTATTATTATTTTTTTTTTTCAATTTTATAAAATACCCGAAAATTGCATACAAATGTGAATAAAGGTTGTAAACGCACTTGATCAAAAATCGTGAATGTTTTTTGTTTTTTGATAAAATCTTTATTAACTTCCTGATAAAAAAAATCATGATTTTTGAAAAACTTCCCAAATACAAATCATGATTTTTTTAAGAAATATGTTTGAAGAACCTCCTGAATCCGTTGCCATTTTAGTAAATAATTTTCAAGAACCTCGTCACTGAAGATGGAGAGAGTGTATTTAAGGATTATATCAAGACTTCTTGGTCCTGGGATTTGTAAAACCAACTTTCTACAGGACTTTTTCACAAAAACCCCTTAAAATGCTGACCAAACTCATTGGATATTTTTATAATTTTTTAACAGGCTGGGATTCCTGGATTTATTTAATATTTGGAGTATCTGCTGACAAAAAATTGTAGCAATTTAAAGAACATTTTTAAGAATTTCCTGACCCCAAATCATTATTTGTAACAATTTTTTCCAATAAACTCCTGACAAACAATGCTTAATTTAAAAAAAAAAAAATTGATCAGAAATCTTATAAAACCTCATGACCGAAATCCTGGACTTTGTAAGCAACAATTTTCGAGGATATCCTACTGAAAATCGAGAATATTATAAGAATAATTTAGAAATGTGCTTCCCAAATTATTCTTTTCCAGGTCTTCTTGGATAATAATCGAGAATTTTTCAGATATTGTCTAACAAAGATCTTGGTCACCAATATAAGATTTTTCGAAAATGTTTATTCGACAAACTTAAAAAAAAAACTATTTTTATGATTTTTTTCTTCAAAAAGAAAAATCGCTCGACAAAAAAAAATTGATTTTTTATGATTTCTTCTTTCAACTAAATACCGAACAAACATCTATTATTTTTTAAGATTTTCACAAAATGTTTGATGTTTGATTTTTGAAAAAAAAAAACTCCTGATCAATGTTAATGTTGGAGCCGGAATATAAACCTTTTGTTTGAGGAGATGATCGCAAAATATTTAGGGGTTGGAATGTAACAAAAATAGAAAATGTTCATGATTTTGCAGTCGCTGTACAGTTTTTATTAAAGACCAACCGGCACGAAATTTTGCATCAGGTCAGAGTTTAGGGCAGGACAGAAGCCATTTGGATGGTCATTGGCAAAAAAAAAAAAAAAAGAATGGACCAAAACTTTTCTGTGAAATCGCAAACTTTTTTAGAAAATAATTTCAAAAATTTAAAAGGAAAATCGGAGAATTTTGAAAAATTTTAACAAAATACTCCTCACAAAAATAATGTTTTTTTAGAAAATATTATTAAGATTTTTTGAAGAACAAAATTTTTATAATTTTGAATTTATTAAGGTTTTCCTATTTTTCGATTTTTTTCACAATTGTTCATAAGTTCTCAGACCGGAAATTATGATTTCAAATTTGAAATTGTAAATAAGAGAGTTAGCCTACTATGGGAGCTATACGAATACTGGTCCACATTTCGGTCTGAGAGTTTGGTTTTTATCTTAAACTTCAAATACCAAAATTCAAACTTATCACTAAAAATAAAAAAAAAAAAAGTTCATAACATTCGGTGGACAAAAGCTTTTAAAGGTTGAGTTCGATCCCTTCAAAAGTTTAATCGATTATCACAAATGGAAATATTTCAATCATCACAGAATTGTACACTGATCTGGAATATCTACACTTTTTTGGGTCTTACATAATTATTTTATTTGAGTTACGAATGACAACATGTCTTGTTAAATTTTTTAACAGTTGCTTTCCTGCATATTTCCCAATCGTTTACAGTTTAAACCAAAATGGAGGGCATCTTAAGTTTAGTTCCAATGTTTGCACTACAAAGAATTGCACAAATAACAATCAAGAAATCAATATTTTTTGAAGTATCCAAATAAAAAAAACCCAAAAAAAAAAAACCCAAAAAAAAAAAACCCAAAAAAAAAATCCCTAAAATAAACATCATATTTGTTTATAAACAAATAAACACCCATACCCAAAACATTCATTTTTTTCTTGGTTGCATTCGGACAATAATAATAGCATCTTTGGGGTACTACGGTACAATGACCTTTGACGAAGAAGATATGAGAAAATACACAAATTTTTTAAATATTTATGAATACTACTCACCAAATTGCATTTTCGTGTGCGAATCAAAAAAAATATATATTTTTACAATTTGTCATAATGGCCAAAAGCTTGTTTACCGATGTCTATCTTTTCTACATAACACCGACTGTAATTGTTCGGCTTAATAGGAATTGTAATTGACAATTGGCAGTATAATTAAATATGACCTAACTTCCGGTTGTATTGTTAGCCGTAGGCAATTATAATAAACGTTAAAATGTACCAATGTGTATTAGGGTGGAGGGAAACTTATATTAATTTAATCTATAAAATAAAAATTGTGGATAAAAAAAGAAGAATCAGCTTTTTGACTGAGAAATTAATCTCTCATACATAATTAATCAAGAGTTATTGCAGTCTAAGACATGAGGAGTTCAACACAAATTTTAAGGGCTTTTGCTATTCAGTTTATTTATTTTGATATTAAAAAGCCAAGACATTAAATTGTATTGTTATTATTATATTTTTTTTAATTTAATATTGAGAAGTTTATCCTATGATACACTCCGTGGCCAATGGGTTTCAATATTTCGGTATCACAACTTCCATAACATCCATTCATATGTATGAATGAATATATCTCATATAACCATTAGGTATAATATTATTGTTGTCGTGGCTCGAATAACACATGTCCATACAACAAGAATTGCTTCCCAGGAAATTGGATATTCTGTGAAACAATAACCGCATTGAATATTTTTTTTATTGTAATTTCGAAATGCAGTTCTTTGCAATACAAATTGTGCCGATTGAATGAAATTTTACATTACATAATAATGTTGATATGTAACCTATATATTCTCAAAGGAAAGAACTTTCCGGAGTTTTCTGAGTCTTTTTAGCGAATGGAATTTGCCCCTTTGTAAAGGAGGAAAACTGCATCGTGAGATTTTACTTTTTTATACCCTCCGCCATATTATGGAGGGTATATTAATTTTGTCATTCCGTTTGTAACTCCTCGAAATACTAATGTCAGACCCAACAAAGTATATATATTTTTGATCAGCGTAAAATTCTAGGACGATTTAGCCATGTCCGTCTGTTTGTCCGTCTGTCTGTTGTAATCACGCTATCTTTCGAACGAATTGAGATAGAAGGCTAAAATTTTGCACACATGTATATTTTGCCAGTATGCAGATTAAGTTCGTAAATGGGCCATGTAGGTCCACGTTATCATATAGACCCCATATAACGGTACCTCCCGATATTCGGTATTTTGATTATTTTGGCGACATTATTTATCGGAAATGTTTCAAATTTGATATTTGAAGTTCGTAATGGATACTTCAGCCCATGCCAGAAAATTGTCTGTGCAGGTCCAGGTCTTCGTATAGCCCCCATATAACGGTACCCCCTACACTCGGTATTCTGATGATTTTAGCTACATTATAATCAGATTTTTCTTAAAATTTCGCATTTAAATATTATAATAACTTATGACAAAAGTTGCCTATGCAGGTCCACGTCATCGTATAGGCATTAGGTATTTTTAAGATTTTAACAGAATTCCGTTAATTTTATTATTATTTTTTTTTTTTTGAAAATTTGCCAAATTTGTGCCAAATGGAGGAGGGTATTAAAAGTTCGGCCCGGCCGAACTTACAGCTTTTTACTTGTTTTTTTTTTTTTTTTTGAAGATTACAGGAAATTCTCAGTAGATGATTATAGTAGATCTATAAATATTGGGAGATTTTTAAAACATAACAAACAAAAGAAAGAAAGACCCAAAGTCAGGAGGAGCCGACTTTATGATGCCCTACACCAATTTGCATATTTAGTATTTAGTAGATAACAAATAAACGTTTTTATGGGGAATTTATGATTGTGTTTGAATGTGTATTATGGCAGATATAGAAATAAACTAGTACATAGAAGTATATCCTCCTATTAATCGATTTCTACAAAATTTGACGAACCGAAATGATATTCATCAAAAACCATCTTATTTGAGGTGATATTACGCATTTAAGGCACAATAAATGTGAAATCAGATAATATATATGGGAGCTATGTCCAAATCTTAAGCGATCTCTATAAAATTAGCAGAGGTATTTCTATGCTATATATAATATTTGGGGTCAAATATCGTTGTTGTATGGAGCATTTACGTGTGTGAGGGTTTTAAATACAACATGCGATGTAACATACAGGGTGAGATAACAAACTGAAACAAAGGCAAACGCCATAATTTTTACCTTTTTTAATTATTTTATTTATTTATTTATTTATTTATTTATTTTTTTTTTTTTTTTGAATGAAATGAAAAAATTTCGGAAATAGCATCAAATTTTAGAATATTTTTAGATTTGTTCGAATTGGCCACCTTTAGCATGAATTATTGCCTTCAAACTGCCAATGAAACCGTATTTTGGTATTTTTGCCCATTCCCAGCAAAGCGCTTGATTGAGATGATCGACCATTTAGTATATTTTAGTGCCAACCTTGCTTTCCAAAATACTCCCGCCAAAATAGTCCAACGGATTGGTATCCGGAGATTTTGGTGGCCATTGTGCGCTGGAAATGAAGCCTCATTTTGTAACCATTCTTGGGTGGCGCGTGCTGAGTGCGATGGTGCTGAGTCCTGTTGAAATGTCCAAGGTCTGCGGCCACAATGTTTGCGTGCCTAAGGCTTTAATACACCCTCCAGAATATTTTCGCGATAATATTCGGCATTTATTCGATTAATACGAGCGGAGATCGACCATCGGCTGTTATGACGGACCACACCATCACCGTGGCCGGCGTTTGAGTTCTGGTGGCCAACCGAAGGTGCACAGTTTCAGCTGTACTCTTTGACAAGTAAACACGATCATTTTGTTTGTTTACAAACTGTTGCACAACGAATGTTTTCTCATCGGAGAAAACCAAATTCGGCAGTTCACCACTTTCGGCCAAGCGAAGCAACTCTTTACCTCTTTTGAGTCTATTTTCTTTCTGTTGAGGTGTCAGTTCTTGCACTTTTCAGAATTTCAATGGCTTTACCCGAGCTCATTTTTCAATATTTGCCGATTGGAATACTGCGATATGTTCAGCTCACGAGCCATTTTTCGGCCACTGCGACGGGGGTTTCGATCAAGTCGCTTCTTTACTTTTCCAACCATTTCTGCTGATGGTGCTGTTTTCTTCCGTCCACTTCCTTGATGTCGGGCTACGCTACCAGTATCATGGTAACGAGCGATGGTACGAGACACAAAAGATTTATTCACATTGAAATGCTTGAATGCCATCACCAAAATGCTTTTGTATGCTTGTAAACAATATAATGAGCTGTCACTGGAATAATTGTAACAGATGTCGGACGAGTGGCTTAGAAATGACAGCAATCTGAAGTTGGTTGCAGTTTTTTCATCTCACCCTGTATACGTCCATGATATCGTATATTTTCCATACAACGGCACCTCCATATATTCAGTATTTTGGTGATTGTAACCAAATTATTCCATGGATTTGTCTGAGAGTCCACACCAGGAGTTTTTTCTGAGGTCTAGATTTCGTATATCCCCCATATAACCGTATTTCCCGATGTTCGGAATTTTTATGATTTTAGCCAAAATTGTCAATGATATTGTCTGAAAACCCACACAAGGAGTTCCTCCTAAGTGCATTACCCCCTGGAAGGGAATTGTCTATATAACCTCAATATAATGGTACACCCACCCCCCCCCCCCCCCCCCCCCCCCCATATACCGTATTTTGATTATGTTATAGGCATTTTTGACCGGAATTGTTTCAAATTTCGTATTTAAAGTTTAAAGCTCGTAATGACTGCTACAACCTATGCTAGAAAATTGTCTATGCAGATCCAAGTCTTCGCATATTAGCAACATTATTCACCGGAATTGTTTCAAATTTGATGGTACTAGCGATATTATTCAACGGAATGGTGGAGGGTAGTAAAAGTTCAGCCCGGCCGAACTTAGCTGCTTTTTTACTTCTTTTTTTTTTAGAAACAATATCAAAATTCAAAACATTGTCTTTTCGGGGGGAACCAGAATAGTTGGTACCCCAATTACCTTCGTCCTGCAAATTTGAATACATTTTTTTTTTTGGATAGCATTAAGGCAGAGGCCTTAAATTCATTACTTCTTCTCATATAATTTTTTTTTATTTATTTTTTTTTTGAAAATAATTGAAATTTTCTTCTGTTCATATCAAAACGGATCTAATTAAATATTCAAAAAAAAAAAAAAACTCTCGAACAACCAACATATAGAAAATAACAAGTTTCTTTTTCATTAAAAAATCAACTTATATAACATGTATTTAATGACACGTTTATTTAAATATTTATTTAAAAAATTAACGTATCAGCCAGCCAGCCAGCATTGAAAAATGAAATTCAACAAAAGCGAACAAAAGCCAACGAAAAATCGCCGCACATCATTAAAAAGCCCTTCGTATTGAAATTAAAAAAGTAAACAAACACCCAGGGCTTTCTACTACAAATCTCTCTGGTTGTCGATAAGTTCAATTTGAATAGTGGAATAAAAACTATAAACAGGCTACTGGTGGTAAGACGAACAAAGGAATTTTGAAAATCAATTGATTTACCTTCAAAACTGTTGCAGAATTCACCTTAACAATTAATTATAACTAGATTCGTCACAGCCACACTTCACTGTATTTTCAAAACAATTGATTGCATAAAACCTCACCACAACCAACTTTTGTAAAATGTTTTTTTTTTTTAACAACAAAAGCAATCAATATTTTAATGTGATATGGTGATGCGAAGCTGATGATCATGAGCATAGTGTGGTGATGATACAACAACCACAATAGCACAGCCATATGTCAAAAGTATATGAAAGTATGTATGTGTGTGTGTATTTATTTAAATATAAATTTTCACATTATTTTTGTATTTTGACACTTGAATACTTATCAACTGTCGGATTTTTTTTTTTGTTATAAATATTAACCATTGGCCGTTTAATTAATGTTTTACAATTAATAAAAGTCACCGCAGGTTGCTCTTTAGGTTTCTCTTTGGCCCGAGGGCATTATTATTTTTTTTTTTTGTCTTTTTGTTTTCAACAATTCAGTAGCGCACACTATTGACATTTTGAAATGAGATATTGCATATACACATATGTACAGATATTTTGATTTGCATATCAACAAACAAATGACAATGGAACTGACATTGTTGGCATATTTGAGTGATGGCGGTACTCTTTAGGTGGAGTGAAATCTTAATAAGAAACATTTTCCATTTTCTAAGGAATTTGAGTTATGTTTCAAAATTGAAACTCTATTCTATCCCTTGTGGATATATGCTCATACTTTTACCGATATTACTTTCGTGAAGATGCTGCTGTATTGCACAATATTTAACTCTCTGCCTAGGCAAAAGTGCCCTTTCAACCTCTTCCCACTCTAGACAATTTATGTTACTACACCACATAGTGGTTAGGGTATTATGTCTTTGTGAATTTGTTTGTAACAGGGAGAAGGAAGCGAGATTCATGTGAACAAAATCCGATTGAGATGAAATTATGCAAAAAATATTTGTTCTGCCCAAAGACGAACCTTCTTGAAATTGGAGGTAAGCGTATTATATTCTGATATAGCTGCCACGGTTTAATTGCGCACCAAATGGCTAATACCCGCCCAAATGACCTGTACTTTGGTACATCCCACCGAATTCAGTCTAGAATAAAGAACATCAAATTTGAAGAAAATCGGTTCAGATATAGATATAGCTCCCATATATATGTTTCATCCGCTTTGGGGTTTTAAGTCCCTCACATGCGTCATATGCACTCCAGAAGAATGATATATGGTACCGGACATCAAATACTGTTCGAAAATTCCTCTGTAAAATGTTATCGAGATCGGTTCAGATAAGGATATAGCTCCCATATATATCTTTATCCGATGTCCGGTTTATTGTGCACCAAATGGCTAATATCAGCCCAAATACACTAAATTTTGGCAATTATAGCTGAATTCATCCTATAAACCAGTAGTTCAAATTTGGTGCAAATCGGTACAGATATAGCTATAGCTCCCATAAATATGTATGTTTTGTCCGATTTGGGGTTTGAATTGTGTACCAAATGGCCAATATCACTCCAAATGGCCTGAATTTTGGCATATCCGAGCAAATTCTGTCTAGAAGAAAATACATTAAATTTGGTGAATAGATATAGCTATAGCTCCTATATATCTATCATCCGATTTGGTGTTGAAGTCCTCAAATTCGTAATATGCATTCGACAACGGCTAAGATTTGGATATAGCTCCCAT
The DNA here is from genome assembly GCF_030504385.1 of Musca domestica. Lineage (NCBI taxonomy): Eukaryota > Metazoa > Arthropoda > Insecta > Diptera > Muscidae > Musca > Musca domestica. The sequence continues at coordinate 27,516,930 of NW_026712249.1, read as the reverse complement.
ATATGTCCTTAATCCGATTTCAGGTTTATTGTGCAAATTTGATGGAATTAAGCACTCGCGACCAATTTGAGTCTAGCAACAATTATGTTAAATTTGGTGAAAATCGGTTCAGACATAGCTATAGTTCCCAGTATATTTTTCGTCCGATTTGCTACTTTTGCCCTGCATAGCCGTAATATGCACTCCGTGGAAACGATATTCGGGGAAATATATCAAATACAGCTCAGAAATATCTTTGCCAAATTTTATCGAGGTCTGTTCGGATTTGGATATAGCTGTCATATGTATCTTTGCCCGAATTCAAGTTAACTGTGTACCAAGCCCGAATTGAAAAGACAGAAATGCTTCGGCACATTGAGTAGAAATCGATTCAGATGAGCATATTCCTTTCGATTTTAAATTTTAACTATAATCATAGGTGGTATGATTTAATTCTCATAAATTCCCCATAAATACTTTTATATGTTATGCGAAGATCTACTAAATATGCAAAGTGGTGTAGGGTGTCATAAAGTCGAGCCTGCCCGACTTTAAGACTTTCTTTACTTTACTTAATTAATATAATGTCTATTAATTATAAAATTTACCTAAATATCAAAATTGTTGAAAATCAGTTAAGGTATAGCTATAGCTCCAATAGACATTGTTCATCCGATTTTTTATATTTTTATACCCTCCACCATATATTAAGTTTTTCATTTCATTTGTAACTCCTCAAAATATACATTTTAGACCCCACAAAGTATATAGATTCTTGATCAGCATAAAATTCCATGTCGATTGAACGATGTTCGTCCGTCTGAGGAAATCACTCTATCTTCCGAACGAAATGAGGTAGATTGATAAAATTTTACTCAAATGTGTATTATGCCTGCAGGACTTTTGGTATTGAAAATGGCAGGCCCACGTTTTCGTATAGCCCCCATATAACGGTAACTCCAGATATTCGGTATTTTAATCATTTTACCGATATTATTCACCGGCATTGTTTCACATTTGGTATTTGAAGTTAGTAGTGGATACGACAGCCTAAGACAGAAAATTGTCTGTGCAGGTCCACGCCTTCGTATAGCCCCCATATAACGTTACCTCCCGATATTCGGTATTTTGATGATTTTACCGATATTATTCACCGGCATTGTTTCAAATTTGGTATTTGAAGTTCTTAATGAATGCTACAGCCTATGAGAGGAGATTGTCCGCGGAGGTCCACGTCTATGTATAGCGCCCATATAACGGTACCTCCTGATATTCGGTACTTTGATGATTTTAGCGACATTATTCACCGGAATTGTTTAAAATTTGGTATTTGAAGTACATTTGAAGTGTCTGTACAGGTCCACGTCTTCGTATAACCCCAATATATTCGGTATTTTAATGATTTTTAGCTATAATATTCACCTGCCTTTTTTCAAGTTTCTCATCACAATATTCTAATGGCGTATTACAAACAAATTTAAAAATTGGCCCGGCCGAACTCACAGCTTTTTACTTGTTTAATTTATTACATGAAGCTCTACTGAATATGCAAAGGGGTGTTTGGACATTTAGACTTTCTCCCCTGGTTTATTTTTGACAAAGTGTTCTAATCATAACTTTATACATTTTTAAGAGGTTTTTTACTTTTTTGTAGGTCAATCCCAAAAGGAAAGATATGGAATTAATTATTAATATTTTTTGCTCCTTTGTATATGATTTATGATATATGACTAATTGTATCTTTACACATGTATATCTTTTTAATTAAACTCTGCATTACAAGCGAATAATACCAAAAATTTTAATTTAACTATTTTTCTCGTTTTAGGTAAAATTCCATGCATATAATGTAACTCAATGTAAGTTCTTTATAAAACAAAACATTGTCTTGAAATTTCAAAATTTTAGTAAAATATCGCAAAAAGGATTAAAACAGAGCCGTGAAGGTATCTTTGACCTGGCACAGAGAAGTTTATTTTTCTTTTTTAAAAACAATCTATATCAACTGTGGTTTTCGCTGTGTGGCACGTAGCGCCGTCCAAATGTTTCCAAAATCCTCCTCTTCAATTTTTGTGAACAACAAATCGTTCAACATGCCCGATATCATAAAGACCACTTCCTGTCCATTTTCAATAAAAAAAAAAAAATAGATGACAGACCCTCTTTATTAAGAATGTCTCTGGAACTCAATTAGGCTCAGTAGATTTTACATACCTTAACTAAAAATGCCGATTTATTTCAATATCCGATTTTGAACTTACCTAGAAAGAAAGAAGAAATATCAATTAATAAATAATATCTATTAAATCTTATTAATATTAAAATATCACAGCAGTCACATCGCTCAGGGGTCCTCTGGACCAATGTTAACAATTGTTTTCATTTAGGGAGAAAAATGACTTATGCGAAGGTTTAATTCTTTCTATAGACTACCCAAACATATCAGATGTAGATCAAGCCCTTATAGTATTTAACCAACATTTAAACACATGTCGTAGCTCTCTATATAACGCATTAAATTTATTTTTGAATGAATTCTGTTTATCAATGTTGAAACTCCCAAAATTTAAAATTTTAAAATTTTCCCTTTTCAAATAATTTCTTGAACCGCGGAAATAATTAATAAGAATTTCATCAAGACCAATATTTCATTCACAATCTTCACGAATAAAATTGCGGCAAATAATCGAATTGTTGATTTTTACAAATCGCATTTGCCAACAATTACAATAAACAAAAATTCGTTGTTGTTGTTGTTTACACCCCAAAAAGCAATATAACATCAACATCAACGATCGCTTAATTTGACAGTGAAATGCTTCATCTGGTCAGACCGAACAAGCCTGTCAAGGTTTCGAGCGTTTTCCGTTTTGTATTCCAGCTGCGCTGTAAAATAATAATCACCAAAAGAATCCCATTGGAGATGTCATAGATTGTTTATCGGATCGTTTCAAGATAACGTAACATAAACGAACGAAATACACATGTGTTGGTATTTCGCGCAACGGCATGGAGTGTTTATACAAGTGGGCGATTTTCGTTTTAGGTTGAAATCGAAGAAATTAAAATGGGCAGCCGCAAAATTTTGCGAGATGGCTGAAGGAGAAGGGGAAAAATCAAGTATGAAAATAAACACTCAATAGTCAAAGAAAAAATAATAACAAAAGCAGCAGCAGCACTTTTTTTCAGAACCATGAAAATCTCATTATGTTGGTGGTCAGTGTTGCCACTTGAGAAGTTATAACAAATTTTAAGTTCTCTTAAACTCAAATACATAAAAGTATCCAAATTGGTTTGGAAAGTATGGTAAATTATTTTCGGAATTTCAATACTGGGGAGTTTATCTAAAATATGTCTTCTTCAACCTGAGAGAATTGGACTCAAAACAGCCAAGTTATAATTAGAGATATATGAAAACAAAGACATGTATTTTTATTATTTCACGTAAATGTCTATTAGGAGATAATAGCCCTCGGCTCCGAAATGTTTACAATATGTCTAGCAGATTTGACCATAATGTGTTTTTTAAGTTTTTATACCCTACACCACAAGGTGGTCAGGGTATTATGTCTTTGTGCATTTGTTTGTAACAGGCAAAAGGAAACGAGATAGACCCATAGTTCCTTTTGAAGATCTGCATAGAATCCCTTTCTGAGTTGATTTATGCATGTCAGTCCGTCTTTCCATGTATTTTTGTGAACAAAATGCAGGTCGCATTTATTATCCGATTGAGATGAAATTTTCAAAACAACATTTGTTTGGCCCAAGGACGAACCCTATTGAAATTGAAGATAATCGGTAAAAATTTAGATATAGCTCCCATATATATCTTCGTCCGATTTGCCTTTTATTGTGCAACAAACGTGTAATATCAGCCCGAATAGTATGGAATTTTGCACATACAGCCGTAATATGCACTCTGTGACAATATTTGAGGAAATATATCAAATACAGCTCAGAAATACATTTGCTAAATTGTATCGAAATCGGTTCAGATTTGGATATAGCTCCCATATATAACTTCGTCCGATTTACCTTTTATTGTGCACCAAACGTCTAATATTTGCCCAAATGGGATGGAATTTGGCACATACGACCGAATTGAGTCTAGAAGGTAGTATGCAAAAGCTCAACTAAATTAGCAAAGTGGTGTAGGGTATCATAAAATCGGCCCCGCCCGACTTTAGGACTTTCTTTACTGTTTTTTTTTTAACCGAGATCGTGATTTTTTTTGGCCATCAAATTTGGAAAGCAAGGACCTTAGGCTCATTTCTTGTCAAAAAATCAAGATACTGTGGATGTTTTAAGAACAATTTTTTCTTGGTCAAAACAGCGAGGAAAAGTAATTTTCTAAGAAAAGAATCATGGTCCAAAAAATCGAGAGGACGTGAGATTTTATGAGTCCTTTTTCTTGCCAAAAACAAAAATGGTAAGCGGGGACGTTTAATTTATTTATTATTCTATTTTATTTATTTATTATTATTATTATATTATATTTTTTTTTTTTTTTTTGATAATTCGTGGATTCTTTGAAAAAAGTTTTCCTGGATCAAAATATAACGAAATCTTGAATTTTCTCTAAAAAATTCGACCAATTGTGAAATTTAAATAACGTTTTTTTGTTGGCCCAAAAATTGTGAAATCCGAGATCTCTTTTGTCAAAACATCGAGAAATTGTGATTTTTAAAAAAATATTAAAAAAAAAATGGAGCAGTCCCTTTTCTAGGCATTGGGAAAGCGAGGACGTATTTAAAAATTTTTTTTTCGAGATCGTGAGATCGAGATCGTGAGATCGAGAATCGTGGATTCTTCAAAAACAATGGATCAATTTTTTGGGCCAAAAATTGAAAAAGAAGAAAGAAATAATTGACCAAAATTACCAAAAAATGTCCATTTTATTTCTAATATATCAAAACGACAACCCTCCCTAGCACCATCATGGCTCGTCATTGATGTCCATAGACTTTCCGTGACAATCTTTAAAAGTTACTTCATCTTCTTTGTCAAAATTGTGCTCATGTTGTTGCTATTGTTTTTGTTTGTATTGTTGTTGTTGTTGTTTTTTTTTTTTTTTTTTGTTGTGTTATGTTACGTAGCGTATTAGCTGCTACTTATGGAAGTAATAAAACTAAAGTATACTACAATAACTATTGCTACCATTATTGGCAGATGCTGACAATGGCAGAAGGCAGACAGCAACAGCAGGGCCAACGCTACAACTTCAACTTCAATTGCTAATGCAATGCAAAGGCGGCATTGCGATTGCTCTACAACTGCAACATTGCAACGAAACGGCCAATATTTACACAAATGTTGGTAATAATAATATTTTCTAAGACTCTTGAGCCTGAGAAAATACTGTTTTGAACATTGAAGTGCTGCTGTTGTTGTTTGGTTTGTTGCTTTGCAATTTCTCAGGAATCGGCGAAGCGACAGTAACCCAACAACCAACAACAATAATATCGCAGTGTATTTTTTCCACTGAGAACCACCAGCACGTTCATGAAATTCACTGCGGCGAAAAAGAAAAACAACTTGAGACTTGGTCGGTCCGTCCATCGTCGTCAATGTTTTATTGGCAACTCGTGTGACCCAGCAGCAGCAACAGCCAAAGCAGCATTGCATGCTGAGAACTTTGTGAACACTCTTCTGTTTTTGCGTTGTTCGCAAAACAAACTATAAAGAAAACAAAACAACAACAACGATACCGAAATGAAAACAATAACAACAATGGTCTTGAGTAACGTGGATCAAAAAAAAAACTAATAAGTCTTGGCTTGGGGAGGTCAGTATTGGAAAGTGGGGGAAGGTATAAAATTTGGGAAAACGGATTAACATTTAAAAAAATTTATATTTTGATATGAAAACTGATTTGTTTAGCTTGATAAAAGGATTAGTATAAGAATTAGAATTAGTCAAAAATTTAAAAAAAGATCGAAAGAAGAAAGAAAATGAATAAACTTTATTATAAATTTTAAGAAAATCTCATCTTCTATTTTGGAATTGATGCTGCATTTCCAAAAACGTACTCTATACCTGATGTACATTTAATGAAATTGAACTGTAAGGTTCGACATTTTTTCAGAAATTAGATTACAAAGCCCGAAAAGAGTTGAGAAAACGTGGACTTCCTCAGAAATTGGAAAAGGTCCGTTAAAAAAAAAAAAAAAAAAAAAAAAAACAATTTTTTACCGGAGTTAGCTTCGGCTGTTCTCTTGAAAACAAATCTTGCCAATATCCTTCTCATCAATTTTTGCGAACGAAAATTCCCTCAACGTGGTCCGAAAACGTAACGGCCACTCCTTGCTCATTTTCGAAAAAAATGTCCTAATTATGTCTCTGGATCAAAATCCGCACCAAATAGTGATTCGTTTTGCCTCCATCGACGCTTAAGTGCACGCGTGTTGGTTTTCTGTGCCCGGAGGCTATAGAATTGAGGGCGCCATTTTTAATACTGGTGTGCTGAAAAAGTTCCCTTATTTCATAAAATTCAATTAGAGAAATTGAAAATGTTGAGAAAATTTTTTAATTGGGCGCCATTTTTTTAAATTTTCGTGTCTAATTTACTTCCAAATATTTATCATTTGCGTGCTAGTTTTTGAATCAGAGAAAATGAAAATTTTGAGAAGATTTTATAATTGTGCGCCATTTTTGGCATTTTTCATCTCCAATTCACTCAGAAATGTTTATCATTTGGGCGCCATTTCTAGAAGGTAAAACTTTCTAATTTTTTAAAAATATTTTTTTCAAGATCTTTCTGGCCAAAATCCTGAATTTTTCATGAACTTCTGAAAAATATTAAAGGATATTTAAAAGAAAAGAGTATTTAATCGCTTAGTTGAAATTTTTGTTTTCCATTATTTTGACAAAATCCTAAATTTTCAAAGGATATCATGGGTAAAACTAAAGGTTTTAAAAATAAGTTTTTTTTTCGAAGAGTTCCAGATCGATGTCATGAGGTCCTTTTAAAGTCATTGTTTAAATAAGATCTACTAAAAGAATTTTATCATTTGAGCACCACTTTATCATTACCTCCGAAATAGTTTCCCCTTTTCGAAAAACTCAACTTCAGATATTGGACATTTTCGAAATAAGCTCGCACTAAATAATCTGCAATTTTTTAACAAGGATTTTTTTTCAAGAACTTCTTGTCCAAAGTCTAAAATTTTTCAAGAACTTTGTGGCCGAAATCAGGGATTAAAAAAATATCAGGAAATTGTTGTTAAGATTTTAAAACATATTCAAGGATCAAATGCCAAAAAAATCAAGTTAAAAAATCGGAAAAATTTAGAATTATTTTTAATATTTGTCTTTATTTGGATTTTTAAGGACTTCATGGGGTCCTAGGTCTTTTTAGAGTCATTGTTTCTTGGTCGAAGAATCCGAAAAAATACATTTTATTTATAAATAATATTCAGTAATGGGATTTTATCATTTGGGTGCCACTTTGGTTTGTTTCACAATTACCTCTGAAATATTCCCCCCATTTCATAAAACTGAACTTGAGATATTGAGCATTTTTTGTAGACGTAACATTCCGAAGAAAAAAACCAAAATGTAACTCTTGTTTCCAATTAAGCCTGTATTATGGTGGGGACCATCACCCGATTTCCTGTAGTTCGAATGTAAGACAGAATTATTAATAAATGAGCTGTAATTTGACAGAATTTTGACTCTGTCATTTCATATATTTCCAAATTGTACTAAATTTAGTGCATTTTAGTACTTTTGGTATTAAACTGGCACTTATTGTGTAGCATTTGTCTATTTTACACCACATTATACCTCTCCATTCCAAATTTCAGACACCCAGCTCTATATCTTCCCTAAATACCGAATTTAGTACTATTCGTAAATTTTTAGTATGAATTTCCAAAACCACTACCAATTATAAATGCTACACCAAAAATGCAAATTTGAAATTTTACAGATTTCAAACACTATTTGTCCACCCAATACCAAAAGTAGTACTATTTAGTTCTTTTCGTATAATAGGATAGTACGCTTTTACAAAACTACACCTTTATGTTAACCCCACAAACCAGAAGTGACTCCATATCAACTTTTCAAAATTGCAGATCCGTCTATTCACCCAAAACCAAATTGTACCAAACTTAGTACCTTTTAGTACACCTCTTACACTTGGCACTTGGTTCGTCTATTATACACAACATCTAAGGCCCTCAATTCAAATTTCAGATTTCCATCTTCATCCACTTTTCAAATACCTTATTTAGTATTAGTTAATACTTTTCGAACGTTTTCAGTACACTTTCAAATCTCAACCCTACATACTAGAAGTGTCTCTAATATCAACTTTTCAAAATTGCAACTCCATTTGTTCCCCCAAATCCAAATAGTTTAGTATAATTCTAACTCTTAGTACACATTTCAAACACAACCTTATTGTATCAAGTCTGGTTCCCCAACTTAATTCTTATTCCAAAGTTCACAATTCTAGCTCTATCCCTTTGGCCAATAAAATTTATTGTCCTTCTAATACGAATTTCCAAAAACTCAGACTATTTTCCACATTGACCCACATGTAAAATTTTACAATTCTAGTTTCAGCCATTTTTCCACTTACGCTATTTTTCTCCCATTTTCTACAACATATATATTCCCCTCCATTTCATATCCTCCCTCTTTCAAAAACCACAAATATATGGAACACATATATATCTGCACACAGTTTCAAAGTTAACAAGTGGTCGCGAAATTTTCTCCGTCCCCCTCCCTTACCCTCTCCGAAGATTCCCTTTAAATTTACACTTTCTGTGTTCTTATTTCCACGATGGCAATGTTACAAAGTTGTTGTTATTTGGGTTTTTTTCCAATGTTTTGTTTTAATTCATTGCGCCTTCTATGCCATTAAATAGAATGAGAGAAAGAAAATCACCAACAGCAGCATCGAATGCTACCCACTGCTGATGGATTGCTGGACGACAGGCTGAGTAAACACTGTGCCCTGCTGGTTGGCTGGCTGGCGATATTGGTGTCCAATATTGATGGTGCGAATGTATCTAATATTAATCCGTCAAGTTATGCTTTGGTTGTGTAAGGGACTTGATGGATTCATATTGCATGGCGGCGCGTCACATGGACAGACAAACAGCCACATATAAAACCCCAAGCTGCTGCACCAGCTGCCATTTAATGATGGGAATTTACGCAAGCGCAATTTATATTTATTTTTTCGAGAAACAGAACTCAATAGCAGCATGCGGTCGGTCGGCATCAATGTTCATATGGTTTGGGAAAAAATATATTATTATTGTTGTTGGTGTTTTGCCATTGTTGTTGTTGAATCACAAAGGTTGTTGGGTGGTTTTGTTATTAGAAATATGACTTTGAGTTTTCTTAGTTATCTATTGTTAAATGATTAAATTAAAATAATACAAAAATAAAGATGAGCGGTTATTGTTGCTAAATTTCTTAAATCTGAAAAATATGATGTCATAATAGTTGGAAACAAATTTAGATAAAAATCCATATTTAATTTACCAATCATATGTCTTGCCCCTAAAAGTAGGCATTATATGACTAAAAGTGACTTTAAAGACGAATATTACACGATAGTCAATAATTCCATTAAAGGCCGATTCAAAATTAGAAATATTAGCATAGACACCCACCACCGAAGCTGAAACTAATTAGGAAATCAATTCCAATAAGATTATGTGTAATTTTGATGGAAATATTACGATGGACTATATCTGAATTGAGTCGCATGTTAAATTCGCATTATTTGAGCTTCGTGGATATTCAAAATTTTGACCCTTTGTGGGAGAGGTACCAAGAGAAATGGACCGATATATTCTATCTTCACACCAGACGTTGGGTTGATAAAAATATTGAGATGTGTGTAATTTGAAGACAATCGGACTCTTACGTCAAAAAAAAGGTAAAGGTAAACAAGTAAAAAAACATTAAGTTCGGGCCGAACTTTTAATACCCTCCACCTTAGGGTAAAGGACACCTTAGGGGTCATTATGACCCACATATACCAATTTTTAGACGTACTCATGGGAAAATGTGCCAAAAATCATCAAAATACCGAATATTGGGAAGTACGGCTATATGGGACCTATACATACCGTGTTTCGCCAAAAGAAATCCGCGAAAAAAATGTGGCAAAAACCATTAAAATGCCGAATATCGGGAGGTACCGTTATATTATGGGGCTATACCAAATCGTGGACCTACACATACAATGTTTCGGCAAAGGAGCTAGAACCCATTATGACCTACAAATACCAATTTTCAGAGAAATTCGTGAAAAAATGTGTCAACATTCATCAAAATACCGAATATCGGGAGGTTCCATTATATGGGGACTATACCAAATCATAGACCCATACATGCAATGTTTCGACACTGGAGTTGGAACCCATTATGACCAACAAATACCAATTTTTAGACAAATCTGTGAAAAAATGTGACAAAAATAATCAAAATGCCGAATATCGGGAGGTACCTTTATATGGGGGCTATACCAAAGCGTGGACCTATACATGCAATGTTTCGACACTGGAGCTGGAACCCATTATGACCAACAAATACCAATTTTTAGACAAATCTGTGAAAAAATGTGGCAAAAATAATCAAAATGCCGAATATCGGGAGGTACCTTTATATGGGGGCTATACCAAAGCGTGGGCCTATACTTACAATGTCTCGCCACAGAAACTAGGACTCGTTATGACCTTCAAATACCAATTTTCAGACAAATCCGTGAAAAAATGTGTCAAAAATCATCAAAATACCGAATATTGGAAGGTACCGTTATATGAGGACTATACCAAATCGCGGACCCAAACATGCAATGTTTCGCCACTGGAGATGGAACCCGTTATGACCAACAAATACCAATTTTTAGACAAATCTGTGAAAATATGTGGCAAAAATAATCAAAATAACGATTATCGGGAGGTACCTTTATATGTGAGCTATACCAAATCGTGGACCTATACATGCAATGTCTCGCCACACAAACTAGGACTCGTTATGACCTACAAATACCAATTTTCAGACAAATCCGTGAAAAAATGTGGCGTAAATCATCAAAATACCGAATATTGGGAGGTACCGTCATATGGGGACTATACCAAAACGTGGACCGATATATCTCATTTTCAACACCAAATTAGAATTTTATGCTGATTATGAAAAAATATACTTTATGGGGTCTACGACGAATATTTAAGGATGTTATTTTGCCCATCTCCATCATCAATATTATATATGTACGCTATCTAGCCATATGGCTGAGGGTATAATAAAGCCCAATAATGGACTCTTCAATATGAATGATTGATGCGGACACTGAAGGAGAATTGCGATCTTATGTCAATGTGGGCAAGATATTTTCGGAAGGTCATCCTATATAGGTGTTTTTGTAGATTTTTTTTTTGCCAAAATAGGGTTTTACAGGACACTTAGCTATTGAGAGTCCTTCAAACTTACTTTTTTTTATTTTTGGAATTCATATTTGAATACGGATCATCTCATTTGCCATGTTTTTTCCCTTTCTCTAAAATTTTCATTGAGAATCTTCTCTGGGACATAAAAAAATCCTTTAATTCCATGTTCTGGAAATTTTCTTCAAGTCCAAGTTCTAATGAGGCAAAATTCTATTGTAAACTTCTCATCGTCAATGAGAACGAACTTCATCACACATAAAACGAAGTTTATCTCTGCCGCTCATAAATACTAAATAAGGGGGAAAAACAAAAGCAAAAACAACAAACATAGATGTAAAAGAAAACTCGCGATGGGAAAAGACAGAAAAACCAATGCAATTTTCAGTATTTGAACTTTTAAACGACATCTCGCCGCCGAGCAACAACATCACCAGCAACAGCGCTGCTTTGAACAATACAAAGCCAACAGCGCCACACCATCACCATTGCTGCTGGGAAGAAAAAAAATAGAACCCGAAGAGATACACTTTGGCGCCAAATGCAACATTTACAATGAAAAATTCGTGCAGATTTATTGCAACTGATTAAAATGGAACAAACGAAGAAGAAATAGAAAAGAATGGGTGCCGTTCTGTTTTTGTTTTTTTTTTCTGCATAAGTATGGTTAAAGTGCACCATTAGGTTCGGGGGAAATGAAATGGGAAATGAAAAATAGATGAAGAAATAAACATTTTTGAAAAATTGTTAGTGCGGGGAGAAATTAAAAATTTATTTATAATTTGTTTTTTTTTAAAGTGGTGAACTGCCGTATTTGGTTTTCTCCGATGAGAAACAAACAAAACGATCGGGTTTACTTGCCAAAGAGGTCAGCAGAAAATGTGCACCTTCGGTTGACCATCAGAACTCAAGCGCCGGCCCTGGTGATGGTGCGGGCCTCCATAACAGCCGATGGTCGCTCTCCGCTCGTATTTATCGACCGTGGCATCAGAATAAATGCCGAATAGTATCGCAAAAATATTCTGGAGGGTGTATTAAAGCCTTGGGCACGCAAACATTTTGGCCGCAGACCTTGGACATTCTAACAGGACTCAGCACGCGCCACCCAAGAATGGTTACAAAATGAGGTTCCTCGCTTCATTTCCAGCGCACAATGGCCACCAAAATCTCCGGATACCAATCCATTGGACTATTGTGTCTGGAGTATTTCGGAAAGCAAGGTTGGCACTAAAATATACCAAAGAGTCGATCACCTCGAGGAATCGCTTCCCCGGGAATGGACCAAAATACAACAGACCAACATTCGGACAGCGTGTGACGGTTTCATTGGCCGTTTGAAGGCCTTAATTCGTGCCAAAGGTGACCAATTCGAACAAAACAATTTTCTGTCATAGGCTGTAGTATTCATTACGAACTTCAAATACTAAATTTGAAATAGTTCCGGTAAATAATGTCGCTAAAATCATCAAAATACCGAATTTCGGGGGTGCCGTTATATGGGGGCTGTACGAAGACGTGGACCTACATGACCCATTTTCTGTTTTATGCTGTAGTATCTGTTACGAGCTTCAAATACCAAATTTGAAAAAGTTCCGGTAAACAATGTCGCTAAAATCATCAAAATACCGAATATGGAGAGGTACCGTTATATGGGGGCTATACGAAGACGTGGATCTACATGACCCATTTTCAATACCAAAAGTCCTGCAGACATTACACACATTTGAGTATAATTTAATCAACTTACTTCATTTCGTCCGGAAGCTATAGTGATTTCCACAGACGGACAGTCGGATGTCCGTATATAAATTAATTCAATGTTAATTTATTTATTTTTTTAAAAATTTGTGATTGCTGCTTACTGCAAGCAATCACGTCTTTATTGGTTAAGGTTCCGGACTACAAAGTGAATAATGAAATAAAACTACCCTAACTTATACTTTGGATTCATGCACCCAGATGATACTGGACACCTGCTCGTGTTGGCGATGGAATGTTGCTGTCTGCCTGTTGGATGTTGTTGTCAGTGTTTCGGTGGGAACTGCAGTGTCAGCAAAATGACACGCTTATACTTTGGTTGATGAATTCTTTGGGTTGCTAATGTTGAATTTGAATATGTCTGGTGTTAACTCCTCCCCTCTTAAATACAATCGTCCCGATTGTTCAAAATGAATGAATATTGTAAATGCTGGATGTTTTAGTTTCTTTCGAAGTTGTAGGTAAATTTACTTCCGCAATCTCTATTTCATCTCCTGGGGCATCTTCGATTTTCAGATTATTATTTTCGGAGTTTTTTGCATATTTTCTTCTCAGTGATATTATTGTTATAGTTGTAAGGATTATTGCAGAAACACAACCGATGCCGACTGCTAAGGTACCTTTGGTTTCCATAGATCGTATTCGTTCGATGTTCTTTACGTTCAACTGTTTAAGCAGCTCCAATGATATTACTTCTTCTAATTTGTCTTTTGGACCTTTTGGTTGCAAAAAGGCGGGAAGAGGTTTATTGGCACTTATTCCTCTTGAACTGTAACTGTGGCCATCGATTCTTATAGTGACGTTGAAATGTTTGATGAGATAAGTCCCGTTTAAAAAAATCTGCTCGTTGTCTACACTGATAGCGCCTTGATATTGGTTCAGCAAGAGCAAGTCCGATCCGATCTCTTCAATTGTTGGTATGTGTTCGTTGTTTATTTGGGTGCATTTCCCTACTCTACTTTTGAACAAATTAGTTATACAATTATCATTTCTTAATGAAATAAGCTTATCTCTATTACAAATTGTTATGTCGTAATTACTTTTACATTCTGTTTTTATTCCAAATAATTCTTTATTACATTCCAAAATTTTTTCGTATTCAATTTTATCAATTACATCTCCAGTTTTTATAGGTTTTATGAAATATACTTTACAAACTTCTTCTTGAGTTACAGGGATACTAAGGATGTACAAAATTTCTCGTTTATTTGTAACAATTTTTACGGATCCAAAAGTTAATAGTTCATCTATCGAATAAGTAGGAATATTATATTTTTCAAAAACAGTGTTTATTTGATCGATTTCGATTTTAGAAAGCAGAAATGAATTGACGATATTAGCTTTAGCCCACTGTATTGCAAACTCTACGTTCTGTAACTCTTTTTCAATAAAATTAAGTTTTCTTTCGATTTTGAATACTACTTCATCGTTCCACCCTTCCCTTTTTATTATTTCATTCGTCTTATTAGTTATTTCAGTTATTCTTTCCGAAATTAATTGGTTTATTATCAGCTGTCTATTGTTATTTTCCAAAATATTGCCAATTTTCTGTTCTAGGATCTGAAAATCATGACTATCTGGACTGCCTGCAATCCACTTCCAAGCACTTCCTATGAAGTCTATCGATCTTTTCTCTCTGTGCGGCATCAGACGGTCTAATAGTCCATTGATGTCAATTAATTGTTGCTTCATAAATGGACGGAGAGGATGGTCTAGGTTCACGAATTTGTCTAGAATGTGTTCGGTTTCACGAGTGAGGTTTTCATACTGTTCAAGATCTATTGAATGAATTACTTTAAATGTCCCGTTCTGTTTCCTTGCTATTCCATTATGAATTGAAATGAGTCTTGCGTTCGAGTAGTCGAGGATGCTGAAGTCAGCCAGGGCGTTTCCAGGAAACAATCTGTAAAATTTAGGATTTTATTAATTTCTAATATGGCTTTTGTGAATAGCCCTTCCGCTTTCGGTCAAAACGGTGGTATTCCGGTTTTCCTTAACTATTTCCTCTTTGTAACGGTCGCTTAGTTTCGTTCCTAACCTTTTGTTGTTGCTTACATAAATTAATTGTCCGGCAATATAATCCTTAACTGGTCGTTTCTTTTTGTTATGATACGTCAAGTCGTTGGCCTGTTTCTGTCTGAGTTTGTCAACAATATTCCGTCTGGTAGTCTCTATGTCTTGTGGAGAAAAGTCAATTGTGCGTCCAAAATACAAATCAACAGGTCTTCTATTCACCGTGGAGTGAATCGAGTGATTGTATTCATTAACAGCCCTCTCCAGTAATTCCTCAAAATTCCTGGATGTTCCATCACTTTTCAAACATCTCATTATCTCAGCGAGGGTAGAATGAAAGCGTTCTATCTGTCCGTTAGCCTCGCTCCTGTAGGATGGGGTCGTAAAAATATTTATTCCTAATTCGTCCTTCATCATGAATAATATCGAACTGGAATTTAGAGACGGTTCGTTGTCCATTACCACATTCTTCGGAACTCCGTAAGAGAATAATAATTCCCTCAGTGGTCTTCTAATAGCCTCAGTAGATCTTCCGTCTAGTATTTTCACTTTAACGTACTTTGAGAATTTGTCAATGGAGGTCAGAACTAATTTCCTATCTGTAGAGAATATATCAATATGAATAGTATGACCTGGGTAATTTGGAATAGGCGTCTCACAAAGGTAAGGTTCATTGGGATGTCTCTCGTATTTGTTTTTCTTACACGTCGTGCACAGTTTTATAATTCGCTTTATTTTTCCCGACATCCCCGGAAAATAATAATTTTCCAAAATCTGTGTTTTGTTCTCTCTGTCGTTCCTATGGGCTCTATTGTGGGTATCAATAATTATTCTTTCCTGGTCATTTTCTGATAATATATCTTCTACTACCTTCTGAGTAAACCTGCATTTGTACTGGCTAAAATGGAGTGGATAAATGTTCTGAATTTTTCCCATTATTTGTTCGGGTGCCTTGATTCCGTTAATTACAGACGGGTTCAAATACCTCTTCAAGATTGTTTGAAGTTTTCGTTCGTCATAATGTGGTTCAGTAATTGTGTGTCGGTGGATGCTTGGGAAAACAACATTGAACTGGTACGTTGATGTGTCATCCACACTTATGAGAAGCTGGTTCTTGAAAACATTAATGGGTGACTCAACACTGGGTATAAGGGTCTCTGGTGAGCTCTCCGCACTATGCTGTGTGGGAGTCAGTGAATTAATCGGAGTAATAGCATTATTGTCCTTCTGTACCGTTCTAGACAGAGCATCTGCTACGACATTCTGTCTTCCGGGTTTGTACCGCAATTCGTAATTATATTCCTCCAGAGTACATTTCCAGCGTTTCATCTTCGCATTGCTATTTTTGTTACTAATGGCGTAAGTGAGGGGTTGGTGGTCGGTATAAATTATAACTTTCTTCGATCCGTATAGATAATTCCTCAAGGTAGTGAGGGCCCATATGATGGCCAACATTTCCCTCTCATTTGTGGCGTAATGCTCCTCTGTTTCATCCAGAGTTCTTGAAATGAATGCAATTGGTCTTCCCTTTTGACTCAACACTGCTCCAAGAGCGACACTGGAGGCATCCGTCGTTAGGTCAAAATCTTCTCTGAAATCTGGATACGCAAGTATCACATCGTTTGAAACCAATGCATTTCTTAGCTCGTTGAAAGCTTCTACGGCGGAAACATCTAATGTCACCGGAATTTGACTGGAAGCTGTCTTTGGAATTCTGCCTTCCTCCCCTCTGAGGAGCGATGTCAGCGGCTTTGCTACATCGGCATATCCCCTTACGAACCTTCGATAGTAGCCCGAGAGGCCAAGGAAAGAACGAAGTTCCTTAAGTGTCTTAGGAATCGGGAAATTAAGAATGGCTTCCACTTTCTTTGGGTTGGTTTTTATACCATCCCTCGACACAATAAATCCCAAAAATTCCACTTCTTGTTTAAAGAATGAACACTTGTCCAACTGGATCTTCATATTAGCGGACTCTAGTGTTTGGAAAACTTTCTTTATGTTCTCGGTGTGTGACTTCTCGTCCTTGCCAAAGATGATAATATCATCGATGTAAACAAAACAGATTTTTCCAATCAATTCTCTGAGTATATCGTCCAGCGTTCGCTGAAATATTGCTGGCGCGTTCCTCAGGCCAAATGGCAGTCTCGTGAACTCGTACTTGCCATTGTTGATTGAGAATGCGGTTTTCTGTCTATCCTCCTCCCGTAGGGGTATTTGATGGAAACCGCTTTTAAGATCAATGACCGTAAAATATTGATTCCCCCCTAGGTTAGATAGGACTTCCGTCACCTCGGGAATCGGATATTTATCCGGTATGGTGACGGCGTTGAGCTTTCTAAAGTCAACGACCAAACGATATTTTTTTCGACCAGAACTGTCCTCCTTTTTGGGCACTACCCAAATAGGGGAGTTGTACGGGGATCTGGATGGTCTTATGATGCCATCCCGAAGGAGACGACGAATCTCTTCCTCCACGACATCTTTTAATGCCATTGGGTAAGGGTAACTTCGCGTATAGATTGGAGATTCGTTTTCAGTTCGGATTTCTCCAACCACAACAGAGGTGTATGTTAATCTCTCATCCGGATCTGAGAACAGGTTCCGGTGCTGCCTTGCAATATTATTGAGAGAACTCCTCTGACTTAATGATAGATGATCAGCCTCCAGCTCCAGACTATTAACATTCTGGGATATTCTCTGTCTAATGGCAATTTTCTTGCCACCTCTTACTTGGAAATAATCTTCGGAAGTATGAATTACTGCCGATAATTCCTTCAAGCTGTCATTCCCCAAAATCCCGTCGAAAGATACCAAACCAGGTAGAAGGAAGAATTTTATTGGGACGTCATTGACGCCGAACATGTTAAGAAGAGTGTGGTGTGAAACTTCCACATCGCCGCCTACAGATTTTACGCTAAACCTATTGTCATTCAACTTGGGTCTCAGGACCAAAGTTGGTCTTATATAATTTTTACTGCTTCCTGTATCCAATAAAAAGTCTAATGTCTTCCCGTCCCTCGTTTTGACTTGAAAGTATGGCAACGAGGAACAGTTTAATCTAAAAAATTCATATCTATGAAGTTGGCTGGAATGTCATCGGGGTTACGTTCCTGGTAATCGTCCGGTATTATATCCTGTTGTCCGTAATTCCCTGTGTCATTTTCGTCTACTGGCTGATAGTCACTGTTGTCTCGGTAATCGTCGATATTTGGGGATTGGTTCTCAATATCTGGGTATTGATTATCCACGTTTACATGAAAATTACGCTGAATCTTATTCATAGGAGTCTGTACCGAAAACTGGGCAGGTCTTTTAAAATTCTGGTTCTGTTGGGGTCTTACTTGTATTGACCTGTCAATATCCATGGGTTCTGGCTTACTCTGGTTATTGTAAAATTGTGAGGGAAATTGCCTAAATTGGTTCTGAGGAAAATTCTGGGTTCCCGTATAAGGACGAGTGATTTGGTGTCCTCCCATCTGATTTCGTTGAAAGAATTGCTGAGGACGATGAGCAAATGGTTGTCCCCCAAACTGAGGACGCTGATTCTGCATATTCAAATTGTTCGGAAATGGAAAAGCTGGGGATACTCTAGGCCTATGAGTCGGAATATTTGCCAATTCTGGGTAAAATTTCGAACCAGTTGACATCCTCAATGGTTCCTGTCTATGGCCTCCCTTCTGGGCATAATCTCTCCGAAATGCCATATTGTCTAGCTTCAAACAAAGATGTAGAGCCTCTGGTAGAGATGTAGGACCCTTGACACTGAGCAGCCTAGGAAGGTCGCCGTTCAGGCCTCTTATGAAGGTATCAAGTGCCTTCTCTCGATATGTATTCGTCATGGCTCTGAGACTACCGTCGTCCAATTCCAGGCAGGAAACTTTATCCAAAATTAGAGATAGTGTTTGATAGACGTCCTGATAGAACTCTGTGACACCTCTGTGCCCCTGACACAAAACATTCATTTGGTACTCTAGTGTACCTATATCTCGTTTATCCGCGTAGTGCACCATCAGACATTTGCGTATTTTGGCCCAATCCAATGGAGTCCTATAGGATTCTAAAGCAGTATCGGCCTCACCTATAATTTTCGTACGAATTGTATGCAAAATTGCGTAGTATTTCCCGGTACCACGAAGTGATGAGTATAAATCAATCACCCTTTCGACTGATTTCCTCCAAGAGCTGAATTCTCCGGGTTTTCCCGAAAATTCCCTCAAGGATTTCACTATATCTGGAACTTTGTCCAGTTCCTCCAGTCTCGAGGAGACTGTTCCTACCGGTATGTCACTACCATCGTCAAACGTTTCGTCTCGTCCGGCCAAAAGGTTTGTAATCATTCGTGTGATTTCATTTCTTTGTCTGTCCGTGAGTGCTGAACTACCTGATGTAAGGGTGTTTGCCCTTGTTTGAGTCTCCATGTTATTTGAAGATGGATTTATCGTAATTCTATTTAATTTTGCGGCAATATCATCCACTGATTCTAACATTTTTTCTCTTTATCAAAAGGAAAGGTGGAGCTATCAAAGTTACGTTATTTATCAGTATTGGGAACAAAAAAATATTTCATAGGTAACAAATAACTATAACTATAAAATGTTAGGAACTAAATTTGTTCTTAATTTGAATTCTTAAAGTTATTCTTACAATAGCAGCATCATTAGAGTCTGGAGTAGCATCCTTCTAGTACAGATGAGATGAGATGATCGTTTTTCTTAGTCCTTTCAAAGTTTTCAAAGTTTTGTTGTGTCCGATTTTTTTCACTTTTATTTATAAATTGTTAAAATATTTAATATTGTTCAAACAATTTTTTTATTTTAATTTTTATTTCTGTCTTAACTTTATTTTTATTTATATTCATTCAAACTTATTTAAATTGCTTTATTTTTTATCTCTTTTTTTTTATAATTTCTCACAATTGTTTCTCTTTTATTTCTCACTTCATTTAATTTACTTTGCATTTAAGTTTTCACAAGTTTTTTTTTTTTTTTTTTTTTTTTTTTTTAAGTTTTCATTTTGTAATTATCATTTTAATTTCCTTTATTTTGATACTTTTTTTTTTATTTTTTTTTTTTTTTTAAATTCTCACTTTTTATTTAATTTAATTTACTTTGTTTTTTAATTTTCAGGAGTTTTTTTTATTTTCTTTAATAGTTTTTCATTTTTCACAATTCTTGTATCAATGTTTTTATTTTACTTTCACTTTTTTTTTAAATTTTTATTTGTAAACTACCGTAATCTAGTGATCCGCGTCGCGGGCTTTAGGGGCTGTAACATAACGTTACGTCCTTTTCACAATTAAGTTACTGGGGCGCCACCTGAAGGCTTGACTTTTGTCGGAAATCCTTTCTTCGGGTTTCGAGTACCTGTTTAAAAACAGGTCCCTGCTCTCGGGCGCCAATTAATTCAATGTTAATTTATTTATTTTTTTAAAAATTTGTGATTGATGCTTACTGCAAGCAATCACGTCTTTATTGGTTAAGGTTCCGGACTACAAAGTGAATAATGAAATAAAACTACCCTAACTTATACTTTGGATTCATGCACCCAGATGATACTGGACACCTGCTCGTGTTGGCGATGGAATGTTGCTGTCTGCCTGTTGGATGTTGTTGTCAGTGTTTCGGTGGGAACTGCAGTGTCAGCAAAATGACACGCTTATACTTTGGTTGATGAATTCTTTGGGTTGCTAATGTTGAATTTGAATATGTCTGGTGTTAACTTATATATATAGATGGACGGACATTGATAAATCGACATAGAATTTTATGCTGATCAAGAATATATATACTTTGTGTATATTTCGATGTGTTACAAACGGAATGACAAACTTAATATAACCTCCAGACAATGGTGGAGGGCTTTAATATATAAGGGAGATTTTTAAGGAATTCATTTGAGGTCTTAGCTTTCGCCTTGGTTTTTTGTTGCAATTCGAATGATGTGCCATATCACTTAAATTAAAATCTTTTTTACTTAACATTAACATTTTTATGTTAAAATAAAAAAAGAGACTCTTAAATAAAACCACATTTTTGTCTTGAGCCGGTATTTTCAATTCCATTGGAATAGTGGAGCCTCAAAAATAGTTTCTAGTTACCGGTTTTTCTTATCTCTTCAATTAATATCGTTTCCGCTTTTGATTAAAGTTGTGGCAAAATAAAATACCTCATTCATTTGGGTGAATTCCCCTTTAGCTGAGTTAAGATGAATCATTTAATGATCTCACATTTATCAAATTGTTTCACAAAAAAAAAAAACAAAAATTAGTTAAATTGTTTTTTGATCAATGATTTCTAAAAACAATACCTTACATAATACCCATTGGCACTTTAATAAAAAAAAATATAAAAAAATTACAAACTTTAAATTTTTTAAATGCATCTGCCAACCCATACAATGGCATAGAATGCAATGGAAATCCCATTACATAATCATGAATAAAATATCAGCTTAGGTTTTTGTTGTTTATTTGTCTTGCCCTGCCTTGTCCTAACAATGAATGGACAATCTGTAACTAATAGGCAAAAGCTTAGATTTCCCATTCACTTTAATTATTATATTGACTATATGGCGGCAGCATCGAGCCCAGCTACAACTAACTATCATTTACCTAAGTCGAATTCTTGCCATTCAATGGAAACATGGGCCGGCAGGCAGGCAGATGGGGTACTCACTAACCCACCTAACTACCCATCTACCAATGACGACGATGTAATCTTCTTAAATAAAACACAACGCAAAGAAAAAAAAACGAAACGAACTAAAGAACCCAGAGAATTATAAAGGAAAAGTTTCAAAAGACTCAAAAGTAAACCTATTAAGTTTGTTTCCTTTAGCAAAAGATCCAATAGTCGAAGAACAAGCATTGATTCAACAGCACCGGGGTTCGATACGAATGTCTGGCATATTGGTCCGGTGTGGGGCCAAGAAGAAGCTGGAGCTGATTCCAAGACAAAACAAACAACAAAGAACCCTGGCAACAGCAACAGCAGCAACAACAACCAGACAGAGCAGGAGGAATATAAAGCTTAAGCAATTTTCTATGGTTTAAAGCAGCATGAAAGGAAAATAAGACTAAAAATTAGTAATGCTTATTACATCAATAGACAAAAACAAAAAAAAAAAAAACATAAAAACAAAGAAGCTGAGCAAGAACTGGGGTAGGCAATGAACATCAAATAGACAGATAGAAGCAAGCAAATGTATAAATAGCCAGAAAAACAACCTGTTGCACTTTTCAGTTTAATTTGTAAAGAAAAAAAGAATTCTCTCTCTCAAAAAAAAGAACAAATGTTAAAAGGGGTATGAGAACAGAACACCTAGAAGTCTATCAACCAACCAGCCAGAAATGTTTTCACAGGTGAAACTAAAAAAAACTCACAATTTTATTTGTTTCCTGCCATTCAGACCATTCAGACAAATCAAATAGTCTTCTGCTTCAATTCTTCATTTCAAAGACACAGACAAACACACACACAGCTACACCTTGCCCACCACGGTGAGTGTCAGTTTGACTGTCCATCACAAAAATGGTCATAAAATACGCTAAAAGAACTTTCAATGAAAAAAAAAAAATTAAATTAAGAATTAAATGCGTGAAAAGCAAACAACTTGTTGGACTCTAGAATTTCTTTAAAAAAGAGGAAGAAAGGGGAAGAGACGTAGAAGGGGGCTACATGGAACTCCACGTTTTCCGATTTTTTATTTGATTTGGTAGAAAAAAAACGACCAACCATAGAATAAATCTAATGTTAAAGACAAGTACACAAGAGTCCAACCATTAAGTCTGACTTATGGATACAATAAAAAAAATGAATAACATCGAAAAATGACGAACGAAACAAAAACGAAAGAAACAACAACAAGAATATTTTATTTTTTTTTTTCTTTTTGCCACAATAAGTGGCAAACGACACCTGTACGTGTGGTGTCTAGGAAGAACAAAAAAATATAAAAAAATAAAGAGGAAGTACAGATGGCTCTAGAAGAACACAGAAGAAAACATGTAAGCAAAGGCTATAGAAGTGCGGGGCCGACCATGTGATACCCTGCAACACTACAATATGTTGGAAGCCACCTTATGGCCAAATCCATTTGTTACAGAGCCCTGCCCATATGTTACCCTTAGCTTTTTGATCGGGGACATTTGCCCAATATTTACGCACTCCATCGTGTTGTCTGGTATTCAAAACAATCTCACACAAAAGTTGTGGTCTATTTTACACCTAAATGTACATCTTCAAAAACCATACGCTTTAATTCTGATCCTAACCCTACCCCCATGCAAAATTTCATGAGCACCGAGCGATAATTGCGACCTGTATTAATACCCTCAACACACAGTGCCGTGAGTGTAGAAAAACTTTAGAAAATGTACAATTCAAAATTGTAATTCAAATTGAAAAAATCGCGATAAAAAACATGACAAAAATTAAAAAAAAAAAATAAATAAAAAAACGTTGTCATAGACCATTCCAAAATTATGAGAATTGTGAAAATCAGTTCAGGGGTTCTTAACTTATAGGCACAGTAACTAAGTTCTATGTCTATCTTGGCTATCAGATTCACTGTAATGGTCAAAGGTGACCTTTTACTGTCCTTTTTGATTTGGCCGGGATTTTAAATATTTGCGGTTTAGTGGAAATTTTCGTATCTTTATACCCTACACCACGGTGTAATAAGGGTATTATGTCTTTGTGCTTTTGTTTGTAAAATGGAGAAGGAAGCAAGATAGACTCATAGTTAGTTCTGAGGATATTCATAGAATCATTTTCTGTGTTGATTTATGAATGTCAGTCCGTGTATTCTTGTGTACAAAATGCAGGTCGCATTTATTATCCGATTGAGATGACATTTTGTAAACAACATTTGTTTGGCCCTAGGACGAACCCTATTGAAATTGGTGATAATCAAATTTAGATATAGCTCCATACATTTTTAACCGATTTCGTGTTAGTTGAGCACTAACTGGCTAATATCAGTCAAAATGACCTGAATTCTGGCACATCCGAACGAATTCAATTTAGAAGCAAGTACATTGAATTCGGAGAAAATCGGATCAGATATAGCTACAGCTTCCATATTAAGGTTTCATCCGATTTTTTTAAGTCGCTCACATTCTTAATATGCATCCCACCTAATTATGTTTGGTTTCAGTTATCAGATACAACCCAGAAATATCTCTGCCAAATTTGACCGAGATCGGTTCAGATTTGGATATAGCTCCCATATATATCTTCAACCGATTTCGGGTTAGTTGTGCACCAAATGGCTAACATCAGTCCAAATGACCTGAATTCGACCTACCGAATTCAGTTTAGAAGTAAGTACTTTAAATTTGGTGAAAAATAGCTCCCATATATATGTTCCACCCGATCTTGTGTTTAAGTCCCTCACATTCGTAATATGCATTCGACAACAATAATATTTGGTACCAGATATCTTATAGAGCTCGGAAATACTTTTGCCAAACTTTATCAAAACTAAGATTTGGATATAGCTACATATATATCTTTAATCCGATTTCAGGTTTATTGTGCAAATAATGACTAATTTCAGCCCAAATGGAGTGAATTTCGGGACGTACCATCCATTCCATTCCATTTTGTGGAACTCGGCTCCGATATGTTTTTATTTAATATAATCCTTCTCGAAGTGATATAATACACTCTATAGCAATGTTATTTTGTATAAAAGATTAAAATGTCTCCTTCAAATTTAGTGAAAATCGATTCAGAATTGGATATATTTCCACTACATTAGTTCCGTCTGAAACCAAATTATGCTCTACAGCCAAATGTTGATAGGTGGTATGATCTACTTCAAATAAATTATTTTGTTACGGGAGCTCTACTAAATGAGCTTAGTAATGTAGAGTATTATATAGTCGACCCTGCCCGACTTTTGACTTTTCCTTACTGGGTTGAGATAAAAGTCATAGTTTATTTTACCCTCTAAATATTTTCCGATGACCGAATTGGCTCCAAATTGGTTGGCTTTTGCCCAGCCCTTAACTCTAACTCCATGCAAGATCCCCCGTCGATTGGTTTGTAATTTTGGTGTGAAGAGCAACAGCAAAATCCGGAATTTTTTCTCTTTTTGTTCCCCCAAATATTTTGCGAACATCTCCGGACATAGCTAGATCGACTCAGCTTGGCGATATAGGAACACCCACACATACAAAATTGCTGGAAATAAAGTTAAACTCAGCTTGGAAAGAGGGGTCTTTATTTGATATCATATCCCGATGAATAAATTACAAATGCAAAGGTTTCTATTGTTCGGTGAGCCCACTTTATCAGCGTAAAACTCGCTTTCGATTTAGCCATATTCGTCTGTTGAAATTATGATAGAGATTTCACTATTAAAGGTAGAGCTTTAACATTTTGCACAGGTACTGATATTTCACTTAGGATATGGACATTGAAAATTTAATGCATCAATTCAGACCCTATATTACTTTCTTTTGTGATATTCGGGATTTTGGGTGATTATGCCCAAACTCACCAAAATATTCAGGGTTGATATTTCAGGTTTATAGTGGGTAATTTAAATAAAGTATTTTTAAGGTATTTTAAGGTAAAGTATTTTAAGGTTCATATAAGAAACTGTATCCACGTTATCGAAGGCTTATTTAAGATCCAGAAATTTTTCGAGAACAGAACTAAAATCCCTCATTGACATTGGATAATTCTGAAATACACCACTTTATGAGTCGAAAGCTTTATTCTCTTTTTCAGTGAGAATACTTTATACACGTTATCCATTGGAAGGTATTGTATATTATCCTCATGGAATGAAAATGTATCCTTGTTATGATGTTATTTTGATTTCTATTGACCCGATTTTTTAAAACAATACTTCTGAAATTAATAATATATTTTCATCCTAATAAATCTCACCTGCTTAGGTTAGGCTCATTTAGCACCCGCCAAGTACATCCTACGACTGACACCTGTTTATTTATTTTACCGCCAATTGTCTGTCTCATTGCATTAGAATTGTTCTTAGCATAATTGTTTATGTATGCGTACACGCATTTATGCATTTCGAGACATACAAAATATGTATAGATATTAGGGGTACTATGGCCATAGACTGACTATTTGTTTGAAAACGTCCCCCAAACACTGCCGGCCGCCGCCGCCGCCTCTTCGTTGCAACGAAGCGTCAAAGTGTTGATGAACGTGTTTAGCTGACCATTTTCACTGCTGCTCGTTACCACATTTTACAAATATTGTGTTAGTGTGTGTGAGTACGCGCGTCCATCATAGAATTTGCCCGAAACTTAGCAGAACTATTGTGGCGTGATGGCTACGGCTGAGTCCAAATTAAAAGGGTCATTCATTAGGATGGTACACAAAATCACACGATGCGGCTCAGTGTTTGTAAAAATGTGAAAGAAGAGAAAGGAAAACAATAGAGGGACGGAGAGAGTGTGACAGAGACAGCGAGTGGAATAAGTACATAAATAAAACTATGTTAAGTAGTTTTATTGACCGGCGATCATCAAAACGGCCAAACTAAGTTGCCGGCACAGGAGAAATGTATTGGTCTATTGTGTCGAGGAGGTAGGGGAAGGTGGGGGGAAATGTTTGGTTTGGCTGGAAATATGAAATGCCTCTGTGTGCGTGTGTGTGTGACTACCAACCGGAAGTTTTTCAAATGAAAATGCATAAAGTTTTCCATTCTGTGTACATTACTATTTATGACCAAGCGGTCAGTCAGCCAGCTAGCTAGCCAGCCAGCCAGCCGACCAAACACGACCATCATCATTAGAGCTGGGGGACACAGAAACATGGGTGTACCGCCACCCAGCAAACAATGCTGACTGGTTGCCAGTGCAATACTCTTTATGGGTGGTGGTTTGGTTCCTCTTTTTTTGTTTGAAGTGATGAATGTGTTTTTTTCGGTGGATGGATTTTATGAGTTGGTGTCGGTAGGTGGCGAGGGAGGGAGGGGGAGTCTTTCACATGAAGTTCTGGCTGCTGAAAGAGTTTTCCACAACAGTTTTCTTTCACATAATTTGTGATGTTATCACGATGTGCAGCATAACTGTCATCATCATTGTTCCATAGCCAAATCTAGTTCAACAGTTCTAATGATTGTTTATTTCATTTGGAAGGCCTTAATTTATACGACCTTTGTGGAGGACATGTGATGGGTTGGTTATAGGGGTTGTTCCAGGAAATGGATTATAGAAAGAAAAGTTGGTGGAATCTTTCAATAAATTCATTCCCATTGTAAAAAAGTATATGAAACGTTGATCCAAGATCTTATCCACTTTATCCAAAAGTTTTAATATTTTATCCACCTTATCCAAAGGCAGTAAATATTTTATCCAAAGGTCGGAAATGTTTTATACAAGTTATCCAAAAGTTGAAAATAGTTGTCCACGGTATTCAAAGGTTGAAAATATTTTATCCACGTTACAATTAAAATTTTATCCACGTTATCCAAAGGTTGAAATATATTATCCATGAAATCTAAAGGAAGAGAATATATTGTCAACGCTAGATAAAAATTTGATCCACGTTGTTTTATCCCCATTATCCAAAGTTTACAAATAGTTGTCCACATTATCCAAAGTTGAG
Source organism: Musca domestica (assembly GCF_030504385.1). Lineage (NCBI taxonomy): Eukaryota > Metazoa > Arthropoda > Insecta > Diptera > Muscidae > Musca > Musca domestica. The sequence goes on along the minus strand of NW_026712249.1, from coordinate 27,489,167 downwards.
AATATATTATCCATTTCATCCAAAGGGCGAAAATATGTTATCCACGCTATCGTAGATATGTTATCCACGTTATCCAAAAGCTTAAATGTAGTATCCAATCTATCCAAAGGTTATGCATATTTTATCGACGTTATCCATAGGTCGCAAATTTATTTTCCGCGTTATCGTAGATATCTTAACCACGATATCTGAAGGCTCAGATAAAGTATCCAGGTTATCCAAAGTTAGCAAGCGCCTCATCCACGTTTTCCAAAGGTTGTAAATATTTTATCGACATTATTCATGGCCGTAAATATCTCGTCCATGTTATCCAAAAGCTTAAATATTTTATCCAAAGCTCGTAAATATTTTATTCACAATATCCAAAAATTGTAAATATCTTATCCATCCTTTCGAAAGTTGGTAAATATAATATCTACGTTACTCAAATTTTGAAGGTATTATATTAACGTTTTCCAAAGGTTCTCAATACTTTATCCACGTAGTCCCGAAAACATATTGACGTTATCCAAGAGTTGTAAATACTTTATCCACCTTACCTCAGGGTCGTAAATATCTTGTCGATTTTATCGTTACCCAAAGGTCGTTAACATTTTAATCAGATTATCTAAGGATCTCAACATCTTATTCACGTTATCCAAAGTTCGTGAATGTGTGAATATCCCGTTATCAAAAGGTCGTAAATATCTTAACCATGTTTTCCAAGTTCGAAAATATCTTATCCACGTTATCCAGAATTGATAGATATCTTACCCACGTTATCCAAAAGTCGCAATTTGGTAAATATATTATCCACATTATCCATACATCGCAAATATCTTATCCACGTTATCCAAAGGCCGAGAATATATTATCCACTTTATCCAAAGGTCGTAAATATCTTATCCATATTATCCAATGGGCCCAATATTCCATCCACCATATCCAAAGGTTCTGAAAATCGTATCAACGTTATTCAAAGGTCCGGAATATCTTATAAAATATCTTATAAATATTTTAACCACATTATCCAAACGACTCAATATCTTATCCACGTTATCCAAACGACTCAATATCTTATCCACGTTATCCAAAGGCCGAGAATATATTATCCACCTTATCCAAAGGCCGAGAATATATTATCCACTTTATCCAAAGGTCGTAAATATCTTATCCATATTATCCAGTGGTCCCAATATTTCATCCACGTTATCCAAAGGTCCTGAAAATCGTATCCACGTTATGCAAAGGTCCTGAAAATCGTATCCACGTTATCCAAGAGACGTAAATATTTTATCCAAGCGACTCAATATCTTATCCACGTTATTCGAAGGTCGTAAATATTTTATCAACTTTATCCAAGTGTCTTAACGATTTTATCCACATTATCGAATTTTCGTAACTATCCTATCCGCGTTATTCAAATGTCGTTAATATCTTTTTTACGTTATCCAAAGGTCTTGAATTTCTTATCGACGTTATCGAAAGTTGTAAATATTTTATCCACGTTATCCAAGAGTCTCAATATCTTATCCGCGTTATCCAAAGATCTTAAATATTTTATCCACTTTATCTAAGGATCTCAATATCTTATGCACTTTTGCCAAAGTTAGTAAATATCTCATTGACATTATCCATATGTCGTAAATATCTTATCCACGTCATCCATATGATATATAACATCCACGTTATATATTTGTCATACATATCTTTTCCACGTTATCCACAGGTCGCAAATACTTTATCCTCCTTATCCGAAGATCGTAAATATTTTATCCAATGGTCTCAATATCTTATCCATAAGCTTAAATGCCTTATCCGAGTTATCCAAAGGTCGTAAATTCTTTATCCACTTTATACAAATCAATTAAATGTATTATACACTTTATCCAAGGCATTCAAACTTATCCACTTTATCAAGATGCAATAATTTTGTGTTATCCAATCAAAACAAATATCTAATCCAAGTTATCCGAAGGCTAACATTTTTTATCCACATTCTCCTAATATTATAAATTAGTTATCCACCTTATCTAAAAGGTGTATCCAACATAGCTTTTCCCGAATGGGATAAATGCATTATCCTCCATATCCACCAAATTAATGTCTTATGCACTCGCGTCCACCAAAGCTATTTCATTGAACGTATAATCTGCCTTGATCAGAGGGCACATTTGCAAGGTAGATCCAAATTATGAAATATATTATCCGTTTTGTCCGAATAGCAAAAATATCTTTGGAATTTTGTAAACACTTGCAGTATAAGTTTTTACCCATTTTTGTTTTTGTTTTTTCAATTAATGTTTAATCACGACTTTCTAAATGTTTTTTTTTTAATATTACCCGAGTATGGCATAAACGAATCCAAATATTCAGTAATTCGCAATTAGTTTATCCGTAGATTGAACACACTTTATCTTCCCTCTTCCCTTTCCTGATCCTCTCCTCCACCTCCACTTGTCTGTGGCATCGTCTTCTTCCCATATTTGAATATTTCATATTTGTATCCCGCATTTCCATTACATCGTAGCAACATCATAAACATTATAATTATCTCCATCTATGTGCTGACTCGAGCTCTGGCATAAAAATTTCGAAGCTAAATATTCATATGTGTGGAGGCTCGTTCATCATAATCATCATTTATGAAACCCTCACATCAAAATTCCACCCGCAATGCTTTCAAAATTTTAAATGTATAATTTAATCCAGCCATCACCAACCAAACGCACAAATATCTAATGTAGACGTAGGGGTGGATCCCGGGATAGCTTGGCTACGAGTCGTTGAAGAGTGGCTTTTCTAAATATTGCCTAACTAGCCGTCTGATGGCTGGCTGTCTGACTGGCTGACATATGTAAATGTTGTTACACATTATGGTCCTGTTGATGGATGCACTTTTCCATTGGCCACCACCACCAGCAGTCCTGGCAGCCCGTTGTCTGTCTGCCTAGATTTTGTCTGTTGTTGATTTTTTTTGGTTACAGTTGGTTGCGTGTTTAATTAATTCTTAATTACATTTAAGTCATCAGCAGCAGAAGCAGTAGCAATCACTTCTTTATTCTGACACTTTCGAATGCATTGGATGGCCCTCCCCTTCTCCAGCTCCCCTCGAAAGCCAGCAACCACATAACAATAGAAAATTCTATATCCAAGTGCTGCAGAGCCTATCTACTACTACTGCTGCTGCTGCTGGTGTTCAGCATATCTGTTGCTGCGGCTGCTGCCGTTTATAGTGTTCATGTCATGTGCGTGGTTGAATATTTGAATATTGAATTGAAATTTAAATAAATATTCATTAGAGTGAATGAATGAATGATTTAATTAAAATGAGGTTTAGTTTTTTTGTTTTTGGAATATGTGTGGTGAAAGAGAGGGGTTTAGGATTTCCCCCCAAACAAATGAATACTTGGGGAGCGTTTGGCAGACATATGGAAGATAGCTGGGATAGATATAGTTTAATCACGTGTACAGAGGATTTTAAAAATGAGACCTAAATGCACGCTCACAAGCGAGCAGGCATACACACACAACCACATAATCGATATCAATAATCGAATGTCAGAGTTAGTTTACAATTTGTGTAATCTATGGTTTTCATTGTCATCACGTTTATTGCGGTATTTACTTTTAAGATTTTTATATAAGAAGACGTATGTCAATGGCATTTTTTAGATTGTGGGAAAATCTAGAGGAGAGAAGAAGATCAGGAGATCTTCTATGGTTTTTTAAAAGAAGATATATTAAAATACACAAAAAATAAAAGAAGACCCACAGTTCTTCCAGGAGAACAGCAACAGATCTTCAAAGAGAAGACCTAAAGCTTTTCCTGGAGAACAACTACAGATTTTCCAGGAGAAAACCTTCAGCTCTCCAGGAGAAAATCTACAGCTCTTCCAGAAGAAAAAAAAAATACAGACCTTTTCTTTGAGAAGATCTCTTCTATGAGAAGACCTCTTCTATAAGAAGATCTCTTCTATGAGAAGACCTCTTCTATAAGAAGATCTCTTCTATGAGAAGACCTCTTCTATAAGAAGATCTCTTCTATGAGAAGACCTCTTCTATGTGAAGATCTCTTCTATGAGAACACCTCTTCTATGAGAAGATCTCTTCTATGAGAAGATCTCTTCTATGAGAAGATCTCTTCTATGAGAAGATCTCTTCTATGAGAAGACCACTTCTATGAGAAGACCTCTTCTATGAGAAGACCTCTTCTATGAGAAGACCTCTTCTATGAGAAGACCTCTTCTATGAGAAGACCTCTTCTATGCGAAGACCTCTTCTATGAGAAGACCTCTTCTATGAGAAGACCTCTTTTATGAGAAAACCTCTTCTATGAGAAGATTTCTTCTATGAGAAAACCTCTTCTATGAGAAGATCTCTTCTATGAGAAGATCTATGAGAAGACCTCTTCTATGAGAAGACCTATAACTCCTCCTGGAGAAGATCTATAGCTCTACATGGAGAAGATCCATAGCTCTTTCTGGAGAAGACCTATAGCTCTTCTATGAGAAGACATATAGCTCTTCCTGAAGAAGACCTACAGCTCTTCCTGGAGAAGACCTACAGCTCTTCCTGGAGAAGACCTACAGCTCTTCCTGGAGAAGACCTATAACTCTTCTCTGAGAAGACCCACAGCTCTTCTCTATGAGAAGACCTACGGCTCTTCTCTATGAGAAGACCTACAGCTCTTCTCTATGAGAAGACCTACAGCTCTTCTCTGTGAGAAGACCTACAGCTCTTCTCTATGAGAAGACCTACAGCTCTTCTCTATGAGAAGACCTATAGCTTTTGTATGAGAAGACCTATAGCTCTTCTATGAGAAGAAGACCTATAGCTCTTATTCTGTAAAATGAAGGTCTATAGATCTTCTTCTATTAGAAGAAGACCTACTGTGCTTCTTCCACGTGTTGTTGTGTTTGTGTACCATAAGTTCCATAAGTTTTCCCAAAAAAATCGCTATAATTATTTCTAATTTATCATTGATGTTTCACAAAAATTTTTAAAATTGTATAATTATGTAATGATGTGTACAGACCCATATAGACCAAACTATCCCCTTTTTCTCCTCATTTTCTGCACGGCTCCCGCTCACCCTTTTGTTGCCTTTTAATTCTGTTGGGCTCATTATAAATCAAAACTCATTGAGGAGAGCCGGGCATTCGATGATGACAGCAACGGCAACAGAACGTATGGCATAATCTGTTGTAATAATGCTGATGATGCCGGCAATTTGGGTGATTATATTGGTGACAAACACACACACATACACACATGTACACATATTTGTTTATACACTTGCTTGCATTCATACAACATAATTATGCTATATTTCCGCATTTCCTGTTTTGGTTGCCTTTTTTGTCTTTTCTTTTTTATTTTACTGCAGCTATTGTCTGTTATTGACTTCACACATGGGGAGTATGTTGGTGTGTGTATGTGTCTTGTTTATATGTAAATTAAATTGTATTTTTATATTTTTTTTCGGAGCAAGTTTACTTTGCCAACAGAGTTGGAAAGTAAACTTGCTGGAGGCCCATGGTTCAGCTGTCAGTCAGAGTGTGTGGTCCCTCCTCTCTTCAATCAGTTTTGTCATTGCACATGATTTGAGTTGTTTTTTTCTTTTCTTTCTCATACCCTACATCAGGCTATGGAAATAATATTAAATATTTTTCAAATATTGTATATTAGGGAAACTCTCCAACACCCTTCACTTTTAAAATTTGAGACTTATTTCGGAATTGAATGGAATTTGCGTTCTTGAAAGGGAGTTTCCTGGGTCCATCCAAAATTGGTCGGGAAATATTTTTCGTAAGCAATTTCTGAGGGTAATTCGAGTTCGACCACCTTATTACCACTTCTCGTGCGTTCAAAATAAATTTTCTCTGTGTTTAAAATAAATTTTGATGGGTTTTTGAAGAGCAAAATAACCGCGCTTTTTATTTATATTTTCTTTCTCACTGATTATTGACATTACAATGGGATAATTTTTTTTCTTGCGTTTTTTATTTTTGCATTTCACATTAATGCGGTTGGGATTGATGGGTCGTCGCTCGGTCGCTTACCATGGTGGATGGATGGATGGATAGATAGCAAATGCATGAGGATGGCTTGGCATTGTTTTTTTGTTTGCTATTTTGTTGGTATGTTAATGATGTCGTTTATGTTGTTGTTGCTGCTGTTGCTGTTGGTTTTGGGGGCATTAAATAACACCATCATCGCCCTGACAATTGCGTGTGAATGTGTTTGCCTGGTGTGTTGCCGTGGTTTAAATTAAAATGAGTTTATTTTTCGGTCGCCTTTCAAATTAATGCTTCATTATTAAATATAGGTATGGGTGAGTGTGTGCATGGGTGGGAGCGTATTCAAAAATAAGAGGCAATTGATGACTGATTACCATTTTCATTAAATGTGGGCAGTGAAATATTTTTTTTCTGGGGGAAAAGTAGTAACGTTTTTAAATGGCACTGTAAAGCAAAACATTTTTTTAATTTATTTATTTATTTATTTTTTTTTTTTTTTTGAAAATTATTGGAAAAACCCGAAATAATCACCATGATGTTTTCAAATTCCTCAAACAAAGAACTTCTCCGCAAAAAAAAATAAGAAAAGTTCAGCAGATTATAATAGTAGGGCAAAAGAAAAAATACATGTGTATCGGTGTTTTGAAAGTTTCCATCAAAAAGTAACCTAAATAAAGGCGGCAAATACTCCCTCTGAAATTTTCGGATTTCCTGGAAGCGATACAATTAAAATATATAGTGTATTTGGCACTATTATAGACAACAATACAAGGATTATTCGGTTCACTTAAACTTTAACAAGTCGTCAAACGAGTCTTAATAATTCAATGGTTAAAAAACACCCTCAGGAGTACTATATGTGATTTTATGTAAAATACTCCTACAATGCATCATTTTTGAAGGATAACGTCAAAGACAAAATTATTCTTCATCGAAATCTATATTTCCATCAAGAAAATGTCTCCACCAAATTTGCAAAAAAAAAAACATCAAATCAAAGCTTTGAAAATTGTGTCCTTTTGTGGGTGAGATACAAGAAGAAGTTCGCAGATATACATCATCTTCACAAGGGATGTTGTGTTAGCAAAAATATCTGTATGTGTGAAACTTGAAGAGATTTGGATGCTTATTTCACTTTCTTTGAGTGGCCCGTTCTCTACCATTTTTATAACATATCTTATGTTGATGGGAATCTTAAGATGTGCTAATTCTGGAATGGAATCGGATATTAATTTCGTGTTTTACGAGCTTCATGGATATTCAAAATGTTCACCCTTTATGGGAGCGGTAGGAGTTTATCGATCTTGTGTTAGTAGAAATAATGAGATGCAGATCTTGTCTTAGTATAATAAATGGGGTGTGTAAAATATAAAGGGAACCTGATGCTTGTTTCGGATTTTTAATAATTTTGGGTATTCGAAACTATTACCCTTTGTGGAGGAGCTAGCAGAAGGAATGATCCGATCTTTACCAGGTTTATAACATAATTTGTGTAGACGGAAATATTAAGATGTGTCAAGTCTGAATGGAATCGGATGTTAATTGCGCGTTTCATTAGCTTAATGGATATTTAAATTTTTGGGGGGAGGTACCCGAAGAAGTGGACCGATATATTCCATCTTCACACCAGATCTTCGGTTTATAAATATGTTTTGACGTATGTAATTTGAAGACAATCGGACTCTTATATCACCTTTTATAGAAGTTACAATTCTTCAAAATGTTTACCCTTTTTGGGGGAGGTACCAGAAGGAATGCACCGATATTGCCCATTTTCGCACCTAACCTAGCACTGATGCAAATACTAGGATTTACAAAGTTGGAGCAAAATCGGATTATCCCTTCTCTTTCTGTTCAATAAAATATTGTTTTTTAACCATTTCGGCTATTTGTGAGGGAGGTGCCAGAAGGAATGGTCCGAATTCTACCATCTTTATAACACATCTTGCGTTGATGGAAATATTGAGATGTACCAAGTCTTATTGGAATTGGATGTTAATTTCGCGATTTATAAGTTTCATGGATATTCCAAATGTCGAACCTTTGTGGGGAGGTACCAGAAGAGGCGGAACGATATATTTCATCTTTACACCAGATCTTGGGTTAATATTTATATATAGTTAAATTTTGTGTGTAATTTGAAGACAACCGGACTCTTAGTAAGGTACTTGATGGAATATACCGATACTGTCCATTTTATCACCTGAACTAGCACTGATGGAAATATTAGAATTTTAAAGTTGAAGCAAAATCCGATTATCGTTTCTCTTTCTGTGCAGTAAAATATTTTTATATTTTTATTTATTTATTTATTTTTTGAAAATATCTCCGAATTCGGATACTCCCTTTGAAAGTTATCCTCGGACGGACATCATTAGATCGACTCCAAATTACCTAAAACGGACTTGGTCCAAATAGACCTGGATTTTAAAACGTTATTTCGAGGAGGCACGTTTTGGCCGTATCAAATGATATATACCGTCTCTAGCCATATGGAATCACAATTATTACTAACCAGAGGCCCTGCATAAAAAAGTATATCGATGTGGCCCATTTTGTTCAAACCAATGAGTCTTGAAGTAATCCAAAGCTCTCTACAAATTGTCAAAGTTCTATAACAATTGTTACGAAATATATCTCAAAATATTATGTCCTCATCGAAAAACGGGTTTGAACCTGGGTCTCTTTGGATAAATTCCGCTCAAGGACATTTTTAGTCAACCTAGTGGTGTCCGTTAGTTCGTATGAAGCATATATAAAGGCCTTGGCAAAGTTTGGCCTAAGAAATAATTCATATAAGGATTTCATGAATTTTTTCTAAAAACCTTAATTTTTTTAAAACTTAGATGAAGGGCGAAAGATTGCAGAATTGGTGTATTTTGAGACCTTTAGTAGTTTTGAATAATTTTCAAGATTTAATTTAATAACTTCAATAGGTGCTAATTTGTTAAACAAAAATATTCCCCGGATTCTTGCCGAAGATACTGTATACCTAAAATGCATGAATTCCAAGGAGTAATAAAATATTTTTTGCACAAATTAATTAGAAGAAGCCAGAAGTGAGGCTAAAATTGTATTATATATATATATATATATATATATATATATATATATATATATATATATATATATATATATATATATATATATATATATATATATATAGATACACTGGTGGCCAAAACTAAAGCAACTTAAATCGCAAAGACAATAAATGTCCTGTAACTTTTACAAAAATAAACAAATCGTAATTATTTTTCCAGTTTTAAATGAGGGGTTTCATTCACTTTCAAGAAACTAAAAATAAAAATACAAAAATAATTTTGAACGAAAAATAATATGTGGAAAACTAAAATGACCCAATTTTTGCTTGGTCAAAACTAAAGCAACTTTTGATTTTTTATTTTAAAATAATTAAATTTTGGCTAGTAGTCGACGCATAACCATTATTTTTGATAGCAGCTGCACACCTACGAGGCATTTAATCTATAACACGCTCAATTTGATCCTTGGGTGTGCTTTCCCAGGCACCCCGAATTCTTTAGAAAATGTTGGGCTTATTTATTTCCGAATCTCTCTTGATCTTCCTATCTATGATACTCCAAAGGTTTTCTAAGGAGTTTAGGTCAGATGATTGTGCCGGCCATAACAAAACATGAATTTTTGACTCCCGCAACCAATATTTGACAAGTTTTGATACAAGTTTGGGATCATTGTCATGCTGAAACACCCAAATCAGCCGAATATTTTACTCAGCGAAAGGGAACAACGTGATGTCCAACACATCTTTGTAAACAAACCGATCCACAACTTCCTTTATTTTATGGATAGGCCCAAGTCCATAGAAAGAAAAACAGCGCCACGCCATTTTGACCCTCTCTCATGCTTCACCGTACCTTTGCAACACTGCGGCTTGAGTCCCTCATTTTTTGGTCTTCTCACTGTAAAATTTTTCACTTCTGAGCCTTTATTATTAAACGTGGACTCTTCCCAGAAATAATGTTTTTTCCATTGAGCTTGATTCCACTTAATATTATCGTTTCCGAAAGCCTTTTTGATTTTTTTAGATAAAAATGGTTTTTTGATGTCTTACGGGCATGCAGACCAGCTGCCACTACTCGTCTACGCACTGATCTCGAGCTTATATCCAATGATTGGTCCCTCACCAATCCAGTTGAATTCTTAAATAGTTGTTTTTTATTTCTCTCACAATTTGTGGATCAGTACAGGCTGAAGTTCACGGCCTTCATCCATTATGGACTGTTACTACTGATCCAGTTTCAAAAAACCGACTTAGTATACAGAAATAATTATGAAATCACATAAATATTTATGAAATATTTCTCGGAAATCATTTTCTGCGATATGTTGTTTTGATAGTCACTGATAATTTGCTGTTTTATTCAGGTACTGTATTTGCTTCTAGCCATTTTTAAATTTTTTTGGGCAGTACTTAAAAAAAACACATACTGTTGTAAAAAACTTCTCAAAAAGGATTTATGACAAGCGAAATTGTTGAAGGAAGCAAAAAGCGATAAATATCACAGTAAAAACAACTGAAATTGCAGCGGTTATATGAATGTACAACAGAGTTGCTTTTGTTTTGTCCAAGCCAAAATCGGGTTAATTGATTTTACCAAACATTATTTTTTATATAAAAATGAATTTTGATTTTATGTTTTAGGTTTTTAAAAAGTGAATAAAGTACCTAATTTAAAACAAGAAAAACTTTCTCATTTTCTTAATTTTTGAAAAAGTTACAGGGCATTCATTCTTCTTGTAATTTCAGTTGCTTTAGTTTTGGCCACAAGTGTATATATACATATATATATATATATATATATATATATATATATATATATATATATATATATATATATATATATATATATATATATATATATACATGATATATATACATGATATTGTACCGTTGCATACCTCTGCACTGCATACTCGTTATCTTAGAAACTCCTAATATCCACCTTAATGTGTTAAATAGTCTGAAATATAATTTGTTCTCTCCATACCCTATACACCATGGTTTCAGTGCAATATCATTTTCAAGATCTTGACCTTTCAAAAAAGCAGCAAAAATAAATAAACACCCACAAAACCTCTCACATTTCCTTTGGGTGTTGGTTGCCACGTAAAATTTATAACCTCTCCACAAAATATTTGGCATAATTCCTAACATTTCTTATTTACACCAACAACGGACCAATAACATAAAAATAAAATTAATTTCCAACTTGTGTTTATTATTTAAATAAACAGATGTAGTATGATTAACACAATTTTGTTTTTTTTTTCTTTTTCGTTACATACAACCCGTAGATGCTGGGGAGCGAGAGAGATCTCTTTATCGTTTGTCTTCATTGGGTTAAGCAATAAATTTCTCAACACTTTCGGTTTCATTTACATACAGCTATGGTTGTCAACGGACAGACAGTATGTATCAGAAAATCCAGTGGTTAAGCTATGGGACAGACAGACATACATACAAAACAAATCACTTTCAAATCTCGTCCAACCACGACCATAACTTTTCCATGGTTAGAAAAATGTAAGACGAAGAAGAAGAAGCAGAAGAAAAAAAAAATGCTAGAAAAATAAAACACCATAGCCCCATAACACACGACCAAGAGAAATGAAATCAAAAGTCGCCAACAAAATCATAATTTGTATCTTTCTGTTGTACAGCGGAGGCAGCAACAGCACCAGTTTTACTTCTGCTTCTAATGTTCCATATTTATGAATATTATTATTGTTATTATTACAACAAAATGCCCCACTTCAGGGCAAAAACTACTCGCCCTCACAAGCAAACACACACACAAACACTTACTCATACATTTGAAAGGGGGAACTGTCAACGGCGACAATCCATAAGAAAACATACAAAAACCAAAAACGACCACAGAAAAAAATATTCTATGTGGGTGACCCCCAAAACCAAAACAGCGACATTTACACTTGTGCCCAATGTTTTAGCAGTGGGGCAGAACAGGTCAGGTAGAAACAAAAATTACTTAAAATGTGGATAAATGGAAAATTTTTGTTTAGTGAGAGGATATTAATTATTGGTTCTATTATGGAGAACAAACCCAGGACTGAGTCTTAAGGTATATTTTACAATACAAAAGACATTTAAGGAAGTTATATACGTACCTCATCGAAATAACGATATTAGGCCCTAAGTGTCTTTGGACGAAGTCCGTTTCAGTATATTTGGAGTTGGTCTAGTGGTGTCCGCCCGTCCATCAGCCAGTCTGGTTGCTGCGCACAATAACTCTGGTAGGGGGTATCCCATTTTGGTTCAAACTTTGTAGACGGGAGATGCCCAATATCTGTCCACTCCTTCTAGTACCTTCCCAGCTCAAAATTTTGATTGATACTAATGTTCCACAAAGAAGAAGAAAGAATCATCCATTTATGTGCAAACCTTGCAAATTTTATTGTTTGCGAAAATGGACAGTATCGGTCCACTCCATGAAGTACCTTCCCTACAACGGGTTCAAATTTTAAATACCCATAATGTTCATAAAATGCGAAACGAGTATCCGATTTTTTTAAACTCGGCACATCTCAATATTTGTATTAACATAAGAAGTGGTATGGATTACCTCCCCCACAAAGTGTCAACATTTTAAAACTTAATAACCCTTAGAACTTTCCAATGATGTAAGGGGTTTCCTTTAAACCAAGAATATGTGAATATTTCACTTGAGCAGAGATCTGATGTTAATATGGGGTTTGTCGACCCACTTCTTCTAATACCTCCTCCACAAGGAGGCAACATTTTCAATAATTACAAGATTCACATTCATCACTGTGCGACAAATTCGATGTTTTCAATAATTACGGAGAAAATATAGCAGATTATGAAAGTAGAGCTAAAAAAGAAGCTCTAGCTCTAGAAGGCTCGGCGTTTTTTGAAACCTTACACCGAAAAGTAATCAAAATAGAGGGGACAAGTTCTCCCTCTTCCAAACATTTTGAAATTTTCGGATTAAAATTTCTAAAAATCTGTGCATTTTAGGTATATTTCGCTTACAACACTATTGCAGATAAAATACGAAAAATGTTTTGCTATAAAATTTTAGCAAAGGGGAATTTTGGTCCTTTTTATGCCCTACAACACTATATATATTGATTGGAACAAAAATTATGTAACAACATTGGTCTCCAACATCGGAAACTATATACAGGGTTGTCCATATTCGACGGACCCATCTGGCAACGCCATAACTTTTGACAGAGATGTCACATCGCTTAATGACATATCACGTTTGAAGCGTCAGTCCAAGCAGATTTTTACCATGAACACGCCACGCGAGCGCTCTGAAATAGTTGAAATTTACATTCAACAGAAGAAGTCACCATTAAGCGTTTATAGGAAAAATTTTCGACTGGTAAGGCTCTTTCTAATCCGAAGAGGCCATATAAAAGTCGACCAAAGCGATCGGCCGAGAATATCGCTACCGTACGAGCCAGTGTTGAGAGGTCCCCAAGAACATCCCAAAAACGCCGTTCTCAGCAGTTGGGCATGGCTCGGTCCACTTTACAACGGATTATTTGCATTGATTTGCATTTGTTCCCAACCCGGTTTTTTACCACTTTTACTGATATTTTTATACTCTCCGCCACTGTATGGAGGGTATATTAAGTTTGTCATTCCGTTTGTAACACCTCGAAATATACATATATATATTTACTTAGATGTGTATATGCTTTTGGTATTGAAAATGGGCTATATAGGTTCACGTTTTGGTATAGCCCCCATATAACGGTACCTCCTTATATTCGATATTTTAATGATAGTAGTAGTACTTCGTAATAGGTACTATAGCCTGTGACAGAAAATTGAGTATGCAGGTTCATGCTTCGTATAGCCCCCCTATAACGGTACCACTCTGTATTCGATATTTTGACGATTTTGGCTACATTATGCACCGAAATTGTTTCACATTTCGTTGTTGTACTTCGTTATAGATACTACAGTCTGTGACAGAAAATTGTCTATGCGGGTCTTCGTATAGCCCCCATATAACGGTACCTCCCCAAATTCGATATTTTGATCATTTTAGGGATATTATTCACCGGAATTGTTTCAAATTTCGTATTTTGAGTTCGCGACGGGTACTACAGCCGGTGACAGAAAATTGCCCATGCAGGTCCACGTCTTCATATATCTCCCTTAAAACGGTACCTCCTTATATTCAGTATGTTGATGATTTTAACTACATTATTCACCGATTTTTTTTAAGTTTTAACGGATTTTATTTTTTTCAAATGGTGGAGCGAATTTAAAGTTCAACCCGGCCGAACTTAAAGCTTTTTTACTTGTTTTTAATAAATTGGAAGATTCTAACATTTTTAGGTATTTTTTCTTAAAATATTTCGGAAGAAATATGAAAACTTAGTTAGAGATTTACCAAAATCCAGATAGTGTATTGAAAAACAAAAGACCATCGAGCCATTATCTAATTATTCTTTTATTCTTTCATGATTGGAGCCTTGTTTTTTTAATATTTTTGAAGCATTACAGTCAGACCCATGGTTCAATAAAAAGGTAAGGTAGAGCTGACAGCTGATTACAATTGTTTTCTAAGTGTGCCCGACTTCTGCCAATTTTGTGTATGTATTATTTGTTTTGAAAAAAGATTGAATTGCGGCTCGTCCATTAAAGTTATTAACCAGTATAGCCATGAAATTGAAGATTGCACAGTTAGGAAAATATTTTTGAGAGAAAAATCCAGACATTTCATTCATTTTTTCGCACTATTTAACTCATTTTAAAAATGAGGAAAAATATGAAAAAAAAGAAACAATAATTTCGAATGAGTCTGATAGGAAGAGGGTATAGCCTCAGGGCTGTATTTTTGTAGTTTTACGAAGCCGTTTTACCTCCTTATTGTACCATGGTCAGACCCTTGTTTGAAACATTTCTGTATAATTAGAAATTTTTATTTTTATTATTATTATTTATTTATTATTATTATTATTATTATTATTTTTTTTTTTTTTGTAAGGGACCATCATGGTCTTCATTACGATTTTTAGAGTTTTAAGGACTCGCAATAATCTTGGAAATATTTAAAAATAATTATCGAGCTGTAAAAATGAAGTTTTTAAATATAAAAGCTTTGATCTATACTCATAAGTTTCTTGCAAATTTTATAACGATCTACAATATGTTTGTTATAAAAATGGCGAGTTTGAAGGAAATTTTCGGAGTATATTAGAAAGTAAATTTTTTTTTTTAATTTTTAAATGTTTGGATTTTTGAGTTTTAGAATTATGGTATATTATATTAGTTATTTAAGTAGCTGTTTCATATAATGTGTTCTTATCCCCTGAAGTTTGCTAATTTCATGCTCACACTTGCAAGAATTCAATACAAAATATGCTGCCTATTTGATCCCCCTTCCCCCATAAATTATTTTCCCTTTTTTATAAAATATTTAAATTAAGTCGTAGTGACAAGCATTGAGATTAAATGTGACCAAAGGTATTTTTATATAGCGATGGTATTATTAATGTTTATATTTAATAATAAATAAATCAATCGTCACATTGAAGGGGTGGGGAGATACAAATAAAAGTTTAATATCGACACAGTGTTAATAAAATTCCAAGGAGATGCTGACATTTTTGGAATATTGAAGATTTTTCTTACCACAAATTGGTCCCATAGGAATTTACAAGAACATAAAATAAAATATGTTGTATATTTTTTTGAGGGAGGAAAAACAGAATAACAATTTCGGTGTTTTTGACATACTTTCTCAGGGTCTTCTATTAGGAATTTTGTAGATTAAAAATTTATATTTAATTAAAAAAAATATTTATAACTTTGTATATGAAAAATGTATAACTTTTTATGAAGAACTCTAGCTAAAATTTATTATTTTCAATTTGTCACAAGTTTCTCGCTTTTCATGTCATTGTGATCCGGTTATTAGTTTGTTGTAACACTTTCGCAATACATTTACATGGATGTATTTTTTTTTATTTTCATTTTATTTATTTTTATATTTTTTTTATTTCCATTTCCTCTCTATTTTTTGCCATTTCATTTGTTTATTTTTAATGCTAATCTATGTTGCTATGTTTTGTAATTTCTTCTTTTACGTTTCTTTTCTCTGTTTTTTTTTCTTCTTCAAAGAGGAACAGGTGTTTGACATTTGGTAGCCAGAAAATTTCTTCATTTTCATCATCTTGTCCATGGTTGGGTTTCTTTGGTATTGCCTCATATTTATTTTGAATTTTGATTAGTTTTGCTTGTGGTGATCGATGCCAACAATCATGAAACTACAGCCACACCACTCAAAACGACCCACCTGCAGTTAAAGCATTTAAATGCACACTTTTTATCATGAAATTGATTTATTTGAATTCCAAAAATATTCAAATACAGAGAAAAAAAAAACAAAATTAAATGGAACAAAAATAAATAGCACATTTTGAGGGCGTAATTTAAATAAAATTAAATTAAAAAAATGTCAGGCCTTATTACGTTTTGTTGGAATAAAATTAAAAGAAATGTTGGCATGGCGCCCAATTAAATGGGAACAAATAAAAATTAAATTAATGATTATATATATTTTTTATGATTTGAAGACATGGAAATTGAAGTTTATTTTGTCGACATCTGAATTATTTTCAAACTGATGCTTCTCAAAATAATACGAACTCATGGAACAGTAACCCATTTAAAATAGAGCTTTAGGTTTCTTTAATTTTAAATAGTATTATTTCTCTACATGTATGAATCCAACCTATTTCAAAATTTCTCTCTATCTAAATATCCTCCCACCGTCAAACCCCTTTCCGATCGCAAAACATTCAATATATTTTATTTTCTTGATTAATTTTGATAAATATTTAATTTATTCGAGCACCAAAAACAATCCCGTAAATTATCTCCAGACACAAATGTTGCTAATTTTATAAAGTTTATTCATAATTAAGAAATTAGCATAACGGGTTATTAAAGTTTTTTTTTTGATACTGGGTTTTTATTGCTTATATGGTTTTTGGTATTCACAAAATTCTGGTTTATTCAAACAAACAAAAACCCTCTCACACACACACACACCCAATACACAATTTAATATTATTGTTAAATGTTCAATTAAAAATATTGGCTTGCAGAAAAAAAAAACATAATATACATTTTTACCATAAAATAATTAAAATTAAAATAATTTTAAAATTTTGTTTATGCAGTCCATTGTACCGTTTTATTTACAAAAGTGTAATTAATTCAATGAATTTAATATGCGAAACAAATAAAAACATTATGATAATAATGTAGGTGGCGGAACAAAGATACATGGGTTCTTTTTTTCTTTAGTTAATTTTTTTTGGGTAAAATTTATATTCTGTTTAGAGACAAACATAGAGAATATTCAATGAAGATATTAGAGAAACATGCACAGAATCTAATTGCGGCACAAAGAAAAGTTCTACATATATGAAGAGCTGTAAATTCAATCAAATTTTTAGTTTGTTGCTGATCAAAAAAATATATCTTATATTGAGATCTAGTAGCCTTCATCTTCTATATAATAAATTTCCGTCATTGGAGTTAGAACGTATTGCGCACTCCAAATATGAACAATGAAATAATTTCTTCTGAAAAAAGGTGGCTAAAGTTATCAAAATGCCCACTATCGGAAAGTAACTTTATATGAGAGCTATAAAAAATCGTGTACATACAGGGTGAGATAAAAAATGAAACAAAATCAAACGCCATAAATTTTACATTTTTTGTTTTTAATTTTTTGAATGAAAACAAAAAACGTGGGAAATAGCATCAAATTTTAGAATAGTTTAGATTTGTTCGAATTGGTCATCTTTGGCACGAATTATGGCCTTCAAACGACCGAAACCGTCACACGCTGCCCGAATGTGGCTCTGCGGTATTTTGGCGCATTCCCGGCGAAGCGCTTGCTTGAGGTGATCGACACTTTGGTATTTTTTAGTGCCAACCTTGCTTTCCAAAATTCTCCAGACACAATAGTCCAACGGATTGGTATCCGAAGATTTTGGTGCCCATTGTGCGCTGGAAATGAAGCGAGGAACCTCATTTTGTAACCATTCTTGGGTGGCGCGTTCTGAGTGCGATGGTGCTGAGTCCTGTTGGAATGTCTAAGGTCTGCGGCCAAAATGTTTGCGTGCCAAAGGTTTTAATACACCCTTCAGAATATTTTCGTGATAATATGCGGCATTTATTCTGATGCCACGGTCGATTAATATGAGCGGAGAATGACCATCCGCTGTTCGCTTGAGTTCTGGTGGCCAACCGAAGGTGCACATTTTCACCTGACCTCTTTGGAAAGTAAACACAATCATTTTGTTTTTTTACAAACTGCTGGACAACAAATGTTTTCTCATCGGAGAAAACTAAATTCGGCAGTTCACCACTTTCGGCCAAGCGAGGCAACTCTTTAGCTCTTTTGAGTCTATATTCTTTCTGTTGCGGTATAAGTTCTTGCACTTTTTGGAAATTCATTGGCTTTACCCCGAGCTCATTTTTCAATATTTGCCGAATGAAAAATTGCGATATATTCAGCTCACGAGCCATTTTTCGGCCACTGGGACGCGGGTTTCGATCAAGTCGCTTCTTTACTTTTCGAGCCATTTCTTCTGATGTTGCGTTTTCTTCCGTCCACTTCCTTGACGTCGGGCTACGCTACCAGTATCACGTTAACGAGCGATGGTACGAGACACAAAAGATTTATTCACATTTAAATGCTGAAGTGCTCTAACGGTAGTCATTTTTTCATCTAACCCTGCATATGGGAACTATACAGGGTTGCCCATATTCGACGGACCTTTGGGCCCATTCCAATCGACGAGGCTTGTCCGCAGGCAACATTCTTTGCGTCAATTGAATTTTGTACGGGAACAAATGCAAATCAATGCGAATAATCCGTTGTAAAGGATGGTTTCCTACATACTGCGATCACAAGGTGACAATTTACAGCAGATTTGGTTTACATTTGCCGGCAGATTTATAAGAGGTTATAACGAAACGTGGACCTATACTATTCATTTTCAATAATAACATATCTAGGGACCTAAAATACGTCTGAGTAAGATTTATTTCGTTCGGAAGCTAGTGTGCTTACCATAAACGAACATGGCTAAATCGACATAAAATTGTAAGCTGATCCGCATTAATTCTTGGCAAGGTCTAAAATGTAGATTTTCATATAATTCCATTGGAAAAATGGGGCTAAATTAATCAAAATTCCGAATATCGGGTGGTACCGTTGTATGGAGGTATGAAAATAGTATTTGGAGCATTTAAGAATAACACAGATGAAATTTTATCGTTTTTTTTTTTTTTTTTTTAATATTGATTTCTTAAATTACGCTTACTTTTTAATATAAATAATCCAATACAAGGAATTGCAAGGGCTTTCCCAGTTATTAAATATTCCCAGTGCTATGAGAGTGGCCACCAGTTACAAATTGTTGCTGATATTTGATGTACAACATGTAAAGCACAGATTTTTTCGCTCTTCCTTTTTGAAATTCTTGAGGGTGTAACTTTTGGTGATTTCTTTCTCTTTTATTTATTTATTACGTTTCACTGGTATATTTTAAACTTTCTTCACTTTGACTTAGCTTTAAAAGATTTCTTCCCTTTTTTCGTTGCTTCTTTAAATATTTCTTTGTAAACTTTTTTTAAAAAAAACAACACTGAGAATTAAAACTTACGATGTTGTAAGGCAAATCACTTCACTTCTTTTTCTTTTACAAGAAACACTGATGATGATAATAGCAACAACAGAAAACACAAGAAAATAATAATCACCGAACAACACCACCAGACACTGGTCGAATGAAGTGCGGCACACAAAAACAACAATTTAATATTACAACAATATCAATGCTTAATTTTGGAACGCTTGGTTTTTTTTTTTTTTTTTTTGTAAATTTATATTTCAATTTTGAGCATTGACATGGGATCGATCGATTCTTGAGAGCAGACAGAGCTTTGTTTGGGAAACCATGAAAAATTGAAACAATTTTAATTGATTGGAATTTTGTATTCGTTTAATTTTTATTGATTTTTAAATTATGGCTTTATTATTGTTGAGAATGATGCTCGTATGCATGTATGTATGTATGGCTTGTAAACATATACTATATTTTACAAAAACAGATGAGGAGTAAAATACACACACACTCACAATGTAAATTTCGAATAAATATTTAAAAACACTGATAAGAAAGACAATTGGACTTTATGGTACTATTCTGTCGCCTCGTACACATATTATTTTTCCATTTATTTATTTATATTTTTGTTTTTGGTTTTTTACAAAACCAAAACAATGGCTTTTGTTGCTCTCTGTTATTAAACAAAAAGACAATTTTTTTTGTTTTATTTTAATTCCCACGTTAGGCAAAATTAAAATCGGTATTTAGGTTTTTTTAATTTTCTTTATTTTGAACTGAAGTTCTCGACACTAGGTTTTATCACGACGACTTTGACGTACGTAAATCGATCTGTTTGGGGTTTTTGTTTTTATTTTGAAATTTTCTTTTGCTCTTTCGCTTCGGTATTGAAAACATTTAAGTCCGTTCAAAACGGTATCTCGCTATTGACTAAAATACGACAAAACAAATGAAACACATTTTTCCCATATGTTGGTTGGCTGGTTGGTTTGTTTGACTGACGGACAAACTGACGGCGACTACTTCTTCAGTAAAGTTAGTGCTGTGGCCGCAGCTGTCGCTGTTGACGTTCCGCAGTGTCGCATTCGTCGTCACAGTGTTAAGTTAATAGTTTGCATTGTATTAAAAACGTCAACAGTGCTGCCAACAGCGCAGCCAACGTCAGTTGATCATCATTATTATGCACATCTCTCTCTCGCTCTCCGTTACCATTGTGACATGACAGCGACAGACATGACGACAACAATGAATGACAATAATGATGATAATGTTGTTGTTGTTGTTGCTGCTCATTATTATCAACTTTGTGATAATCATGATCATGGGGTTTTTCTTTTTGTCTTACCCACAGTCGAACAACGTTCACTTGTTTTAATCCATTTGTAGAGAAATCCCTTCATTTAATTGTTGTTGTCGACGCTGTTTTCAGTTTTTGCTTTTTTTTGTCGGTGAAGATGCATCGCTCATACCTGGATGATGCCATTCGAGGCAAAGAGCAACAGTTGGTTTTGCTCGTCTTTGTCTCACATTGTTTTAGTTGTTTTTATCATTATTAAGTAATGAATGTTAGTTGGGTTTTTTTCTAACACCCTACACAGCTAGGTGGTACGTAACATGCTGAATGTTGTATGTAGCACTTCTCAAGTGATCGCACACAGAAAATGATAAAATGTGTCCTGAACCGAAAAATATAGGAAAACTTCAGCTATAAAAAGTAAACAAGTAAAGAAAGTCTTAAAGTCGGGCGGGACCGACTTTATGATACCCTACACCACTTTGCTAATTTAGTAGAGCTCCGCATAACAATTAATAAAAGTTTTTATGGGAGAATACATTCATACACGCTATGAAAGTTCAAAGGATTAAATATGCCGAAGCATTTGTATCTTTTAAATTCGTACTTGTATTGCCCATTTGGTTCACAATTAATTTGAATTCGGATAAAAATATATATGGGAGCTATATCCAAATCGGAACCGATCTCGATAAAATTTGGCAAATATATTTCTGAGCTGTATTAGATATATTTCCCTGAATATCGTTGTTATGGAGTGCATATTACGGCTGTGGGTAACAAATATAACAAATCGGATGAACAATATATATGGGAGCTATAGCTTTACCTGAACCGATCTTCACGAAATTTGACATACTAGCTTCAATTCGGTAGTAAGTGCCAAATTTCATTCCATTTGGGCAAATATTAGGCTTTTGGTGCACAATAAATGGTAAATCGGACGAAGTTATATATGGGAGCTACATCCAAATCTGAACCGATCTCGATAAAATTTAGCAAATGTATTTCTGAGCTGTATTTGATATATTTCCCCAAATATTGTTGTTACAGAGTGCATATTACGGCTGCGGAGGACAAAAACAACAAATCGGATGAACAATATATATGGGAGCTATAGCTATATCTGAACCGATTTCGATAAAATTTGGCATACTTATTTTCAGGCCTAATTTGGTTGTGTGTGCCAAATTCCCTACTATTCGGACTGATATTACACGTTTGGTGCACAATAAAAGGCAAATCGGATGAAGATATATATGGGAGCTATATCTAAATTTTGACCGATTATTTCCATTTTCAATAGGGTTCGTCATTGGGCCAAACAAATGATTTGTGCAAAATTTCATGAATAGGGCAATAAACAGATGAAATATATCGAACCACTTCTTCTAGTACCTTCCCTACAACCGTAAAATTTTTGACCATTCACAAAATCCCAGTAGTTTGACTAAATATTCAAAGATCTGGTGTGATAATGGAAAAAATCGACCCACTCCTTTGCTATCTCCCTCACACGAATAAAATGGGATTAAGCATCTGATTCTCTTTAAACTTTAAATATTTTAATACTTCTGCTAACGCAAAATCTGGTGTGAAGATGGGATATTTCAGTCCATTCCTTCTGGTACTTCCCCCCATAAAGGGTTTAAAATTTTGAATAACCAAAACGCACTAGTTTAACCGACGCAATTCCTTCTGCTACCACCCCCACAAAGGGTTACAATTTTAAATATTTATATCTCCCATAGCATGCGAAACAAGTCAGAGATTCTATTCAAACTTGGTATATTAAAATATGTCTGCCAAAGAGAGATCGAACGTAAATATGGATTAAAATAATTAATAACAATTTTGGTACCTGCACCACACCAGCTTAAAATTGTAATCAATTATTCGGATAGAAATAGCAATAAATCTTAGATTTTCTTTAAATTTTGCAAATCCAGATTTCGGGTTTCGATCGAGTCGCTTCTTTAATTTTCGAACCATTTCTGCTGATGTTGCTGTTTTCTTCCGTCCACTTCCTTGACGTCGGGCTACGCTACCAGTATCACGGTAACGAGCGATGGTACGACACACAAAAGATTTATTCACATTTAAATGCCGGAATGCTCTAACGATAGCCACTTGTTGGTTTCCAGCCAAATATAAAGAAATCACACCATCACGCATGAATTCTATCACGAATATTTTTTTCTGGAAATTTCTCACCAAAATTCTCTCAATATAATGAGCTGTCATTGGAATAATTTTAACAGCTGTCGGACAAGTAGCTTAGAAGTGACAGTAGTCTGAAGTTGGTTGCAGTTTTTTCATCTCACCCTGTAAACATTATCCGATGACCATTCAACACATAGTGTTGTAGGGTGTAAATATGTTTTCCCAAATCAATATTTTCAAATATATTTTCGACATTTTGAATATTCAAAGAAAATATATTGAACCAGAGATTTCGTTTTTTAATAATTATTATAAGCCTAAGTAGTACATTTGTATAGCTCATCCTAAAGTCGTCTTGGCTCATACCAGTTATATTTAGCATGCTTCTTTGTATTCCTCTGCAAACGTTTTGATGGCGACGCCAATCATTGTCTTGTCTTTGGCCAGAGTATTTACCAGAGTCGTTTCAATACTCTCTTTCTCTCTTTTTTCTTTTTGTGTTTTAATTCACTTTAATATCTCTTTCGTCTTTTCTGCTTGTGTGAGCTGAGTTTTAAGCACATGATTTTTGTTTTTTTGATCATGGCTTAAACGAATTTTGTGATCAAAACAGAAAAGGAAAAAACATGTTGCTATTGGTTTTGTTGATATATACAATGTTGTGTAGCTTTGGTGAATGCAACATGTTGAAAGTCGTACAATATAAGTTAGGTTTGGTAAATGTTTATAAACAAAAATGTAAAGCTTAGAATTTAATTTAATTAAAAATCGTTAATTATATTATAAGAAATATAAGTTAGTTTAATTACGAAAAAAAAAGAATATCGGTACCATAGATAGAAATTATTTCAAAAAATATCTTATTAATATAAATCTAGTAACCTATTGAGAGATAAACCGCTCACAAAAACAAACCACATAATTTGAAAACATATACCGCAGCTACATATATGTCCATGAAGGTACACATAAAACATGCATTTATACTTAGCAATTTTTGCAAAATATATTTTAAAACGGGGTTAATGTTCTCATCTTCGCTCGTCTACAAAGTAAGCTCTGATAAAGAAGCATTCATTCAATGGGGCAATAGACGATTTTGAATCTGCTGCTACAGCATTGACTTCTAACCTTATTTTGATTGAAATGTGTGCCATTGACCAGAAAATTCAACGATGTTTCGTAAGATCAGCAGAGCGTAAATCAAACATAAATATATCAATTCAGTTAGCATTAATGTGATACTAAGTGTCATGTCATATTGGTGCAAGTCATATGAAACTATGCATGGATTTTTCTATCTAGCCGATCTGAGTCGATCTAGTTATGTATGTATGTCTGTCCGTCCGTCTGTCCATCTAAAATTGTAATCACGCTATAGATCGCAACTATGACCCGATCCTCTGGAAATTTAGCTTGGAGTTAGGGTTAATGTTGAAATAGAAGTCTATTGTTTTTAGAGATGGTCGTAGAATACTTAGGGGTTGAAATGGACCAAAAATAAATTTTGCAGTTGCTCTCGGGTCGCAATTATAGACCAATCGAATTTGGTATGGTGCTAGAGTTTTGGCCTGGGCAGTAACTGGGCAATAACTTACATCGAATAATATTTAATGGAAATACATGTATGCATGGGTCTGTCTTTTGTCTGCAAGCAGGTCAAGTTCGAAAATAGGCCATATCGGTCCACGATATCGTATAGCCCCTATACAACGGTGCCCCCCGATATTCGGTATTTTGATGATTTAGCCACATTTTTCAATTGAATTGGCTCAAAATCTACACAAGGAGTTCCTTGTGACTACATTACCTCCTAAAAACAGAATTGTCTTGATAGGTCCACGATATCGCATATCTCCCATTGTCTTAGATTCTACGCAAGGAGATTCCCTCTGAGTACTTTACCCCCGGGAATAGAATTGTCTGTATATGTCTACGTTTTAGTATAGCAGCGATATAACGCTACCCCGAGCTATTCGGTATTTCCTGGAGTTTCGCCCCCATATAAAGGTTTTCATTTGGGCGGTATTTTTCGACGGATTTTTTTTTCGTAATGATTCCTTTTGAATGGTCCTTGTTCTGTAACATTTTGTGGTATGTTTTTTTGTCATATTTCTTATCGCATGAGATTTTTTTCAATTTGACATAGGGTTACGATTAGAATAGAAGCCTATTCTTTTTGAATATGTTTGCAAAATATTTATATATATATACAAAAATATCAGCCAAAAAGCTACCACGAACAGGCTTGTGGGATCATATCCTTTCAATATAAAATATATCCTTAAAAAAATTGCTGCCCTTTGTCATCTATAGCCCCACGAAATCCTTATCTCTCATGTTGCACCAAAGACAAATGGCGTTATGTGTTAAATGTTATGATCTCCGGATTCAACTATGCATTTGTCTCGAAAATGAGCTTAAATGAAAAAATTGCATTGATAGTTCTACAATTGAGCATTGAATTGAATTTATAAAAAACCAGTAAAGAAAGCCTTCAAGTCGGATGGGACCGACTTTATGATACCCTACACCACTTTGCTAATTTAGTAGAGCTGCGCATAACAATTAAAAGTTTTCATGGGAGAATTCAATCATACACGATATGATTATAATTATAATTTAAAGTTCAAAGGACTAAATATGCCGAAGCATTTGTATCTTTTAAATTCGGATTTGTATTACCCATTGGGTGCACAATTAATTTAAAATCGGATAAAGATATATATGTGGGAGCTATATCCAAAATTTCATCTGGATAGGGCAATAAATGCGAACTTTACTATGTTTACAAAAATACATGGACAGACGGACAGACGGACAGACAGACAGGCAGACGGACGGACAGACGGACGGGCATGCATAAATCGACTCAGAATGTGATTTTATGCAGATCATCAAAAGGAGCTATGGATCTATCTCGTTTCCTTTTGCCTGTTAAAAACAAATGCACAAAGACATAATACCCTAACCACCTTGTGGTTTAACTGTTTCCAATAAGCATTGTACACCTGCAGTCCAAATTCAACCACTGCTTTCAATATTATACAACAGTCCTTTAGTCAGAAAATATGATTTCCTTCTTTTATAAAATTCACAATTCTGCAATCAATTCTAAATTGTATTCCGATTTTTGATTCGATTGCTTCATAATCCTTTTGTCAACAAAATAATCCTTCTGCAAAACAATGGATTTGTGCATTGTCAGAAACAAATTGTTAAGATTATAAAAGAATTGAAAGACGAAACATACATAATAAATGCGAACAACTTTATATGCTGGCTTCTTTCATCATCCGATGCTGATGATGTTGTGGCTGAGGATGATTCTTATTGTGAAGCAAATGTCACGGACCAAACACTCATGGAGTTGTTTTAATATATCTATCTCTCGCCCTGTCACTGTTGGCATTGTTTATTCATTGACACGTCTCATTTCGAAGTCATCCATACTGCGCGCATACACACATTTCACTAAATTAAATTTCTTTTTTTTCTCCGTTCTACTCGTTTTTGACAAACAGTTTTGTTTTTCTTTCTCTGAATACACGGATGGATGGATACGTTCCGACCGCACTCTGTTTACCCAACATAACAAATGCATCATCTGGCTTGGCGTATTGTGAGCGCCGCCCGTATTTAAAAGTACTTTGCGTACATATTGTGGTACAAGATGATACCAACCAACCAACCAATCATACAAACATATATTCCGACATTCGTCGATACCAACCAACCTACATCCATTTATCCATCCATTTCGAAGCTACCAACCAGCCAGCTCGTACTCACTCTACGCATTTCTAGAGCTGTGCAAACAACAATAACAGCAGCAACAACAACAACAACATTAATAAAAGGAAAATCATTCCGAGCTATGGCAAGAATAATGAAAATCTCATGTGAAAAACATACTTAGATGTTGATCGAAATCAAATATTAAGTTTTTCTGTTTTTTTTTTCGGGAATGGTAATTAGTGATGTGAAGAAAGCGGTTGGGGAAATTTAGAGAACCGGTTATTTCAACAGATCTTCTATGGAAGACCTCCTATATATCTTCTGTGGATAGAAGACTTTCTTCAGGTCTTCTATGGATAAAAGACCTTCTACTGGTCTTCTATGGCAAGAAGACCTTCTACAGGTCTTCTATGGCTAGAAGATTTTCTACATGTTTTCTATGGCTAGAAGACCTTTTACATGTTTTCTTTGGCTAGAAGGCCTTCTATGGATAAAATACCTTCTGCAGGTCTTCTGTGGATAGAAAACTTCTTCTATGGATAGAAGACCTTCTACTGGTCTTCTATGGCTAGAAGACCTTCTACAGGTCTTCTATAGAGAGAAGGCCTTCTAAAGGTCTTCTATGGACAGGAGACCTTCTACAGGTCTTCTATGGAGAGAAGGCCTTCAATAGGTCTCCTATGGAGGGTGGACCTGCTACAGGTACTCTACGCAGAGAAGACCTTCTACAGGTCTTCTACAGAAGAGAAGGCCTTCTACAAGTCTTTTATGGAGAGAAAATATTCTACAGATCTTTTATGGAATAGGGTGTTCTAGAGGCTTTCTATGGAGAGAAGACCTTCTAGTGGTCTTTTATGAACAGAAGACCTTCTATGGATAAAATACCTTCTGCAGGTCTTCTGTGGATAGAAGACCTTCTATATTTCTTCTGTGGATAGAAGACTTTTTCCAGGTCTTCTATGGATAGAAGACCTTCTACAGGTCTTCTATGGCTAGAAGATTTTCTATGGCTAGAAGACCTTCTACAGGTCTTCTATGGCTAGAAGACCTTCTACAGGTCTTCTATGGCTAGAAGACCTTCTACAGGTCTTCTATGGCTAGAAGACCTTCTACAGGTCTTCTATGGCTAGAAGACATCCTACAGTTCTTCTATGGCTAGAAGACCTTCTACAGGTCTTCTATGGCTAGAAGACCTCCTACAGGTCTTCTATGGATAGAAGACCTCCTACAGGTCTTCTATAGATAGAAGACCTCCTACAGGTCTTCTATGGATAGAAGACCTCATTCAGGTCTTCTATAGATAGGAATAGAAGACTTTACACAGGTCTTCTATGCAGAGAAGACCTTGTACGGGTCTCCTATGGATTGAAGACCTTCAACAGGTCTTCTACGGAGAAAATACTATATACTTCTACTGGTCTTATATAGAATTTATGCCTTGGTTTTAACCGACTACCCATTTTATCGCCGAATCTCTATTCCCTCCACGTTTTAAATTGATTGGTGGTGGTGGTGGCGGCATTAAAGGATGCTCAATAACATTGATGACAGCCAAACCGCAATGACACCAAACAAGAACAATGAGCACCAAATGGAAATTAAGCCAAAAAATACAAACTTCGAACGAATGGAATGTTTCGTTGTTGTTTGTCTTCGTTGCAGTTATTTCGGCTTTTGATGTTATTTCAATAAATTGGAGTGGATTAGAGTGATGAAAACATGCGACTGAAGGATTTGTTGCACGCTCTCACTACTACCCCATTCACAACACACAACAATGCACCACAGAAAACAAAGACAAATACAACAACACTTGCGAAAATTTTGTGAATAATGTGAAGAGTTGATGTGGGATGCCGGAAATGGTCATGATATATCTGGCGAAAAGAAGAAGGGGTGTGCTTGGTAAGGCTGGCCGCATGACATCTGACTGGCGAATAGAGTGGTAATGGATCTATAATTATAAATGTTCATCATGAGATGGATTTGATACACAGTGTCAGTCCGTCGGTCTGCCTCAGCCACCCATCAAATGAATTGAATGACAATAGCAGAGCCATCATCATCATCTTCATCGCATCAGCGAATGCAAACACATTTATTGTCATTATAAAATTCAAATGAATTGAGGATTTTTTCAATTTTAAAAATAAAAAAACAAAAACAACACTATCGCCAAAGATAATAATAGAAATAATGAGAGATAATAAGAGACACAAGAAAAGTGATACATTTTCATCATCACACATTGTGATAAAACAGATTTATATTGAGGGAAAAATAACAACAGATACGGGTTGAGAAAAACAATGGCAAAGTTTGTGGAAGACATATGGGCCGTACATAAACGTGTAAATTTAAAGTGAACAGAAATTTAATATGTGGTAATATAACAGAAAATCCACATTATTTCATTTTTTCCGACAAGAAAATCCACTAGCGTGGGGATTTTGGCACCTATAATTAATATTTGAAGAAGTCCTAAATTCTATGTAAGAAAGGGGATAACTACATGTCCATTCATACTTTGAATATGCAAATATTTCTATTAAATGTAGGTAAAGTTTTAAGAGTTTTAAGATATTAAGAAAACTAAATGGGCTGAATACATATTTTTCCCAGATTTTTCAGTCGCCCTATGGACCACAATTATGGAACAATCGATAGGGAATTTTTTTGTTCGAAATCACATACCAAATCTTTATGTTGATGATGATTTTATTGATGTATGGAATATATAGAGGTATCGGAGCTATAGCCAAATACACATAAGAGTCTTAAAGATGAGATACTGTTTTTCATTTACTTCTTTTTGGAAAAAATTTAGGGTGGGGCCAACTATACGATACACTAAACAATTAGGCGATTTCGTTGAGCTCCCTTAACAAAACATTTTATATTGGGAATTTATGTGAATAAGAACATACTAACTACGCAATAGACTGGATGAGCCAAAATTCAGGTCATTTTGGACTGACATTGGCCATTTGGTGCACAATTAATCCGAAATCAGTTGAAGATACAAGGTAAGATAAAAAAACTTCAAAAAAGTCAAATGTCAAAATTTTTACTTTTTTAATTTTATTGAATTAAAGCAAAAAATCGGAAAAAGCATTATATTTCAGAATTAGTTTAGATTTGTTCGAATTGGTCACCTTTGGCACGAATTATGGCGCTCAAACGGCCAATGAAACCGTCACACGCTGCCCGAATGTTGCTCTGCGGTATTTTGGCCCCATCCCAGCGAAGCGCTTGCTTGAGGTAATCGACACTTTGGTATTTTTTAGTGTCAACCTTGCTTTCAAAAATACTCCAGACACAATAGTCCAACGGATTGGTATCCGGAGATTTTGCTGGCCACTGAGCG
The DNA here is from genome assembly GCF_030504385.1 of Musca domestica. NCBI lineage: Eukaryota > Metazoa > Arthropoda > Insecta > Diptera > Muscidae > Musca > Musca domestica. Next base: position 27,458,902 of record NW_026712249.1, on the reverse strand, counting down.
CTGGAAATAAAACGAGGAACCTCATTTTTTAAACATTCTTGGGTGGTGCGTGCTGAGTGCGATGGTGCTGAGTCCTGTTGGAATGTCCAAGGTCTGCGGACAAAATGTTTGCATTCCCAAGGCTTTAATACACACTGCAGAATATTTTTTGGGCGATAATATTCGGTACTTAGTCTGATGCCACGGTCGATTAATATGAGCGGATAGTGGCGGCCCACACCAACACCATGATCGGCGCTTGAGTTCTGGTGGTCAACCGAAGGTGCACATTTTCAGCTGATCTCTTTGGCAAGTAAATACGATCATTTTGTTTGTTTACAGACTGCTGGACAAGGAATGTTTCCCATCGGAGAAAACCAAATTCGGTAGTTCACCACTTTCGGCCAAACGAAGCAACTCTTCAGCTCTTTTGAGTCTATTTTCTTTCTGTTGCGGTATAAGTTCTTGCACTCACGAGCTCAGTTTTCAATATTTGCCGAATGGAAATTTGCGATAAATTCAGCTCACGAGCCATTTTTCGGCCACTGCTACGCGGGTTTCGATGAAGTCGCTACTTTACTTTTCGCACCGTTTTCTTACGCCCACTTCCTTGACGTCGGGCTACGCTACCAGTATCACTATTTGTTGGGAGTATCATATAAAGGTCGTAAGCATCGTCCGATCTTCACGATACTTTGCAAGGTGGTAGGGTTAGAATCAGAATAGAAGTCTATTGTTTTGGAGGATGTTCACAATATATTTGGTTTTTAAAATGGACCAAAACCCTAAAAATTGTATACATTTTGCAATCACTCTACAATTCTGAATAAAGGACCAATTGACGTAGATTTTTTATAAGGTTAGAGTTTAGGACAGCGCTAAAGCCTAGCACTTTGAATGGCCATCGGATAATATTTAACTGGTGCAATAGGTGCGATAGTGCGATAATTCGAAAAGAGGGGCAGTTAGGTTCAACATTTGCTTTTTTTATGTAGTAGATATGGGAATGTTCTAGTCAAAAGGATTTCAAATTTTAGTGTTGTGGGGAACCAAATGGCCGGCCCTTGATTAGTTGTAACAGGCTCTGCTACGGCAACGCCTCTCAATTTTTGCACAAATTATTTTTCCTATTGAATTTTGTTCAAATATTTGATGTAAAGTTCCAAAAACGCTTCAATAATAACTAACCTACGTTTGGCTTATCAAAAAATTACGACGTCATTCAACATGGTCAAACATCATTTCATAGTAGAATGAATTAAACCACAATATTTTTACCATTTCGTTCGTGCATTCCTCTTCTGGTTCATTGATCTGATTAAGATTTTCTTTATTACATTCCCACATTAAAAGCAAACACAAGAAATTATATCATAAACAATTCATCATCATCATCATCATGTCCGTATGTACGTACGCACAATCATTATTTTCACTTCTATTCGAATCATTCTTTGTACAAGTCATGAACTGCAAGCGAAAGTGATGTTTTTTTTCCGTACGCCGCAGAGAGTTTAAAATGTCAGCAGCAATAAGGAATTCCTGGCATATTTACAAAACACCAACAACATTCAACTCGACACCACATCTCAAAGACTGAGCCAAAAAAATAAAAACAAAAAAAAAACATGGCATGCTGTTCTCCATTTTCTCGCTGGCTGCATCATCGTCATGCCACTCGGTGGGCTTTGTTGGATAATTTCTTCGCATCGGTAGGCTTTCTTCTTTTGTCTCTTTGTGGGGTCTTTTTTCTATTCCCCTGGCCGTCTTCTAGAAGAAATAATTTTTGTTTTGGTTTTATTCCTCTGCTTAATTTGTTAGTTGTAACAACAAGCAGTGAGTAGTGTCATACAATTCGTTGAAAATACACGCACACTCGTTTATACAACCGAACATTGATACCTAAGTGCTGCGTGCGTACATACATACATACGTACACAATTTCATGACATTTACATTAAGTGCAGAACATTCGAATAAACATGAATCTTTCATTTTAGCCGATAGATAAATCTAAATAACATTGGATATTTATCATCAGATGTGGGGACATTGGGCTGCAAATACATCGAACATGTTGTTTTCGATGCCGCAACATATGGTGACAGTGGGATGAGTTTTAGAAAACCATTTGAGAATAAAATTATTCATTATTTTAGGAGATATATACCTAGGGGTCTTCTTCGTATCGAAGAAGAAGAAGAAGGCCTAGGGGTCTTCTTGGTATAGATCCGTTGGGTTCTCTGTGTGGAAGAAGGCCTACGGGTCTTCTTCGTATGGAAGAAGGGCCAGAGGGGTCTTCTTCGTATAGAAGAAGGGTCAGAGGGGTCTTCTTCGTATAGAAGAAGGACCAGAGGGGTCTTCTTCGTATAGAAGAAGGGCCAGAGGGGTATTCTTCGTATAGAAGAAGAAGGGCCAGAGGGGTCTTCTTCGTATAGAAGAAGGGTCAGAGGGGTCTTCTTCGTATAGAAGAAGGGCCAGAGGGGTCTTCTTCGTATAGAAGAAGGGCCAGAGGGGTCTTCTTCGTATAGAAGAAGGGCCAGAGGGGTCTTCTTCGTATAGAAGAAGGGCCAGAGGGGTCTTCTTCGTATAGAAGAAGGGCCAGAGGGGTCTTCTTCGTATAGAAGAAGGGCCAGAGGGGTCTTCTTCGTATAGAAGAAGGGCCAGAGGGGTCTTCTGCGTATAGAAGAAGAGCCAGAGGAGTCTTCTACGTATAGAAGAAGGGCCAGAGGGGTCTTCTTCGTATAGAAGAAGGACCAGAGGGGTCTGCTTCGTATAGAAGAAGGGCCAGAGGGGTCTTCTTCGTATAGAAGAAGGGCCAGAGGGGTCTTCTACGTATAGAAGAAGAGCCAGAGGGGTCTTCTACGTATAGAAGAAGGGCCAGAGGGGTCTTCTTCGTATAGAAGAAGGGCCAGAGGGGTATTCTTCGTATAGAAGAAGGGCCAGAGGGGTATTCTTCGTATAGAAGAAGAAGGGCCAGAGGGGTCTTCTTCGTATAGAAGAAGGGTCAGAGGGGTCTTCTTCGTATAGAAGAAGGGCCAGAGGGGTCTTCTTCGTATAGAAGAAGGGCCAGAGGGGTCTTCTTCGTATAGAAGAAGGGCCAGAGGGGTCTTCTTCGTATAGAAGAAGGGCCAGAGGGGTCTTCTTCGTATAGAAGAAGGGCCAGAGGGGTCTTCTTCGTATAGAAGAAGGGCCAGAGGGGTCTTCTTCGTATAGAAGAAGGGCCAGAGGGGTCTTCTTCGTATAGAAGAAGGGCCAGAGGGGTCTTCTTCGTATAGAAGAAGGGCCAGAGGGGTTTTCTTCGTATAAAAGAGGTCCAACGGTCTTTACGCACATAAGAAGAGCAAGAGGGGAAAAAGGTCTTCTCGTATAGAACAAGACTAAGAATTACTCACATAATTGAGATTCTGCCATACACTTTTCCAAGAGCAGAAGTAGTATCTTCACATTTTACTTGTGCTCTTCGCCCAACCATTCCTTCCATTATTACATCATCGTTGGTTTGTCCCCCCAACAGTTTTTGGGATAGGATAACTCCTTTCCTCGCTAAGAGATTATCTAGGCTACATTGATGCCAAATAGGAACCAAAATAACCAGAAACAGGCATTCCGAATCTCCGCATCTAATGGAAATAAGTAAAGAATCTTTGATCAATCAGGACATAGCATATTTATTTCTATTGTGTAGACCGTCGCACTGCGAACTTAAAGCTTTATGTCTTCCCAGAGAGAAGAAGACATTTACGAACAGAATTTTTTAAATTTGCTTAACAAAGGGTGTACAAAAGTCATCCTGCCTCTTTTCACTTGCTAACAACGACTACAAATTCTCTATAAAATTAAAATTTTTTCTTCATTTTCTTTTCAGAATACCTGTTAAAGAGGCAAACAAGTAAGTCACATATTTAATTTTTGTAGATCGCTTTCGTTATAATTTTTAGTTAAACTACAAAAATTCATATAATTTGTTCATCCCACTAAAACTTAAAATTCATTAAAATACCCCACTGTTCTTGGCCAGCTGGATCCTACATTTAAATTGCCTTGTGAGAAGATGTAATGCACATTATTTGTTCTTGGGTACGAAACAAATACGCTTACTCATTTTATATCTGCAGGGCGGTTGAGGTGTACGGGGACAGTCAGGCGAATGGGCGCTTTCTTTACATAACACACATTTAGCATCTCTTCATTAGTTTTTAGAACAACAAGAAAAACATTAACAATAACATAGAGAAAATAAAACAAAGAAGAATAACAGAAAGAAAGAAAAACGGTCACATTGTCGTTTAACACACTTTGCATGATTGATGACAAATTGGGTTTAGCAGTGGTGGCAACAGAGTTGCCAAGAGGATCACAGATTATTGCATTATTTCATTTATTTTAATATTATTATATTATCTAACATTAAGAACATGAAGTTTCCAATTATAAAAATGGTGATAGAAATTATTTTTATTATAGGAAATATTTAAGATTACTTTTTTCTTAACTAGATTTATTATTAGCAAGATCATAAATATCGCAACGAATTATAGATTTTAGGCGTGTCCATCTTTTAAGAAGTTTTGCAATTAAAAGTATTTACCAAACACTCATTTGTCCTTCAAACAGTTCAATAGCTTTGGTCGAATTTAATTACCGTTAATATTAATAGCAAATGCCGAATTAAAATTCTCCAAAAAACCAAACAACAATATTGAAACTGCCCTAATTTGTTAAACATTGTGACATAATATTTGAACGGCATAATAACTGTGAAATGGGTAATCCAACTTGATCGAACTTTGATATAAAGTTCGAAGAGTTCGAATGTTCAAAGTTAAGGAAACGGGCGAGGCCGAATATTCACCACTATGCATATTTTGTAGAGACCCCGTACCAAAAAAAGTTACATTGGGAACTTGTGTGAAGCAGATCATACCAACTAGGAATTAAACAATACTGCTATATAGTCCATGATATGAATTCGATAAGGATTCTATTAAAAAAATATTTATTGAAGCAATAGGTATACCGGACAGACCAAATGGAAAAATTTGTTTGAAAATAAAAAAAAATCTATTCAATGTGGGCTGATATTAAACATATGGTGGACAATAGCCGTAAAATATAAAAATCGGAACCGATCTCCATAAACTTTGGCAGAGGTATTTTTGAGCTGTATCTGATGTCCGGCATCAAATATCATTGTTGTGGAATGCATATTACGTATGTTAGTGATCTAAAACCCAAAATCGGGTGAAACATATATATGGAAGCTATAGATATATCTGAACCGATTTTGAACAAATTTGAAGCACATATTTCTAGGATAAATTCAGTCGAAATTACCACAATTCACTTCATTTGGGCTGATATTAGCCATTTGTTACACAATAAACCTGATATCGGGTGAAGATATATATGGGAGCTATATTCAAATCTGATCCGATATCGATAAAATTTGAAAGATGTATTCTGGACTGGATCTGATACCTGCTACCAAATATCATTTTTGTGGAATACGAATATGAGGGACTTAAACACCAAATTGGATGAGAAATATATATGGGAGCTATAGCTATGTCTGAACCGATTTTCACCAAATTTGATGAAATTGCTTCTAGACTGGATTTAAACAAATATTCTTTGGAAAATTTCATCTCAATCGAATAATAAATGTGACCTGCATTTCATTCACAAAAATACATGGACAGACGTAGGAAGGGATGGACGGACAGGCGGTCTGACATGCATAAATCGACTCGGGAAGTGACTCTATGAAGATCCTGAAAAATAACTACTCCTTCCCAACGCTTCCTTCTCCATGTTACAAACAAATACACAAAGACATAAAACCCTTACCACTATGTGGTGTAGGGTATAAAAATACCAGCATTGTACTTTCTAAAGACCGTCAGAAAATATTTTTCAAAAATGCAAGTTTCTATCCAAATTGACTTTTTTAAAAAATCTTAAGCTGATATATTTAAATATCCATGTTTATACCTTTAATATACCGCCTTTTAAAAAAAATATTTTTTTTCTCTTGTTGTCTTTCGCAAGATATTACTAAAATGTCCTCGTTCCTATGAATATATATTTTAAAAATCTGCCACTGTTCGTGTTGTAGAACTTCCGAAATTCTTATTAAAAAGACTGTTGGCTGGTATGACAGTGACAAATCTGTGCATCCGGTGAGATAATAGACCATTACAAAATTTTCTTAAAAATCGAGTTTGTACCTCTGATAGGCTTTCAGAAAATATTTTACAAACTGACGTTTGTACTTCTAATAGTCCTCAGCAAATATTCCTCAAAAATCCGATGGAAAATATTTTTTAAAAATTAAATTACCGATAACTTATTTAAAAAATGCAAGTTTTTATCCAAATTGATCTTCATAATATATTCTTAATAATCCTTCAGATTTTAAAACTTAATTTTTACATCTTATACACATTCAGAAAGTGTTCTTAAAAAATCCTGTTCTCTTGTAGACCTTTACCAAATAATATTAACAAATCCCCGTTTATGCCTCTGATAGACCTTCGGAAAATCTTTTTAAAAATCTTTCACGAAATATTTTTAGAATTCCACTTTCAGAAAATCTAAAAAAATTAATCCATTATACCTTCTGAGAATATTCTTAAAAAGTAGTCGTTTTCACCTCTAATAGACTTTCAAAAAATATTTTCGAATAATACAAGTTTGCACCTCTAATAGACCTCCAGAAAATATCTTTAATAAAATTGTTATTTCTACTTCTAATAGACGTTTAGAAAATCTACTAAAAATCTCGAATGTCAATCTAATAAACCTTCAGAAAATATTTCCAAACAATACTCGTCTACAACCCAGAAAATATTTTCTATTCACTTAAGAATAACAAGTAAAAAAAAAACAGCTAAGTTCGGCCGGACGGAACTTTAAATACCCTCCACCAAATGAAAGATCGTGAAAATTTAAAAAAAAAAAAACGAAAAATACCTCTTAATTGAAAATAAAATAAAATAAATAAATAAAATAAAAAATTATGAAAATACGGAGTATCGGGAGGGGGCTATACGAAGACGTGGACCTGCATACGAAATTTTTTGCAATACGTTGTAGTATCCGTTAAGATTACCAAAATACCGTCTATCGGGAGGTACCGTTATATGGGGGTTATACGAAGACGTGGACCTGCATACAAAAGTTTTTGTCATAGGCTGCAGTACCCATTACGAACTTTAAAAACGAAATTTGAAACGATTCCGGTGAATAATGTTGCTCAAATCATCAAAATACCGACTATCGGGAGGTACCGATATACGGGGGCTATACGAAAACTTGGACCGACATGGCCCATTTACGAACTTAACCTGCCGCTGGTAAATTATGCATGTATGCTACATTTTAGCCAAACAACAAACAGGCGGACAGTCTTAAAATTTTACTCTGATCCAGAATATATATACTTTGTCTATAATGAATATTTCGAGGAGTTACAAATGGAATGACAAAACTAATATACCCTCCATAGAATGGTGGAGGGAATAAAAATCCTTCAGCTAATATTTTTAAAAATACACATTTGTGCCTCCAATATCCCTTCAGAACCTTAAAAACCCATGCCTATCCGAATATACCTTGAGAAAATATTTCTAACAGTCCACATTTATCTCGTTCTGTGCCTTCAGCAAATATTCCTAAAACACTTCACTTTTGTATCTCAAATACCCCTTGAGAATATATTTTTAAAAATCCAAATCTTTTGTAATCGCTCATGGCAACTCTGCATCCGACTGGCAACCCATACAAATTCATTGCTAGTCATTTCCATACAATGATTGGAAATTACATGTTGTCGGCAAAATTTCTTCTTCTACGACTTACATATGCTCACTCACTAACCACTTGCAGGCCGGGCACTCTCGCTGTGACATGCCTGCAACTGTGCTAACTCATTGTGTGTGGCGGTCGGTCGGTCGGTCACTCTCACTTGCTATGTGGCGGCGGCCAACAATATTATGCGTTAAGATATCGGCCGGCTTTAGTTGCATAGAAAGTGAAATGAAATTAATTGAAATGCTGTGTCGGTGTCTGGTTTTTCTGTTGTCGTTGTCGGTTTCGACGACGTAGCCGCATTTCGATATCGAACATTGCAGCTGACAAAGTATGTTTGAACATACATGCATGCATGCATACATTTTTTGTTTTTTGTTACTTCTGTTAAGAAATCTTTTCTCACCCGCAACACAGTCCCATGGCATACAAGCGTCGAATTGTGTTAAGTGAGGTTAAAATGAATTCAACTTCGATGCCGCAATGTCTCTCCAGCAGCCGACAATGCCACGGTACAATGCAACAAAATGGCGTAAATAACAATTAGAACAACAGCATTCTTGTTGTTATTATTAAAGATTCTATGCCCGACTGGCCCCACTTCAACAAGTGTTGGGTCAGGTCATGTGGGGGAATATTCTTTACGGACAATTTATCATAAATTCTTCCTTTCGGTTTGTTTTGTGAGATGCTCTGATGATGACTCAACATCGAGTAGGACACAAAAAGAAAAACAAAAAACAACCATTTGTTTGGGTGCCTTCAATGTTTCTCTTTGTGTTGTGACAAATTTCAAATGTCTTTGATATGAAATTTGTTGAGAACATGTCATGTAAAACAGGTGTTTGTAAAACATTTGACATATTCAGGATGTCATAAAGTTTTCCGTTTACTATGTGGCAACAATGTTCCTCAGCTATGGGTCAAATGTGTGCGCAAGAGGTTGTAATGTTTTGAATGGGTGTTGAAAAATGTGATTACATGAAGGGCATGAGTGTTAGCAAGGGCTAAAGTGCATAATTTATACCCTACAACACGATATGGGGCATAGTAAATATACATTTTTTAAAATTATGTTTTTTAGTTGGAGAAGAACATAAATTTCAGAAAATATTTTTAAAAAAAATCACGTTTACGCTTAACATATCTTCATGAAATATTCTTAAAAATCGAGTGTGTACCACCAGTAGGTTTCAGAAAATATTGTTAAAAGGTAAACTATTGATCCTTTCATAATATCCTAATAAACCAAAAAATTTCGTTTTGTAACTCTAATAGGCTCTCAGAAAATATTTTTTGAAATCCACATTTGTTTTTCCAATAAATCTACTACCTCAAATAGACCAGCAGACAAAATTTACAAAAAGTTATATTTTGTGCCCGTAAAAGACATTCAGAAAATATCCTTAAAAAATCATAATTTTGTAACCCCAATGGACATTCAGAAATTAGTTTTTCAAAACCTATTGTAGACCTTCAGAAAATATTTTAAAAAATCAACATTAATGCCGCGGATAGACTTCAGAAAATTGTCTTAAAATTCCATAAGAAATGTTTATAAAAATCTACATTTCTATCTCTAAAAGACCTTCAGAAAATATTATTATACCCTCAGGCATATGGCTAGAGAGGGTATATATCATTTGATACGGTCAAAACGTCTCTCATTGGAATAACTGTTTTAGATCCTAGGTCTCTTTGAGTAAAATCCGTTTCAGGACATTTGAAGTCGATCTAGCGATGTCCGTCCGTCCTTATGTCTGTCTGGTGCGCACGATATCCGATTTGATCTAAACTTGGTATCGTAATATTATTGTCTGACTTAGATCGTGTTTTGAGGTGGACAATTTCGGTCCACTCCTTCTGATACGTCCTCCCCCAACAAAAGAAGAAATTTTCATCTATGTTCGGCCGGGTTGAACTTTTATAACCCTCCATCATTTGGAAGAAACTTGAAAATTTTCCAAAAAAAAAAAAAAAAAAAAAAAAACTGATGAGGATTGGTTGCTCCTTCCGAAACCTAGGTATTCCCTGCCTTACCCCCTGATTACCATCGTTCTCCACTAATAAACAAACGTTGTTTTTATAAAAACAACAATAAAGGGATAAAGTCTGAAACTACCACTTAAATGAAAACCGTTATATGGGGACTATACGAAGACTTGGACCTGTACACGAAATTTTTAGTCAGGTTGTAATGCCTATTACGAACTTCAAATACAAAATTTGTTACAACTACGGTGAATAATGTCACGAGTATCGGGAGGTACCGTCGTATGGGGGCTATACGAAGACCAATACCTGCATACGAAATTTTTGCCCATAGGTTGTAGTAACCATTACGAACTTCAAATACGAAATTCGAAATAATTCCGGTAAATAGTGTCGCTAAAATCATCAAAATTTGGTGGGGGGTACCGTGTATGGGGGCTATACAAAGACGTGATCTGCATACGAATTTTGTTACCCTAGGTTGTAGTATCCATCAAGATCTTCCAATATGAAATTTGAAAAGATTGCGGTGAATAATCTTGCTGAAATCATCAAAATACCGAACATCGGGAGGTACCGTTATATGGGTGCTATAGGAAAACGTGGACCTGCATACAAAAAATATTGTCAAAGGTTGTGGTACCTATTACAAACTTCAAATACGAAGTTTGAAATAATTCCGGTAAATAGTGTCGCTAAAATCATGAGAATACCAAATATCGGGGGGTACCGTCATATGTGGGCTATACGAATACGTGGACCTGCATACGAATTTTTTTGCCCTAGGTTGTAGAATCCATTAAGATCTTCCAATACGAAATTTGAAAAGATTGCGGTGAATAATGTTGCTGAAATCATAAAAATACCGAATATCGGGAGGTACCGTTATATGGGTGCTATACGACAACGTAGACCGGCATGGTCCATTTACGAACTTAATCTGCCTACTGGTGAACTATGCCTGCATGAAAAATGTAAGCCTTTTATTTCAATTCGTTCGAAAGATAGCGTGATTACAACAGACCTCGCTAGATCGTCTTAGATTTTCACGCTGATCCAGAATATATATACTTTGTAGGGTCTATTATGAACATTTAGAGGAGTTACAAACGGAATAACAAAGCTAATATATCCTGCATGGAGTGGTGGTGGGTTTAAAAATTACTGCACAGAAAAAGAAATAATGATCCTATTTTTCTCCAACTTTTCAAATCCTAAAATTTGCATCAGTGCTATGTAAGGTGCTATGGACAATATCGGTCCACTCAATCGAGTACCTCCCACACAAGGGATTAACATTTTGAATAACTCTAATAAAATGTGACAAAAGAGCCCGATTATCTTCAAATTACACACATCACAACATTTTTATCAACCCGAGGTCTGGTGTGAAGATTGGATATATTAAATTACTCATCTTTGGTACCTCCTCCACAAAGAGTCAACATTTTTAATGAAGCCGATAAAACGAGAAATTACATTGCATTCCATTCAGACTTGGTACATCTCTATATTTCCATCAACACAAGATCTGTTATAAAAATTGTAGAGATAGGATTATTCCTACTGGCACCTCCTCCACAAAGGGTCAATATCTTGAATAACCAAAACGAGCATAAAATCCGAAATAAACATCGGGTTCTCCTCAAATTTTACACATCTCATTATTTCTACTAGCACAGATCTATTGTGAAGATGGGATATATCGCCGAATGCCTTATGGTACCTCCCCCACAAAGGGTTCAAAATTTTGAAAATAATAGACTAAATAAGTAAATAAACGCACATAAAACTCCCCACTCTCTTCAAATTTCACTCATCCAAAAATTTTTGCTAACGCAAGATCTGTTGTGAAGATAATAAATATCTGCCAACCCCTTCTGGTACCTCACCCACAAAGGGTCATAATTTTCATTATTTCATAATTTTGATTTCAATATTTTTTAAAAATTATCACTTATCTCATATAAAGTGATGGAAGTAAGCCATATAGTCCAAACCTGGCACGTCACAATATTTATATCATATTTATTTAGTTCCAATACGAAGTGGACAATATTGGTCAACTCCTTCGGAACCCACTCCATAGAAGGCCAACAGTTTGATTAATCATAACAGAAGTCAAAATATATTTAAATAATCGTATACTGGGTGAGGGTACACATCTTTCGGCAAAATCGACTGATTCTTTATACCCTACACCACAAGGTGGTCAGGGTATTATGTCTTTGTGCATTTGTTTGTAACAGGCAGAAGGAAACGAGATAGATCCATAGTTCCTTTTGATGATCTGCATAGAATCACATTCTGAGTCGATTTATGCATGTCCGTCCGTCCGTCTGTCCATGTATTTTTGTAAACAAAGTACAGGTCGCATTTATTGCCCGATCCAGATGAAATTTTGCACAAATCGTTTGTTTGACCCAAGGACGAACCCTATTGTAATTGGAAATAATCGGTCAAAATTTAGATATAGTTCCCATATATATCTTCGTCCGATTTGTCTTTTATTGTGCACCAAACGTGTATTATCAGCCCGAATTGTATGGAATTTTGCATATACACCCAAATTAGGCCTGAAAATAAGTATGCCAAATTTGATTGAAATCGGTTCTGATATAGCTATAGCTCCCATATATATTGTTCATACGATTTGTTATTTTTGTCCACCGCCGAACTCTCTGCAACAACAATATTTGGGGAAATGTATCAAATACAGCTCAGAAATACATATGCTAATTTTTTTCGAGATCGGTTCAGATTTGGATATAGCTCCCATATATAACTTTCCGATTTACCTTTTATTGTGCACCAAACGTCTAATATTTGTCCAAATGGGATGGAATTTGGCCCTTACGACCGAATTGAGTCTAGAAGCTAGTATGTCAAATTTGGTGAAGATCGGTTCAGATATAGCAATAGCTTCCATATATATTATTCATCCGATTTGTTATATTTGTTACCCACAACCGTAATATGCACTCCGTAACAACGATATTTAGGGAAATATATGAAATACAGCTCAGAAATATCTTTGCCAAATTTTATCGAGATCGGTTCAAATTTGGATATAGCTCCCATATATATCTTTATCCGATTTCAAATTAATTGTGCACCAAATGTGCAATACAATTCCGAATTTAAAAGATACAAATGCTTCGGCATATTTAGTCGTTTGAACTTTAAATTATAATTATAATCATAGCGTGTATGATTGAATTCACCCATAAAAACTTTCAATTGTTATGTGGAGCTCTTCAAATTAGCAAAGTGGTGTAGGGTATCATAAAGTCGACCCCGTCTGACTTTAAGACTTTCTTTACTGGTTTTAACTTTTTACTATTTCTTTGGATATTAGGAAAGGTAGGTGTGGGCCGATATTACCATGATGGCCCTATAAACATATTCATCAAGATGTCTTTAAGTGTGATAATCTTCACGTAGAAGAAAATCAATAATTAAATGAATCACTAGATGCTGGTTTTGCAATGAAATTCCGATCTTTAGTAGGTTTGAGGATTTTTATCGGTATATACGTACGAGTATTTGTAGTGTAACTTTCTAATAAAATTCCATTATCTAAAAATTGCCTTCAATAAATTTTAAACAAATGTAGGATTCTTAAATGTCCTACAAATATACAACCATAATATCTCTTATTGTACAACATTTGTTCATTGTGCCCTCATTTCCCATGAAATTCTTGGAATCTCCTGTTTTTTTTTCTAATGCTGCTTCGTATTATTATCGTATTTCCGGAGTATTATTTTATTTTGTTGATTTATATTTATTCTATATTTGTTGTCTTTTGATATTTGCACACAAGAATATATGAATTTAAACATTACCTGGGGATATTTTATCCTTGATATTTTCTTCAATAGATACGGGATGGGGTGAAACGACAGCATGTACTTGGAAGCAATCAACGACATTTTCGATTTTTATACAATAAAAAAGAAATAACACAATATTTTCTGTTTATTTAAAATATAAAATGAAAACGTTGGCCAAATGGTGCTATTAAGTTCTCCTTTTCCATTTGGCCAAGAACGAGATGACTGTGTGTGGATATTTATTGGCAAAAAATTAAATGAAAACACTTTCGGTTTATTTCTCAGATATCAATATTATTTTTTTTTTGTTGGGCAAGTCTCCTTGATTTCATATTTCGTTTTCATGAACAGGCAAACAATTAAATGGATAATTTTTTTCCATTAATTTATGCTTGCAAGTCTGCGATTCAGATACAGTGGTACAAAATTTTTGGATATTGGCAAGTAACTGAAAAATTTGTGGGAATTAGAACAAATATTTTCTGTAGACGAAACCCTACGGAGATAACAGTCCAAAATTTTATTCAGATGGGTAGGAATTTCAAAGTGTGGGTAATGGTTCTTCAACATTTCTGTACAATAGGTTAGTTGAGGTTAAGGATTAAGGCTTTTTATAGAAATATTTTCACTGTGTGTGGGGAAGTACCTAAGGGATAAGGCCGATACGGACTTGGCTTGAGATGTTGAAAAAACAACTTAAAAAGTATCAGGCGGTTTTACCTACAGATGTACAGGTGGTGGCCATTTTGCGTTGGAAATGATGCGCGCAACCTCATTTTACAATCATTCTTGGATGGCGCATGCTGAGTCATGTTGGAATGTCCAAGGTCTGCGTACCCAAGGCTTTAATAATTCGACATTTATTCTGATGCCACGGTCGATTAATACGAGCGGAGGGCGACCATCGACTGTTATGCCGGCCCACACCATCACCATGACCGACGCTTGAGTTCTGGTGGCCAACCGAAGGTGCACATTTTCAGCTGACCTCTGTGACAAGCAAACATGATCGTTTTGTTTGTTTACAAACTGCTGGACAACGAATGTTTTCTCATTGGAGAAAACCAAATTCGGCAGTTCACCACTTTCTTCCAAACGAAGCAACTTTTTAGCTCTTTTGAGTCTATTTTCCTTGTGTTGCAGTGTAAGTTCTTGCAGTTTTTGGAATTTCAATGGCTTTACCCCGAGCTCATTTTCAATATTTGCCGAACTGAATATTGTGATATGTTCAGCTCACGAGCCATTTTTCGGCCACTGCGACGCGGGTTTCGATCAAGTCGCTTCTTTACTTTTCGAACCATTTCTGCTGATGTTCCTGTTTTCTTCCGTCCACTTCCTTGACGTAGGGCTACGCTACCAAGTATCACAGTAACGAGCGATGATACGAGACGCAAAATATTCATTCACATTTAAATGCTGGAGTTCTCTAACCATTGCTATTTGTGGTCTTCCAACCAAATATAAAAATCAAACTATCACGCTTGAATTCCATCACGAATAATTTTATTCCGGAAAATTCACACCAAAATGCTTTTCTACGCTTGTAAATAATAAATGAGCTGTCACTGGAATAATTTGAACAGCTGTCGGACGAGTGGCTTAGAAATGACAGCAGTCTGAAGTTGGTTGAATTTTTTTTGTACAAGATGTACAGGATGTATTTTGGAAAGCAAGGTCAGCACTAGAAAATACCAAAGTGTCGATCACCTCAAGCAAGCGCTTCGCCGGGAATAGGCCAGAATACCGCAGAGCAACATTAGGGCAGCGTGTAACGGTTTCATTGGCCATTTGAAAGCCATAATTCGTGCCAAAGGTGACCAATTCGAAAAAATCTAAACTTACTCTAAAATTTGATGCTACTTCCTATATTTTTGCTTTCAACTCAAGCGCCAGCCATGATGATGGTTTGGGCCGCCATAACAGCCGATGGTCTCTCTCCGCTCATATTAATCAACCGTGTTATCAAAATAAATGACGAATATTATCTCGAAAATATTCTGGAGGGTGTATTAAAGCCTTGGGCACGCAAACATTTTGGCCGCTGACATTGGATATTCCAATAGGACTCAGCACGCGCCACCCAAGAACGGTTACAAAATGTGGTTCCCCGCTTCATTTCCAGCGCACAATGGTCACCAAAATCTCCGGATACCAATCCGTCTATTATGTCTGGAGTATTGTGGAAAGCGAGGTTGTCACTAAAAAATACCAAAATGTCGACCACCTCAAGCAAGCGCTTCGGTGACGGTTTGATTGGCCGTTTGAAGGCCATAATTCGTGCCAAGGGTGACAAATTCGAACAAATCTAAACGTATTCTAAACTTTGATGTTATATTCGAGATTTTTTGCTTTCATTCAATAAAATTTAAAAAAATAATAACAATAATAAAAATTTTGGTGCTTGACTTTGTTGCACTTTTTTATCTCATATGGCTAAGGGTATAAAAATATTACCTTGTACCATATTTGGAATAAACCGGATACTACCTTCGAAGCAGAAGAATGAGCGGCTCTTCTGCACGTGTATAGTGGAAAGCTTTGGCACCTACGTGAATCTTTCTGCCAACATTCTTCCTCAGTAATGCGTTTTCATATTATTGTCATATTCCATAGACTCTGAAAACCAGTGTACCCTAATATTTTCCCCAAATTATTATGGCATTCAAATAAATTTTAAACATTCTTGATTTCAATATTTTTTTATTTTTCTACGATAATTTGAAGATATTGCGTTCTAAAAAAATTTCTCTCCAATCGATTGATTTTATTGAACTGACTGATTCACACACAAGGCAATGCAAAAATTATTCAATTTATATTTATTTAGTTCTTCAGCCCATACGCCGGCTATTAAACGACTTGTATGAGACTCCTGGCAAAACGAAAATAGAAAATTTTTCTTCTTTCATTTTTATTTTGAAAATTCTAATTTCATTTAAATACTTGCTCACTCACATTCATCATTCGATTACATTTCCAAGAATTGATGAATTCTTTTTTCCTTGGGAGGGATCCAGTCTAATGTGAATATTTGTATTTATTCAATACGTTTTTTTCCTCTACTTGGCTGGAGAAGGGGAAGTTGAATGCAAACGAATGAGCGTTTTTTTTTCTTCTTCCCGCACAGCCAGACGAAGGTTTCGCATATCAATGTAATAGGCTGTAAGGCAAATATAATGAAATATGAATGTAATTCGGTTTTTTTTTTTGATTGGTTTCTTTTGGGAAAATTTCTTTGATGTGTAAAAGTTAATATTTTTGTTTTTGGGAGGAAGGTAGGATTTTTTTACGTTCCTGTGAAATTTATAAATATTTTTGTTGTTGTTGTTGCAAAGTGAAACATCGATTCCTGATATTTTTGAATTATTCGCATTCGTTTTTTGGAAATGTTTTATTCTGTTAATAATTACAATATTACATGTTGGCATAGGTTATTCTATGATGGGAATGGAAAGAGAAGGTAAAGAAAATTATTTCTCTAAATTTGTAGATATATAATAATTTGTAAATAAATAAATATAATATGATGCTGTTGGTATGATTTGTATACCCTACACCACATAGCGGTAAGGGTATTACGTCTTTGTGCATTTGTTTGTAATATGGAAAAGAAAGCGAAATAGACCCATAATTACTTTCCAGGATAATCATTGAATCATTTTCTGAGTCGCATGTCAGTCCGTCCGTCCATGTATTCTTGTGAAAAAAATACAGGTTGCATTTATTATCCGATTGAGATGAAATTTTGCAAACTATATTCGTTTGGCCCAAAGACGAACCCTATTGAAATCGGTTCAAATTTAGATATGGCTCCCATATATATCTCCAACCGATTTCGCGTAAAATGTGCACCAAATGGCCAATATAAGTCCTAATAACCTGAATTTTGGTACATCCCACCGAATTCAGTCTATAAGCAATTACATCAAATTTTGGCAAAATCGGTTCAAATATAGCTATAGCTCCCATATATTTGTTTCATCCGATTTGGGATTTTATGTCACTTACTTGCGTAATATACATTCCACAAGAAGGATATTTGGTAGCGGACATCAGATACTGCTCAAAAATACCTCAGCCAAATGTAATCGAGATCGGTTCTAGTAACGATATAGCTCCCGTATATATTTTTATCCCATATCAGATTTATTGTGGACCAAAAGGCTAGTATCAGCCCAAATGGACTGAATTTTGGCAACGCGTAATGATCTTTGGTACCAAATATCATATACAGCTCTGAAATAAGTGTATCAAACTTTGTCAAAATCGGTTCAGATTTGGATATATCTCCCATATACAGGGTGAGATGAAACGACTGCAACCAACTTCAGAATGCTGTCATTTCTAAGCAACTTATTCGACAATTGTTAAAATTATTCCAGTGACAGCTCATTATATTGTTTACAAGCGTACAAAAGCATTTTGGTGAGAATTTTCCAGAAATAAAGTTATTCGTGGTGGAATTCAAACGTGATAGTGTGATTTCTTTATATTTGGCTGGAAAACCACAAGTGGCTATAGTTGGAGCTCTACAGCATTTAAATGTGAATAGATTTTTTGTGTCTCGTACCATTGCTCGTTACCGTAGCATTACTGTTAGCATAGCCCGACTTCAAGGAAGTGGATGGAAAAAACAGCAAAATCAGCAGAAATGGTTGAAAAAGTAAAGAAGCGACTTGATCGAAACCCACATCGCAGTGGCCGAAAAATGGCTCGTGAGCTGAACGTATCGCAATATTCCATTCGGCAAATGTTGAAAAATGAGCTCGGGGTAAAGCTATTGAAATTCCAAACAGTGCAAGAACCGCAACAGAAAGAAAATAGACTCGAAAGAGCTAAAGAGTTGCTTCGCTTGGCCGAAAGTGGTGGTTTTCTCTGATGAGAAAACATTCGTTGTCCAGCAGTATGTAAAAAAAAAAAAAAAAAAAAAAAAAATATCGTGTTTACTTGCCAAAGAGGTCAGGTCGGCTGAAAATGTGCACCTTCGGTTGGTCACTAGAACTCAAGCGCCGGCCTTGGCGATGGTGTGGGCCGCCATAACAGCCGGTGGTCGCTCTCCGCTCGTATGAATCCACCCGAAATTATTCGGTAGGATTATTAAAGCCTTGGCACCCAAACATTTTGGCCGCAGACCTTGGACATTCCAACAGGACTCAGCGCCATCGGACTCAGCACGCACTACCCAAGAATGGTTACAAAATAAGGTTCCTCACTTCATTTCCAGCGGACAATGGCCACCAAAATCTTCGCATACCAATCCGTTTGACTATTGTGTCTGGAGCATTTTGGAAAGCAAGGTTGGCACTAAAAAATACCAAAGTGTCGATCACTTCAAGCAAGCGCTTCACCGGGAATGGGCTAAAATACCGCAGAGCAACATTCGGGCATTGGCCATTTGAAGGCCGTAATTCGTGCCAAACGTGACCAATTCGAACAAATCTAAACATGCTCTAAAATTTGATGCTATTTCCGACATTTTTTTGCTTTTATTCAATAAAATTAAAAAAAAAATGTAAAAATTATGGCGTTTGACTTTATCTTACCCTGTATAGTCGATCCCGCCCGACTTTTGACCTTTCTTTACTTTTTTTTTTTTTTTTTTTTTGAGAATTCGAGTGAATCTTCGGCTGCGTGACACGTATCGTCCTTTTGAAACCAAATATAGCCAATATCCTTCTCTTAAATATTTGAGAAGACAAATTCGTTTAACATGGCCCGATAATGTAATGACCACTGCCTGCTCATTTTCACAGAAAAAATTATCCACTGTACCAATATCCACACCAAACGGTGACACGTTTTGGGTGCATCGGCTTTTCAATGTGAAAATGTTGCTTCTCTTCTTCCATATTTCTTAGTGTTGTCCAGGGCATATTTGTGCAGCGGAGAATAAAATCTTTCAAATCAGACATAGGCTAAGTTTTACCATTCACTAAACAAGCTCTATTTAAAAAAAAAAAAAAACAAGTAAAAAACAAGAAAAAAAAACAAGTTGAAAAGCAGTAAGTTCGGCCGGGCCAAACTTTGAATACCCGCCACCATTTGGAACGAATTTTAACATTTTCAAAAAATAAAATCCTTAAAAAATTCAGTTTAAATTTTTAAAATACCGAATATAGCCGTTTTATTGTGGTCTATACGACGTGGACCTACATAGGCATTGTTTGACATAACCCATTACCATATTCAAATTCGAAAACTTGAAATAAACGGTGAATATCATCAAAATATCGTATATAGGGAGGTATCGTTGTATCGGAGTTGTACGAAGATCTGGACCAGCATATACAATTTTCTGTCATAGGCTGTAGGATCCATTACGAAGTTCAAATGGGTATTGCACCTAAACTCGTAAAAATACCGAACTGAACCGGTACTGATACATATATAGAGCTTATACGAAGATCTGGACCTGCATAGATAATTTTCTGTCACAGGCTGTAGTATCCATCACGAACTTCAAATACCAAGAATTCCGGTTAATAATGTCGCTAAAATCATCAAAATACCGAATATCGGGAAGTACCGTTATATGGGGGCTATATGAAGACGTGGACCTGCACAGACAATTTTCTGTCTTAGGCTGTAGTATCCATTTCGAACTTCAAATACCAAATTTAAAACAATTCCGGTGAATAATGTCGCTAAAATCATCAAAATACTGAATATCGTAAGGTACCGTTATGTGGGGGCTATACGAAGACGTGGACCTACATGGCCCATTTACGAACTTTACCTGCTTACTGGAAAAATAAATATGTGTTCAAAATGTTAGGCTTCTATCTCAATTCGTTCGAAAGATAGCGTGATTACAACAGACAGACGGGTATGGCTAAATCGACTTAGAATTTTACGCTGATCAAGAATATACTTGGTTGGGTCTGACATGAGTATTTCGAGGAGTTACCAACGGAATGACAAAGTTAATATACCCTCCATAGTATAGTGGAGGGTATAAAAAAGAAGGTAAGTTCGGCCATCAGAAATTTTTGTAGGATCTTGAAAATTATCAATTATCAAAATACCACTTAAAAGAAAACCCTTATATGCAAGCTGAAGGAAGACGTGGACACGCATAAGTCATTTGTTATCATAGTACCGATTCCGAACTTCAAATACGAAATTTAAAACAATTCCGGTGTATAATGTTGCTAATATCATGAAAACACCGAATTTCGTGAGGTAACATTATATGGGGGATATATGATATCGTGGACCAACACAGATAATTCCTTTCAAAGAGGTAAGATATTCCGTAAGTGTGTGGATTTTGAGACAATTTCATTGACAAATGTGACTAAAATCATGAAAATGCCGAAGATCTGATGTACCGTTATATGAGGGCTATACGCTATCGCGGACCGATATAAACCATCTTCTGCAGGTATAAGAAAAACTTAGATTGCTAACCCACTACTTTGTTGGGAAAGTATAAAAATATTATTGTCCGACTATGACTCGTAGACCCCGAATCAGCAACCCTGGTTGAAAAAAAAAAAAAACAAATAATTTGATAGCCAAATGAGACTAAAGCCAAGAAACGAGGATTCTTTTTGCAAGTGTTTAGTCATACGAAAAAGTATTAAAGAATTATGAAAAATCCTTCCATATTTTCAACATCCTTGGATACCCAATTCCAATTGGCATTTATTATCCCGCAAATTTTGATAAATGATCATAGTTCTTTTAATGCAAAACAATGACTCAAGGGTTTTTGTTTTCTTCCCAACTTTTAGCAAATATTTCATATCTCCACCATTTAATTAGATACAGTCAATCATTTTCGACAGATGAAAAAATGTCACAAAAAAGTTAACCACAAAACACCATTCCTTTGTATGTAAATCAAATTAGATTTGTTGCGATGACATGATCTACAAATGTATTTTTTTCGTATTTCAAGGATATCCATAAATTATCACAATATGCGTTTTATTTACACATTCAACCATAAGCAAATTTATCCTTCTTCTCTCTGGAAAAACAACAAAACACGAACAGTGGCTGGCATACACATTCATCTTTATTTTCTGCATTTATGTATGAGCTGATTGTTGTGTTATGGCAACATCCAGAATCATGCCAGTAGAACTGATTCTAATGACATTTTATATTCCAGCTAGCTGGATGTCTGACTGGGTGGCTCGCTGGCTGGTTGGCTGACTGTCTAGCTAGCTGAATACAGATATATGTGTATTTTTTTGGGTGATATAGAGTACCATCATACATATGCAAGGATTTCCGATGTCAGTAGGTCTGAAACTGAAACAAACCAAAAAAATAAGCCCGAGCGAGAGACACACAACTCGATTCGATTGTTGTGTATGGTCAATATTTCATGTTATCGTTTCCTTGCACACCCCACAAAAAAGAAGCACTCCAACAAAATATCCGATGAATAAAAGGCATAAACAAAAACACTCCATCCACCCCCCCCGAAAAAAAATTCAGGAGCAGAACAACATGACAACATAACCAACAAACCCCAATGAACGAAAAAATAACAAAAAGTGTAAAGCGTGCATATCGACAACATCATATTTCTTCGGGTATTAACATGTCAATTGGTCTTAGTGGGTCGGTTGGTCTGCTTGTTTCGTTGCTGTTGATTTTGGTATTGGCTAGTTAGTATGTTTTGCAGCCAAGAAATTTGGTATTATCATGGCCCAGAATATATTCATGCATTGCTTTCGAAGATAAACAACAGATGCTTGAATAAGCTGAATTGCTTATTTAGGTTGAAAATCAAGACACGGGGGTAGGAACTTCTTAACAACGAACCGCAGTGCATTTGGAATCATTTGGTGGAAAGAATATATAAAGAGAGAGAGATATAGCTTTGCATTATTTAGGAATAATGATACTGGTGTGATAACATTTGCCACAATGCGATTCCAAATTCGAAAATGCCCACGTATTGACCAAAGCTATATCTTACGGCTAAGTCCGAGTTTTAGTGGTTTTGAGGGTCCTTACTGCAATTGTAATTTTAGTGGGAAGAAGATATTCTCGGAAAAATATTGTCCAGGGCCAGAATCCTACAAATTATATTTATTCTGGATCAGAGTAAACTTCTAAGTCGAATTAGCAAGTTCCGTCTGTCTGTCCAACTTTCGAAAGAATCCCGCTATCTTTCGAAAAAATTGGGATAGAAGTCTAAAGTTTGCACACATGTGAACTTCGTGGGCTATGTCGGCCCACGTTTCGAAAAAGCCCCCATGTTCGGGGTTTTGATGATTTTAGTGACATTATTTACCGGAATTGTATCAAATTTCGTATTGGAAGTTTGCAATGGGTACTATAGCTTATGACAAAAAATTAATTATGCAGGTCAAAATCGGTACTTATGGGGGTCAACATTTAAGCGGTATTTTTCTACGGAATTTTTTAATTTTCTTCCAAATAGTGGAGGGTATTAAGAAGTTTGGTCGGGACACACTTAGTTGCTTTGTAGCTTGTTTTAAACTCATTTCAGGCGCAATAATGGTCAATATCGGTCCACTCCTCCTTTGATAATAAATTTAATTTTTTATAACCATAATTTACAAAAATGCAAACGGATTCCCCATTTTTATCAAACCTTACCTTTATTTGGTTATTTATTATCTTGACCCTGTCTGAAAGAGGTTTCCGAAGAGACTGCCGTCATATCCGATCCTTACAACATATCTTGTGGTTATAGAAATGTTGGGTTGTGCAAAATTTTAAGACAATAGGCTATAATTTCACATGTTATAAGAGCTATCACAAATGTTAACCCTTTGTGGAAGACCTGGTCTAACACTGATAGAACCAAAAGGATTTGCAGGTTTTGAAAAAAAAATCAAAAGATAATTTTTTCTTCTATAAGCTAAATTATTTTTCTTTGATAAATTTAACAATTTGTGGGGGAGGTACCAGTCGAAGAAAACCGATATTACCCATCTCCGAACTCCATCCATGTTTGATAAAAAAAAACTACGATATACCAAGTTATGACAGAATTGGATACTCCCTTTCAGGGTTGTCGGGAGCACCAACCAGAATTTCCTCAAAAAGGACCTAGGTTCTAAATCTGTTATTTCCATGATGCAATTTTTGGTCCTATCCCCTGCCTGAGGATTTATGACTACTATGAATATAGTTTTATTTTGGGCAAAATTTTTCCATTGATCAAAGTTATAAGTCTTTGAATTCAAACCCCTGATACTAACACCTCCATTTAGAATAAAATCGGTTAGGAACGTGAACTTTGAAGATACGTTGTATGGAAGCTATACCGAAATAAATACTCTTATTGAATATTTGTAAGTAAGGAAGTCGAAGAATCCAAAGTAAAAAATTTCAATCAAATCGAGTGAAAAATATGGCCAAGACCTTGCGGCTCTACAATTGTATATGGGCTATACCAAAAGCAGTGGTTTCTGAGGTACTCCAAAGCTCTCTATCAAATTTAAAATCTCAAAGATTAAACCTGAGGAAATACAGGGTGAGATGAAAAAACTGCAACCAACTTCAGACTTTTGTCATTTCCAAGCCACTCGTTCCATAGCGGTTTAAATTATTACAATGACAGCTCATTATATTGTTCACAAGCGTACAAAAGCATTTTGGTGAGATTTTTCCAGAATATAAGTTATTTGTGATGGAATTCAAGCGTGATAGTGTGATTTCTTTGTATTTGGCTGGAAAACCACAAGTGGCTATCGTTAGAGCACTCCAGCATTAAAATGTGAATAAATCTTTTGTGTCTCGAACCATCGCTCGTTACCGTGATACTGATAGCGTAGCCCGACGTCAAGGTAGTGGACGAAAGAAAACAGCAACATCAGCAGAAATGGTTCGAAAAGTAAAGAAGAGACCGAAACCCGTATCACAGTGACCAAAAATTGGCTCGTGGGCTAAACATTGAAATTCCAAAAAGTGCAAGAACCTACACCGCAACAGAAAGAAAATATACTCAAAAGAGCTAAAGAGTTGCTTCGCTTGGCCGAAAGTGGTGAACTGCCGTATTTGGTTTTCTCCAATGAGAAACAAACAAACAGCTGAAAATGTGCACCTTCGGTTGGCCACCAGAACTCAAGCGCCGGCCATGGTAATGGTGTGGGCCGACATAACTGCCGGTGTTCGCTCTCCGCTCATATTAATCGACCGTGGCATCAGAATAAATGTAGAATATTATGGCGAAAATATTCTGGAGTGTGTAGTAAAGATTTGTATTCTTCGCGGTCAAACAAACAAAATCGAGGAGTTAAGACAACTATTCTTGTTTGTTACTGAGATGCATTTCGAAGCAGAAACAAAATCTATGTATAAAAAAATAATAATGTAATCCTACAATAATGATAACCAGAGGCTGCCGTCACCATATGATAAATGAATAAATATTTGCAACTCAAGGCCTTTAATCACCTCAAATCCCACCCTGATTCAAGGAAGTTTAAATATGAAGAATGCAATCCATTACCATTTCACAATGGTGTGAACTTTTTGTATAATTCCTTTATTTTTTTAAATTTTATTGCAGATAATGGAATATTTCTTTCATAAGAGAAGAGCACTCGAAAGTTGATGGAAAACAATTTAAACTGAACAAACAGTGCCGTTTGGTTTATTGGCTGTGGCAGCGGGACTGGCATGTTTTTTTTTCATTCATTTATTGTCACGACAATGCCACGAAATGTGAAGAACGATATTTGTTTTAATTAAAAAAGAAGCGTGAAGATCCAGCACGTAGTTCTGCAGCTCACACGCTCTTTTGTTCTGAATATACATTTAGTTAATTGTTTTTATAATGCCTATAAAATATTATTTAAAGCGGCTGCAAAATATTGAATTTCAAGGTTTAATTGTTGCCTCGGGCATCGGGCAATGTTAATGGATTTAAGTTGAAAACCAATCAAAATAAACAAAATAATGAACTTTTACATCGTTACGATGGGATTAGATTCTTTGTTTATCGTTTTTTGCTTTTTCTCTTATTTTTGGAGTTCCAAAAGAACCTTGACCCAGAAAATCAGAATAAACCAATGCCTTCATAACAGCAAACAAGCAAAACTCGCGATGTAAATATGTCTGTATGCCTTGATTATTTATTTTTATGTCTTCCCGTTTTGAAATAACAACTCCAAAACACGTTACCACTAACAAAGTTATAATTCTTATTTAATGGTTCAAAAAATGTTTGGTTATTGGCTAAATAAATCATAAATCAACTGTGAGAAAAAAAACGTAACGAAATGATTATGGAAATATTTATTTGCTTTTATAACACGCTAGTTAATGTTTATAGGATAAAATACACATTCACATATGTTTTTATGAATATACTCATATTTGGAAAGCAGTTTAGGATAGGTGCAACAATTATTTTATAGGGAAAAACAATGCTATATATTAGCAGGGAACACCAATTAGTCCAAACTTTGTATATAACAGTTTTTCTATCAAACCTAGGTCAAGCTCAAAGAAGAACTCCTTCTGGCACGATTCCCATCGGATAGTAAAAAATTTCAAAAATATAGGGTAAGTGTACCAGTAGTCGGCACTTTTAGGATTTTCGCGTTTTTAATCGCTCACTATTCTGAGTGTAACTTTTCAATTATTACAAAGTTAATTTATTCAGATTCGAAATTTTTTATAGTTTTTGCAATAATAAATAAAGTTTTAATAACTTTTTATTAAATTTCATAAATTTGTAGTTTTATTAAAACAATGCTTTTTTGCCAGTAGTCGGCACCACTTGCTAATTGTCGGTATGGCATGTTCCAACAGTCGGCATACCAATTTTTTTGTAAGAATAATTAATAATAATAATAAATTAATTCATTAAAATATAATATTTCTGTTTAGTTAAACTTATTCGACGTCTTTATTGTACTTTTCTTAAGAATATGGATTGTTGAGGATCTTCACAGACAAAAATTTAATTTTTATTAGAATAAATCATCTTTTATTAGCGAAATTGTACACAAAGATAGCTGACAATATAGTTGAAGTAAAACAAATACATTTGGTTATAATAGTTTCAGTTATTTGGGCTTAAAAATAAAAAGTGCCGACTACTGGGACAGGCCGAACTTATTCACACTTACCCTATGTACCTTAAATAAAGCGAATTTAGTATCCATTCGATTAAAACTTTGCACATTGTTTTATTTCTACCAGCTGCGGCGACGTAAACCATCTAAAGTTCTAAAATTTATATATAAAAGGTGAAATGAAAAAAACTGCAACCAACTTCGGCCTGCTCTCATTTCTAAGCCCCTCGTCCGACAGCTGTTCATATTATTCCAGTGACAGCACATTATATTGTTTACAAGCGGACAAAAGCATTTTGGTGAGAATTTTCCAGAAAAAAAGTTATTCGTGGTGGATTTCAAGCGGGAAAGTGTGATTTCTTTATATTTGGCCGGAAAACCACAATTGACTATCGCTAGAGCACTTCAGCATTTAAATGTGAATAAATCTTTTGTGTCTCCTACCATCGCTCATTACTGTGATACTGGTAGAATAGCCCGATGTCAAGGAAGTGGATGGAAGAAAACAGCAACATCAGCAGA
Organism: Musca domestica; assembly: GCF_030504385.1. Taxonomy (NCBI): domain Eukaryota; kingdom Metazoa; phylum Arthropoda; class Insecta; order Diptera; family Muscidae; genus Musca; species Musca domestica. Next base: position 27,431,742 of record NW_026712249.1, on the reverse strand, counting down.
AATGGTTCGAAAAGTAAAGAAGCGACTTGATCGAAAACCGCGTCGCAGTGGCCGAAAAATGGCTCGTGAGCTGAACATTTCGCAATATTCCATTCGGCAAATATTGGAAAACTAACCTCGGGGTAAAGCCATTGAAATTCCAAAAAGTACAAGAACTTACTCCGCAATAGAAGGAAAATAGACTCAAAAGAGCTAAAGAGTTGCTTCGCTTGGCCGAAAGTGGGGAACTGCCGAACTTGGGTTTTCGCCGATGAGAAAACATTCGTTGTCCAGCAGTTTGTAAACAAACAAAATGATCGTGTTGACTTGCCAAAGAGGGCAGCTAAAAATGTGCATCTTCGGTTGGCCACCAAAACTCAAGCGCCGACCATGATGGTGTGGGCCGCCATAACAGCCGATGGTCGCTCTCCGTTCGTATTAATCGACCGTTGCATGAGAATAAATGCCGAATATTATAGCGAAAATATTCTGGAGGGTGTATTAAAGCCTTGGGCATGTAAAAATTTTGGCCGCAGACCATGGACATTCCAACAGGACTCAGCACCATCTCACTCAGTAGCCGCCACCCAATAATGGTTACAGAATGAGGTTCCTCGCTTCATTTGCAGCGCACAATGGCCACCAAAATCTATACCAATCCGTTGGACTATTGTGTCTGGAGTATTTTGGAAAGCATGGTTGACACTTAAAAAATACCAAAGTGTCGATCACCTCAAGCAACCACTTCGCCGGTAATGGGTCAAAATATCGCAGAGCAACATTCGGGCAGCGTGTGACGGTTTCATTGGCCGTTTGAAGGCCATAATTCGTGCCAAAGGTGACCAATTCGAACAAATCTAAACTTATTCTAAAATTTGATGCTTTTTCCAATATTTTTGCTTTCGTTCAATAACATTAAAAAAAATTAACAAGTAAAAAAAGATTAAGTTCGTCTGGGCCGAACTTTTAATACCCTCCACCTTAAGGTAATGGACACATTAGAACCAATTATGACCCACAAATACCACTTTTTAGACATATTCGTGGGAAAATGTGGCAAAAATCATCAAATGCCGAATATCGGGAGGTACGGCTATATAAGGCTATATAAAAACGTGTTTCGCCAACGGAGCTAGAACCTATTATGACCAACTAATTTCAATTTTTAGACAAATCCGTGAAAAAAAAAATGTGACAAAAACCATAAAAATACCGAATATCTGGAGGAACCGTTGTATGGGGACTATACCAGAGCGTGGACCTATACATGCAATGTTTCGCCATCGGAGCTAGAACCCACTATGATCAAAAAATACCAATTTTTAGACAAATTCATGAAAAATGCTGCAAAAATCATCAAAATACCGAATGTCGGGAGGTATCGTTATATGGGGGATATACTTAAACCTGGACCTATACATGCAATGTTTCGCCACCGCAGCTAGAACCCACTACGACCAACAAATGCCAATTTTTAAACAAATCCATAAAAAAATGCGGCAAAAATCATCAAAATACCGAATATCGGGAGGTACCGTTATATGGGGACTATACAAAAGCGTGGACCGATATATGTCATTTTCAATACCAACCATCCCAGACACAATACTAATTACTCTGCTAAATACTGACGCTCTTCGTCAAATAATGTGGCCTATATCGAAATTTTAACAGACAGACGGACATCGTTAAATCGACTTAGAATTTTATGCTGATTATGAATATATATACATTATGGGGTCTACCACGAATATTTAAGGATGTTACAAACGGAATGACAAATTTAATATACCCTCCTTTCCAATGTATAAAAATATGGCGTTTGACGTTGTTGCAGTTTTTTTTATCTCACCCTGTATTTCTGCCGTTTTGGTAAGATTCAGATTCTTAATGTCTTCTGAGACCTATGGTGGAATTTTATGAAAAAATAATTTTGTAGGATATTTTAAATTGCTACGATTCCGTTAAAAAAATTGTTAACCATAAAGAGAAGAAAAAAGGATCAAAAGACCCCTTTGGTGACTCGTTTAAGGGTTTACATTTTGGCAAATTTTTTAACGGTATTCAGTAATATTGCTGCAAAAACTATGTACCTAAAGTACAAGGATTCCAATGAATTATAATTTGAAAATATCCGAATTTGTGGTAGAGCTGGGAATCTTCCCCCTCTATTTAGGTAACTCTCTGATGTAAACTTTCCATGTTGTTCCAATTGTCCACAGTGCAATTTCCGAGTATATTCTCTCATATCAACGGTACTGCAAACCACTTTTTGGTAGCTTTTGTATCCTTTAACCAAAATATTCAAAAACTATGTCATTCACGCCTTTATAAAACGCAAAAACTTCAGACTGTCAATCAGTTATCAACTTCACGTTCATTTTTTTGTACATATTTGCATAGATCAACACCCAAATATTTCAAGTATTAACCTATCTCAATTAAAAGTATAATAAACAAAATAGAACACGCCACATTTGCAGAAGATCACAAACACGGCTGTATTGCGTTGTTTAAAGTGGCTCGTGCCAACCATCCATCAATGCCTCCATTTGAGGCATTAGAAAATCAAAAACTGATTATGGCTAATCTTAAGTGTCGTGTGCGTGTGCTGCTTGGTGTTCTTTCCGTAAAGTAGCCGTCAAATGCTAGGCAAAAAAGCTTTTCATTTCTGGGAAAAGAAAAACACACATCCCCCGATTTATTCCTATTTCGCAATTTGAAGGGTCCAAATTGGTGGCAATGTTTTGGTGTTTTTCTCTTTGGAGGGGCATTTTTTGTTTTTATTTTCCATCAATAAATCTTTTAATTGATTCCTGACTATTTTCTTTTTTTTTTTCTAGAAAAAAAAAAACAAAAATTAAATTGAAATTGAAATTAAATCATGAAAAAATAAAGGCAAAAAATGCCAAGCATAATAAACTACTTCAAATGTTAAAAAATGGGAATGAAAAATGACACAAAAACCACTTGACCACGACAACAAGAACTACAACAAACAGGGGGCCACGAGCAAAGTATCAGAAACAGCAACATCATAAATTGACTGCATAATTACTCGCATTTCAGTCTTTCCCGGTCTTTTGTTAAGGAATTTATTTTCACTGAATTAAAAACAAAAAACAACAACAGCGGCATTCTGGAGAAAGAAGGCCGACCGATAGTGCCTTGACAGTGAGTGGAGTGGAGCATAGTGGAGATCTACCAATACCACCCACAAAAAAGCCATGGCCATTTAAAAAATGTCTATTGTGGTCGAGGTTGGCCATATGGCAGCGACAGCCAACGAACATGGCTGGTCGCCTGCCGCCCTGCCTGGCCATGGCAAATTAAACTTGGGGTAAAATGAAATAAATAAAATGTGTATTAAGGCGTATTATGGGGAAGCTTAAATGCTCTCCATTGCTCACGTTTTGTTGTTGCTTTTGTTTTTTTTTTTTATAGGAAAACCACAACATCAGTGTTCCAAGTTGCAATACTAACGACGACAACTTAAGTCGGTAAATGAAAATTAAACCCCCAGTTTCGAAATATTTACAACAAAGACATCGTCGGGAAATAACAACATGCCAGGACAGCTCCAACAAGTGTGTACATTGAATATTTTCGAATTTGAGTTGTTATGATTATGTTGTTGTCATTGTCATACCCTCCACCATAGTATGGAGGGTATATTTAGTTTGCCATTCCATTTGTAACACCTCGAAATATACATTTTAGATCCTACAAAGAATATATATTCTTGATCAGCATAAAATTCAATGTCGATTTAGCTATGTCCGTTCGTCTATTCGTCTGTGGAAATCACTCTTGCTTCCGAACAAAATGAAGTAGGTTGATAAAATTTTACTCAAATATGTATTATGTCTGCAGGTCTTTTGGTATTGGTATAGTAAGTTAATAAAATTTTACTCAATTGTGTATTATATCTGCAGGATTTTTGGTATTGGAAATGGGTCATGTAGGTCAACATTTTGGTATAGCCCCCATAAAATGGTACCTCCCTTTTCTCGGTATTTTGGTGATTTAAACGACACTACTCACCGGAATTGTTTCACATTTGGTAGTTGAAGTTCGAAATGGATACTCTAGCCTATCACAGAAAATTGTCTGTGTAGGTCCACGTCTTCGTATAGCCTTCATATATCGGAACCTCCCGATATTCGGTATTTTAATGATTTTATCGACATTATTCACCGGAATTGTTTCAAATTTGGTATTCGAAGTTCGTAATGAATACTACAGCCTATGACAGAAAATTGTCTGTGCAGGTCCACATCTTCGTATAGCCCTCATGTAACGGAACCTCCCGATATTCGGTATTTTGATGATTTTAGCGGCATTATTCACCGAAAGTTGTTTTCCAAGTTTCGCTTTTGCATATTGTAATGGCTTATGATAAAAGTTGCCTATGCAGGTCCACATCGTCGTATAGACACTAATATAGTGGCTACATTCGTTGTTTTTAAGATTTTAACAGAGTTTTTAACGGATTTTTTTTTTTTTTGAAAATTTCCAAATTCGTTCCAAATGGTGGGGGTATTCAAAGATCGACACGACCGAACGTACAGCTTTTTTAGTTGATGGAAAATGGGGTTTTTGATGTGTTTCGAAGGAAACATCAATATGGAGAATAAGGGAATTGCAATTTTCGAATTTCGAAAAAGGGAAACTATGCTGAATTATGGTGGGTATGTGCCCAGAAAACATATTCGGAAAAATATGTTTTTGAAAAACTCATAGAGTTGCAGTTTTAGAATTTCAAAAGAATTAAAAATGGTCTGAATTGCCCCCAATTGTGCCGTCTCTCGAAAAATCTATATATTCGGCAAAGTTGGAATTTTTGAATTACAAATAAAAAAGAAAATAAGTCGGCCCGTCCGACTTTAGGACTTTCTTTGCTGGTTAATTATTTTTCCCCCTTTTTTTTAATTACAAATAAAAAAGAAATAAATAAATAATTAACCAGTAAAGAAAGTCCTAAAGTCGAGCGGGGCCGATTTTATGATACCCTACACCACTTTGCTAATTTATTTGAGCTCCACAAAAGTTTTTATGGGAGAATTCAATCATGCACCCTATGATTATAATTATAATTTAAAAAGGACTAAATATGCCGAAACATTTGTATCTTTTAAATTCGTATTTATATTGCCCATTTGGTGCAAAATTAATTTGAAATCAGATAAAGGGATCTCGATAAAATTTGGCAAAGATATTTCTGAGCTGTATTTGATATATTTCCCCAAATATTGTTGTTACAGAGTACATATTACTGCTGCGGAGGACTAAAATAACAAATCGGATGAACAATATATATTGGAGCTATAGCTATTTGGCATACTTATTTTCAGGCCTAATTTGGTTGTATGTGCAAAATTCCATACTATTCGGGCTGATATTACACGTTTGGTGCACAATAAAAGGCAAATCGGCCGAAGATATATATGGGAGCTATATCTAAAATTTTGCCGATTATCTCAAATTTCAATAGGGTTCTTCCTAGGGCCAAACAAATGTTGTTTGGAAAATTTCATCTCAATCGGATAATAAATGGGAACTGCATTTTATTCACAAGAATACATGGACAGACGGACGGACGGACTGACATGAATAAATCAATTCAGAAAGTGAATGCAAACGGCTAATGAAACCGTCACACGCTGCCCGAATGTTCCTCTGCGGTATTTTTGCCCATTCCCGACGAAGCGCTTGCTTGAGGTGACATACTCTTTGCTATTTTTTAGTGCCAACCATGCTTTCCAAAATACTCCCGACACAATAGTCCAACAGATTGGTCTTCGGAAATTTTGGTGTGCGATGGAAATGAAGCACGGAACCTCATTTTTGTATCCATTCTTGGGTGGCGCGTGCTGTGTCCTGTTGGAATGTCCAAGGTCTGCGGGCAAAATGTTTGCGTGTACAAGGCTTTAATACACCCTCCAGAATATTTTCGCGATAATGATAGGCATTCATTCTGATGCCACGGTCGATTAATATGGCGGCCCACACCATCACCATCGCCGGCGCTTGAGTTTTGGTGGCCAACCGAAGGTGCAAATTTTCAACTGACCTCTTTGGCAAGTAAACACCATCATTTTGTTTGTTTACAAACTTCTGGACAATCGGAAAAAGCCAAATTCGGCAGTTCACAACTTTCTGCCAAGCGAAGCACCTCTTTAGCTCCTTTGAGTCTATTTTCTTTCTGTTGCAGTGTAAGTTCTTGCATTTTTTGGAATTTCAATAGCTTTAACCGAGCTCATTTTTCAATATTTGCCGAATAGAATATTGCGATATGTTCAGCTCACGAGAAATTTTTCGGCCACTGCGACGGGGGTTTTGACAAAATCGCTTCTTTACTTTTCGAACCATTTCTGCTGATGTAGCTGTTTTCTTCCGTCCACTCTTTGACTTCGGACTACGCTACCAGTATCTCGGTAACGAGCGATGGTACGAGACACAAAAGATTTAAATGCTGGAGTGCTCTAACGATAGCCACTTGTGGTTATTTTTTATAAAGAAATCACACTATCAGGCTTGAATTCCACCACGAATAACTTTCTTTCTGGAAAATTTTCATCAAAATGCTTTTGTACGCTTGTAAACAATATAATGAGATGTCACTGGAACCATTTTGACATCTGTCGGACCAGTGGCTTAAAAATGACAGCAGTCTGAAGTTGGTTGCAGTTTTTTCATCTCATCCTATACCCTTTTTGGTCGTCACAATATTTCTATCTATCAAATATCTATCCTTTGCACTTTCGATTTCACTGCACTTTAAAAACAAATATTTCTTTAGAGCTCCGAATTTATCTGTCACAAAAAAAAACACATGTCATCCCACAAACATGTCCCAATGACTACTCATGCATCATCATTCAGCACCCACCACAAAGAAACATCAAAAATCAATTTAAATTTGACAAATGAACATTCAAAACAAATTAAACTAATTTGTTGTCAAATCAATTGAAACAAAAGGACAGAAAAAACTTCTTCGACACAAAACTGTAAACTATTGTTTCCAAGTGGATTTCTGCAAGTCAAGTGCCTGGCCATAAGGAGCAAACAAAAGGAGTCTGATTTAAGATCATCGCATTCCTGTCACATTCTCAAGCGCAATTTCCCACTTACTTACAATAAAACACAGGCGACTTCGTGTGGAACTGCAATACCTACCCTACCCTACGGGTGGTGATGGCATTACGGTGCATGCCACATTTGCTTCCACTTTACCCAACCAGCGTTACGAAATTCTGGAAGAAAAAATAAAAAAAGAAAACATCAACATCTACTCACATGATGTTTGATACGAGAGGAGATCATTACAAAATATGAGAACATCAAAGTGAGTGTAGGAGCCACCATGAGCTGTTAGCAGGAGGAGAGGAGGAGGAGGAGGTAGAAATTTAATGGGTTAGCAAACATGTTACACATGTCATTTTGACAGCCAAGACGTTCTGCTCTTTACTCCTTACAACAACAAACATATCAGCGACACCTAAACATGAAATTGCTGGCCGTGAAGAGTTGTTCATCGCCTTCTTAACTCTCACATGGACATCAGCACGTTTGCTTGTGGGTGTGAGTATGCATGGGGATTTCTTACAATATTTTGAAAGCAGGGATGGATGTGTGACATCTTATACAATTTAAAATAAAATTGAAAATAAATTACACAAACATTAAATCCAAAAAATCTTAGTCTTCTTGTTAAACTATTTAAGGCACATAGAAAACGACAAAAAAAGTTTTTTTGGTGGACACACAAGACATTCTTATGGAAGGCCAGAAAATATTATCCGAAAAAAAAAAACAGAAAATCTACGTGGAAAAGGTCTTCCTATCCACAAATACCTCATAGAAGACCACACGGCTACACACACTTCCCATGTAAGGCGATGAATAGTTCTTATTATAGAAGACGAGTTGGTCTTCTCATAGAAGGCGAGCAGGTCTTCTCGTAGAAGAGCAGAATGACTTTTCGTAGAAGAGCAGAATGTCTTCTCACAGAAGAGTAGAATACCTTCTCGTAGAAGAGCGGAATGTCTTCTCATAGAAGGCCAGAAGGTCTTCTCGCAAAAGGCCATAAAGTATTTTCGTAGAATGCCAGAAGGTTTTCTCGTAGAAGACCAGAAGGTTCTCTCGTCGAAGACCAAAAATACTAGTCGGAGAGGGCCAGAAGGTCTTCTCGTACAAGAGCAGAGGCTATTCTCTTAGAAGAGCTGTAGGTCTTCTCGTAGAAGAGCCGTAGGTCTTCTCGTAGAAGAGCCGTAAGTCTTCTCGTAGAAGAGCCGTAAGTCTTCTCGTAGAAGAGCCGTAGGTCTTATCGTAGAATAGCCGTAAGTCTTCTCGTAGAAGAGCCGTAAGTCTTCTCGTAGAAGAGCCGTAAGTCTTCTCGTTGAAGAGCCGTAGGTCTTCCCATAGAAGAGCAGAAGGTCTTTTCGTAGAAAAGCAGAAGGTCTTCTCGAAAAAAGCCACAAAGTCTTTTAGTAGAAGAGCAGAAGGTTCTCTCGTGGAAGCCCAGAATATCTTCTCTTTGAAGAGCAGAAAGTATTCTCTTAGAAAAGCAGAAGGTCTTCTCTTGGAAGACCAAAAGGTCTTCTCATAGAAGACCAGAAGAAATTCTCTCCAGAGTATTAAAAAATCTCCTCTCGTAGAAGACCAAAAGATTTTCGCATAGAAGACCGGACGGTTTTAGCATAGAAGACCGGAAAGTTTTTGCATAGAAGACCGGAAGGTTTTCGCATAGAAGACCGGAAGGTCTTCTCGTTGGGAAACAGAAGGTCTTTTCATACAAGATCATAAGGTCTTCTCATAGAAGACGACGAGGTCTTCTCATACAAGAAGAAGAGGTGTTCTCGTAGTTCTCGGAAGTTCTTCTCGTAGGTACCATAAGGTATTCTCGTAGGATTCCAGAAGGTCTTCTTGTAGAAGAAGATCCGGAGGTCTACTCGTAGAAGATCAAAAAGTCTTCTCGTAGAAGAAGACCTCCTGCAAATACATCGAAAAAAAGACCAGGTTGTCTTCTCGAAGGCCAGGGGTTTTCTCGTAAAAGAAGACCTCCTCGTAGAAGAGGTTTTCTCGTAAAAGAAGACCTCCTGCAAACATGTCGAGAAAAATACCAAGTCTTCTCGAAGAGGAAGACCAGGATGTCTTCTCTAGAAGAAGAACAGTAGGTCTTACAGAAGACCCAGAGTTAACAAGTAAAAAAGCAGTAAGTTCGGCTGGGCTGAACTTTGAATACCCTCCACCATTTGGAATTAATTTGAAAATTTTCCAAAAAAAAAAAAACATTCGCCAAAAATTCTGTTAAAATTTTAAAAATACTGAATATAACCGTTATATTGGGGTCTATACGAAGACGGGGACCTGCATAGGCAACTTTTGTCATAAGCCATTACAATATTGAAGTACGAAACTTGAAAAAATCCTTGAATAATGTATCTAAAGTCATCAAAATACCGAATATAGGGAGGTACTAATATAAGGGGCATGTACGAAGGCCTGGACAATTGCATAGACAATTTTCTGTCATAGACTGTAGTTCCTATTACGAACTCTAAATACGAAATTTGAAACTCAGAAGGAACTCCACGTGTTTATTTTCAGACAATTTTATTGGAAAATTTGGTTACAATCATCGTGGGTGCCGTTGTAAGGAGGCTATGAGATATCGTAGACTTATATAGACAATTTTCTTCCAGGTGGTAAAGTACTCAAAAGGAATTCCTCGTGTTTATTTTCAGAAAATTTCATTGAAAAATGTGCCTACAATCATCGAAATACAGAATTTTGAGGGGGGGGGGGGGGGGGGGGGGTGGGTAACCGTTGTGTGGGGGCTATACGAAATCGTGGACCTATATAAACAATTATCTTCCATAGGGTAAAGTACTCAGAGAGAATTCCTTGTGTGGATTTTCGGACAATTCCATTGGAAAATGTGGCTAAAATTATCAAAATACCGAATATCGGGGGATACCGTTCTACTGGGGCTATACGATATCGTGGAGCCTACAGACAAAAGACTGATCTGTGCAAAATTTTAGCTTCCTATCTTCATTCGTTTTGAATCTAACATGATTACAACAGACGGACAAACGTACAGACGGACAGGGCTAAATTGTCTTAGAATTTTACGCTGATCAGGAATACATGTTGTGTCTCAAATGATAATTTCGATGAGTTACAAACCGAGTGACGAACTTAATATACCCTCCATATTATGTATGTTGCAGGGTATAAGAAGTGTGTCAATTTTCCATCTCTGCTCAAAAGGAGTGACAACTTTTTAATACAAAAATGTAAGAGTAAGAGGAAATGTTTGTATGTCTAAATGGACATATTATATGTATGTTTAAGTGTCAATTTTCATTTGACATGTCCTTTATTATGTTATGAATAACATTCTCCTTCCTCAACCAAAAAAAAAAAACTTGCCAGGCATTATGTGGTAACACAAAAAGCAAAATGAAAAAAACCTAAATTTTGATGATGACCCCAAAAGGAAGAGATGAGACCAAAACATCAAAAATTCTAAGAAGGTCAGTTTATGGATACTTTTTTTTGTTGTTTTTGTGTTCTGAGTTTAAATCATTTCTTTAATGTGAATGTTGGGTATTTTTCAAATAAGCCTCATGACGATGTGACGTTTTTGATGACGATGATTCTCATGATGATGACGATGATTCATTGTTGTGTTATATGGGGTTCTTTTTTTGTTATATTTCTTTTTTGTTGTTGTTGTGTGGTTTAAGCCATGTCCCGGTGTGACAAAGGCATTGACAGAGTTTATACATGCTGTTGTGGTCTCTTTGTAAATTTGTTTCAAAAAAAAAATTAAATGCAGAATTACGAAGAAAGAACGTATGGACGTACATACAGTGTGAATACCAAGGAAAACCTTCCAATCATCTCGTTTTTCTCATGGCTTTCCATGTTAATGACATTCATAATTGCTAATGATGTTGACATTTTCTAATGAACATTCTTGCGTCTTCGTTTTGTTGTTGCGCCTTTCACATCAAGCCAAGAGAAAGAAGAAGTCTTGTAGTCATAATTAAACGTCCAAATTGATTGATAATTCCATCCCAAAATAGAAGGTTGAATCGACATGCATTCTATGTGGTTTGGTAGAGAGGATTAATTTCCTTTGTAATGGACGGGAAAATAGCGTCATGACATTTAAATTTCTTTTTCTTCACATTTCCATGGCAATTAGGTTCGATGTTTAGATCAATTTGTGATGTGTTTCATTGCTTGATTTATTTCTTTAGGCTATTAATCCAATTATTCATGGTTGATAATAGTCTGAAATGATGTAATACCCCAAAAAAAGAGATCCTTATGTGGATGTTCCATGTTAGGAAAAACATAAATCTCCACATTACAATATTGTCTATGCTGACATGGTGACTAGGCATAAAACAATAGGAGCAGTAGGTATTAATATTCCCATAAAATAAGGACTGCTGCATGTTACTGAACACAATATAAGGACTTTTTAGATGTCCTATAAAATGCACTTAGAATTTACCATAATCTAGGCTGGCTATTTTATATTTGTAGTAGTACTTATAGAAAATTCGGAAAAAATTCTACATTTTTCGAAAAAAAAAAAAAAAGTGAAATACAATTATCTACTTCTGGATATAGAATAGTTTTTCCCTTGACAGTTTCCCTAAAAAATGAAGTATAAAGGGAGATTTTGATTTAGAAATTAAACGTGTTAAATTTACAGTAAACCAATAGGGAAAGGTGAAGAATCGAGCGAGCCCAACTATATGATAGTGGAGATCCCGTAACAAAAAAATTTATATTGGCAATTTGTGTGAAGTAGATCATACCAACTATGCACCAGTAAAGAAAGTCTTAAAGTCGGGCGGGGCCAACTTTTGATACCCTACACCACTTTGCTAATTTAGTAGAGCTCCACATAACAATTAAAAGTTTTCATGGGAGAATTCAATCATACACGCCATGATTATAATTATAATTTAAAGTTTAAAGGACTAAATATGTCGAAGCATTTGTATCTTTTAAATTCGGACTTGTATTGCCCATTTGGTCCAAAATCAATTTGAAATCAGATAAAGATATATATGGGAGCTATATCCAAATCGGATCCGATCTTGATAAAATTTGGCAAAGATATTTCTGAGCTGTATTTGATATATTTCCCTGAATATCGTTGTTATGGAGTGCATATTACGGCTGTGGGTAACAAATATAACAAATCGAATGAACAGTATGTATGGGAGCTCTAGCTATATCTGAACCGATCTTCACCAAATTTGGCATACTAGCTTCAATTCGGTCGCATGTGGCAAATTCCATCCTATTTGGGCAAATATTAGACGTTTGGTGCACAATAAAAGGTAAATCGGACGAAGTTATATATGGGAGATATATACAAATCTGAACCGATCTCGATAAAATTTAGCAAATGTATTTCTGAGCTGCATTGAATATATTTGCCCAAATTTTGTTGTTACAGAGTGCATATTACGTCTGCGGAGGACAAAAATAACAAATCGGATGAACAATATGGGACCTATAGCTATATCTGAACCGATTTCGATCAAATTTGGCATACTAATTTTTAAGCCTAATTTGGTTGTATGTGCAAAATTCCATACTATTCGGGCTGATAGTGCACGTTTGGTGCACGATAAAAGGCAAATCGGACGAAGATATATATATATATATATCTAAATTTTGACCGATTATTTCCAATTTCAATAGGGTTCGTCCTTGGGCCAAACAAATAATATGTGCAAAATTTCATCACAATAGGTTAATAAATGCGACCAGCATTTTTTTCACAAGAATACATGGACAGACGGACGGACGGACAGACGAACTGACATGCATAAATCAACTCAGAAAGTGATTCTATGCAGATCATCAAAAGTAACTATGGGTCTATCTCACCACCTTCTCCATGTTACAAACAAATGCACAAAGACATAATACCCTTACCAGTATATGGTGCAGGGTATAAACATTAAGTTCGGGCGGGACGAACTTTTAATAGCCTTCGCCATTGGGTAAAAAGTATTATTATATAGAAAAATCTTAATTCAACCGTATTCCACTTTAATCTATAAATACCAGTAAGACTGTTTGGAAAATGCAGTTAAACCTAGAAAAAAAAAAACAAGTAAAAAAGCTGTTTGTTCAGCCGGGCCGAATCTTGAATACCCTACACCATTTGCAACGAATTTGGCAATTCTCAAAAACAATAATATCCGTTAAAAAACTCTATTAAAATCTTAAAAATACCGAATGTAGCTGTTATATTCAAATGCGAAACTTAAACAAAAAAACAGCGATAAAAAATGAGCTAAAATCATCAAAATACCGAATATCGGGAGGTACCGTTATATGGGGGCTATACGAAGACGCAGACCTGCACAAACAATTTTCTGTTTTTCATCAAAATAGCGAAGAATGGGAGGTACCGTTATATGAGGGCTATACGAAAGCGTGGACCTGCACAGACAATTTCCTCTCAAAATTAAAACAATTCCGGTGAACAATGTCGGTAAAATCATTGAAATACCTATTATCGGAAGGTAACGTTACGTTAATGAAGGCGTGAACCTGCACGGACAATCTCCTCTCATAGGCTGTAGTATCCATTATGAACTTCAAATAACAATATTGAAACAATTCCGGTGAATAATGTCGCTAAAATCAACAAAGTACCGAATATCGGGAGGTACCGTTATATGGGACCTATACTATGACGTGGACCTGCACAAACAATTTTCTGTCATAGGCTGTAGTATCCATTACGAACATTATATCTCAAAATTGAAATAATTCCGGTGAATCAATTCGCTAAAATCATCAAAATACCGAATATCGGGAGCTACTGTTATATGGGGGCTATAACAAAACGTGGACCTATATGACTACGTGGACCATTTTCAATGCCAAAAGGCCTGCAGACATAACATGCATTTGAGTAAAATTTTATCAATCTACTTCAATTCGTTCGGAAGCTAGAGTGATATTCACAGACGGACGGAAATTGCTAAATCGACTTATAATGTCTAAAACGTCTGTTTCGAGGTGTTACAAACGGAATGACAAACTTAATATACCCTCCATGCTATGTTTTATTTACAAGCTTACAAAGCAGTTACAGAAAAAAGTTACTCGTGATGGAGTGATTTCTTTATATTTGGCTAGAAAACCACAAGTGGCTATCGCTAGAGCACCCCAGCATTTAAATGTGAATAAATCTTTTGTGTCTCGTTCTATCGCTCGTTGCCGTGATACTGGTAGCGTAGACCGACGTCAAGGAAGTGGACGGAAGAAAACAGCAACATCAGCAGAAATGGTTCGAAAAGTAAAGAAGCGACTTGACCGAAACCCGCGTCCCATTGGCCGAAAAATGGCTCGTGAGCTCAACATATCACAATATTCCATTCGGCAAATATTAAAATATCAAAGTGCAAAAACTTACACCGCAACAGAAAGAAAATAGACTCAAAGGAGCTGGAGAGTTGCTTGGCTTGGCCGAAAGTGGTGAACTGCCAAATTCGGTTTTCTTCGATGAGAAAAAATTCGTTGTCCAGCAGTTTGTAAACAAACAAAATGATATTGCTTACGTGCAATAGAAATCGGCTGAAATGCGCCTTCGGTTGGCCACCAGAACTCTAGCGCCAGACATGGTGATGGTGTGGGCCGCCATAACAGCCGATGGTCGCTCTCCGCTCGTATTAATCGACCGTGGCATCAGAATAAATGCCGAATATCATTCCGAAAATATTCTCAAGGGTGTATTAAAGCCTTGGGCACGAAAAAATTTCATCACGCGCCACCCAAGAATGGATACAAAAATGAGGTTCCTCGCTTCATTTCCAGTGCACAATGGTCACCAAAACCTCCGGATACCAATCCATTGGACTATTGTGTCTGGAGTATTTGGAAAGAAATGTTGGCACTAAAAAATACCACAGTGTCGATCACCTCAAGCAAGCGCTTCGCCGGGAATGGGCCAAAATATCGTAGAGCAACATTCGGGCAGCGTGTGACGGTTTCATTGCCCGTTTGAAGGTTATAATTCGTGCCAAAGGTAATTAATTCGAACAAATCTAAACTTATTTTAAAATTTGATGCTATTTTCGACATTTTTAGCTTTCATTCAATAAAATTAATAAAAACAAGTAAGCAAAGGCTACAGTCGATCGGGGCCGACCGTTGAATACCCTACAACACTATAATAAACGATACAGTTCATATAGGCGAGATACTCGAAAGAATTACACAAGATATTGTGACAAATAATAAAAGAAAACCATCAGGTTTCGTTCTCTAATTTTCGAATAATAGCAACTTTAACTAATTTGCTCATTTCCAATTTATTGGTAGATGTTGCACGTAAATGGTCTTCCTAGATCTGGAACCAATATTTCCCAAAGACCTATAATCTATCAGAAGTGACAAAAGATTAACATTTATTATTGGTTTTTGACTGAAACGCATCTATATGAGATACAGCCATTTAACTATATTCTTCAACGAAATCAGCGTTAAGGAAATAGTCGGAAGTGCGTCTTTCCCGTATTTGTGAAATCTCCAAAAAGTCACTGGAATGGACATTTTCATATTTTGTCTACAAAAGTTGGCAAACTCCTTCACACATTGAATATTTTTGGATGGCCGTCCAAAACAGCTTGGCTTTTACAATGTGCGGTAACCCCCATTCAAATGTGCGTGAGGATCGGGCGATAATTCCGACCTGCCGACAATTTTGCAGTTTTTTGGTCCATTTCAACCCCTAAATATATTGCGATCATCTCCAAAAAGAGTAGACTTCTATTCTGACCCTCATCTTATCCCCATGCAAAATTTCGTAAGGATCGGGCCATAAATGAGATCTGTATATGATATCCAGATATCCTAACTACTTAGTTTTGTTAGCTGTAGAAATATTACCAAATGTTTAATTCAAAACAAAATGAAAATATGCCAAAAAAATATGACAAAATTTGAAAAAATATGAGAAAATGTTACAAAATCAATATTTTCATCCTTAGAGAGATATTTTTTTGCGATTTTTTTAGACGTTTTTTCTTTCCTGCCAAGAGGCCATTCTGAATTAATGAGAACTGTCAAAATCAGTTCAGCCGTTCTCGACATATAAGAGATTTTTTAAGCATATCTCCTTTGATAGACATATATATCGCACATATTTTGCTATATATCCGATTTGTTGGATAATAACATCAATGTAAAGGTCAGAAGTAACCTTTTGATGGCTTTGTGATTTCGCAGGGATTTAAAATATTCACGGTTTAATGAAAAATTTTGATTTTTTTCAACACAAAAGATATGGTATATTTTACCCGCTAAATATTATCCGATGACCACCCAAATTAGTAGGCTTCTTCCCCGCCCTAAACTCTATCTACATGCGAAATTTCGCGTCGATTGGTCCATAATTGCGACCTGTATAGCTACTGTAAAATCCGACATTTTTTCAGTATTTGGTCCATTTCAACCCCTAAACATTTGGCGATCATCTCCAAAAGAAATAGGGTTCTATTCTGAGCTTAACCCCACCTACATTCTAAATTTCGTGAAGATCGGGCCATAATTGCGACCTGTAGCGTGATTACAAATTAACATGGACAGACGGACAGACGGACGGACGGACATACATAGCTAGATCGACTCAGCTCGGCGAGCTAGGAAGATCCATATATACTTTCCTATGTGGGAAACCAATATTTCGAAGTGTTACATAATTTTTGGCCCAATCAAACTTATAATACCCCCAACACATAGTGTTGTAGGGTATAAAAAGTAAAAACTATGGCGTTTGACTTTGTTGCCAGTTTTTTTATCTCACCCTGTATATGAGAGCCATAGCTACATCTGAACCGATTTGCAAAAAAATTTTGATGTGCTTGCTTCTAAACTGAATTTTGTAGGATGTGCCAAAATGCTGGTCATTTGGACTGGTATTGGACATTTGTTGCACAATTAACCCGAAATCGGTTGAAGATATATATGGGAGCTATATCTAAATTTTAACCGATTCTCACCAAATTCAATTGCCTTCGTCCCTGGGCCAAACAAATATTGTTTGGAAAATTTCATCGAAATCGAATAATAAATACGACCTGCGTTTTGTTTACAAAAATACATGGACAGACGGACAGACATGCATAAATCAACTCAGAAAGTGATTCTATAAAGATCCTCAAAGGTCTCTCTCACTTCTCTCTCTCTCTCTCTCTCTCTTTATGTTACAAACAAATGCACAACGACATAATACCCTTGCCACTATGTGGTGTAGGGTATAAGAAGGTTTGCATTTATTTGTTGGGATGGCTTTGTTAATTCGAAATATTCCGTTTTAATCCTAATTTGAATATTATTTTAAATTAATCCAGCACTATGGTATTTTGTTTTTAAATTTTTGGTTGAAAAATTTTCAGGTTCCACGTAGCCGACTTTTTCTGTCGGCTGTACATCTCAGAATATAACATATTTTCCATAATAACATTAAGTGCTTATGGGGGTGGTTTCCCAAAACGCAATGCTGTTGCTTTAATCTAAAGAAGACTCACAATTTACATACCCCGCATTTTACATTTAAATAATTTATACAAATGATGAAGTCATGGCCCTTTTTATTTTATTTATAACTACGTTCCTAACACCTGTTCTAATTGTGGAAATTTCTTATTGTCTTTCTAGAATCGAAAATTATTGGAGCATTGCTGAAGACCATCGCCCTTAGAAGATCTTCTTCCAAAGAAATTGTTACTACATTAGGGTGAAACAGGAATATTTTCTCTGTGACATATGGAAAAGTAATGAGGTAAGTCTGAATTTTATTTTAAAGTGAATCGCGTTGGGTTGCTTACATAAAATATGTTATGAAAAAAATATTCTCTGATAAAAATTTAAATATAAATAACATTCAACAGTTGTGAAACAACAATGGAGGAAATACTTTAGTTGCAAAACGATTTCAATTGAAAATTAATTTATTTTTTGCTCAAAAGATTCAAAATGTACATCCATACAATAAAAATAAAGACACAATAATTATTCAACAAAAAAAAAAAAAAAAAAAAAAAGTAAAGGCTGTAGACATGTGGGGTCGATCATGTGATACCCTAATACACTACAATATGTTAGAAACCCCCTTATGTCCAATCGATGTTAGAAGTTTTCGTTTTTCAAATTATGTCATAGAGCACTGCCCAGATATTACCCTTAGCTTTTTAACCAGGCACAATTGCCCAATATTTATGCACTCCATTTTGTAGTTAGTTGTTGTGATCCATTTTACAGCTAAATATAATTCAATTGTCATCCAAAATGCAAGACTTCTTCCCTGTGCTTAACTCTCTTCTCATGCAAAATTCCATGTCAATTGCTTTCAATTGTGTGATCCGGAAAATTTCTCTATTTTTTTTTTTGGCTCATTTGAACCCCTAAATATTTTGCGATCATCGCCAAAAGCAATAGCAAATTTCGTGAGGTTCGGGCTATAATTGCGACCTCTAACGTGATTACAAGACGGTCGGACGGACATACATAGCTAGATCGACGAGATAAGAAGATCCATAAATAACTTCCTATATGGGAAACCAATTTTTCAACGTGTTACATAATTTTTGGCCCAGTACAACACATAGTGTTGTAGGGTATAGAAATACCCGTTATGGAGAAACTATTAACATTTTAGTATAAAATGTTTTTATATACTGGTTAAAGGAAGGATAACTTTCGAAATTGTTTTGCTTTTGAAAATAGGTGTATTTGAATATTTTTTATAATTTTTTTTACATGTTCACAAATTGAAGTAGGGAAAAGTGTATAGAAAAAATGTAGATTGAATTATTAAGTTGTTCCATATTCAATTAATACAGCACTGTAAGTTTTTCAAATCGTTATATAACTTAGCATCGGCCTCTATATCTCCTATATATGAATCCATGTCACTTCTTAACCCCTTTTGGGTAGAGCTTTACATTTTTGCAATTTCTGTCCACCTTTCATGCCAGCGCAACGGCGATTATCGATCCATCTCAACAGATTCGATCGGCCACGTTGACAATTAACGCGTTGCAATTGGCAGGCGGTCAATAGTTGACAGTTGTTCTTTTTGGAACGATAACATCTCAACACCTTACTGGGGCTGCGGCATTTCAAATGATTACAGTTTGGTGTTGCTGAGCGTGGACTACGTGGATGGGCGGGGGCACATTTACCTCTACCATTTGGTGACTTGATGTTACGGCAACGTATTGGGTCGACATTGGATATGGCTAAAAGTCGAAAAAAATAAGAATACAAAAATATTTTTTTAGTTTAAAATGTGTTCTTACTTGGTCGCTTGGCGGCCCGTCGACGACAATTCTCCTCATCCAACTGACATTGGCTCATGCGGAAGCACATTTGCTGTTGATTATCGGCGGCACAAACAGCTGGACTGCTTACCCTGGGCCTGCATACCGGACGACATTTCTGTGCCTCACAGGTGGCCACGATAACGAAAGCTATATGGAGATAATTTTGATCGTTTATAATGGAACTATTTTCTGTGATAATTTTAGAGCTTACCGAAAATGCAAATAACTTTAAGCATTGCAAGGATTTAAATGTATTCTTAGTTGGACAGCTGAAGTTAACTGATGATAATTTTGATAAAATTTCGTTGATTTATATACCGGTGTCGAAAAAAATTGCATTAACTGTAAAAGTATAATCCATAAAACACGTGGAAAGTAAACAATTAATCTCAGAAAAAGAAGGAATTTATTGATTGTTTTATTGTTAAAATAGAGCTTCCCTGACAGCCAACACGTGTTGTCTGGGCATTAACTAGTATCTGGAACGTCTGCTTTTATCGAATTCAGACATGCAGACTCACACGTTTTTATAGCTATTCGCGAAGTTAACCTATATTTATCAACTTTATCGGATGAATGAATATAGATGCAGATGTAAAACAATATGTAGCACCGTCTGAACCCATTTCCCGGGTTCTTTTCAAAACAAAAACTTTCGACAACTCCATATAAATGAACGAAAACTTATCCAAATTATCATCAGTTAATTTCCAGTTGTCCAACTAAGAATACATTCAAATCCTTGCAATGCTTAAGCTTATTTGCATTTTCGGTAAGCTCTAAAATTATCATGGAGGATAGTTCCATTATGAAAGATCAAAATTATTTCCATATAGCTCTCGTTATTGTGGCCACCTGTGAGGCACAAAAATGTCGCCCGGTATGTAGGCCCAAGATAAGCAGTCCAGCCGTTTGTGCCGCCGATAATCATCAGCAAATGTGCTTCCGCATGAGCCAATGTCAGTTGGATGAGGAGAATTGTCGTCGTCGGGCTGCCAAGCGACCAAGTAAGAGGACATGTTAACCTTCAAAAATATTTTTATATCCCTATTTTTTTTCGATTTTAGCCATTTCCAATGTCGATCCAATACGTTGCCGTAACATTAAATCACCCAATGGCAGAGGTAAATGTGCCCCCGCTCATCCACGTAGTCCACGCTCAGCAACACCAAACTGTAATCGTTTGAAATGCCGCAGCCCTAGCAAGGTGCTGAGATGTTATCGTTCCAAAAAGAACAATTGTCAGCTATTGACCGCCTGTCAATTGCAACGCGTTAATTGTCAACGTGGCCGATCGAATTTGTTGAGCTGGACTGATTCTCGCCGTTGCGCTGGCATGAAAGCTGGACAGAAATTGCAAAAATGTAAAGCTCTACCCAAAAGGGGTTAAGAAGTGACATGGGGATATGCGCAGACCGATGCTGAGTTATTAAATGGTTTATTATTCTGATGGTGATATATCATTAAAATATCAAGTTTAATTGAATTTTAATCATTTTTTAACCTAGACTAAAGTCTGAAAATTTTCCAATATCCAATGTCCCATAAATATAAATATTATTTTTCATTCAATCATAAATTTGTAAAAAGTTAATGATATATTCCAATAAAATGATATACATATGCAAATAATTTAAAAATTAGTAATTTTTTACACACAAAAATATTCACTACAATGGCAACAGAGTTGTTAAAAAAACGAATTGTTGTTCTATTGACATACATACAGAGTCAAACTCCATATTTTCTACACTTTTCTTAACTTTCATTAAATGAAAGCCGAAATGTCGTAAATAGCATCAAATGTTAGAATAAGTTTAGATATGTTCGAATTGGTCACCTTTGGCACGAATTATGGCCTTCGGTCAATGGACGACCAATGAAACCGTCACACGCCACCCGAATGTTGCTCTGCGGTATTTTGGTCCATTCCTAGCGAAGCGCTTGCTTGAGGTGATATTTTTTAGTGCCAACCTTGCTTTCCAAAATACTCCCAACACAATAGTCCAACGGATTGGTATCCGGAGATTTTGGTGGTCATTGTGCGTTGGTGGTCATTGTGCGCTTAAGTTCTGGTGGCCAACCGATGGTGCACATTTTCAGCTGACCTCTTTGGAAAGTAAACACGATCATTTGGTTTGTTTACAAACTGCTGGACAACGAATGTTTTATCATCGGAGAAAACCAAATTCGGCAGTTCACCACAAATATTTAGCTCTTTTGAGTCTATTTTTTTCTATCGCGGTGTAAGTTCTTGAACTTTTTGGAATTACAATGACTTTACCCCGAGCTCATTTTTCAATATTTGTCGAATGGAATATTGCGATATGTTCAGCTCACGAGCCATTTTTCGGCCACTGCGATGCGGGGTTCGATCAAGTCGCTTCTCTACTTTTCGAACAATTTCTGCTGATGTTGTTGTTTTCTTCCGTCCACTTCCTTGACGTCGGGCTACGCTACCAGTATCACGGTATAGATCGATGGTACGAGACACAAGATATTGATTCAAATTTAAATGCTGGAGTGCTCTAACGATAGCTACTTGTGGTTTTCCAGCCAAATATAAAGACATCACACTATCGTGCTTCAATTCCATCACGACTACCTTTTTTTCTGGAAAATTCTCACCAAAATGCTTTTGTATGTTTGTAAATAATATAATGAGCTGTCACTGGAATAATTTTAACAGCTGTCGGACGAGTGGCTTAGAAATGACAGCAGTTTGAAGTTGGTTGTAGTTTTTTCATCTCACTCTTTATTTCATATATTGGTTATTTCACTTTTTAAACTAATTAAAAATCTACTAAAATTGTAAAAATCTGTTTGTTTTTGTCTTTGCTGCATAAGTTTACGACTTATATTTGGGTTTAATGGATACGGGTGCTTCTTTAAGCTGTATTGGTAGTAAAACAGCAAAGAACTATTTGGAGTCAACAGAAAAGTTAAAATCATTTTTTCAGCCTACAGACGGTAATAATCAAATTTCAAAACTTTTTTGCTTTTGAAAATAGGTGTATTTGAATATTTTTTACAATTTTGTTTACTCACAAATTAAAGCAGGGAAAATAATATAGAAAATATATGGAACATTATGGAATTATCAGATCAGTGCCTGAGTTATTAAACACTTAAAAATCAAAATAGTTCCATATTCAATTAATATAGCACCGTAAGTTTTTCAAATCGTTTAATAACTTAACATCAGCCTGAATATCCTGGACGTAAAATTCCACATTACTTCTTAACCCCTTTTGGGAAGAGCTTTACATTTTTGCAATTTCTGTCCAGCTTTCATGCCAGCGCAACGGTGAGTATCAGTCCAGCTCAACAAATTCGATCGGCCACGTTGGCAATTGACGCGTTGCAATTGACAGGCGGTCAATAGCTGACAGTTATTCTTTTTGGAACGATAACATCTCAACACCTTGCTGGGGCTGCGGCATTTCAAACGATTACAGTTTGGTGTTGCTGAGCGTGGACTGCGGGGATGAGCGGGGGCACATTTACCTCTGCCATTGGGTGATTTGATGTTGCGGCAACGTATTGGATCGACATTGGAAATGGCTGAAATTGGATGGAATAGCGGTTAAAGAAATAATTATTAACTTCTTTTTCTTACTTGGTCGCTTGGCGGCCCGTCGTCGGCAATTCTCCTCATCCAACTGACATTGACTGATGCGGAAGCACATTTGCTGTTGATTATCGGCGGCACAAACAGCTGGACTGCTTACCCTGGGCCTGCATACCGGACGACATTTCTGTGCCTCACAGGTGGCCACGATAACGAGAGCTATATAGAAGAATATTTGATCCTTTATAATGGAACTATCCTCCCTGATAATTTTAGAGCTTACCGAAAATGCAAATAAGTTTAAGCATTGCAATGATTTGAATGTATTCTGTAGCTGGTCAGTTGACTGATAATAATTTTGATAAAATTTCGTTGATTTATATACCGGTGTCGAAAAAATTGTATTAACTGTCAAAGTATAATCCATAAAACACGTGGAAAGTAAACAATTAATCTCAGAAAAAGAAGGAATTTATTGATTGTTTTATTGTTAAAATAGAGCTTCCCTGACAGCCAACACGTGTTGTCTGGGCATTAACTAGTATCTGGAACGTCTGCTTTTATCGAATTCAGACATGCAGACTCACACGTGTGCAAGTGTTTATAGCTACTCGCGAAGTTAGCCTATATTTATCAACTTTATCGGATGAAGGAATATAGATGCAGATGTAAAACAGTATGTAGCACCGTCTGAACCCATTTCCCGGGTTCTTTTCAAAACAAAAATTTTCGACAACTCCATATAAATGAACGAAAACTTATCAAAATTATCATCAGTCAATTTCCAGTTGTCCAACTAAGAATACATTCAAATTCTTGCAATGCTTAAAATTATTTGCATTTTCGGTAAGCTCTAAAATTATCATGGAGGATAGTTCCATTATGAAAGATCAAAATTATTTCAATATAGCTCTCGTTATCGTGGCCACCTGTGAGGCACAAAAATGTCGTCCGGTATGCAGGCCCAGGGTAAGCAGTCCAGCCGTTTGTGCCGCTGATAATCACCAGCAAATGTGCTTCCGCATGAGCCAATGTCAGTTGGATGAGGAGAATTGTCGTCGACGAGCCGCCAAGCGACCAAGTAAGAGAACATGTTCACCTTCAAAAATATTTTTATATTCTTAATTTTTTCGACTTTTAGCCATTTCCAATGTCGACCCAATACGTTGCCGTAACATTAAATCACCCAATGGCAGAGGTAAATGTGCCCCCGCCCATCCACGTAGTCCACGCTCAGCAACACCAAACTGTAATCGTTTGAAATGCCGCAGCCCTAGCAAGGTGCTGAGATGTTATCGTTCCAAAAAGAACAATTGTCAGCTATTGACCGCCTGTCAATTGCAACGCGTTAATTGTCAACGTGGCCGATCGAATTTGTTGAGCTGGACCGATACTCGCCGTTGTGCTGGCATGAAAGCTGGACAGAAATTGCAAAAATGTAAAGCTCTACCCAAAAGGGGTTAAGAAGTTATATGGAGATGTGCAGACTGTTGTTGAGTTATAAAACGGTTTATAAATCTGATGGTGATATGTCATTAGAATATCAAATTTAATTGATTTTTTAATCGTGTTTTAACTTAGTCTAAAGTCTGATAATTCTATAATATCCAATTTCCATGTTATATTTTTTCCAATTCATAAACTTGTAAAAATATATTCAAATAAAATTATTTACATATGCAAACAATTAAAACAATTGTCATTTTAAAACGCAAACACATTCCTGGCGTTTACAAGGTGATATAAAAAAACTGCAACAAAGTCAAACACCATAATTTTTACATTTTTTAACTTTTATTGGATGAAAGCAAAACATGTCGTAAATAGCATCAAATGTTAGAATAAGTTTAGATATGTTCGAATTGGTCACCTTTGGCACGAATTATGGCCTTCGGTCAATGGACGACCAATGAAACCGTCACACGCCACCCGAATGTTGCTCTGCGGTATTTTGGTCCATTCCTGGCGAAGCGCTTGCTCGATGTAATATTTTCTTGCTTTCCAAAATATTCCAGACACAATAGTCCAGCAGATTGGTATTCGGAGATTTTGGTGGCCATTGTGCGCTGGAAATGAAGGGAGAAAACTCATTTTGTAACCGTTCTTGGGTGGCGCGTGCTGAATGCGATGGTGCTGAGTCCTGTTGGAATGTCCAAGGTCCAAAATATTTGCGTTCCCAAGGCTTTAATACACCCTCCAGAATATTTTCGCGATAATATTCGGCATTTATTTTGATGACACGGTCGAATAATACGAGCGGAGAGAGACCATCGGCTATTATGGCGGTCCAAACCATCACCAGGGTCGGCGCTTGAGTTCTGGTGGCCAACCGAAGGTGCACATTTTCAGCTGACCTCTTTGGCAAGAATACACGATTATTTTGTTTGTTTACAAACTGCTAGACAACGAAGAAACTCTTTAGCTCTTTTGAGCCTTTTTCTATTGTAAGTTCCTGCACTGTTGGAGTTTCAATGGATTTACCCCGAGCTAACTTTTCAATATTTGCTGAATGGAACATTGCGATATGTTCTGCTCACGAGCCATTTTTCGACCACTGAGACGCGGGTTTCGATCAAGTCACATCTTTACTTTCCTAACCATTTCCGTTTTCTTCCATTCACTTCCTTGACGTCGGGCTACGCTACCAGAGAACGAGGTAACGAGCGATGGTACGAGACACCAAAGATTTATTCACATTTAAATGCTGGAATGCTCTAACGATAGCCACTTGTTGTTTTCCAGCCAATATAAAGAAATCAAACTATCACGCTTGAATTCCGTCACGAATACCTTTTTTTTTTTTTGGAAAATTCTCACCAAAATGCTTTTGACCGCTTTTAAACAATTAGTCTAACCCAAGGACGAACCCTATTGAATTTGATGAAAATCGATTTAGATATAGCCCACATATATATCTTCAAATGATTTCGGGTTACTTGAGCACCAAATGGCCAATATCTATCCAATGAATTTTGGCACATCCGGCCGAATTCAGTCTAGAAGCAAGTACATTAAATTTGGTCAAAATCGGTTCAGGTATTATCAAAACTCTCATATATTTGCTTCATCCAATTTTGGGCTTTAAGTCCCTCACATTCGTAATATGCACTAAACAAGAATTATATTTGGTACCATGTCAAATACATTCCAAAATACCTCTGAGAATTTTTATACATGTCGGTTCAGATTTGAATATAGTTCCCATACATACCCTTTATACGATTCAGGTTTATTGTGCAACAAATGGCTAATATCAGTCCAAATTATCTGAATTTTGGCACACTTGATTTAGTCCAGAAGCAAGAACATCAAACTTGGAGAAAATCGGTTCAGATATAATTATAGCTCCCATATTTATGTTTCATTCGATTTTGGGTTTTAAGTCCCTCACATGCGTAATATGCACTGCACAAGAATGATATCTGGTACCAGATAACTTATGGAGCTCAAAAATACATTTGTTAAATTTTATGTTTTATTCGATTAGGGTCTTAAGTCTCTCACATGCGTAATATGCACTCCACAACAATAATCTTTGGTACCCGATATTAGATAGAGCTCAGAAAGAAGTGTCAAGATCGGTTCAGATTTGGATATCGCTCCGTTTTCTTTATCCGATTTCAGGTTTATTGTTCACGAAATGACTAATATCAGTCCAAGCAGACTGAATTTTGGCACTTCCGACAGAAGTGCTTCGACAAGTCCTTCAAATTCTGGTGAACCCGGTTCAGATATAGCTATAGCTCCCATGTGTATATCTCATCCGATACTATTTGATACCGATACTATTTGAAAATACCTCTGCCAAATTTTATAGAGATCAGTTCAGATTTTTATATACTTTCGATATACATCTTTATCCGATTTTACGACTATTGTCCACCATATATAATATCAGCCTAACTTCGATAAATTTTTTCATATTCAACGGAATTTTTCCATTTGGTGAAGCTCGGTCCGTTATATCAATTGGTTTTTAAATGAAATTCTATACATAACTTTACATAAATGTAATTCGCTACTAGAAGTAGAAAAGCCTCCGTCAAAATTGTTGAAAAAAGAATCAGGGTTGGATATAGTTCCCAAATTGTGACTTCTCTTAGGTCATGATACACATTCAAATAAGGTTCATAGTTGGTATGATCTACTTCACTAAATAAACGTTTTTTGCTACGGGAGCTCTACTAAATACGCATAGTGGTGTAGGGTATTATAGAGTCGGCCTGTTTAATGGAAATTTTGGTATTTTTTACACAAATGTTTTGGTTTATTTTACTCTTCTTAATATTATCCTATGACCATCCAAAGTGGTTGGCTTCTGCAATGCCCCTATGAGAAATTTCGCATCAATTGACCTATAATTGTGACCTGTGGAGCAAATGCAAGGAAGTTTTCTCTATTTTTTTGTCCAAAACATTCTCGGATCATCAAAAATAATAGATTTTTTTATGATCGGATCATAAATGTGGCTTACATCGACAGACGGACATCCATAGATAAATCGACTCAGCTCGGCGAGATAGGAAGATCCATATATAACATCCTATGTGCAGAACCAATATTGCGAGGTGTTACAAATTTTTTGGCCCAATCAAACCTATAATACCCCCAAAACATTTTCGAGTGTGTTATAAAAATTCAATTTTAATTCATCCGAACTACCCTGTTACACTGCAAAGCCGTTAAGAGGCGCATTGTTCCACGAAAAGAAATTAGACGAATATATTCTTGCATTTCATTAAAAATGCAAATAGTAATGACATCAAAACAGCACCCTCAGATGTTTAGATAGTAGAAAAATAATTTGTTGTAGAACACAATGGAAGGCAAGGAATTTCGAATTGGGATAACAAAACCCGATGGAGGGCATTATCCTCAATGTCATTACTATTATTTTTATTTCTCCTATTATTGTGTTATTTCTTCGTTTTTCGATTGTTTATTTCCACACACACACATACACACATTTTCCTTCATTCGACAACATAAAACACTTGTTTTCAGTTGAGAGGCATCAAAGCGCAACCAGTCGTTGTCATTGTCATTCTAGTTGCACTCGTCGTCAGCCTGTGTCATTTACTGCAACATCATCATCATCATCATGAGCGTTCAACACTACCAACTACGGACAACCAACCACTTGTCATCCCTAGTGTCGTAGTGGTCTATTCCCCCTGTGGCAGTATCTCACCAACTTGAATTGAATGCATGGACAAATTTATTTCACACACACGCTCACACTCAAACACACGCTTCCTTTCTCATTACAATAAACAACAACAAATGCAATTATAAATAATAAACTCAACAAAAAAACAAAAGCCGGGTCAAAAATAAAATTGTAACAGGCGGGTGGAAAAACAATTATCAGAAGAAGCGGCTGAAACTAACAGCATAAAAACAATAAACAACATAATCGCGTAGCCAGTGTAGCAGGAGTATTGGGGAAGAATTAGTACACTGAGAAAAATACAATTTTTTATGAAATATCCCGACTTAAAGTTCAGTAAAGAAAGGGCAAATCTCGGCCGGGACTACCCGTAACACATAAATGCTTATATTGGTATTTTAAGAAAAATAAATCGTTGTAATGGTCCTTATTGATTTGGAAATTCGGGTTCAGAGCGATTTAAATTTTAAATCATAGAAATGAAAATATAATCAAATTCCCCTTAATTTGATGGAGGTTTCTCATACTCCACTTGCGTACTAAATATTGAACTTAAATATAAAATCGATTTATATACCATTCTCATGAAGTGCGTATTAGGAGACCTAAACATCAAATCGGATGAAATGCCGATTTTCCACAAATTTGACACACTTGACATAACGGCTTTGGCCGTTAATCGTATGAGATATAGATCAGCTCTGAAAATATACAATATTGACTGATTCATTGTGATATTCCCCAACTTACTTACTTACTTAGCTGGCTCGAGACAGAACATTTGTTCCATAAGCCGAGTTTAGAAACGATTTCCAGGCGCGTCGGTCTTGTGCGCAGTTTTTCCAATTTGAAAGACCATGTTCCGATATATTGTCTTCTACTTGGTCTTTCCATCTAATTCTTGGCCTGCCCCTTCTGAATGAACCATCAGTAGGCTCGCTCTTATATACCTTATGTGCTGGGGCATCCTCATCCATTCGTACAACATGACCTAGCCACCGTAGTCGCTGCATCTGACTATGTCGATGTCCGAGTATAGATGGTATAGCTCGTGGTTCGTTCGACGTCGATATTCACCGTTGATGCAGATCGGCCCGTAGATCTTTCAGAGAATTTTTCTCTCAAACGCTCCAAGCGCTGCCTCATCTGCTTGCGCAAGTACCCATGCTTCAGATCCATACAACAGCACGGGTAGTATCAGTGTCTTGTAGAGTGTGAGTTTTGTCTGGCGAGATGTGGCGTTGTTTCTGAACTGCCTACATAGACCATAGTAGCATCTATTGGCCAACACTATCCTTCTCCGAATCTCCAAACTGATGTCATTTGTTTTGTTTATGGCGGTACCGAGGTAGATAAAGTCATTGAGTACCTCAAAGCTGAAGTTTTCAAGTTTACAGAGGTTTAAAATATTAAATAGTCATAACTCTTCTAAAACACGAAATAATTCACTCATTCCTTTTAATAGCTTCTCCAAAAAGTTTAACATTTTTATACCCTCCACCTTGAAAAAGAGGTTATATTAACTTTCCGTTTGTAAAATCCTTAAATATTCGTTGTAGACCCCACAAGGTATGCACAGGGTGAGATAAGAAAACTGCAAAAAGGTCAAACGCTATATTTTTTACATTTTTCTTAAATTATATTGAATGAAAGCAAAAAATGTCGGAAATAGCATAACATTTTAGAATAAGTTTGATTTGTTCGAATTGGCACGATTTATGGCCTTCAAACGGCCAATGAAGCCGTCACACGCTGCCCGAATGTTGCTCTGCAGTTTTTCGTCCCATTCCCGGCGAAGCGCTTGCACCATAACCATGGCAGGCGCTTGAGCTCGGTGGCCAACCGAAGGTGCACATTTTCAGCTGACCTCTTTGGCAAGTAAACAAGGTAATTTTGTTTGTTCTCATCGGAGAAAACTAAATTCGGCAGTTCACCACTTTAGGCCCAGCGAAGCAACTCTTTAACTCTTTTGAGACTATTTTTTTTTCTCTTGCAGTGTAAGTTCTTTCACTTTTTGGAATTTCAATTCCCCGAGCTCATTTTCCAATATTTGCCGAATGGAATATTGCGATATGTTCAGGTCACGAGCCATTTTTCGGCCGCTGCGACGCAGGTTTCGATCAAGTCGTTTCTTTACTTTTCGAACCATTTCTGCTGATGTTGCTGTTTTCTTCCGTCCACTCCCTTGACGTAGGACTGCGATACCAGAATCACGGTAACGAGCGATGGTACGAGACACAAAATATTTATTCACATTTAAATGCTGTAGTGCTCTAACGATAGCAACTTGTGGCTTTCTAGCCAAATATAAAGAAATCACACTATCGTTAAATTCCATCACGAATAACTTTTTTTCTAGAAAATTCTCACCAAAATGCTTTTGAGTGCCTGTGAAAAATATAAAGAGCTGTCACTGCAATATTTTTAACAGTTGTCGGACGAGTGGCTTAGAAATGACAGCAGCATAAAGTTGGTTGCAGATTTTTTATTTTCTGGCAAGAGACCACTCCGAATTTACGAGAATCGTGAAAATCAGTCCAGTGGTTGTTGACTTATGAGAAGAACAACTAAGATATATATATTTTACATATAAATTGTACCTATTTGCTACATATTTCATATCTTGGCTATCAGCATCACTGTAATGGTCAGAAGTGATCTTCGGACCGGTAGAACTTAGCTGATTTTTATTTTTTTTTTTTTTAATAAAATGCCGTGGAAAAACAATTTGTACTGAAGGCTAGAAAAAAATTCAAAACCATGTCTTAAAATGTCTGCATGAAAGATTTACAGGCTCTAAAATTTGAAAGATCTTCTGAAAGCTATACCTATTAGAAAAAAATCGACACAAAATTATATGATGATCATGAATATATATTTTATGGTGTCTTCGACAAAAAAAAAGAAAAATTTTAGGTCTTCTCCTCTAGACTATTGAAGACAGAACTAAAATTCTCCGTAGATAGTAGTAGGAGTAGTTCATAACGGGTCCCTGTACGTGTGGCAAAACATTGCATGTATGGGTCCACGTTTTGTTATAGCCCCCATATAAAGGTACCTCACGATATTCGGTATTTTCATTTTTTTTGCCACATTTTATTACGGATTTGTCTAAAAATTGGTATTTTTTTGGTCATAATGGGTTCCAGCTCCGGTGGCGAAACATTGCATGTTTGGTATAGCCCCCATGATTTGGTATAGCCCCCATATAACGGTACCTCCCGATATTAGGTATTTTGATGGTTTTTGCCACATTTTTGCACTGATTTGTCTTAAAATTGGTATTTGTGGGTCGTAATGGGTATAGTGTGGCGAAACATTGTATGTATAGGTCCACGTTTTGGTATAGTCCCCATATAAGTATATTCTTCTACTCTGGTCGCAACCACATAGTGTTGTAGGCTATAATTGTGTAGCTATCACATAATGACTGATTGACTTCATTAACAAACTAAAAAAAAACAAACAACGGTTCTGCCCGGCCGAATCATTGGAAAACTTTTATTATTTTGGAGCGAGTTGCCTTAAAATTGATATTCTTCATCCTAAAGATTATAAGTTTTTCTCCATTCAGTTGAAAAGTGAGTTAGGATCTTCAAAATTACTAAATTCATGGCCTTTCGGCAGAAAAATGTGACTGGATATATCCTATACAGAAATATTTTTGCGGAGAGAAATTTTACCTATTAAAATCTGAAATGTAAAATTGAACCCGATTTCATTGTAGATTGCCACAGAAAATTTCAAAATATCGAAAATCATGGGTACTATTATACGGAATATATGTACCAGAAAAAGGGCCACTTTTTAAATAAACAGTGCCAATTTTTAATGAGAAAAAACTGATTCTAAATCCATGTGCGGCAAGGTGCTTCGAATTGAGCTCTTTTTCCAACTTTAGCTTTAAGATTATAGTTCCTGCATCACGAAATGCAAACATTTTCCAAAAAACAAAACTTTCTCACAGTGCCGATGAGTCATGCATTTAACACTTGCATTTGTAACAGTCGAAGAACAAACCACCTGAATATGTAATTTCTTGATATGCATCGTTGAATTTTATTCTTTTTCATTTCATTATCATTTTGGTGGCGGGCGACCAGCAGCAACAGCACCAGCAACAATTGTTGATGGTTGCCACTCTATGTATGTATGTAAATTGAATTATTCATATTAAATTCTGATGGTTGTTGATACAGTTTTTTTCTTTTTTTTTTTGTGAGTGCTGTCTGCATTAATCATGCTTTGCTAAGCTATTTTCTTTGTCATTCCTGGCTTAGAAAAGGAAGAACTAAAAAACACAGCATTGACCGTGGAAATTGCTTACATATTTAACATGTAAAAGGAGACAACTGACAAAACAAACTAAACCAACCGGAGCAGAATCTTCATTATCGGAATTGTGGGAAGGGGGCGGACTACACAAATAATTTTGAATTACCTAACCTTTCAATGTATTCCCCATTCAAATTTCATGGGAATATAAGCCTTAAAAATATACACATACATATATATTTGTATTATTGTCACTGTCATGGCTATTGGCGGCTGAGTGACTGAGTAACTGAATGACTGCCTGACTTTATTTAACATTTCAATATCAATACACATTGTGTGTACAATCAAAACAAATTCATTCATAAATTCATGAAATTCTACAAATGTCATGGCATCATCGAGAATACCTTTCTGCCATTATTATTGATATCTATATTCGAGTCAAGGTCATAATATCAGCATCAAAGCGAATGTAATCGAAAAAAAAACATGGCATGGCATGGCATGGTATCTTGGAAATTCATCCCGAAAGCCCACATCAAAGTCTCACGAAGCGTTTGAAAACAAATCCTGGCATTGTGTTTGCCAAGTGACATGGAAAAATGGTTATGAATTTTGATAAGGACGACGAATTCATAACATATTTCATAAATTTGACTTTGTTATTTCCACTTTTATTCGAGAGTTGAGAAGCCTGTACTTCAATGATTTTGAGTGGCAGTGACTTAAAGCGGCTGTTTGTTCTTCCGTTCTCTTCTCCCTTCCCCCCTTAAGTTGTACAAGACATTTCACCTGTGTGTGTGTTTTTTAAACGTTATTTTCTCTGAAGCGTGACAAAGCCAAGAGGGGAAAAAGACAAACGAACAGAGAAAACAAACAAAAAAAACAAGACGCATGAAAAACACCTGTGGCTTTTGGGTAATGCTCAAGAAAATAAATATGGAACACCTTCACACAATTGAATAAATGCTCCTGGAGACGTTGACTTTTAACGGACAGATCATCAAAGCGTGGCTGTTTAAAAAGAAAAAGGAAATAAAATGTTTGCCTGAATCAACAACCGACGAACCTTTGCTCCATTTCTCGGCGTGTTTTATGTCAAAATATTTGCATTGAAAAGATTACCGAACAATGTAACAATGGATTTCAAAGAGCGATTTTTTAGCACCTTGAATGTTAATAATGACAATAAAATCTAAAATATTACCATAAAGAAAGTTAAAATTGTGTTAAAATCGTCCGGCTGGCAGATACTATATCCTACAACATACAGAGCTTTTGTATACGAAGTGATTTGAAAAATCGATTAATGGAGTATATAAATTTATCAATGCCCAGACTAAAAAAGAATCTAAAAATATGGCTATTAGAAACCAGTAAGGAAAGGTCAAAAATCGATCGGGGTGGATTGTACGATACCCTCCCGTAAGAAAAAAAGTTTATATTGGTAATTTATGAGAAGTAGGTCATATCAACTACGAACCCTATTAGAATACGTATCATGTCCTTAGAGTTATCACAATTTGGGAACGATATTCAACTTTTAATCGATTTTAAACAAGTTTGACGCTCTTTTACCTCCAGTATCAAATAACATTGCTGTATAGTGCATGATATGACTTCGATAGGAATTACATTACAAATAAACTTATTAGAGCAATAGATATACCGGACCGAGTTTCACCAAATGGAATATGAACAATCTATCCAATTTGGGCTAATATTACATATATGGTGAACAATAACCGTAAAATCGGAGATATCTCAAAGGTACATAAAAATCTGAAACGTATTGTCGAGCCGTAAATGATGCCCGGTATGAAATATCATTGTTGTGTGCTGTATATTACGCATTTGAGGGACATAAACATCAAATCGGATGAATCATATATATGGGTGCTATAGCTTTACCTGAACCGATTTTCACCAAAATTGAATAACTTGTTTCCGGCCTGAATTCCATCCGATTTGCCAAAATTCAGTTCATTTGGGCCGATATTAACTATTAAGTGCAAAATAACTCTGTGTCGGATAATGATATATACATGGACGCTCTATCCAAATCTGATTCGATCTCAATAAAATTTGACAGAGGCATTTCTGGGCTTTATCTGATACCAAATATCATTGTTGTGGAGTGCATATTTGGCATTGTTGGGAAAATTGCATATCAATCGGATAAAAATTCGGACCTGCATTTTGTTTACAAAAATACATGGACCGCCATTTTAGTAGAACTAAAAATATGACACGTGTATCGGCGTTTTGAAAGTGTGGATCGCCAAGTAGGCCAAATAGAGGGGACACGTTCTCACCTCTTCCACATCTCTGGAAGTTTTCGGATTGAGATTCATTGCATTCATTACATTAAAAGGGTTATTTTGGTCAGATATTTTAACCATCAAGCAAGCCAAATAGGGTTATCGGTTATTTTTTGAAAATATAGTTAAAAGCCCACTTTGAAGGGACTGTGTTTCGGAAAGTTGTACTAAAACGAAACAAAAAGAAGTAAATTGTATGAACTAAATTGCACAAAACGTACTAAATAGTACTACAGGGTGAGATGAAAAAACTGCAACGAATTTTATTGAATGAAAGCAAAAAATGTCGGAAATAACATCAAATTTTAGAATAAGTTTACATTTGTTCGAATTGGTCACCTATGGCACGAATTATGGCCAATGAAACCGTCATACATTGCCCAAATGTTGCTCTGCGGATTGTGGACCATTCCCGCTTCCTTGTGGTGATCGACATTTTAGTATTTTTTAATGCCAACCTTGCTTTCCAAAATACTCCAGACACAATTCGGAGATTGTGATGGCCATTGTGCGCTGTAAATGAAGCGAGGAACATCATTTTGTAACTATTCTTGGGTGCTGAGTACGATGGTGCTGGGCCTTGTTGGAATGTCCAAGGTCTGCGGCCAAAATGTATGCGTGCCCAAAGCTTTAATACAACCTTCTGAATGTTTTCGCGATGATATTCGGTATTTATTCTGATGCCACGGTCGTTTAATACGAGCGAAAAGCGACCATCGGCTGTTATGGTGGCACACACCATCACCATGGCCGGCGCTTGAGTTCTGGTGGCCAACCGAAGGTGCAGATTTTCAGCAGACCTCTTTAGCAAGTAAATACGATCATTTTGTTTTTGGCATCGGAGAAAACCAAACTAGGCAGTTCACAATTTTCGGCCAAGCGAAGCAACTCTTTAGCTCTTTTGCGTCTATTTTCTTCCTGTTGCTGTGTAAGTTCTTGCACTTTTTGGAATTTCAATGGCTTTACCCCGAGCTCACTTTTCAATATTTTCTGAATGCAATTTTGCTATAGCTCACGAGCAATTTTTCGGCCACTGCGACGCGGATTTCGATCAAGTCGCTTCTTTACTTTTCGAATCATTTCTGCTGATGTTCCTGTTTTCTTCCCTCCACTTTCTTGACGTCGGGCTACGTTACCAGTATCACGGTACCGAGCGATGGTACGAGACACAATAGATTTATTCACATTTAAATGCTGGAGTTCTCTAACGATAGCCACTTGTGTTTTTCCAGCCAAATATACAGAAATCACACTATCACACTTTGTATTCGGGTCTCTGTTGAAAATGTGTTCTACAAGTTCACGAAAAGTACTAATAGGGCTTGATATCTGAAATTTCGTGTAGGAGACGATATTTATGTGTAGCCTGGACATATGGAGGTGGTTTCAGAAATGTGTACTATAATTGTACGAAAAGTACTGGTACTATATTTTTTTTTAACTTTGGAAATAGGGTTGCTGTTCATGTTTAGCCTGGACATATACGAAAAATACTAAATGGTACTACATTTGGTATTGGAAAAACGGATAGACCTGGAATCCCGAAATTTGAAATTTAGATTATTAATTGTGTATGTGTTTGAAATTTGATGGTAGTTTGGAAGTGTGTACTTTATTTGTAAGAAAAGTACTAAATGGTACTAAATTTGGTGGGGTGAAGGGATAGGGTTGGAATCCTGAAATTTGATATTGAGATCCATTTGATATTTGAGGTTGAGATTTCCGCATCGATTGGTTTTTAATTATGACCTATAGAGCAACAGCAAAATTAGGAAATTTTTCTGTTTTTGGTCCATTTCAAGCCCAAAATATTATGGCATCATCTCTAAAACAATTGGCTTCTATTCTAACCCTAACCCTAAGATGTCTAGCATTATTTATGACCATTTGATTTTTTAGCTGTAAAATGGATCACAAAAACTAACAGCACGACGGAGTGCGTAAATATTGGGCAAATGTGCCTGGTCGAAATGCCAAGTGTAATATCTGGGCAGTGGTCCGTGACTTAATTTCAAAAGCGAAATCTTCCAAAATGGATTTGGACATAAGGGAGTTTCTAACATATTGTAGTGTTGTAGGGTAGGTTATTACATAGTGGGCCCCGCACGACTATAGCCTTTGCTAACTTGTTTTAGGTTGTTCCTACCTTTTCAATTTCAACAATATTCACTTAAAATGATATTCCGTTAATAAATTGTCATTATGATCCATAATCATTTAAAAACAATTTACCAATCCCTTCTACCCAGAAAGGCGATATCATGTCGGGTCCACTTTATCCCATCATTACATTTAATTATGATTTCTTTGTAATTAAATGCAACCATTTGTTCACTTTTATATTCATAACTGAGAGCAACAGCACCGTATGCTGTTGCACAATAGGTTTCAAATATTGTAAATAATAGAAATCTACTCGTTTCGAATCTTATGTGCAGCATTTTATCCTCCATTGCCAGAATTCATTGCATTTTCTATCAACAACATCCCATTGTTCAGTGCTCACCCAGACACTGGTTTGTTCTTTGCTATCCGACTCGAAATGGAAATCTGACTGGACCATAAAAGCCAACTCTGATGCTTTGGTGTCGTTTTGCTGTTTTCCCTCTGTCTGTCTCTCTCTCTCCATCTAATTTTAGTAATTTCCTTAAGAAAGTTTTTCCATTTTCTGCATAAAGTATATATTGGAAAAACAAGAAGCACAACCAACAAAACACTACACAAGTATGTAGTTATGACTGACTGTCTGTTACTTAGCTG
Source organism: Musca domestica (assembly GCF_030504385.1). Taxonomy (NCBI): domain Eukaryota; kingdom Metazoa; phylum Arthropoda; class Insecta; order Diptera; family Muscidae; genus Musca; species Musca domestica. The sequence goes on along the minus strand of NW_026712249.1, from coordinate 27,394,272 downwards.
GCCAATCATAGTTAATAAAACCAAAACGAGGAGAAAAGAACTCAGAAGAAAAAAAGGCAAGAAGTTTCTCTGGAATACCATAAAAGGGTCTCTTATAAACGCCATAAAATTAGTATGGCTAGCTGGCAGCAGCAGCAACGCCATGAGCAGTATTAATAGCATCAAACTTGAAAGCATAAAAAAAAGAAACAAACACGAAAAGAGCAACAACATGCAAGTGATGCTGCTATTCGCAACAGTTGCCTGTAACAGCATGTTTTCAGCTTGTTGTTATATGCATGTACGTAGGTACGTATGTATGTTGTGGCAGAACACCGTTAAAGGAACAAGGAAGTCCTCTTAACTTTTACTATAAAAGTAAGTAGGTACCTGCTGCTGGTGCTGCACTTAGCAGTACTTTGCTGCATTGCCACCTTCTCTCGGTCTCTGGGGAGAAGGAACCGGGGAAAACCTAAATAAAGCAAATGATACTGTTTTTTTTATTTCCTCTTATTCGCCTTCTCGTTGCACTGAACTTGTCATATTGAAGCAACCTCTAGTTTGGGCTGTAGAGACAACGATTTGAATTGATTGTAATTACTGGTAAACATGCCACCACAACAACATTGCAACCTGCAACACTGCCACCTCAACATCTCAAAACATGATTGTTGCACTGAAAAAGCGACAACAGCAACAAGAACAAGAAGAACATCCAAAAGAACAACTAGAAGTTACTAAAAGTCATTTACTTTGCCACAGCTATTGCATAACCTTGCTTCCCACTATACGAATTGACATTTAGCAAAAATAAGAAGAAGAAAAAGAAGGCAAATAAAAACAACATGTGGCCATGAAAATAACCCAACAAGATTTTTTAGCAATTGATTTGAAAATAAATATCAATTCTATTATTAAATAAATTTATAAATTTAAAGTAATATTAATAAAGTTGTGAAGTGATCGACTAACTATTTGAATCCTGAAATTAAGTACAAGGTCACTGTTAGTACTATAGGACACTAAAAGTACATAACCGATATTAAGCAACCAGAAAGACTTATAGCTCTGAGTATTTATGGCTTAGTATACGAAGCATTTTTTTTTTATTCTACGGAAAGTAATAAATGAAGATATGTGCGACGCCTTTGATAACGAGCAATCGGCCATAAAGGCAATTCTAAATTCCTATACCCTTCACAACAATGAGTTGAAGTCTTATGCCGATTTATATGAGTACACATATTTTCCGGCTTTACGAATAATTATAAAACTCTAATTATTGACTATATACCACGAAATTTAGCATAAAGTTTGGGTTCCTATCAGATTAACTAATTAAAGTTGTTGATAATTTTTTCATTATATCCAGGTAATACAATCAAAAATAGTTAAACATTTTCAAAAATTTTGTGTGGAAATTCAAAAAGCATCCGAATTTCGAATAACATAACATGGACCAAATTTCGAATACTGAATGTTGAGATGTTGAATATCAACCCAAATTGGGTTAAACCATTCAAAATGCATAAGTTCTGGCTGTAATCAATATAAGGACAATAACAATACGTGGATTGACTTTAAAAATAGTTTGTAGGAAGCCTTGTGGCTATAAATGGTATATATCATAGATGTTGAAAAAAGTGCTTTGCTAAAATTAATATTTAGACCGATTACTCTTGGACACACATTCTAAGTCGATGTAGGCATGTACGTCCATCTTTCCATGTATTTTGTAAACAAAGTGCTGGTCGCATTAATTGTCTGATTGAGACGAAGTTCTCCAGAAAAAATTAGTTTGGGTCAAGGACAAGTCCTATTGAGTGATAATTGATCTCAATTATAATACATCTCACATATATATCTCAGTCCGATTTCAATTTTCGATTTTAAACCCTAAGTCTCTTTGGACCAAATCTGTTTTAAAATATTTGAAGTCGATTTAGCGATGACCGTCTAGCTAGCTGGTGCGCACGATAACTCTCGAAGGAATTATCCGCTTTCGTTCAAACTTGGTACATCGTAATATTATTGTCAAACTTAGATCAAGTTCGGAGATGCCTAATATTGGTATCTCCCACATAAAAAGTCAAAATGTTCAAAGAAAAAAAGTAAAAACTGTAAGTTCGGCTGGGCCAAACTTTGAATACCCTCCACCATTTGAAACGAATTTGAAAATTCTCAAAAACAATAAAATCCGTTAAAAATTCTGTTAAAATCTTAAAAAAAACCCCCGAATGTAGATGTTACATTAGGGTCTATACCACGACATGGACCTGCATAGATAACTTTTGTCATATGCCTTTACAATATTCAAATGCGAAACTTAAAAAAAAAAGGTGAATTATGTAGCTAAAATCATCAAAATATCGAATATCGGGAGGTACCGTTATATGGGGGCTTTACGAAGACGTAGACCTGCACAGACAATTTTCTATCCTACGCTGTATTATCTACTACGAACTTCAAATACCAAAGTTTCTGTTATTGGCTGTAGTATTCATTTCAAAATTTGAATACCACATTTCAAAGAATTCCGGTGAATAATGTCGCTAAAATTAACAAAGAGCCAAATATCCGAAGGTACCGTTATATGGGGGCTATACCAAAATGTGGACCTACATGGCCCATTTTAAATACCAAAAGACAGACATATTATGCATTTGAGTAAAATTTTAGCAATCTACTTCAATTCCTTCGGAAGCTAGAGTCATTTCCACAGACAACATAGAATTTTGTGCTGATCAAGAATATATATACTTTGTGGGGTCTAAAATGTATATTTCGAGGTGTTACAAACGGAATGATAAACGTAATATACCCTCTATACTATGGTGGAGGGTATAACAATTTAATTTGAGCAACCTTTGCAAAATCCCAATATTGTTCTCGATTTTATGGCAGCTCCGAAAATTAAATATATCCGACCCTCCATTAAGTACCTCCTCCACAAAGGGTAACAATTTTTAATAATCATAACTCATATAAAATTTGAAATAGGAGCCCGATTGTCTTCAAATTTCGTACATCTCAACATTTTTATAAACACAAGACCTAACGTGAAGATGGGATATATTGGGATACCCCTCAGGTAACTCCCCCACAATTGGTCAAATATAAAATATAAGAGTCCGAGTCCGAATAAGAGTCCGATTTTTTTTAACACAATATTTTTTAACACAAGATCTGTTGTGAAGATGAAATGTATCGAACCACATCTTTTAGAACCTCCCCAAGAAAAGGTCAACATTTTCACAGAAAAAAAATAACAAGGCAGGGTCGCCCCCTTTTGAGCAAACTTAGCAAATTCCAATATTTTTATCAGGTGCGAAAATGGAATATACCAGACCAGAATGCGCAGTGGTCCAACATGTATGGGATGGTGTGACAAAAATGTTTCTGTACAACTATTTGAATATGGGTCCTCATTTGAATATTTAACTTCTTTCAAGGATTTTTATATTATGTTTTTGTCTAAATTTAACATTTTTGTTTGGGATAGGGTAACAAATTGGCGTTCCAAAAATTGTTAATATTAAGAATGTTTTCGATATTGATCCCATAGAACCCTACTACCGATTTGAGGGATTTTCCAGATTTTGGCAAAATTTTTCAACAGATTTTGATCTAATTTGGCATTGTGGATTCTGAATAGAGTATTCAAGGTGGCGCAAAACTAAACCTCCTATCAAATATAAATGATATTAATTTTAAGATTGACCCCTAATGTCTTAATTACAGCCAAAAAAACTTCCTATGTTAACTTGATAATAACTTATTTGGCCCTGTTTCATTTAATTACTTTAAATTATAAAATGCTTGATGGAGTCACCTACAGGGGAAACCACGTGAGAAAACGCACCATATAGAATACCTCACACACGGCGTTAATATGTGTGGATATTTTCTACAGTGTGATTCTTAGAATTACGAGAATTACCAAGATATTAAGACGTTTATATAGAAAATTATAAGAATTATTTTTGCAAGGAATTCTAACATCTGCAACTTTTGTTTGAAAAGTTTTTTTTTTTTTTTTGATAATTCATGCCGTTTTCGGAAAAAAACGAAAAATACTACTTTATATTTTTCGACCCCGAATGACTTTTTTATACATAGAGTTTATGGGGACAAATATCAGTTTTGTGGAAATTTTTGCACGTTTGTGACTCACGGCGTATAGAACAATGACCTTTTTGTTCCTGTATAAAAGGATTCCAATATTAACAAATTAGAAACTTGTCCTAAATTTGTTGAAGTTTTTCTGCGGTCTTACATAAATTGGAACCTTTCATTAAAAACTCTGAAAACCTTGAATTGGAGCTGTACACATTTGGGGTATGGTTGGCTGAGTTGTTAATATGGTATCTGAGTCCTGAGTTCTATAACAGTCACATATTTTCACACATTTCCATAAATCCATTTTTGCAAGTTTCGATTACGTGGACTTGCTCCAATTCAACTTTCTTAGAAATCTCTTTTAAATTTTCACATGATTCCACCATTTTCATTGGGAAATTCCCGTACTAAAAACAGACTAAACAAAAAACACACGTGCACACAAATGAAGTACCACAAAACTTGTTGGTCCTTATTCAGTTGCACATCTCTTCCTTTTCTTGAAGTACATTTTCTTAGCGTTTATTAACCATACCTTGTGTATGAAAACATCTTGTTGCAAGCTGTGCCAATAATTAAAGTTGTTGTTACAAGTGCTGCGTTGTAACGATTATTAGATGAAGTTATTTTTACTTAAACTGACATTAATATCCAAACAAATATTATTTTTATAACTTGCTTAACATGTTGATAATAAGTACATGGTTGGTTCTTGTTGTTACAGGAAGATAAGAACAGGAAGGAAGGTGAATGGTGTAAGGATGTAATGTAGTAGTTTGGTTTTTAGAGGGAAATAATATAATACCGTCTTTAAATTATTGGGAATTAAACTTCTGCGAATTGGAAATTTAATGATAATTCAAACATGTTAAGAAGTATTAGTCGGTTTTGCTTATAGAGCTTACCCTCAGCCAATGTTCAATTATTTAAATATATTTTGACTTCTGTTATAATTATTCAAATTGTTGGCCCTCTATGGAGTAGGTTCCGAACGAATGGGCCAATGTTGTCCATTTCGTATCATATCTAAATAAATATGATATAAATTTGCGATGTGTCGGGTTTGAACTACATCGTCTACTTCTAGAAAATGTACGTGAAGTGCCACATATAATCGACCGAAATATTCCATTTTTACACCTCATCTAAAAGAGATAAAAATATTGGCATGAGCAAAATTTCAGAGAAATCGAACATTTGTATCCAATTTTATGCGAAATCATAAATTATATATTCATCTCAGGTTTCCGGTTGAGAGAAATATTTAGATATAGCAAGTTGTAAAGAATCGCTGAGTGGTTTCGAAAATTATGACAGGTAGAAGTGTTGAAAGTTGTGAACCTATGTGGGTAAGGTGCCAGAAGGGGTTCGCAAATATATATCCCATCTTCACAGAAGATCTTATGTTAGTAAAAATGATGGGATGTGTAAAATTTGAAGAGAGTTGGATGCTTATTTCGTTTTTATTGAGCGTTTTGTAGTTCACAATATTTCGCGTTTTATGAGCTTCATGATTATTCAAAATGTTGACCCTTTATGGGGGAGGTACCAGAATGTGTAGACCAACATATCCTATCTCTACAGCAGATTTTGTATTACTAGAAATAGTGGGATGTGTGGAATATGATGAGAACAGGATGCTTATTTCGGATTTTATAATAGTTTTGCTTATTCAAGGTACCAGAAAGAATAGTCCGATCACTACTACCTTTATAACAGATCTTGGTTTGATAGAAAGGTTGATATATGCCAAGTGTGAGTTGAATCGGATGTTAAGTTCGAGTTTTATGAACTTCATGGATACTCAAAATTTTGACCCTTTGTGGGGGAGGTACCAGGTACCATCTTTACACCAGACCCTGTGTTAGTAAAAATATTCTAATGTATTTAATTTGAAGACAATAGGAATCTTACATCACATTTTATAAGAGTTATAATTCTTCAAAATGTTAACCCTTTGTACGGGAGGTACTTAATGGAGTAGACTGATATTGTCCACTTTCGCACATGACTTAGCACTGATAAAAAAATAGGATTTGCACGATTGGAGCAAAATCGGATTATCCGTTTTCTTCCTGTGTAGTAAAATTATTATTATTATTATTATTATTTTTTTTTTTTTGAAAATTTCGACCTTTCGCGGAGGTAATGCCAGTAATTGTGGACCGATATTGCCCATCTTAGATCTCGGTCTAAGTATGATAATAATATTACGATGTACCAAGTTTGGACCAAAGCGGATACTCCCTTCGAGAATTATCGTGCGCTCCAGCCAGCCAGCCAGCCAGTCAGACGGACGGAGATAACTCGATCGACTCCAAATGTCCTGAAATGGATATTGTCCAAAGAGACCTAGAGTCTACATCCGTTATTTCTATGATGCACGTTTTGGCTGTATCAAGTGATTTATACCCTCTTTAGCCATATGGCTTAGGGTATAAAAACCTATAATAATTTAAGAGTACATCAGATTCTCATTTTTGGGATTGTAATATCAAAAAAGTTTTAAATTCCAAGGATATTGAGTTTCACTTAGTTGAACTCTGTAATTATTTATTTAATTCGAACTTTTAATACCCTCCACCAATTCAAAGAATCTTGGAGAATTTCAAAAAAAGTCCGTCGACCTGCATAAGTATTTTTTTCTCATAGGTTGTAGTAACAAATTTTGCACTTCACATACGACATTTGAAACATCGTTAAATAATATCGCTAATATAATCAAAATACCGAATAAAAGAGTGTGTCTACAATCATCTAAATATTGAATATTGGCGGATACCGTTAAATAGGGGCTATACAATATCATGGACCGATATAGCCCATCTTCGTACTTGACCTATCTGGAGACAAGAAACTGATCTGTGCAAGATTTTAGCTTCCTACCATAATTCGTTTTGACTCTAGCGTGATTACAACAGACGGAGAGTCGAACGGACGGACAGGGGTAAATCGTCCAAGAATTTTACGCTGATCTAGACTATACAGGGTAAGATAAAATAGCCGCAAAAAAGTGAAACGCCATCATTTTTACATTATTTTTTTAAATATTGAATGGAAGCAAAAAATGTCCGAAGTAGCATCAAATTTTAGAATAACTTGAGATATGTCCGAATTGGTCACCTTTGGCGCGAATTATGGCATTCCAAAGGCCAATGAAACCGTCACACGCTGCCCGAATGTTGCTCTGCGGTATTTTGACCCATTCCCGGCGAAGCGCTTGTTTGAGATGATCGACAAATTGGTATTTTTTAGTGCCAACCTTGCTTTCTAAAATACTCCAGACACAGTAGTCCAACGGATTGGTATCCGGAGATTTTGGTGGCCATTGTGCGCAGGAAATAAAACGCGGAACCTCAGTTTGTAACCATTCTTGGATGGCGCGTACTGAGTGCGATGGTGCTGAGTCCTGTTGGAATGTCGATGGTCTGGGGTCAAAATGTTTGCGTGCCCAAGTTTTTAATACACCCTCCAGAATATTTTCGCAATAATATTCGGCATTTACTCTGATGCCACAGGCGATTAAAACGAGCGGAGCGCGACCATCGGCTGTTATGGCTGCCCACACCATCACCATGGTCGGCGCTTGAGTTCTGGTGGTCAACCGGAGGTGCACATTTGGCAAGTAAATACGATAATTTTGTTTGTTTCCAAACTGCTGGACAAGAATGATTTTTCGTCGGAGAAAACTAAACTCGGCAGTTCACCACTTTCGGCCAAGCGAAGCAACTCCTTACCTTTTTTGAGTCTATTTTCTCTCTGTCGCGGTTTAAGTTCTTACTCTTTTTGGAATTTCAATGGCTTTACCCCGAACTAATTGCTCAATATTTGCCGAATGGAATATTGCGATATGTTCAGCTCACGAGCCATATTTCGGCCACTAAGATGCGGATTTCGATCAAGTCGCTTCTGTACTTTTCGACCCCTTTCCGCAGATGTTGCTGTTATGTTCCGTCCACTTCTTTCACGTCGGGCTACGCTACCAGTATCACGATAACGAGCGAGTATACGAGACACATAAGATTTATTCACGTTTAAATGCTGAAGTGCTCTACGATAGCCACTTGTGGTTTTCCAGCCAAATATAAAGAAATCACACTGTCACGCTTGAATTCCATCACGAATAACTTTTTCTGGAAAATTCTCACCAAAATGCTTTGGTACGCTTGTAAACAATATAATGAGCTATCACTGGAATAATTTTAAAAGCTGTCGGACGAGCGGCTTAAAAATGACAGCAGTCGGAAGTTGGTTGCAGTTTTCTTCATCTCACCCTGTATATTCAACATATATTTAATCAAGTAAATAAAATATTGAGTTTTGCCTTGTTATGGCGAAGATCATATGTTTTATGATTTAAGTGTTTGTTTTCTCTTTCGAGACGAGCTTAATGATCTGAAATTTGCAGTGAAAAGGAAAGCCAGATAGACACTATCACACACTCACCACTATGCGACGCGTTTCGCCGTTGGTTAAGCGGCTCATCAGGCATATTTGATGTGGATGATGGCTTACAAGGGCCGTTCTCTGGAAAGTGGTATATATTTCGAACTTATTGCAAATTAGCATATGCGAATTATACACTAGAAACTCTCCATGTTCGACTCAAGTTCTATTGGCAGATCTTTTTTCACAGCAACGTTTTGTTTTTTTTTTTTTTTTTAATTATTTCCAATTTTCGCGGAGTTGTCTTTGGAAGTCTCATATATTTGTCTTTTACTGGTATATGATTTTAACTCTCCTATTGTAACCCATACAACTTATATGATAAATTTTCTGCCCCTAACTATTGTTCTCCATATAGTTGGTGTATAGGTCAACAACATAACGGAACCTATTCCGAAAAGCTATAAAATATGTATTAATATCTAAGAGTATGTGTAACATGAGTTTCCGTTCCATTTGACTATTCTCATGAAAACAAAGCAAAAAAAAAAGATTGAACTAGAATTTACACTTGACAAAGTATGAAAACTTATGAACTTTTGTGCACTTTTCTACTCAAAGTAATATCAGCAGCAGCATCATCATCACCAGCCCCTCTATGAACAAAACCATATAATGGCCCAAACTGTAAAACGAATTGGGAAGAAAATCAAACAAAATAGGAACAAAAAACGATGTGTGGAATAGGGATGGACCTCCGGAAAAAAATTGTCAACTTGCAAAAAAAAAATATGGCATAAAGTGGAACATAACTATAACGAACGGAATTTGTTATAAAATTTGCAGGGTGAATTTGCTACAGGAACAAATAAAATATTGCATTTATTAAATTGACTTTTGACTGTAACTGCAACCAGATAGTGTTGCTGAATTTCCCCAACAATGATGTGAATGTGTTAAAAATATGAACTTTGCTCGTATTTTAACAATTGTCACCCAAAAAAAAAAAAAAAACTCATCCAGCAAAAGAAATAAAAAATAAAACGGATAGACTGCAAGGACAAATAGGAAATGAGTAATATTTATTTTTTGAACTGCAACAGCAAAAATAAAAGAAAATCCAAAAAAAAGAAACAAAAGTGAAGTAAAGACAAAAAACATCCGTATCCAACGTACAAACCTAGTGCCAACAATGATGCTGTGCATCCTTGCTTTTTTGCCATCCTTTGGACCAATATTTTATTATGTGTATAAAGCAATGTGATGATAACAACAACAACAATAGCAACTCACATTTTATTTTATTACAAAAAATCATGGCAGAAAGGAAATAAAGTGTCATAAAGCATCATTCGTTTTAGTTTTTTTTTTTCTACGAGGAAGCTTAAACAATTTGGAGAATATAAATATGTGAGGAGGAAATAAATATTCGGTTGATATAGATGATTTGGGGGCTTTTGATATACCATATATCAATTCCTCACCTATATTTTGCAACAATTTTGGTTTAAGAATTTCATTATTTAAGCATTCTGCTTTCTACTGTCTAATATACAGATTGGTAGGTGAATAGATTTGATCTGTGGGTTCGACATTTTTTTCTGTTTGAGCAGCACACAAAAATCGGAAATAAACGTATATATTTTTAAAAAAACTGAAAACTTTAAATTTGTAATTTAGTGTACAAAATACCAAAACCCAACAGGTACCCAAATATGGTCTTTAGTAGAAATAGGTCTACTACTTTCTGCTAAAGATGTATTCTTCGGGAAGAGTTTGTACAGCACGTGTATCTCATGAATTTCAAAATATTCGCAAGGATAGTCCGAAATGTATACATTTTACGTTAGTAAATGGTGTCAATAAAAAAACAAGTAAAAAAGCAGTAAGAGGATATACGATATTGTGGACCTATATAGACAAATCTATGTCTGGGGGTCAAGTACTCACAAAGAACTCCATTTGTAATTTTCAGACAATTCCGTTGAAAAATGTTGCTAAAATCATCATCGGGGGGTACCACTTATGGGGGCTATACGATATCGTGCACCTATATAGACAATTCTCTTTCAGGGGGTAAAGTACCCAAAACAAACTCCTTGTGTGGAATTCAGACAATTCCGTTGAAAAATGTGGCTAAAATCATCAAAATACCGAATATCGGGGGGCACCATGATATGGGGGATATACGATATCGTAGACCTATATGGACTATTCTCTTTCAGGGAGTAAAGTGCTCAAAATTAACTTCTTGTGTAGAATTTCAGACAATACCATTGGAAAATATGGCTAAAATCATCAAAATACCGAATATCGGGGGGTACCGTTATATGGGGGCTATACGATATCGTGGACCTATATAGACAATTCTCATTTAGGTAAAGTACTCACTAGTAACTCCTTGTGTGGATTTTCAGACAGTTCCGTTGAAAAATCTATCTAAAATCGTCAAAATACCGAATATCGGGGGGGGGGGGGGGGTACCGTTAAATGGGGGATATACGATATGGTGGATCTATATACAATTCTCTTTCCGGGGGTTAAGTACTCTTAAGGTACTCCTTGTGTGGATTTTCAGGAAATTCCGTTGAAAAATGTGGCTAAAATCATCAAAATACCGAATAATGGGGGGTACCGTTATATGGGGGCTATACGATATTGTGGACCTATATAGACAATTCTCATTCAGGGGGTAAAGTATTCACAATATTTGGGGGTACCGTTATATGGGGGCTATACGATATCGTGGACCGATATAGCCCATCTTCGAACTTGACCTGTCTGCAGACAAAAGACAGATCTGAGCAAAATTTTGACTGTAGCGTGATTACAACAGATGGACGGACATGGCTAAATCGTCTTAAAATTTTACACTGATCATATATATAGAATATATATACTTTGTTGAGTCAAAAATGATTATTTCGATGAGTTACAAACGGAATGACGAAGTTGATATGCCCTCCATACTATGGTGGAGGATATGAATAATAATAATAATAATAATAATAATAATAATAATAATAATAATAATAATAATAATAATAATAATAATAATAATAATAATAATAATAATAATAATAATAATAATAATAATAATAATAATAATAATAATAATAATAATAATAATAATAATAATAATAAAAATAATAATAATAATAATAATAATAATGATAATAATAATAATAATAATAATAATAATAATAATAATAATAATAATAATAATAATAATAATAATAATAATAATAATAATAATAATAATAATAATAATAATAATAATAATAATAATAATAATAATAATAATAATAATGATAATAATAATAATAATAATAATAATAATAATAATAATAATAATAATAATAATAATAATAATAATAATAATAATAATAATAATAATAATAATAATAATAATAATAATAATAATAATAATAATAATAATGAAATAAATAAAAAAATAAAAACTAAATAAATAAAAGCAAGTAAAGTAGCAGCTAAGTTCGGCCTTCCCCCATTTGGAAAGAACTTGAAAATTAAAAAAAAAATCCGAAAGCTATCACTCAAATGAAAACCATTATTTCTGGAACATTCACTGTAACTGGAATAATTTTAACAGCTGTCGGACGAGTGGCCAAGAAATGACTGCAGTCTGAAATTGGTTGCAGTTTCTTAAAAACCCTCTAATACCCACCCTAATATTTCTTCTCTTAATACGAAAGATAATAACAAACATGTTGATAAAAGTATGCATACATTACAAGGTTTATAATATTGTATTTACTTCGTAACGTTGTTGCAGAAATGAACAAATATCTTGGATTGCAGTACGAATTTTTTGCTGAATACATTTATTTCTATTCTTATTATTGCATTTTTCTTACAAAGATATTACATGTCTAAGCCGGAGCATGCTCACATTTTGCTTAAATTGTTTTGTTTTATTTTCTAATATTTCAAGAATATTTGTTTTAATATTTTATCGAGATTTGTGTAGATAATAGAAATTGTTTAAGCAATGATATATTTTTCTTCAAATTCTTATTTAAATACAAATTAATTAGTAAGATGACAAAAATCTAATGTATTATCGAATCAAAAGTTGATTTATATGCATAATTAAAGGTTAAACGGCCCCCTCGGTTAATTAAAGGTCAAGTAAACCATCTCTGTATACCAAATATTAATTTTTAAATTCAAATTTTCGTGTGAATGATTACGACGAGTCATAATATCTGACGTCTCTTCAAAAATCTAATTTATAAAATTGCATAACATTTTCGTATAACTACTTAGACCAAATCTATGTCAGCAAATACAGTTGCTCTACACATTGGTCAAGGTCATCATTACGATACACAGAGTGGAGTCATTGCAATATTTTTCGTTTTTCATGACAAAAATGAAAAAAAAAAGAAGTACATATTCGACATTTACCCAGCATCTGTTATGATAGACAACCATAGTTGACTGGTGGGCAAACTGGCGAAGAGAAAAAAAAATACGAATCCGATTACAAGAAATATTGTTTTTTAAATTAAGTTGTAACATAAACCTAGAAAAAATGTAAACATTCTCGCTGTCAATTCAGACATGGAAGTCAAGTGTCATAACCAACCGACCGACTGACTAATGAATGAAGTGGATGTAAATACCACCGACAAGTAACAAGTTTCCAGGTTAATTAAAGAACTTGTTCTTGGCAATCATTAAAAAAAATGTTCATATTCCATTCTTAACAGATTGGTAGTGGGATGCCCTACAGTACATCGGTGGTGGAAACCTGCTTGCGATATAAATACAGAAGTTTTTCAACAAATCCTACAGAAATGTAGGTGCACCTTGAAATAACTTAAATTCAAATATTGAGTTTGTGTGTGTAGAACTAGAATGACTAACGACATCGCATTCTTAAGAACTACACAGTTTTTCCAAATTTTTGTGTCCGAGTCATTACATTAAAAATCGATGATCAATGAAGTTAGGAAGTCAATTTGTGCTTTTTTAAAACATTTTTTGACATTTTTTCGAGGAGCTTGCGTAAGGAGTGGACTAATATAACCCATATTTGCACTAGATATAACATGAGCAGTAAAATTGAGATATTCACAGCTTAAAAATCTGCAACTAAAAACTTGGCAAAACTTGGATCTAGTTCGAAGATAAGCAATATCTGACAACTGCTTCTGGTATTCTCAAAAAAAAATGAAAAAAACATTAAGTTCGGCCGGGCCAAACTTTTAATACCCTCCACCTTAGGGTAAAAGAAACATTAGAAGAAATGTGGCAAAAACCATTAAAATGCCGAATATCGGGAGGTACCGTTATATGGGGGCTACACCAAAACGTGGACCTATATAATTACAATGTTTCGCCACATGAGTTAGGACCCATTATGACCCACAAATACCAATTTTTAGACAAACCAGTGAAAAAATGTGGCAAAAACCATCAAAAAACCATCAGGTACGAAAATGGACAATATCGGTCCAAAGATTTTGAAAAACAAAACCGTCAAACTAGCTAAATAAGCATACAACTTTCAAATTTCACACAAATCAAAATTTTTGCTAACACAAGAGTTGTTGTGAAGATTGTATATATCTACGAACCCCTTCAATACTTTTATATGTTAAAACTTGCAAAACATGACAGGGATTCCTTACAGCTTGCTATGCAGGGTCAGACAAAAAAGAAAAAAAAAAAACTGTCACTGTCACTGATCACCTTTGGCATGAATAATGGCCTTCAAACGGCCAATGAAACAGTCACACACTGCCCGAATGTTGCTCTGCGGTATTTTGGTTCATTCCCGAGGAAGGACTTCTTGGGAGGCGTCTGCTGAGTGCACTTGCACTTTTTGGAGTTTCAATGGCTTTACCCCGAGCTCATTTTGCACGAGCCATTTTTCGGCCAATCGAAGCAACTCTTCAGTTCTTTGAGTATACGTTTTTTCTGTTGCGGTGTAAGTTCTTGCACTTTTTGGAATTTCAATGGCTTTACCCCGAGCTCATTTTTAAAAATTTGCCGAATGGAATATTGCGATGCGACATTTTCAGCTCACGAGCCAATTTTCGGGTTTCTGGTTTCGATCAAGTCCCTTCTTTACTTTTTGAACCATTTCTGCTGATGTTGCTGTTTTCTTCCGTCCACTTCCTTGAGGTCGGGCTACGTTACCAGTATCATGGTAGAGAGCAATGATACGAGACACAAAATATTTATTCACATTCAAATGCTGGAGTGCCCTAACGATAGCCACTTATGGTTTTCCAGTCAAATATAAAAAAATCACACTATCACGCTTGAATTCCATCACGAATAACTTTTTTTCTGAAAAATTCTCACCAAAATGCTTTTGTACCCTTGTAAAATATAATGAGCTGTCACTGGAATAATTTTAACAGCTGTCGGGGGAGTGGCTTGACAGCAGTCCGAAGTTGGTTGCAGTTTTTTTTCATCTCACCCTGTATATCCGATATATTTGCCATCGGCGTAACGGTCAGAATTGACCTTTTCGTCTAATTGTGATTTCGGTGGTGGTTAAAAATATTCGCGGTTCAGTGGAAAATTTGACTTTTATTTAACACAAATCTTATGGTCTATTTCACCAACTAAATATTACCCGATGACCATCCAAATTGGAAGGCTTCTTCCCAGCCCTAAGCTCTAGCCCCATGCTAATTTCCGCGTCGATTGGTCTATAAATGCGACCTGTAGAGCAACTGCAAAATCAGGAAATTTCTCAGTTTTTGGTCCATTTCAACCCCTAAATATCATCGATCATCTCCAAAAGCAATAGGCTTCTATTCTAACCATAACCCTACCTCCATTTTCAATTTCGTGAGGATTGGCCCATTATTGCGACCTGTAGCGTGATTACAAATTAACATGGACAGACGAACGGACATACATAGCTACTTTCCTATATTGGAAACCAGTTTTTAGAGGTGTTACCTAATTGTTGGCCCAATCAAACTTATAATACCCCCAACACATAGTGTTGTAGGGTATAAAAAATGAAGATCTTGTAGAGAAGTGTTTGGAAAATCCCAGTTATAGACTGCTGGATGTCCATAAAACGTTTAGAAATATCTATGGTTATAGACAACTTGAAGTCCTTTAAAATTGTTTGTAAAACTTACATTGTTTGGAAAATTTTGAAAATTCACAGTAAAAGTCGACAAGAATTGCAAAAAAAAATATTGAAAACTTCAAACAGTGACATTTTTCATTAAAAATAATACGAAAAATCTATTGTAATATACTAAAGGAGGTCCTTAATAAACCGTAAAATCTTCTTCATCCTACGAAAAAATTGGGAAAATCACGATTAGGAAAAAATGGAAAATCACAGCAGATACTATTTTGTACCCTGAAATCTATTCATGAGAACCAGGATTGTAGAAATTGAATTCAAAACCATTGTACTGTAAATAAATGCATATAAAATACAAATATTATGTCTAAAGATTTTAAAATTTTTCTTCGATACTTCCTATCATCATGTTTAATTGAATAATGAAATCAATTTTCCCATTTTAAAATTTAACTAGGATTGTAATCTTGAAAATAGTTACTCTCCCTTGAATCCTGGCACCACTTCACAAACATTTTCTTCGAAAAGTAGTTTTCCCTCTTAACAGAATGTTAAATTGAAAATTGTATTTCCACAATGACATCTACCCAAGGGTTGGTCGTTTGGATGGTCGTTCGAACAATCAGTTGATCATTCATTAAATTTGCATGAATGACTAAAAGCCTTGGTCTGGGGCCATTATCATTGTCATCATCATCATCGTCGTTGTCGCTGTCGTCGTCTGCATTAGCTTCATGCATTCGAACGAAAACAAAGCATATAAGTAAGGTTAACAAAAAGAAACAACAACGATGACCATAACAACAACAACAACAAAAAGTAAATTACCACATAAATGAATGGCAAATGATTTGACAGTAAAGGGTTAAGCACAGTTACCAATGTTTGTTGTAATAGTTTTTTTCATTTTTCTTTCTTTGTTTGTATCCTCTGCTCCTTTTGTTTATCTTTTGACCAAGGACTACCGCCCATTGTGTGGTCAAACTGTTTACAACATTGTGACATTTATACCCAGCATTAAAAAACACACACACATACGTGCATACTCTCCAACTTATTTGTCGAATAGGGATTTTCTTTTCAAGTTTAGGTTTTTCGTTTCCAGAAAACCTTTAGTCCTTTTCGACTCATTGCAATAATTTGCAAAGAATCGAAAATTCACTCGAAATCCTTTGAATTGTGTGAAAAGTTAAAAATTAATTTAAACACCATAACCGAACTGAAATGTTCAATTTTGAGGCATTTGCATAATCTATTATTTGGGTCAAATGAATGTCTAAATCCATGTAATCAACAATTTGAAATTGAAATGCGAATGTGTGTGTGGCAGTTAAACAGAGAGATAGAGGAAGAGCATTAAATATTTAAGTTTTGTGGCAGAAATTTGTGTTGTGTGAATTTATTTAAAGGGTTAATTTTTGGTGAACTTCTTGGAAATCTTTAAGACTGTTATAAAGGCCTAACATTTTGAACTTTTAAGAACAATTTGAGATTTTCATTGTTATTTATGTAATTATGATTTATATAAAACTATGCCAAATATATATTCTTTGTAAAGCGAAATTAACCAAAGCTTCTATATAAGTTTATATGTGTATTACGAATTGATTAAAATGTTAGAAATACGTTTTCCACAAAAGTAGGACATTTTTACCACGTAATCATAGTCTTTATATAAAACAAAATTGAACCAGTAAAGAAAGTCCTAAAGTCGGGCGGGGCCTACTTTATGATACCATATACCACTTCGCTAATTTTGTAGAGCTCCACATAACAATTAAAAGATTTTATGGGAGAATTTAATCATACACGCTATGATTATAATTATAATTTAAAGTTCAAAGGACTTGTAAATTCTTTTAAATTCGGACTTGTATTGCCCATTTGGTGCACAATTAATTTGAAATTAGATAAAGATATATATGGAGCTATATATATCTCGATAAAATTTGGCAAAGATATTTCTGAGCTGTATTTGATATATTTCCCTGAATATCGTTGTTACGGAGTGCATATTACGGATGTGAGTTACAAAAACAACAAATCGGATGGACAATATATATGGGAGCTATAGCTATATCTGAACCGATCTTCACCAAATTTGCCATACTACCTTCTAGACTCAATTCGTTCGCATGTGGCAAATTCCATCCCATTTGGACAAATATTAGACGTTTGGTGTACCATATATCTAAATCTGAACCGATCTCGATGAAATTTAGCAAAGGTATTTCTGAGCTGTATTTGATATATTTCCCCAAATATTGTTGTTACAAAGTGCATATTACGGCTGCGGAGGACAAAAATAACAAATCGGATGAACAATATATGTGGGATATATAGCTATATCTGAACCGATTTCGATCAATTTTGGCATACTTATTTTCAGGCCTAATTCGGTTGTATGTGCAAAATTCCATACTATTCGGACTGATATTACACGTTTGGTGCACAATAAAAGTCAAATCAGATGAAGATATATATGGGAGCTATATCTAAATTTTTAAGGATTATCTCCAATTTCAATAGGGTTCGTCCTTGGGCCAAACAAATGTTGTTGGAAAATTTCATCTCAATCGGATAATAAATGTGACCAGCATTTTGTTCATAAGAATACATGCACAGACGGACGGACAGACGGACTGACATGCATAAATCAACTCAGAAAGTGATTCTATTGAGATCCTCAAAAGTAACTATGGGTCTATCTCGCTTCCTTCTCCATGTTACAAACAAATGCACAAAGACATAATACCCTTACCACTGAGTGGTGTAGTGTATAAAAAAAGTAAGTAAAGGCTATAGTCGTGCTGGGTCGACCATGATACCCTACAACAATACAATATGTTGCAAATCGAATTTAAAAGATTACGCTTTTGAAATAATCTCATAGAGCTCCTAGATGTTACCCTTAGCTTTTTGATCGAGGGCATTTGTCCAATATTTACGCCCTCCGTCGTCTTGTTAGGTATTCAATACAATTTCATATGAAAGTTGTGGCCCATTGTACAGCTAAATATAATCCAATGGTCATACAAAATGCTAGACTTGTTCTGTGTGGATTAGTTTTTAATTTTAAAATATTCACTTTTTATACCCTCCACCATAGTATGAAGGGTATATTAAGTTTGTAATTCCGTTTGTAACACCTCGAAATATACATTTTGGAAAAAACAGTCAATGATCAGCATCAAATCTTATGTCGATTTAGCGATGTCCGCGCGCCTCTCCGTCTGTGGAAATCACTCTAGTTTCCGAACGAATTGAAATAGGTTGATTAAATTTTACTCAAATATGTATTTTGTCTGCAATACTTTTGATATTAAAAATGGGCTATCTAGGTCCACGCTTAGGAATAGTCCCCATATAACTGTACCTCCCTTCATTTGGTATATTGATGATTTTAGCGACATTATTCTCCGGAATTGTTTCAAATTTCGTATTTGCACTTAGTAATGGGTACTATAGCCAGTGATATAAAATTGTCTATGCAGATGCACCATTCCGAATTGATGAGAATTGTGAAAATTAGTCCAGACGGTCTTGACTTATAAACCGAATAACTAAGATCTATTTTTTTTAAATATATATTGTACCTATTTTGCTATATATCCTATACTTAGGCTGTAATGGTCAAAAGTGATCTTTTAATATATTTGTGATTTGGCCGGAATTAAAAATAGTCGCGATTTAGTGGAAATGTTCATTTTTTTAAATAAAAGTTATGGTTTACTTTACCCGCTAAATATTATCCGGTGACTGCATAAATTGGTAGGCTTCTGCCCAGCCCTAAACTCCAACTCCATCCAAAATTCCGATTGGTTTATAATTGTGGCCTGTAGAGCAGCAGCAACAGCAAAACCAGGAACATTTTCTGTTTTTTATCCATTTCAACCACTAAATATTTTGCGATGATTTCCAAAAACAAAAAGTTTTTATTCTGACCCTTATCCCACCTCCATTTTGAATTTTGTGAGGATCGGGCCATAATTGCGATCTGTAGCTTGACTACAATTTAACATGGACGAACATACAAAGCTAGATCGACTAAGCTCGGCGAGATAAGAAGATCCATGTATGGTTTCCTATGCCGGGGAACAATATTTCGAGGTATAACATAATTTTTGCCCAATCAAACGTCTAATACCCCCAACACATAGTGTTGTGGGGTATAAATATTCTTAAAAAAAATATTTTTAGTTTGAGTTCCTTTAAAATTATGTCGTAATATCCATAATTTTCGTCCCAGGATAATATTCTTAAAAAATAAGAAACGCCTCTAATATTTGAAAATATATTTAGATGGACCTTTTTAAAAAATTCTAAATGTGTGTATTTAAAAAATCCACGATTCTGAACCAGGAAGTGAAAGAGTGGGTCTCGTTTACACACTAGTTTTAAAATTGGCAGAAATCACTTCACTTCACTTTCACTTGCATAATGTTAGTTATTATTTTAATGTTTAAATTTCTGTAACGAGGTAACAATAGGACTTGCCAAATAGTCAAGATTCTCACCCAAATAGATGTGAAACAATTATTACATTGTGCCAGAAGAAGGGGACCGGTATATCGGTCATTGATTTCTACGAGGGATATATTTTTCTGAATTTTTAGGCGGAGCTACAAAAAGAGTGCATACGCCCCAGTTAGACAGACAAACGGACATCCAAAGGAACGGGCATGCCTAGTTCGGCTTCGAATGTCCGGCAATAGATTAAGTCCAAGGAGACACGGGGTCTACAACCGTTGCCTTAATTTGTAACTTTTGTGCATATCAAACAATATATACCATCTGTCGCAAAAGAATGACAGTCTGACGTTAGCATTTAATATATAAAAAATATACATAGTAAAAAAAATCCACTGACATATTTTAGCCTTTAATTTTCATATCGACAGATAACCAAACAATGTGAAGGGAACCATATTTATTCAAACATCAATAGCGCATTGTGTATTACAGACTAAATGAAAAAAATCTGTCAGCTGTTTATTATAACAGTAAAGTAGGAAGTTCCGATCATACACGTGTATCATGGAACTGTATTTTAACAATATGACAATACCAAAAAATCGCTTTCAAATCAAAGGTATTGTGAATGGAAATTTTGATTTTATTCTTTACAAGGGTTTCAATATATCAGTATTGCTATAAATACTGCAATTTTAACTACGAATATTATCAGTATCTCTACAGTTCCTTAAAACATCTTAAGAAATTAAAAATAAAACGAAATGCTTAAAGTCATTTGCATTTTTGGTAAGTTCCTTAAATATTAGATATTGCGAATATATCTATAAAAAGGATATTTTTCAATAAATAGCCCTCGTCCTTGTGATGACTTGTGAGGCTCAAAGATGTCGCCCGGTTTGTAAACCTAAAGTTCCTAGTCCAGCCATTTGTGCTGCTGATAATCATCAGAAAGAGTGCTTCCGTATGAGCCAATGTCAGTTGGATGAAGAGAATTGTCGTCGTCGGGCTGCCAAACGACCAAGTGAGGAAAAATATTATATCCTTAGGATATAGAAATTATAATGTTAATAATATTTTGTTTTTAGCCATTTCCAATGTCGATCCGATACGTTGCCGTAACATAAAGTCACCAAATGGCAAGGGTAAATGTGCCAGCCCATCGCGCAAACCACGCTCCACCAAACCGGATTGTAACCGGCTAAAGTGTCGTAATCCTAGCAAGGTCTTGAGATGTTATCGCTGCAAAAAGAATATGTGTCAATTGTTGACTGCCTGTCAGCTGGAACGTGTTAACTGTCTACGTGGCCGTTCAAATCGTTTAACTTGGACTGATACCCGTCGTTGTGCCGGCATGAAGGCTGGACAAAAATTGCAAAGATGTAAGGCTATTCGTAAAAAGAGTGGATAAGCTCTTGTGACACAGGAGTCGTTTTAGAGGACTACTTAATGAATTTTTTCGACGCATTTTCTCGATTCTTTTCTAAATTTCGAAAAGTTCATAAAATTGATAAATAAATAAAAAATTTTTCTTGGAACTAAAAAAAGTGGGAATTTTTATAATCTGAATTTTTCAAAATATTTCAAGTGGAACTGTAGTGGAATTCTGAAATTCATTTTCTGACTTAACGAAAAAAATTCGGTAAAATTCAAATGCTTATAACTTCGGTAATTAGCGAAATTTGTCGGAAAGCTAGCCCAGAAATTAAAGTAGTTGCTAAGGCCAACCGATAGATATCAATTTTGTTAACTCTTTTTTCTTTTATATCAAAATTTTGCGTTTGAAAGTTACCGATTTTTGTCGGTAACTCAAAAAAAAAAATGAGTTAGAGAATCTCACTACAGATATCTTTTTTATGCTGGAAAGTTTTGTACTAAGAGTAATATATGCCAGTATAAATAACGTCCGGACAACACAGTTGAGGATCCAACCGTAAAACTTTGCATTGGGGTCACCCTTGTCGCGAAAGGGATCATTAAGATGGGATTATTGGAAATTCGAGCTAAATAGTACGTAAAGTAAAATATTTTTTTCGGCTATAACGTAGATTTTTTTAAACTATTTTTAAAAAAATTTTCAGAGAAAGATAATTTACAAACATTAATATGAGGGATATTTACAAAAGAAGACATTTTTAGAAAGAGTCATAAACTTGAAATGTTTAGAATATTATTAAAATGACTTGCCTAGCCAAAATCTTGGATTTTATATAAAAATATTTTGATAGGGTCTAATTTAGCCGAAATCCTGTATTTTTAATGACATTTCTAAAATGACATGTTTAGCTTAAAATGTGGATTAATCAAAGTATTTTTTATACCCTCAACCATGTGGCTAATATCTTTTGATATGGCCAAAACATGGCTCATTTCTTTGAAACAAACCCGTTTCAGGATATTTGGAGTCGATGTAGGGGTGTCAAATCATTCGTCTGTCTGTCTGGCTGCACAATAACTCTCGAAAGGAGTATTCGATTTGATCCAAACTTGGTACATCGTTATTTATTGCCTGACTTAGATTGAGTTCGGAGATAGGCGATATCGGTCCACTCCTTCTGGTACCTCCCTCACAAAAGGTTGAAATTTATAAAATGTGATGTTTAAGTCCGATTGTCTTCATATTACACACATCGCATTATTTTTATTAACCCAAGATCTGGTGTGAAGGTGGGCCCAACTCAACTCAATATCTTTTCTAAAGATGGGCCATTCCTTCTGGTACCTCCCAAAGGGTCAAAATTTTGAATAAACAAAACGATTATAAAATCCGAAATAAGTATACGGTTCTATTCATATTTCAAAGATCCTGTTATTTCTACTTAGACAAGATTTGCTGTGAAGATGGGATATATTGACCCACTCCTTCTGATGCCACCCCCTCAAATGGTTACATTTTTTAACATCCGATTCCATTCAGACTTGGTACATCTCAATATTTCCATCAACACAAGATCTGCTATAAAGATGGTAGATATCAAACCATTTCTTCTGGTACCTCATAGGGTTCACGATTTTGAGAAACAAAACCCTCAAAGAAAGCGAAATAAGCATTCAAGTCTCTTTTAATTTCACACAGACAAATATTTTTGCTAACACAAGATCTATTGTGAAGATGATATATATGTGCGAACCTCTTCTGGTACCTCACCCATAAAGGGTCACAATTGTCAATACTTTTATCTGTCATAACTTGCGAAACAAGTCAGAGATTCTTTACAGCTTGATATATATCCGATTTCCTTGCAATTTTGCCCATGCCAATATTTTTATCTGTATTAGTTGAAGTATGAAAATGGAATACCTCAGTCGACTGTATCTGGTACCTCAGGCACATTTTAACATTTTCTAAAAATTAGCACATATCTCACATAAAGTGAAGTAACCAATATAATTCAAAACTTGGTACGTGGCAATATTTATATCATCTTTATTTAGGTCTATATATTGGCCCATTCCTTCGGAACATACTCCATAGAGGGTCAACAATTTGAATAATCATAATAGAAGTCAAAATATATAATAATCGAACATTGGCTGCACAACCGAATAATACTTTTTAACTTTTTTAGGAATATTTTTAGAAGGACTTTCTGAGCCATAAACGAGAATTTTTTAAAGATTATTTCTAAAATGACTATTTGACCGATAAACCTAGATTTTTAGAAATATTTTTGAATCTAATTTCTGTACAAAAAGTGCAAAAGAAGCTAAGTTCGGCCGGGCCGAACTTTTTATAACCTCCACCATTTGGAAGAACTTGAAAAAATAAAAAATAAAACCGTGTTCCGAACTTCCGGATATCGGGAGGGTAATGTACTCACAAGGAATCCTTTTTTTGGATTTTAAGACAATTCCGTTGAAAAATGTGGCTAAATCATCAAAATACCAAATATGGGGGATACCTTTATATATGGGCTATACGATATCGAGGACCTATATAGACAATGTGTAGAATTTCAGACAAGTCCGTTGAAAAATGTGGCTTAAATCATAAAAATACCAGGGGGTTTACAGTTATATGAGGCCTATACGATATCGTGGACCGATATAGCCCATCTTCGAACTTGACCTGCCTCCAAACAAAAGACAGATCTGGGCAAAATGTTAGCTTCCTATGTTAATTCGTGCTTTGTTGGGTCTAAAATTATTATTTCAATGGGTTACAAATGGAATAACGAACTTAATCTACCCTCCATACTATGTATGGTGGTGGGTATAAAAAAGTACACAACTGTCATCATTATTGGCATAAGAAGAATGTGTAGATCTTAAAAAGTAAATTTTACTATGATGGTAAATCTCGATGTTACGTCGGATTTTGTTATTAAGTCGAAATTTAGAAAAAAAGAGGATTGATCCAAATTCAGAGGGCTCTTGTGATTAAATATTATTACCCCTAGATAATCACAACCGGAATCGTGTCGTTGACGCTGTTCCAACAATATACTAGAGAAATACATAACCACTTTATGGAAATTGTATTTCACATAGTGTTTTCTTCCCCAAAAGTATTTGAATTCCCACAATCATTTTTTAATAATTTACAAAATTTAGTAAAAAAAACAAACTTTTCTCTTTAGCAGAAAAAAAAACAAACGAAAACAAAATCCATTTATTGCAACCTGTTTCTCTTCCAAATCGTTTCTGCCCTTTGTTAACGCCTACACAGCCAGCCATCCTTTCCATTCCACGTTACAAGAATCGTCCTCTATTACGAACAAATGTATCAAATTGACTACTATTTCCATCTGTTACCACTTAACAAATAGAACTCGTTCTCATATTTAACCATATTTGAACATTTTTAATGGCTGGTCGTCGGTTGAACGGTCGTCGGCTGAGCCAGGCGGCCAACTCTAAAGGGAATATTTTTTATGGCAATTGCACGTGCTGCAAATGCTATCCACCCTCCCATAATCTACTTGTGGTGCATGCATGACGGGCACACGGCATTCCGTATTTTCCATTGAGACGGTGGAATATTCAACGATTTTGTCTGTATTTTTGTATTTTATTTGAAAAGTAAAGAATGAAAATGGTTAAAAATAGTTGATTAAAGAAGAATAGCTAATACCCTATAGCTGTAGAAAATCTGATTTAAGTTATTTTTATTATATATATTTATTAATTATTGTTTTATACCCTCCACCATACATAGCATCATTCTGTTTGTAACTCATCGAAATTATCATTTTAGACCCATCAAAGTATATATATTCTTGATCAGCGTAAAATTCTAAGACGACTTAGCCCTGTCCTTCCGTCTGTCCGTCTGTTATAATCACGTTAAAATTTTGCACAGATCTCTCTTTTGTCTGCAGGCAGGTCAAGTTCGAAGATGGGCCACGGTCCACGATATCGTATATACCATTTAACGGTACTCCCGATATTCGGTATTTTGATGATGATAGACACATTTTTCAATATAATTGGCTTAAAATCCGCACAAGTAGTTCCTTGTGAGTACTTTATCCCTTGAGAGAGAATTGTCTATACAGGTCCACGATATCGTATATCCCCCATATAACGGTACCCTCCGATAGTCGGTATTTGGATGATTTTAAGTACATTTTTCAACGGAATTGTCTGAAAATCTACACAAGGAGTTCCTTGTGAGTACTTTACCTCCCAAAATTGTATTGTCTATATAGGTCCACGATATCGTATATCCCCCATATAACGGTACCCCCCGATATTCGGTATTTTGATGACTTTACCCACATTTTTCAACGGAATTGTCTGAAAATCCACCCAAGGAGTTCCTTGCGAGCATTTTACCCCCTCAAAAAGAATTGTCTATATAGTTCCACGATATCGTATATTCCCCATATAACTGTACCCCCCGATATTCGGTATTTTGATGATGTTACCCACATTTTTCAAAAAAATTGTCTTAAAATCCGCACAAGTAGTTCCTTGTGAGTACTTTATCCCTTGAGAGAGAATTGTCTATACAGGTCCATGATATCGTATATCCCCCATATAACGGTACCCTCCGATATTCGGTATTTTGATGATTTTAGGTACATTTTTCAACGGAATTGTCATTTTTCAACGGAATTGTCCACACAAGGAGTTCCTTGTGAGTACTTTATACCTCGGCAGAGAATTATCTATATAGGTCCACGATATGGTAATGGCAAATTTTTCGATTTGGTAAAACTTGGTGCTCCAATAAATATTTTTATACCCTCCACCATAGTATGGAATTGCTTCAAATTTGGTATTTGCACATTTTGGTATAGCTTCCATATAATAGATCCTCCCTTTATTCGGTATTTTGATGATTTTGATGAGGCAGGTCCACGTCGTCGTATAGACTCTAATATAACGACTGAATTCGATATTTTTATGATTTTAACAGAATTTTTAACGGATTTTATTTTTTTTTTGTTTTGAGAATTGCCAATTCCAAATGGTGGAGGGTATTCAAAGTTCGGCCCGGCCGAACTTATATCTTTTTTACTTGTTCAATTTCCGAACCCCAGTTTTGAACATAAAAACTGCGGTTTTGTAATCTGTCACGCAAACTCTCTGCAGAGTTTTTAAGACTATTCCCTTATTCTTTTATTTCCTTTTTATAGGTTATCCGATTGATACTTCTGAAAAAAATTTTATTAGGTAAACTAGCTTTTATTTATGAAAATAACAATTCTTTAAATATCCATCAAGGTATTTTGAAGGTTTCGTTATAAAAGACTCTACAAAATGTTCTCAACAATTTTAATCATTTTATTAGACACTGCAACAATTGATGTCCTTGTCGCGAGACACAGTGTATTTTGTGTTGCATGTCTGCCAACCTAATGTACATGAACTTACCCCTCGCGTGTAGCGGATACACATAAATACCTTGTGGCAGACAAAAAAAGAAGAACAAGAAAAACCGCCACTTTTACCGGAAGGTATTGTCTAGAAATATTGCAATGCAATTTTTTTTCCAGCATGTTTTTTGTGCCTTATCACCATGCATTAGCGTAATGGAAAAATCAATATTTAATGCCGGCACTAAATTTAGTAGTAAATTTGGATAAAATATCATAGAATTACTTAAATTGAAGACAATGACTCTAACACAAACTTATGGAATATTTACTTGGTATTTAAATAAAATATTATTGCTTTAAACATTTACATTTATATATTTACTTGAATATGACTCTACAACATTCACTTTAGTTAAATTGATTATTTTTACTCAGATATTTTATATTTTTTATTTTTAAGAACTCAATATATCCACTTCATTATTTTAGTTTTTCTTTATACCACTTTTTCTTTTTGTTTATTTCACCATGTTTTTTATTAGCTTAATTTGTTGTGTTTTTATTTCCAATTTTCAATTCACTTCATCATAACCAAGCACTTGTCTTGTTTCGTTTGTGTCCTTTCCATACGAGCAGATGTTGCAATGTTTTGAAACATTGTTTTTGTCTGTTTATCGCTTGAATGTTTGTTGGTGGGATATTTTTGTGTTAACAGAACAATATTGACGCATGTGTAGTGTGTGTTTGTACTTCCAATGGTTTGCGGGGGTATTGAGTGTGTGTCATGGCAACACAACATCTGAGGCGGCGGCAACAACGCCACTGTCAGCCTAACGTTAGGCAACACAAAACACATGTTTCATGTTTTCACTTTTTGTTTGAGTGTGTGTGTGTGAGGGTATTTTTATGTTTGCAGCATTTGAGATTCTCTCTTTTGAGTTAGTTCTATTTTTTTCTTACCTCCCTAAAGTATGCTATACATTTTATATGATGTTATTTACAACGGCTGGCTGTCTTCTTTGTTCTGTTCTGGCCGGCCTTCCCTTGAAACATTCACAAAAAGAGTATAACAGAAATGAAGAAAGAGTGTAGCATAACAAAGAGGGCCAAAAATTTCTTTCGTGACACCACATCGAAGTCTCCTCGGTTTAGCCTTGAAATTGACATCCACCCTTCGTCATTCCAACTCTAACGCCGGTACAGAGTAGAAGAAAGTTCAGTGTAATATATACGGCTAACAACGTGCCGGTTAATCTGAAATTTATTCCTTGACGTTTTTGTTGTTACGATTTCCATCAATTTAATCGTTGTGGTGAATTCGGTGATGGTGGTAAACGACAACAAACAAAGTAAGTGTGGTGTAGTCGATTGTGGACCTCTTTGAGGGTCACAAAGAAAGGAAGAAATCTACCATTATGTCGCGGTGTGTGTGTGAGTGTGTGTTTGTCGGCCGTAAACAACCTGTAACCTTATTAGAGTTTTCATTCTCTCGTTGACATTCAACCAGAGGAGATGTTCTATTGTGTGTGATATTTAAGTGGAATTTTCTAATTGTGAAGGGGTTATATTTCGTTCGAGGCTGGTCATAACAGATTTAAACGCATTAAAATGTGGCTTTAAAGAGCTAGCCTCTTAAAGAATGTAAGAAAATAAATATGAATAAAGTTACATTTCAAAAAAAAAAAATAAATAAATAAAAAATAAATAAGTAAATATTTTCGGAATTTAAGAAAAAATAACAATAAAAATATTACATATTTTTTCTTATATAAATTCCAATAACCAGTTAAAAAATTTCCGTCCGCAACTTTTTAAAAATGAAATAAATGATAAAAACAAGTTTAAAAAAATATGACAATGTAATTGTATTTGTGAAATTAAAAATATATGTGAAATTAAAAATATATATACAAAATATATGCCAGGTTAAATATCGTAAATAATATTTGTAAAAGTTAACAATAAAATATCACATTTATTCATTTTGTATTTTTTTGTATGCAATAAAGAAATGAGGTCCCAATGCAAAAACAAAAAAAAAAAAAAATAGAAAAAAACTTAAATATTTTTTGGTGAATGTTTCTAAAAGTTAAAAAAATAAAACAAGTCGAATTTAGCATATTTGCAAATTAAAAAAAATAATAATAAAAAATACAATAAAAATACAATTTTTGTTTCTAATCTTTTAAATTTGCATAACAAAAATAATATTTAAATCTAAGCTGCTTGTGAAAATGCTTGACTTTTCTAAAAAAATTTCCATAAAATCTACGAAAAAAAAAAAAATTATAAAAATTACAATAAAAATACAATTTTCGTTTCTAAATTTTAAAATTTGCATAACAAAAATGATATTAAAGTTGCTTGTGAAAATGCTTGACTTTTCTAAAAAAGTATCCATTTAATCTACGAAAAAAATGAAAAAGAAAGAAAGCGATACATCAATGATAAATCAGTGACCTAAAAAATCCGAAAAAAAAAAAAATTATAAAAATTTAAATTTATGAAATGAAGGCTTTTATAACAAAAATTAAAAAAAATGGTGAAAACAATTTTCAACAAAAATCTTGAAATGCCTGAACAAACCAAAATGTTGTTTTTAAATTGAATACAATAAAATAATTGAATGCACTATGTATTTAACAATTAAGATAATAATTTTAAATGTTTCTTTTCTCCAGATAATGATTTCAAAAACCAATATTCAGTCAAAAAAAAAAAAAAATTGAAAATAAAAATACTTTTAATAAAAAGTATCTGTGTGCTATGTAGTTTTTCAAAATATTTTATTTTTTTTTTTATATAATAAAACAATGAAACATTTAATAACAAAATACGCATAAAATATAGTGAACGTAACATAAAAGTATGGAATACGGAATTCTATGAATACAAGTTCTGCGTTGGTTAATTATTTGAAATATTTATAAAATTTAAAATTAAGTGATAAAACAAATAAGCAAAGGGCTCATATCTTGGATATGAGCATCAATGTGACAGTCAGAAGTGACATTTTCGTGAATTTTTTGATTTCGCCAGGATTAAAAATATGCGAGGTTTAGTGGAAATGTTCGTATTTTTTACATAAAAGTTATGGTCTATTTTAGCCGCTAAATATTGTCCGATGACCAAACAAAATGAAAGGCTTCTGATTAGCCCTAAACTCTAGTCCCATGCTAAATTCCGCGTCGATTGGTCTAAAACTGCGACCTGTAGACAAACTACAAAATCAGAAAACTTTTCTGTTTTTGGTCCATTTCAATCCCAAAATATTCTCAAAAAATAGGCTTTTATTCAGACCCTAGACCCACCTCCATGCTAAATTTCGTGAAGGTCGGGTCATTATTGCGACCTGTAGAGTGATTACAAATAAACATGGACAGGCGAACGAACAGACGGACATACATAGTTAGATCGAAAAAGATCGGCGAGATAGGAAGATCCATATATAGGAACCAATATTTCGAGGTGTTATATGAATTTTGGCCCAATCTAATTGAATTAGATTACTATTTATAATTTGAAATTTTGTGATATGTGAAAAGTGCTCAAAAATATCGTGTGCAAAATAAAATAATAAGAATATTGCGATGTACCAAGTTTAGACCAAATCGGATTCTCCCTTTGAGAGTTATCGTGTGCACCAGCCAGACCATACCTAACCATATGTCTGGGGGTATGAAAATTATTACCCTAGATCAGGAAGAAAAGAAGTGAACCAATTGTCCAGCTTTTCAAAAATGGTTAAATAAATATATATTGTGATGCGAAAATTCAATTATAATACGAAAATTCCCTTCGGAGCTACATGTCGTAGACCGATGAATTATGTTGCTCTGAAATAAATTTCGTACGAAGAGATGTGATAAGTGAAATCTTAATTCCGATGATACAGGTTTTTGAGCAAACAGCTTTATGCAGAAAAGTGAGTGTGCCGATATAGTTCCTCTGTGTAACGAAGTGGAAGAATTCCTTCGACTCATAAGAACCTAAAGGACATATACATTTTCATACATTCCCGACTAAATGGCAATTGAATGAATGAACTTTTTACTTCGGGATCTCTGAATTATTTAAAAAGATTTCCCACCCAATATTCTGCATTCTTAAGAAAGAAATTTCCAAATATCGTAGATTTTTAAAGCAATTTCTTTTAAAGACATATGATCAAAAATGGCTATATTTAAGAATTTTTGTTAGATACCGCCTTATCCAAAATCATGTTTTTTTAAGAAAATGTATTCTTTATTTACGACGACTATTTTTTTTTTTGATGCCTACCAAGAAAAAAATTGTGCAAATTTTAAAAGAATCGTGTGACAAAAAATATTGGAATTTTTCAAAAAAAAAAAAAAAAAATGTTCAAGCACCTCCTGAAAAATTGTGAATATTTAAATAATATTTTAAGAAATGTTTTTATTGAATAGCTGACAAAAGAATCGTCGATTTTAAAATTTGAAGGACCTTTTGAGCAAACTCGGGCATGGAGGCAAAAAAAAAAAAAAAAAAAATCACAGACTCTAAAAAATATTACAATATTAAATAGTGACCGATAATCTTGAAAGTGTTGTTAGATTTGTAAAGAACTTTTTAGAGGTTTTTATTTATCCTGCATTTTTAAGATAGAAATCTCCTAAAATTACCAATGCTTGAAGCAATTAGTTTAAGAATATATGACTAAAAATTGTGATTTTTCTACGATTTTTTTTGACGTCGTCTCACCCAAAATCGTGGATTTCAAATAAGAAAAAATTCAGTTTCATAAATACCGAATTCTTCAGAAAAGACTTTCAAAGATTTTATACAAAATTTTTACAATTATTTTACATAAGGCCTATCGTGAAAGGAATGTAGGTTTTAGAAAAAATTTTAAAGTATAGACTGGGAAAAAACAGGGAATTTTTCAAAAAATGTTGTTCAAGAACCTTCTGAAAAATTGTGGATTTGTTAAGAAATGTTTTGATGAATCAAAAAAACAAAAAAAAAAGTATATCAAAATTTCAAGGTCTTTTTTATAAAAAACGGACATGGTGGCTGAAAATCGTTGATTTGCTATGCAATTTTTGTGAAGGACCACTGACTAAAAATACCGATTTTTAAGCAGTTTCCACTTAAAATGTTTTTAGTTTTATTTTAAGTAAAGGCATTTTTCAAGCACTCCTGACCAAAATTCACGCATTAATTCATAGATCTATTAACGTTTTTGTTTTTTCAAGAAATTTTAAAAAACTTCTCAAAAAATCGTGAATTTTGGAAAAAAACCCTTTGAAGGATATTTCGACATAAATTTTGAATTTTTAAAGAATTATTTTCCAACGCATCTTTTTTAAATCGTGACATCCAGAACAAAAGTGCTGTTTTTAAGCAACGCATTTCAATGTTCTCTGGAAAAAAAATGAAGGAACACTCATGAATTTTTTAAGTAATTTTTCAAGGGCGTTCTGTACAAAGTTCGTGAATTAAAAAAATGCAATTGAATATATATTAGATTTTCACTCTAAATATTTTCGGATTTTTTGGAAAACTCTTAAGTATTTACTTGCAAAAATCTGTCGCATTTCAATCTAGAACTTTATTTACCGACATATTGAGAATTTTTCACTCGAAACTACTTCAAAGGACTTGCCCTTAAAAATCGAAATTAAAACTTTTTTTTTTTTAATAGACGTATAAAAATTATCAAGAGAATATATACCTCCGGCCATCCCACCGATACATTCTAGCTTGTTTACAGATATTCTTTTTTTTTTTTTCGAAAATTGGACCAAAAATATCAACTTTAATTTAATTAAACATTTATACCCTACAACACTATGTGTTGGGGGTATTATAAGTTTGCTTGGGCCAAAACTTATGTAACACCTCGAAATATTGGTTTCCCACATACGAAAGTTTATATGGATCTTCGTATCTCGCCGAGCTGAGTCGATCTAGCTATGTATGTCCGTCTGTCCATGTTGATTTGTAATCACTCTACAGGTCGCAATTATAGCCCTATCTTCACTAAATTTAGAATAGAGGTAGGGATAGGGTCAGAATAGAACCCTAATAATATTTAGGGGTTGAAATGGACCAAAAACTGAAAAAATCCTGATTTTGCAGTTGCTCTACAGGTCGCTATTATAGACCAATCGACGCGGAAGTTAGCATGGGGCTAGAGCTTAGGGCTGGGCAGAAGCCTTCCAATTTTGATGGTCATCGGTCATTTGTGTTAAATAAAAGTCAAAATTTGCATTAAATCGCGAATATTTTTAATCCCAGCGAAATCGCAAACAGACGAACAGGTCAATTCTGACCGTTACGTAGATGGCGATAGTAAATATATCGGTTATATATAGCGAAATATATACAATGTGTATATACAAAGGAAGGGGATGTTAGTTAGAATGCTTATAACTCAAGAACGGCTGGACTGATTTTGACAAATTTTGTCAATTCAGAATTCCCTCTTGACATAAAAGTATAAAATCTAAAAAAATCGCAGAAAAATATGCCAATAATGATGTTAATATAAATTTTGTAGTATTTTGTGACATATTTTTATTTTTTCATATTTTTTATCGCATGCGTTTTTTTTACTTTTAATATTTTGTAATATTTCTTCACCTTACAACACAGGTTGGGGATATTATATAAGTATTGCAAATATCGTCCGATCCTCATGAAAATTTTCTCAAGGGTAGGGTTGGGCTCGGAAGGGTTATGCCTATTGTTTTCAAAGATATCTGCAATATATTAGGGGGTTGAAATGGACCAAGAACAAAAAATTTTCCTGATTTTGCAGCCGTTATAAAGGTCATAAATAGAAACCAAAGGACACGAAATCTGGTATAAAGTTCGAGTTTAGAACAGCGGGTACAATGGACCACTTTGTGTGAAAAAAAACCAGCATTACTTCCAGGCGATATCCGAAATACACAAAAGGCGAACTTCTGGCTTTTTTATGCTGGTTTCCTTGACGAATATAGCCAAATATCATAGACAAGCAAATCATATAGATGAGTCTAAGTTTGGAGATACAGAGGGGCTTCTTGCTTTTGGAGACGATTGCAAAATATTTAGGGGTTCAAATTAACCAAAAACAGAAATGTTTTTTCCGATCACACAATTGAAGCCAATCGACACGCTTGTGAAGAGAGTTAAGGACAGGGAATAATTCTAGCATTTTGGATGACCATTGGATTATATTTAGCTTTAAAATGGACTACAACAACTAACAGCCCGACGGAGTGCATAAATGTTGGGCAAATGTCCCTAGTCAAAATCCTAATTTCAAAAGCGAAATCTTCCAAAATGGATTTGGACATAAGGGGGCTTCTAACATATTGTGGTGTTGTAGGGTATAACATAGTCGGCCCCGCACGACTATAGCCTTTGCTTACTTGTTCCTAATTTAAATTCATTAATACAGCAACCAAAACAATACACTTTTCATATTAACATTCCCATGCATCAAAAATTCCATGGCAACTACAAAAGGGAATTTGCTTAAAAGCACTTTTCAACCTATCCGATCACGCATCATTGCACATGATTATCTTAAATTATTAGCGCCTTAATTATTTTCTGTTTATGGCAAACTATCAGAGGAGACAAGTTTCCTGTTTCCGGTTTCCCTGTCACTCAATGTTTTGTGAACTGCTCATGTTAAGACACCGATGTCACTGTAGTTGAACGTTGGTTGGTTGGTTGGATGCTTGGTGGCTGAAGCTCTGCTGCTTTATTGTTCTTGTCGTTATTTTCGTCGTAGTTGCTGGTGTTTTGTTGCTGTATTGCATTATTCTGCAGCTATGTTGTTTTGTGTTGTGATATTAGATTCTTCCTGATGTTTGGTTGCCTTAGATTTATGGTAACTAACCAAAAACTTACTCCAACAAAGAACCGCCATTGACAAACACATGCAAAGGGACGCACGCAAAGAGCGGGCACACACATACATCCACATACTCTCAAAGGATGCCAGAGTAGAGAGTTTTTCACAAAAGAAAACAACAAAGCAGAACGCTTTAATATCAGCCATGACTGTGGGAAAAGCTAAATTGCATGCTGCTGCAATTCTTTTAGCTAAGTGTGTGTGTGTGTGTTGGAGCATCTCTGAAACTACAATAGATTTTCTAAAATTCACGCCAAAAACCGTGCATGTACGATCAAGGGTTATTTAAGTAGTTACCAAAAATGTTGTATTACATTTAATTAGAAAATGGGTAAATGCATTTTTTTTATTTCATAAAATTAAATATTTGTTGTTTAGATTGTCGCTTCTGCTAAAAACAGCCATTACAAACTTCGTCAATAAAGCTTCAATGTTTACCCTTGATTGTTAGCAGTTAAGCTACACCGGCCCCCTTTGTGAAATTTATGAGTTGACATTTCATATTTATATCGCTCATAATGAGAGTTTAATGAATCATAACCGATAATATCCTCGCTCCCTTAACACCCCATTCAAACTTACCAAAGCAGTGGCAATTATTAAATTGATGCTGTAAATCATCCGAAAGGATTGTAAGTTTTTAAACAATTTTGGTAAATATGTTGTTGCTATCTTCTTCTTCTATATCTATAAAAGAGGAAAATGTTTGTATGTATGTTTGTTTGTTTGTAATTTATGGACTCGAAAACCGCTGAATAGATTTTCCTGAAAATTTCCATATATACTGCAACATCGCCTGAAAGTAACATAGGCTATATACATTTTTGAATTTCTACTTGGAACTGGAGATATAGCATCAGAATCGGAGGTACCTCCCAAAAATTTAGATTTTATATGCACATATCTATTGATTGGTTGAATATACAGTCTCCAAATTTGGAATACGTAACGGAATTTGGAACAAAAATAAGTTTGCCAAATTATATTGTAATCGGTTCAGATTTGGATATAGCTCCCATATATATTTTCGGCCGATTTCAAGCATTTGATGCACCAAACACGCTATGTTTCATCAATTTCAATGAAATTAGAGACGTGTGATAGATTTTATCTAAAAAATTGATTTCCCAAATTATATGGAAATCGGTTCAGATTTGGATATAGCTCCCATATACATTTTCGGCCGATTTCATATATTTGGTGGACCAAACACGATATGTATTTCCAATTGTAATGAAATTTAAAATAAGTAACGGAATTGGGAGCCACAATGAATTTGTCAAATTAAATTGAAATCGGTTCAGATTTGGATATAGCTCCCATATATATTTTCGACCGATTTCATGTATTTGATGCACCAAACACGCTATGTATCTCTAATTTCAATGAAATTTGGAATTTGTAGCGGAAATTAAAACAAATTTACATATGTCAAATTATATTAAAATCGGTTCAGATTTGGATATAGCTCCCATATCCCATATATATTCCGCCGATTTCACATATTTGATGCACAAAACACGATACGTACTTCCGATTCCAATGAAATTCGGCATGAGTGGCTAAATTTAGTACAAAAATAAATTTGACAAATTATATGCAAATAGGCTAAGATTTGATTATAGCTCCCATATATATACTCAGCCGATTTCACATATTTGATGCACCCAAAGCGAGAAAGACAAAATCTGGCACCAAAAAAATTGCCAAATTATATTGAAATAAGTTGAGGTTTGGGTATAGCTAACATATATATTTCGGCCGATTTCATACATGTTATGCACCAAACATGATATATATGACCGATACAAATGAAATTCAAAATGTGTGGCGGAATTTGGTTACAATAATAAATGTGACAAATTAATTGGAAATTAGTTAAGATTTGGATATAGCTCCCATATATATATGTTATCGCCCGATTTCACATGTTTGACGCACCAATTTCAATGAAATATGAAAGGTGTGGCGGAATTTGGTGTAAAAGTAATTTTTTTAAAATTATATTTAAACCGGATCAGATTGGGATATGATTTTAATAAGAACCATTGACCCACAACGCCT
Organism: Musca domestica; assembly: GCF_030504385.1. Taxonomy (NCBI): domain Eukaryota; kingdom Metazoa; phylum Arthropoda; class Insecta; order Diptera; family Muscidae; genus Musca; species Musca domestica. The sequence continues at coordinate 27,357,521 of NW_026712249.1, read as the reverse complement.
TAGGCTAACACTAAAAAACAACACAACAATTGATTTGAAATACGCTTATTACGGCGAAGTATGTTGCTATCTCGAATTCACTAATTGCAATAGAAATGCCACTCAACTTCAAAAGATTGCAGTTTACTGCACGCTTGGTATTTGCTATGAAATAAATAAATCCGGAGGACAAACCCTTCGTGTATGTATGTCATGTTACTGCTTTTCTAATAGTTTTGGTTATTTACGAATTAAAGTAGTGCAATATATATATTTTTTTTAATTTTTAAATTTGTTTTTTTTTTTTCAACCAAGATATATTCGTAAATAAAATTTTGAATGCATATAAAATCAAAAGGGGTAGCGAAGCACACCGGGTTCAGCTAGTTAATTATAAAATCGTAAAAGAAAATTAATTGATAATATTCTGTGAAAATTTGTTACTTATTGCTGACTGAAATAAGAAAAAACAATAAAAAATTTAAAAAAAATTAGTAATTTCCCAAAATCATAAAAATAAAAGGTGTCCCAACTAGAATGTAATCTTTAAATTTTAAATAAGACACAGATGTTTAAAAAAATGTGAAATTGTATTATATCGTAAAATTGACATAATGCGATATTTTTTTAAATTCGCGATCTTTTAATTAAATTGTCAATGACCGTTTTACATAAATACTCATTAATGTAGTGTCGAAAATAAACCATTGATTAAAAAAAAAAAAAAAAAAAACAAAGAAAAACTCTGAAAATCCCAAACGCAAGTAATAAGAACGGGAAATGGCTGTATGACATGTGGCGCCGCCTTGTTGAAGCCACATGCCCTCCATATTCATTTCTTCAATTCTAGGCAAGAGAAAGCTGGTCATCATATGACGATAATGTTTTCTGATTTCACTATTGCGCTCTAGTTGGCTATACCAAAACGTGTTTCTCATTTTCAATACCAAATATTGTAAGAACAAGTAAAAAAACATTAAATTCGGCCGGGCCAAACTTTTAATACCCTCCACCTTAGGGTAAAAGAAACATTAGAAGAAATGTGGCAAAAACCATTAAAATGCCGAATATCGGGAGGTATGGAATGTTTCGCCAACGGAGCTGGAACCCATTATGACCAACAAATACCAATTTTCAGACAAATCCGTGAAAAAATGTAGCAAAAATCATCAAATTACCGAATATCGGGAGGTACCGTTATATGGGGGCTATACCAAAACGTGGACCTATAATTACAATGTTTCGCCACACGAACTAGGACCCATTATGTACCAAAAATACCAATTTTTAGACAATTCCGTGAAAAAATGTGGCAAAAAACTAAAATACCGAATATCAGGAGGTACCTTTATATGGGGGCTATACCAGATCGTGGACCGATATATCTCATTTTCAATACCAACCATCCTAGACACAATGCAAATAGCTCTGCCAAATTTTGGCGCTCTACGTCAAATAATGTGGGCTGTATCGTGATTTCAACAGACAGACAGACGGACAGTCAGACGGACATCGTTAAATCGACTTAGATTATGAATATTTATATATATATATATATATACTTTATGGGGTCTAAGACGAATATTTAAGGATGTTACAAACGGAATGACAAAGTTAATAGGTGGAGGGATTAAAAAATGCATTTGAGTGAAATTTTATTAACCAATTTTATTCAGAAGCAATATTCAGAGGTAAAATGGTTATTATTTAGTGGAAAAAAATTACAATGTTAACCAGGCGGTGAGTTATGGTTTCCTTCGGATTTTTTAGCAGATAATCTCCCTAGGAGTTATTTAAAAACAATGTCACGTTCGGAAGCATAATACATAAGTTTGCAAACTTTCGGACCTATAAGGCAATAGGGCTTTACCTAAAAATATGTTTTTTTTTTGAAAATTTTCTTGAGGAAAGCAGCTTGCATCCAAAGAGAATAAAATTAAGTTTTGTAGCTTAATTAAACAAAACAAAAAAAGCTAATTTTGGCCTGGACGAACTTTTAAGATTCTCCACCATTTGGAAGGAACTTGAACATTTTCAAAAATAATCTGAAAACTACCACTTAATTGGAAACCGTTATATGGGGGCTACACGAAAACGTCATAGCTCATTTACAAACCTAACCTGCCTACTAGTAAAATATGAATGTATTCAAAAATGTAGCCTTCTATCTCTATTCGTACGAAAGATAGCGTGATTACAACAGACAGACAGACGGACAGACAGACATCGCTAGATCGTTTTTTACGCTAATCCAGAATATATATACTTTGTTGGGTCTATAATGAATATTTCGAGGAGTTACAAACGGAATGTCCATAGGATGGTGGAGGGAGGAAAATTGAGCAAGATTTTCGAGATAGTTAAGATCTGGAAGTACTTTCATGTCATTAACATTTTTCTATGAAAAGGTGTTTCAAAAATACCAAGCTGGAGCCAAATCAAATGGAAAATGTGTCTCAGACCTTCAAACGAAATGTGGGCTATTATTGATATTTTTCCATTTTTTTAAGAAATTATTTGGAAAATATGCCTAGAACGACAATGTCTATTGACAATTAGTGTGATTCCTTTATATTTGACTTGATAACCCCAAGTGGCTATCGTTAGAGCACTTCAGAATTTAAATGTGAATAAATTGTTTGTGTCTCGTACCATCGCTCGTTGCCGTGATACTGTTAGCGTAGCTCGACGTCAAGGAAGTGGACGAAAGAAACAGCAACATCAGCAGAAATGGTTCGAAAAGCGAAGCGACTTGATCGAAACCCAAATCGCATTGGCCGAAAAATGGCTCGTGAGTTGAAAATATCGAAATATTACATTCGGCAAATATTGAAAAATGAGCTCAGGGTAAAGCCATTAAAATTCCAAAAGTGCAAGAACTTACACCGCAACGGAAAGAAAACATACTCGAAAGAGCTAAAGAGTTGCTTCGCTTGGCCGAATGTGGTGAACTGCCGAATTTGGTTTTCTCCGATGAGAAAGCATTCGTCGTCCAGAAGTTTGTAAACAAACAAAATGATTGTGTTTACCTGCCAAGAGGACAGCAGAAAATATGGACCTTCGGTTGGCCACCAGAATTCCAGCGCCGGCCATGGAGATGGTGTGGGGCGCCATGGCTCGTATTAATCGACCATGGCATCAGAATAAATGCCGAATATTATCGCGAAAATATTCTGGAGGGTGTATTAAAGCTTTGGGCAGGCAAACATTTTGTCCGCAGACCTTGGACATTCCAACAGGACTCAGTACCATCGCACTCAGCACGAGCCACACAAGAATGGTTACAAAATGATGTTCCTCGCTTCATTTCCAGCGCACAATGGCCACCAAAATATCCGGATACCAAACCGTTGGACTACTGTGTCTGGAGTATTTTGGAAAGCAAGGTTGGCACTAAAAAATACTAAAGTGTCGATCACCTCAAGCAAGTGCTTCGCCGGGAATGGTCCAAAATACCACAGAGCAACATTCGGGCAGCGTATGACGATTTCATTGGTCGTTTGAAAGCCATAATTCGTGCCAAAGGTGACCAATTCGAAAAAATCTCAACTTATTCTAAAATTTGATGAAATTTTTTTATTTTATTGAATAGAGTTTAAAAAAAATGTAAAAATTATGGCGTTTTACTTTGTTGCAGTTTTTTTATCTCACCCTGTATATGATATCCTACAACACTTCGCATATTTAGCAGTTCTTTCCATAACAAATATACGTTTATATTCCTAACTCGTGTGAATTTAACCATACAAACTATGATCGATGTCGAACGCGTATATCAGCTTTAAAGCGGTTTAACTTTGAAATCAAAGAAACTATATCTGAAGCGATTTTTCCAAAATTTGGAAGAAGTATTGTTTCGGCTGTAAGCGAACTCTTTTGACAAATGCTATTGCTTTAAAGTACATATATATGGGTTCTACGACTCAATCGACTTGTGGGCTGAATTAAGTCCTATGCGCTAAAATTCATGCTATTGTCGAATTTTACGTATTTGGTATGCAATAAATATAAAAATCGGACGGAGTTATGGAAAATTTCTATTTTTTTCCAATTTTATTGAAGAAAAAAAAAAAAAACAAAAAAAACAATAAAGAAAAGTAAAAAGCCGGACGGGACCGACTATATGATACCATACACCACTATGGATAATTAGTAGAGCTCCCGTAACAAAAGAATTTATTTGAAGTAGATCATACTTCCTATCAACATGTGGCTTTAGAGCAATTATAATTTGGTTTTAGAGGGAACTGATGTATGGGAGGCATATCCAATTCTGAAACGATTTTTACAAAATTTGACAGAGACATTTTTATCTTTCAAACCAAATAACATTGCTATAGAACGCATGATATCACTTCGAGAAGGATTCTATTAATTCGGAGCCGAGTTCCATCGAATGAAAACATTCGTCCCAAAATTCACTCCATTTGGGTTAATACTAGTCATTATTTGCACAATAAGTCAGAAATCGAATATATAGAAACTATATCCAAATCTTGGGCGATCTCGATAAAATTAGGCAAATGTATTTCCGAGCTCTATAAGATGTCTGGTACCAAATATCATTGTTGTCGAATGCATATTACGAATGTGAGGGACTTAAACACCAAACAACAAATTAGATGTACTTCCTTGTAGACTGATTTCGGTAGGCTGTTCCAAAATTAAGGACTTTTGGACAGATATTGGCCATTTGGTGCACAATCAACCCGAAATCGGTTAAAGATAAATATGGGAGCTATATTCAAATCTGAATCGATCTTGATATAATTTGGCAGAGATATTTCCGAGCTTTATAAGATATCTTGTATCAAATATTATTGTTGTCGAGGGAATATAACTAATGTGACGGCCTCAAACACCAAATCGGAAAGTATATATATATATATATATATATATATATATATATATATATATATATATATATATATATATATATATATATATATATATATATATAAATATATATATATATATATATATATATATATATATATATGGCTATATCTGAACGGATTTTCTTCGAATTCGATGTACTTGCTTCTAGACTGAATTTGGTCGGATTTACCGAAATCATAGGACTTTTTACTGATATTGGCCATTTGGTGCACAATTAACACGAAATCGGTTGAAGATATATATGGGAGCTATATCCAAATCTGAACCGATCTTGTTAAAATTTGGTAGAGGTATTTCTGGGCTGTACCTGATATATGGTACCAAATATCATTGTTGTCGAATGCATGTTACGAATGTAAGGGACTTAAATACCAAATAGAATGAAACGTATATGTGGGAGCTATTGCTATATCTGATTCCATTTTCTCCAAATTTAATGTACTTCGGTTGAGGATATATGGGATAACATCTAAACCTGATCGAATTACCACCAAGTTCAATAGGATTCGACTTTCAAATATTGTTTTGAAAATTTCATCTTAATCGGATAATAAATGCGACCTGCATTTTGTTCACAAGAATTCATGGACAGACGGACGAACGGACAAATGGATTAAATTGACTCAGAAAGTGATTCTATGCAGATCCTCAAAAGTAACTATGAGACTATCTCGCTTCCTTCTCCATGTTACAACCACTATGTGGTGAAGGGCATAAAAACCGTGTACAATATTTTCTATGTAATTACCCAGCAAAATAATTTATGTGCTAATACCGGATCCCAGTTCTAGATAAACAATATCCTAGCAGATCTTAATTATATCAGGGCACATGAATTCAATTTCTTAAAGAACTTTGTTGTGTGCAGCTAATTCGTTAGAATATAATTACTCTGTCTTATGCACTTTTGAATTTCAGAAAATTGTTTTCGTTTAATTACTTTTATTTGGAAAAAAAGTCACAACAGATCATTTATCTAATTTGAAATGTTGTTTTATTCTATTTTCAGGAACTTGAAACAACAACAACAACGCGAACAAAAACTACAGCAAATATTCATAGCGATAAAAGACTGACTTTAACGACAACAACAGCAGCAGCAGCAGCAACAACAACAAGAAACAACTACAGTCAATCAAATGTTGCATTTGTATAAATTATACGACGCATACACCATCAAAAGAGATTTAACAGCAAACGTTATTTCAAATAGTTTCTTAGTTTTCAAAATATTTCTTCTTCTTCTGCGTCGTCGTTTTTGCTTTAAGCTTTAATTGCTCCGAAGAAGTTGAAAGACGAATATTTACATATAGTTTGTCGAAGTGGTGGAAAAGGAGAAGAAGAAGTGGACGAAAGGACAACATCGGTGGGGAGAAGAAAGAAACACTTGGATCTGAAAAGAAATGTTCGCTGAATGATGTGGAAATGGTAAGAAGCGCAATTGGGGTTTCTCTATACTCCAGGATTAATTATGCAAATTGAATTGAAACTGTCAACCAAGTTAGGCTCCTCCAGCCCCCCACACATTCAGACAGACAGACGGCATTGCATGAGCATCGTAGAATAAAAATGTTGCTGACAAAGACATTGTTTCTTGAGAATTTGAACTTGGCATAACTGGAGGCAAAGTCATGCAAGATCTTAAAGCGAAGCACCGTAACGGCGAACCAAGAATATCCATGGCAACCAAACAACACAAAGCTAAGCAGGATTCCATAGAAATACTAAAGCTGGGAACACAACAAAAGCAACGAAATCTAAAAATTATACCATCATCCGCAATTTTATCAGTAGTGCCACCAACCGCTTCATCTGTAACATGCACCACAATGTCCTGCTCCGAAATGATTCGCATGGATTCTGCAATATTTAAAACCGAACATAATTCATCGTCAGCAATATCTGGGATATTGTCATACCCATTTAACTCATCGTCGTCAGCAGCGTCATCATTGTCATCGGCAAAGGCAACAGCTTCAGCTACAACGAATAGCTCTTCTGGTCGAAACAAAAACGAGTCAAGAGCTAAAACATCATTAACACCAACGTGCTTATTAAGGACTCTAAGAAAACCCATTGCAGGCCACAGCTCGTCAGGCTGCAGCTGCAGCATCATCCATAGAGCTTCTTACATTTCGTGTTGGCTCAACAGCATCATCAACACAAATATCAAAATCACAATGCGGAGAAGGCAGGAGAAGGTCCGGCAATACCAACTCCCAACCAACCAGGACGGGTCAGTCCAACGCTTCAGTCTCTCTCAACGTAGTTGTCACTCACATTCAAACCATTGTGCCGGAATTTCATTACAACATCCAAATAATAGCACAGATCTTGTACAGCAACATGGAAAACATTGTCATCAGCGGCAGAAAACGAAAGAAAAGCTGCAGCAGCGGCATTCCCAGCGGCAACAACATCCACTGTTAAATAAAACACGAAAATTCTTACAATTGCTGACATATTTCGTAGCAATCTTTACAACATTAACAGTGCCGACATCGTATGCAAAAACCCCAACAACAACACCAACAGCAATCGAACAACATGTGAACTTAAACGAAAGGAATTTGGAAATAGCCACAACGGCAGGGAAAAACTCATCCTGGGCATCAACGTTCATAGTTAACAACAACAACAACAGCAGCAACAACAACATCGATATCGTCAGGAGTAACAAATATTCGCAGGATTTTTCGTCATCACTGGCATTCATTGATGAGCATGATGACATGGTATCCGCAACACCATCCCACGTAGTTTCCACACCAACATCACTGGGGCCCAGCAACACGTTATCCTTGGCAAATGGCAACAACAACAACAACAACAAAATCAATTCCAGGCTAGCTGTTGATACCAATAACATCTTTACTTCACGTTTCATTCGCTCTCTGGAGAGTGGCAGTAGTAGCAGTAGTGGCGGAGGTGGCAGCAGTACCAGCTCGAGCTCATTCACATCTTCTTCGACCGGACCATCTGGTTTTATGAATATCAACAATCAAAATTTGGATGTCGGTCTAGCCAATAACATCGAATGCCCCAGCTTTGATGAGAGTTCAGCATGTCCTTGTTATAAATTTGAAGATGGTGAGTATTTTTTGGAAGTTCAAATTTGTGGAATTTAAATTAAACAAGTAACAAGTAGAAAAGGTGTAAGTCGGTCGGGCCGATCTTTGAATACCCTCCACTATTTGGAACGAATTTGGCAATTAAAATAAGTTAAAAAGCAGTAAGTTCGGCCGGGCCGAACTTTGAATACAGTCCACCATTTGGAACGAATTTGACAATTTTCAAAAAATAAAATCCGTTAAAAATTCTGTTAAAGTCTTAAAAATACCGAATATAGCCTTTATATTGGGGTCTATACGACGTGGACCTACATAGGCATTGTTTGTTATAAGCCATTACCATATTCAAATTCGAAAACTTGAAATAAATTGTGAATAATGTAGCTAAAATCATCAAAATATCGTATATAGGGATGTATCGGAGCAATACGAAGACCTGGACTTGCATAGACAATTTTCTGTCACTGGCTTTAGCATCCATTACGAACTTCAAATACGACATCTCAAACAATTTCTGTGAATATTGTACCTAAAATCAAAATACCGATTATAAGGAGGTACTGATATATGGGGCCAATACGACGACCGGGACCTGCATAGACAATTTTCTGTTACAGACTGTAGTTCCCATTACGAACTCTAAATAAGTAATTTGTAAACTTCTCCCGTGAATAATGACGCTAAAATCATCCAAATACCGCATATTGGGAGGTACCGTTATAGGAAGACTTGAACCTGCACAGACAATTTTCTGTCGTAGGCTGTAGTATCCATTACGAACTTCAAATTTGAAACAATTCTGATGAATAGTGTGGCTTGTTTGTTCGGGATACCGTAGTATTTTGTTGTTGCAAAATGGTCAGGCTTTATCCCTTTTTTTGTTGTTTTTATAAAAACAACGTTAGTTTATTAGTGGAGAACGATGGTAATGTTTACCAGGGGGTAAGGCAGGGAATACCTAGGTTTTGGAAAGAGCCACCATAATGATGAATAATGTCGCTAAAATCATCAAAATAACGAATATAGGGAGGTACCGTTATAGGTGTGCAAAATTTTAGCCTTTTATCTCAATTCGTTCAAAAGATAGCGTGATTACAACAGACAGACGGACATCGCTAAATCGACTTTGAATTTTACGCGGCATAAGTATTTACACGGTCTGGCATAAGTATTTGGAGGAGTTTCAAACGGATTGATAAAGTTAATATACCCTCCATAGTATGGTGGAGGGTATAAAAAATAAAATCTGTTAAAATCTTGAAAATACCGAATGTAGCCGTTATATTAGGGTATATTATACGACGTGGACCTGCATATGCAACTTTTGTCATAATCCATTAAAATATTCAAATGTGAAACTTAAAAAAAATCGGTGAATAATGTAGCTAAAATCATCACTATTATATGGGGACTATACCAAAACGTGGATCTTTACAGACAATTTTCTGTCATAGGCTGTAGTAGCCATTACGAACTTCAAATACAAAATGTAAAACAATTCCGGTGAATAATCTCGCTTAAATCATCAAAATAACGAAACCATTACCAATATATGGGGCGAAACCAAAACGTGGACCTACATGGCCTATTTTCAATACCAATTCATCAATGTCCTTCATTTCGTTGGGAAGCTAGAGTGATTTCCACAGACAAACGGACATTGCTAAATCGACATCGAATTTTATGCGGATCAAGAATATATACACTTTATGCGGTCTAAAATCTATATTTCGAGGTGCTACAAATGGAATGACAAACTTAATATACCCTCCATTCTATGGTGGAGGGTATAAAAATACCGATATAGGTCTATATATCAAATATCAAGTACCGAATCGTTGTATAAAAATCGTTGACCAATATGGGCAGTTTTTGACACAGGTTGTAGGTTGTAACATATAACCCATTACGAACTACAAATAGCAATTTCTTGACAAATAAATAAAAAATCATCAAAATACCGAATGTGGTACTCTAATATAGGGGATTTATGAAAATGTTGACCTATATATACAATGTTCCGCTACCGGAGTTAGAACCCACAACGAATTACAAATACCAATTTTTAGACAAATCCGAGGAAAATGTGATTAAAACCATCAAAATACCGAATATCAAGAGGTACCCTACATATACAACGTTCCGCTACCGGATCTAAAACCCATGGCATTCAACAAATACCCTTATTTTAGACTAACCCGCGGAAAAATGTGACAGAAATCATCAAAATACTGAATATCGGGAGGTACACGTATATTGGGGCTATACGAAAACGTGGACCTACCACGTGTCACCGAAGCTGTAACACATAACTATAAATACCAATTTTTAAACAAATTGGTAAAAAATACATTACAATTCCTAATATTGGGAGCTACTGTTATATGGCATTTACCCCAATTCGTTGACCTATACAGGGTGAGATAAAAAAAAAACTGCAAACGCCATAATTTTTACATTTCTTTAAAATTTTATTGACTGTAAGGAAAAATCGCCGGTAATAGCATAAAATTTTAGAATAAGCTTAAATTTGTTCGAATTAGTCACCTTTGGCACAAATTATGGCCTTCAAACGGCCAATGAAACCGCCACATGCTGTCCGAACGTTTCTCTGTGGTATTTTGGCCCATTCCCGGCGAAGTGCTTGCTTGAGGTGATCGACACTTTGGTATTTTTTAGTGGCAACCTTGCCTTTTATGGCCATTATGCGCAGGAAATGAAGCGAGGAACCCCATATTGTAACCATTATTGGGTGGCGCGTGCTGAGTCCGATGGTGCTGTGTCCTGTTGGAATGTCCAAGGTCTGTGGCCAAAATGTTTGCGTGCCCAAGGCTTTAATACATCCTCCAGAATGGCCGTCGCTTGAGTTCTGGTGGTCAACCGAAGGTGGACATTTTTCAGCTGACCTCTTTGGCATGTAAACACGATCATTTTAGGGTTTGCAAAGTCAGAGCAAAATCGGATTGTCCTTTCTTTTTTTGTGCAAAAAATATGTATTTTTTAAATTTCGACCTTTTGTGGAGGAGGTACAACGCTGCTGGACAACGAATGTTTTCTCATCTCATCGGAGAAAACCAAATTCGGCAGTTAAATAAAATAAAAATTTCGTTCCTCAAAATATTCGTTAAAAAATCCATGATTTTTTCCAAATAGACATTATAAGAATATTCCAATCCTAAAAAAGTTAAACTTTTGATGGTGTGGACATTTACATATTTTTGAAAAGTTGGGTCTTGGTATGACCCCATTTATACCATTTATTCCATTTATACTTGGCACATCTAAATATTTCTATCAACACAGGATCTATTACAAAAAAAGCGGTACAGATCTGACCATTCCTCCTGCTACCTCCCCCACAAATGGTCAAAGTTTTGAATAACCAAAACGTTTATAAAATCCGAAATAAGCATCAGGTTGTCTTAATATTTCACACATCCCATTATTTCCACTAACAAAAATCCTTTGTGAAGATGGGATATATAGGTCCACTACTTCTGGTACCTCCCCCATAAAGGGTTAACATTTTGAATATCCATGAAACTAAAAAAAGCGAAATTGACATCCGATTTTATCATATTTAGTTCGGTCCGATACGAAATGGCCAATATTGGCCAATTCCTTCAGAACCAAGTGCATAAGGGGTTAAACATTTGAATTATCATAACAGAAGTCAAAAGATTTTTGTGGTCCTTCACAAAGTCGAAACTTTGAATAAATGTTGTATAGCAAGATTAGCTATTACACTTGATCATTCGTACGTATTCCCTTTTAAATTAAAAAAGTCTTTACCAGAATACTATTAGACAAATAAAAAGGTCAATAAGACTCATAGTGTAATGCAATATGAATCCCTTAATCAAACTCCAAATTTAAACCGCAACTTAAAACAGATGTATCTTTAATATATTATTCATTTTTATTTCACAGGCCTCTTTCTCGAGTGTCCCGGTACAACGGCGATATCGTTGCGTTCCACACTGGAACGAATATCATCGCCCATCCATTCGTTGTCAATTTATGATTTTGATCGTTCGGTCACGTCTCTATCGCAGGATGTCTTCCAGCCAGGTGTCAATATAAGACATTTACAGTTTTCACATTCGCATTTGGAAACGTTGAAAGATAATAGTCTCAAGAATGTACGTGCATCGTTGGAATCGTTGAGCATCGTTAATGGTAAATTAACACAGGTATGTACCTACATATTTTAAGCCGAACGCTCGAATTGTAACATAATGGTTATGTGCAATGCATTTGGCAGTGATGAACACATGTTCGAACATAAAGGTGTGGGTACATGTGTGTAAGGCAGGCATATGTTTGAAATGGACATGAACATGTTTATAGATGTATATATGTGTTTGTGGGAATGTTGTGTGAATAAAATAACGTACGAAAGTCCATTTAACAGTTGCGTAATTATATAAGACAGTTGGGTGAATAATATTTGTTGAAATGTGGACAGTGAAATGGGTGGAGTTTTGTTCCTACTAAGAACACTTTGAAACGCTAATTGTTTCCAGTTTTTTGTTTTGTAATAAATGAGAATATTTGATATAAAAAATGCTTTTGTATTAAATAAGTTTGTACCTTTACAAAAACCTTATATATCTATATGAATAAAGGTTTAAGTAATTGACTGACTGACTTAACCATTCATCAACAATTAGACGAAATGGCTGTAGCTTAAACTTGAAATTTTGGTTTACTCTTGGTTTCGAAGAAGTGAGATAAGTCTGGGTTCCGGAAATTCATACTAGAACGGTACAAAAAGTATAAAAAGGTAAAAAATATGGTACACTTTGAGGAAGCTGTAGATCTAAAACTCTTAAATTTGGAATTAGGATCGCTGATGGGGCGTCTTGAGTGAATATATAGAGCTGGAATCTCGAAATTTGATATTTTGAAAATTGCACTGTATGAAGTTATGATTAAAACATTTTGTCAAAAAGAAAAATATGCATTCTGAGTACAAAAAAGGCCTAGCATGAACTCTTGGAACGGATGTAAATTTTAACGAGGACTTTTCGCTTTCGAAGTAGCGGGCACTTGCTAGTGAGAGAATAAAAATGAAAAGCTGAAGTAAGAATCTTGAAATTTTTGGTGAGGGTCACTCTTGGTCTTAAGGGGTGAGACAAGGCTGGGTTTTTGGAAATTCGTACTAAAACGGTACAAAAAGTATAAAAATATACTAAATATGGTGCCTTTGGGGAAGCAGTACAACTATTCCTTTTAAATTTGGAATGAGGGTCGTTGAAGGATGATAGATGATGATGAAAGTGTTTTTGGAAACTTGCACTACAGATGTACGAAAAGTACAAAAATGTACAGCATTTGGTACCATTTCGTATTATGCGAACGGTTTGAGCTAAAATCTGGAAATTTGGAATGGGAATCGAAGTTGAGGAGTAGAATCGATGCAAGGAGGTAGTTTTGAAAATGTGTACTCATGTATACAAAATGTACTAAACGGTACTAAATTTAGTACATTATGAATTTGGAGGAAGGTATAGTACTGGAATCACGTAATTTGAAATTAACATTACTGGCGTAGTGTGGGATTGGGATATGGAGGAAGTTTTCGAAATATTGAATTTTTTTTATGCCCTACACCACAAGGTGGTCAGGGTATTATGTCTTTGTGCATTTGTTTGTAACAGGCAGAAGGAAACGAGATAGACCCATAGTTCCTTTTGATGATCTGCATAGAATTACATTCTGAGTCGATTTATGCATGTCCGTCCGTCCGTCTGTCCATGTATTTTTGTAAACAAAGTACAGGTCGCATTTATTGTCCGATCCAGATGAAATTTTGCAAAGATCTTTTGTTTGGCCCAAGCACGAACCCTATTGAAATTGGAGATAATCGGTCAAAATTTAGATATAGCTCCCATATATATCTTCGTCCGATTTGCCTTTTATTGTGCACCAAACGTGTAATATCCGCCCGAATTGTATGAAATTTTGCATATACACCCAAATTAGGCCTGAAAATATGTATGCGAAATTTGATCGAAATCGGTTCAGATATATCTATAGCTCCCATATATATTGTTCATCCGATTTGTTATTTTTGTCCACCGCCGCAGTAATATGCACTATGCAACAACAATATTTGGGGAAATATATCAAATACAGCTCAGAAATACATTTGCTAAATTTTATCGAGATCGGTTCAGATTTGGATATAGCTCCCATATATAACTTCGTCCGATTTACCTTTTATTGTGCACCAATATAATATTTGTCCAAATGGGATGGAATTTGGCACTTACGACCGAATTGAGTCTAGAAGCTAGTATGTCAAATTTGGTGAAGATCGGTTCAGATATAGCTATAGCTTCCATATATATTATTCATCCGATTTGTTATATTTTTTACCCACAACCGTAATATGCACTCCGTAACAACGGTATTCAGGGAAATATATCAAATACAGCTCAGAAATATCTTTGCCAAATTTTATCGAGATCGGTTCAGATTTGGATATAGCTCCCATATATATCTTTATCCGATTTCATATTAATTGTGCACCAAATGCTTCGGCATATTTAGTCCTTTGAATTTTAAATTATAATTATAATCATATAGTGTATGATTGCATTCTCTCATAAAAACTTTTAATTGTTATGCGGAGCTCTACTAAATTAGCAATGTGGTGTAGGGTATCATAAAGTCGGCCCCGCCCGACTTTAAGACTTTCTTTACTGGTTTGTGTTTGAGATTTGGAAATTTGTTCTAAATTTGTACGAGAGATACTAAATGGTACTAAATTTGTTATTTTGTGAAGGGATATGGTTGGAATCTCGAAATGTGATATTAAGGTCTATATTGGTGTCTGGTTGATGGTGGTCTACTATAATTTTAAGAAAAGTACTAAATAGTATTAAATTTGATATTGGATGAAGGAATAGATCTGAAATCCTGTAATTGTACGAAAAGTACTAAAAGTTACTAATTATACCCTCAACCTAGAGAGGGTATATATCATTTGATACAACCAAAACGTGCCTCATCCAAATAACGGTTTTAGACCCTAAGTCTCTTTGGACCAAATCCGTTTTAGGGCATTTAGAATCGATCTAGCGATTTCTGGAATCCTGAAATTTGACATTGTGGTCTCTAGTATCTGATGTTGATATGTGGGGGTAGTTTAGGAACTGCTTACTATAATTTTTCGAAAAGTACTAAATGGCACTAGTTATACCCTCAGCCATATGGCTAGAGCCTCATGTCTCATCGAAACAATGGTTTTAGACCCTAACTCTCTTTGGACCAAATCCGTTTTAGGACATTTGGAGTCGGTCTAGCGATGTCCGTCCATCCGTCCGTTTGTCTGTTTGACTAACTGGTAGGTATGATAACTATCGAAGGGAGTATCCGATTTGGTCCAAACTTGGTTCATTGTAATATTATTATCAAACTTAGGTCGAGTTCGGCGATGGGTAATATCGGTCCACCCCTTCTCTCCCACACAAGTTCGAAATTTAAAAAAAAACTACTCCAAAGAAGTAGAAAGATAATCCGATTTTGTTCCAAATTTGCAAATCCTAATATTTGTCAGGCCGAAAAAATATTTTAACTAACCTAAGGTCTGGTATGTAGATGTAATATATCGGTCCAATCCTTCTGGCAATATATAATCATATTTATTTAGGTCCGATACGAAATGGACAATATTGACCCATTACTTCGGAGCCAACTCAATAGAGGGTCAATAATTTGAATAATCAAGACACAATCAAAATATATTTAAAAAATCAAATATTGAGGATATACATCTGCATCGGCTGAACCGACTGATACCTTTTAACTTGTTTTGGATCACTGTTGGGGTCTACTTGTTATATATGTTACTACATATATTACTGGGATAAAGCTGAAATTCTGAAATTTGCTATTAAGGTCACTATTGTTTTTTTTTTGTTCACGTATGGGGAAGTTGAACTAGTTTTGAACAGAAAAATTGGATGTGGGTCACTTCTGCAGTGGTTTTATCCTATCCTCCTCGGCCAATTTCTAAATGAAAAATTTTGAAAAATTTTTGAAAGTCTGAAAATTACGCTGTATAGAGATAAGATTAGAACATTTTGTAAAAAAGAAAAAAATATGAATTTTGAGTACTAAAAAGGCCAAAAACGAAGTTTTAGAAAAAATTAGGATGGACTTTTCACTGACGAATTAGCGGATAAAAGAATAATAATTTGAAAACAATATTTCTATATCCCTCCTCATTCCCACTTCCTTTGACAACTTAAAAATTAATTTCATTCATTTTTGAAATAATGCAACCACGGTAGTAGCACAGCGCTGTTGTGGAATTAGTCAGAATTATTGTTCCAGCAGAGAGGGAGATGACGAGAACAGCTACAGCGCCATTATAAGACCGAATATTACACGAGTAATGCGCATTACTTATGAATGCATGCTATGGTAATGCGAATACGCTGGTGTTAGTCGTTAAGCAGGAGCACGTGTGCATGAGTGAATTTGGAAACGGAAACGGATGTATTGCGTGTTGCTACACAAATCCTCGTACACACCCATGTACACCAACACACTCGAATGTAAAGTCAAACAATCTCATACCTCCGACAACCTGTTTATTGTGGCATAGGGAACATCACAGCACACATTCACACTCAGCCAAGATGTTGTGGCTGACACGTTTTCAGTAATCATGGATGTTCTTCTTATGTGATTCTCGTTTCCAGGTTGCCGCTCTGATGTTTTTTGTTTTTTCGGAGAGAGATTGTTGACTTGTTCTGTCCAATGTTGTTGTTCGTACTTCTTTTATTTTCGGATGTTTGTTTGAAAACTCTTGGATGTGTTATGATGATGATGTGGATGCCAAGGACCTACGTTATATTGTCAAATTGAAAACGTGTTGAAAACAGATTCTTCATCATTCGTTTTTGTTGTTGTTGCTGCTGCTGTTGTCTTTATCATAGAGTGTTGACGAGCGAGTGTGAATTTAATATTTAATTTGCAGTCGGAATAATTTACCATGGCCACATGGCTGCTGATGTTGGCTGTTGTTAGCCCTTTATGGCCAGCGGTTATGTTTTGTAAGCGAGTATTTGTACAGAATTAGTCTGTCATGTTGCCACATGGCAAACAAATGTTGGCATCGTCATTTTCAGTTATGTTATTAGCACAAATATGTCTAAGCATATTTGAACTGTCATGTATGTAAATGTAGCTAGAGTTTCTTTGTATGTGTGCATGGGGAATAATAATGTGACAGCAGATGGTGGTCAACTGACTGGCAATATTGTAGAGAAGAGAATATAAATTTTGAAAATAGTAAATATAGATCTATGTTGCTAATGTTTTTGCAATGTGCGTAGTTTAATGAGGATTGGGAATTATTTTGCATTTTATGAGAGTTATTTTGAGAAATATTGACTGTTTGTGAGAACAGCACCAGAAGGAAACATTTTAACGTTTGTTGGTAAGGTAACATAAGATAAAGAGAGGCTTATCACATCATCATGCCAGATCTAATGTTGGTAAAAATTTTAAGATGTTCGAAGTTTGAATGACATTGGACAATATTTATGGGATTGGCAGACTTTCAATATTATGATTCTTCGAGGTGGAGGAGGGGGTGTGAGAAGTATTGAGTTAATATTTTATATATCGCTCTTTTTATACCCTCCACAATAGTATGGAGGGTATATTAAGTTTGTCATTCCGCTTGTAACACCTCGAAATATACATTTTAGACCCCACAAAGTATATATATATTCTTGATCAGCATAAAATTCTATGTCGATTTATCAATGTCCGTATGTGGAAATCACTATAGCTTCCGAACGAAATGAAGTAGGTTGATAAAATTAGACTCAAATATTAATTATGTCTGCAGAACTTTTGGTATTGAAAATGGGCCATGTAGGTCAACGTCTTCGTATAGCCCCCAAATAACAGTACCCCCCGATATTCGGTATTCTGATGATTTTTGTGACATTATTTACCAGAATTGTTTTAAATTTGGTATTTGAAGTTCGTAATATATACTACAGCATAAAACAGAAAATGGGCCATGCAGGTCCACTCCTTCGTATAGCCCCTATATAACGGTACCCCCCGATATTCGGTATTTTGATGATTTTAGAGACATCATTCACCGGAATTGTTTCAAATTTCGCATTTGAAGTTCGTAATAGACACTACAGCCTACGACAAAAAATTGTCTGTGCAAGTACACGTTTTACAACTCCCATGGTTCCTCCCTATATTCGGAATTTTGATGATTTTAGCTACATTATAAACAGATTTTTTTTAAGTTTCGCATTTGAATATTGTAATAGCTTGTGACAAAAGTTGCCAATGCAGGTTCACGTTGTCGTACATATCCTAATATGTATCCTGCTACATTCGTTATTTTTAAGATTTTAATAGAATTTTTAACGGATTTTATTTTTTTGAAAATTGCCAAATTTGTACCAAATGGTGGAGGGTATTCAAAGTTCGTCCCGGCCGAACTGACAGCTTTTTTACTGTTTTTTTTCGAAATTTTTAAAAATTTTGGGAATGGCCCAGAAAAATGTGGACCGATATATTTCATTTAAGAGTTTAAATAAAAGTGCCGAAATATATTGGGATGGGTTAATTTTTTCACATTTTAGCAGTGTTATAATTATTGGATGGACTCAGCGGTCATATATTGTCACTTAGGCCAAGTCTAATATATATAATAGCATCTACCTATTTTTTATCAAATCCGATATTCCGTTCGCTTATATGAGATTTTTGCAAAATTTTAACCTTTTGTGCGGAAAGAAGTAGACCCATTCGTATTGTCTGTCACCGAATCTAATCTATATTTGGTATAGATATTATTATGTATCAGAGTTTTCAATACCCTGTTTGAGAGTTATTGTGTACACCAGATGGTCAGGCAGATAACGAACGGACAAATGACGTGAGAAAAATTTTATCCAAAGTGAGAAAGAGTCCAAAATCATTATTTCTATGAGGCCAATTTCGGTCGTATCAAGTGGCAGCCATAAGGCTGAGGGTATAAAAAATGTCGTTATAATAGTCTTTGAAAATCCCTGATTATTTCAAAGCTGGTCCTAGACAAACTCAGATTTTACCGCTACATGTTGAAAATATAATTAAAAGAAAATACTTTTCAAAAGTCTATTATTGTAGCTATGATAGATCTTCAAAAAAAGAAAGGTTCCTTAAAAATCCATAGTTATAACTCTGTTGGTCCCTGAATAAATATTAAAAAAGGGAAAGTTTATATTCTAAAAGTCCTTGAATTAGAAAAAAAATCTGCAGCGTTTGAAAAGCATTCTTTAAAATCGATTTTCTACAAGACCTTAAAAATTCACTGATACCTTTAGAAAGTGGCTCAGTATAGCTCTGCTTTTAAAAATTAACAAGTAATGCTCTACTTGTTCAAAAATAGGTTTTCTTTGCCAGTCCTCCAAAAAAAAATCCAATAGAAATGTCTTTGCAAAATTCATTAAAAAATCTCCAGATAATCCTTGAAAATAATCGTTGAACCTGATAGAGGAAATTCTAAAAAAAAATCCTCCAATAATCCTTGAAATAGTCTTCAAATAATGGTTGGGTTGTCTTACAAGAATTTCTTTACAAAGTCCATTATTATATTCTCTGAACAATATTAAAAAAATCCACCATTATTTTCCTTGAAAAATAGTATTAAAAACACTATTAGAGTCCTGAAATAATATTCTCAATATTCTATTCGTTAAAGAATCGATAATAAAGAAATGCCGCAAAAAATTATAAACTTTAATCCTTCAAAAATAATCTAAAAATCCATATGTATAGTCCTTGGAAACTATTAAAGTCCACGATTAAGCTCTTGGAAATATTCTTAAAAATCTTTTAACGGTCCTTGAAATATTATTTGCAAAGTATATCGAAACTCCTTAAAAATAGCCTTTAAAGATTCCATGATAGTCTTTGAGGAAATAAATAAGGAAATACTTTAAAAATTTTACTGATAGTCTATGAGGAAATACCTTAAAAATTCGATGGATAGACCTTGAAGAAATACGATTATGTTGTTAGTAAAAAATTTTGAACAAAACGCAAAAATAGTCGTAGAAAAATACTCTTTAAGAATCTACCTTTAATGTCAATTAAAAATATTCCTAAAAAAGTTCATTATTATGGTCAGGAACATGATCATAATAATCCGTAGTCCTTAAATATCCCTTACCAAAATATTGTAACAAAATCAATGTTTATGCTACTGGAGAGTCCTTGAAACATATTCTTATAAAATCAACGATGATAGTCCTTGGTAGTCCTAACGATAATTTGTTTTTGAAGGACTATATAAATCGAAACAATTTTTTAAAAAATAAATAAATCTTTTCCTTGAAACATGTTCTTAAAAATTCGCATTGATCCCTTAATAGTCCATAATAAAATATTATACTTGAAAGTATTCTTGTAAATTTTCGTTTTTTCACCATGAAAATATTCCTAAAATTCCATGATTTTCTACCATGAAAATATTCCTAAAATTCTATAATTAAATATTCTTAAAGATTGCACGATTAAAACAGTACTAAAAAAATCACGATTATAATGCTTGATACAATACAGCATAGCCCTTAAAAGACATAATAAGAAACGCACGGTTAAAAATCTTGAAAATAATTTAAACAAATTAAAAAATATCAGTCGGTTCTGCCGACAGACGTATACCCCCACACAATGTTCGATTATTTAAATATATTTTGACTTCTGTTATGATTTTCCAAACTCTTGATCCTCTTTGGAGTGGTTTTTGAAGGAATGGACAATATTGACCCATTTCATATCGGACTTAAATAAATACGATATATATATATATATATATATATATATATATATATATATATATATATATATATATATATATATATATATACATATATATATATATATATATATATATATATATATATATATATATATATATATATATATATATATATATATATATATATGAATAGATTTTCCTGAAAATTTCCATATATACTGCAACATCGCCTGAAAGTAACATAGGCTATATACATTTTTGAATTTCCACTTGGAACTGGAGATATAGCATCAAAATCGGAGGTACCTCCCAAAAATTTAGATTTTATATGCACATATCTATTGATTGGTTGAAGATACAGTCTCCAAATTTGGAATACGTAACGGAATTTGGAACAAAAATAAGTTTGCCAAATTATATTGTAATCGGTTCACATTTAGATATAGCTCCCATATATATTTTCGACCGATTTCGTTCTTTTGATGCCTCAAACACAATATGAATGTTCGATTCCAATGAAATTTGGAATGTGTGACGGGATTTAATCCGAAAATAAATTTGTCAAATTATATTGAAATCGGTTCAGATTTGGACATACATATTTTCGACCGATTTCATGTATTTGATGCACCAAACACGCTATGTATCTCTAATTTCAATGAAATTTGGTATGTGCAGCGGAAATTAAAACAAATATACATTTGTCAAATTATATTAAAATCGGTTCAGATTTGGATATAGCTCTCATATATATTTTCGACCGATTTCATGTATTTTACGCACCATACACGATATGTATGTTCGATTCCAAAGAAATTTGGAATATGTACCGGGGTTTTGATTAGAAAATAAATTAGTCAAATTATATTAAAATCGGTTCAGATTTGGATATAGCTCTCATATATATTTTCAGCCGATTTCACATATTTGATGCACAAAACACGATACGTAATTCCGATTCCAATGAAATTCGGCATGAGTGGCTAAATTTGGTACAAAAATAAATTTGACAAATTATATTCAAATACGCTCAGATTTGATTATGGCTCCCATATATATACTCAGCCGATTTCACATATTTGATGCACCCAAAACGAGAGAGACAAAATCTGGCACCAGAAAAAATTGCCAAATTATATTGAAATCAGTTGAGGTTTGGATATAACTAACATATATATTTCGGCCGATTTCATAAATGTTATGCACCAAACAAAATATATATGACCGATACCAATGAAATTCAGAATGTGTGGCGGAATTTGGTTACAATAATAAATGTGACAAATTAATTGGAAATTAGTTAAGATTTGGATATAGCTCCCATATATATTTTCTCGGCCGATTTCAAATATTTGACGCACCAATTTCAATGAAATATGAATAGTGTGGCGGAGTTTGGTGTAAAAGTAATTTTTATACCCTACAACACTATGTGTTGGGGGTATTATAATTTTGATTGGGCCAAAAATTATGTAACACCTCGAAATATTGATTTCCCACATAGGAAATTATATATGGATCTTTCTATCTCGCGGAGTCGATCTAGCTATGTATGTCCGTCCGTCCGTCCGTCTGTCCGTCTGTCCATGTTAATTTGTAATCACTCTATAGGTCGCAATTATGGCCCGATCTTCACGAAATTTAGAATGTATGTGGGGTTAAGGTCAGAATAGAACCCTATATCTTTTGGAGATGATCGCATAATATTTAGGGGTTGAAATGGACCAAAAACTGAAAAATTTCCTGATTTTGCAGTTGCTCTACAGGTCACAATTATAAACCAATCGACGCGAAAGTTTGCATGGAGCTAGAGCTTTGGGCTGGGCAGAAGCCTTCCAATTTTGATGGTCATTGGCTAATATTTAGTGGTTGAAATAGACTATAGGATTTGTGATAAATAAAAGTCAAATTTTCCATTAACCTGCGAATATTATTAATGCCGGCGAAATCACAAATATTCTCAATTCTATCGATTCTGACCGTTACGTAGATGCCGATAGCAAAAATATCGGATATATATATAGCGAAATATATACACTGTATATATACAAAGGAAGGGATGTTAGCTAAAATGCCTATATCTCCAGAATGGCTGGAGCGATTTTGACAAATTTTGTCAATTTAGAATGCCCTCTTGGCATAAAATTATAAACTCTAAAAAAATTGCATAAAAAGATGTCAATAATGATGTTAATATATATTTTGTAGTATTTTGTGATATTTTTTTATTTTTTCATATTTTTTATCGCATGCGATTTTTTCAATTTGACTTATAATATTGAAGTGTATATTTTGTAATATTTTTGCACTTTACATCACAGGTTGGGGTTATTATTTATATACAGATTGCAATTATCTTTCGATCCTCACGAAATTTTTCACAAGGATAGGATTAGGCTCAGATGGGCTAAGCCTATTGTTTTCAAAGATGTTCGCAATATATTTATAAGTTGAAATGGACCAGCAACTCAAAATGTTCCTGATTTTGCAGCCGCATGAAGTTAGAATGTAAGACAGCGTGTAGAATGGACCACTACCTTTGTGTGTAAAAATACCAACATTGCTTACAGGCGATATCCGAAATACACAATAGACGAACTTCTGCCTTTTTTATGCTGATTTCGTTGACGAATATAGCCAAATATAGTAGACAAGCAAATCAATTAAATGAGCCTAACTTTGAAGACACAGAGGGGCCTCTTGCTTTTGGAGATGATCGCAAAATATTTAGGGGTTCAAATGAACCAAAAACAGAAAAAAAATTCCTGATCACACAATTGAAGCCTTTCGACACGCCTGAGAAGATAATTAAACACAGGGAAGATGTGGCATTTTGGATGACCATTGGATTATATTTAGCCGTAAAATGGACCACAACAACTAACAGCAATACTGGGAAAATGTCCCTGGTCAAAATGCTATGGGTAATATCTTAACAGTGCTCCGTGACATAATTTCAAAAGCGAAATCTTCCAAAATGGATTTGGGCATGAGGGGGCTTCTAACATATTGTAGTGTTGTAGGGTATCACATGGTCGGCCCTGCATGACTATAGCCTTTGCTTACTTATTTTTAAATTATATTTAAATCGGATCAGATTGGGATATGATTTTAATAAGAACCATTGACCCACAACGCCTTAGGCTAACACTAAAAAACAACACAACAATTGATTTGAAATACGCTTATTACGGCGAAGTATGTTGCTATCTCGAATTCACTAATTGCAATAGAAATGCCACTCAACTTCAAAAGATTGCAGTTTACTGCACGCTTGGTATTTGCTATGAAATAAAAAATCCGATGGACAAACCCTTCGTGTATGTATGCCATGTTACTGCTTTTCTAATGGTTTTGCTTATTTATGCATTAATGTAGTGCATATTTTTTTTTTTAATTTTTTAATTTGTTTTTTTTTTTTTAACCAACATATATTCGTAAATAAAATTTTGAATGCATATAAAATCAAAAGGGGTAGCGAAGCGCACCGGGTTCAGCTAGTATATATATATATATATATATATATATATATATATATATATATATATATATAT
Source organism: Musca domestica (assembly GCF_030504385.1). NCBI lineage: Eukaryota > Metazoa > Arthropoda > Insecta > Diptera > Muscidae > Musca > Musca domestica. The sequence continues at coordinate 27,333,216 of NW_026712249.1, read as the reverse complement.
ATACATAACTTCATCATAACATCCATATTTATCTCAAGTTTCTGGTTGGGAGAAATATTTGGATATAGCAAATTCTAAAGAATCGCTGACTTGATTCGTATTTTATGAGAGATAAAAGTATTGGCAATTGTAACTATTTGTGGGGGAGGTACCAGAAGGAGTCCGCAGCTATATATAATTTTCAAAAGAGATCTTGTGTTAGCAAAAATGTTTGTTTGTGTGAAATTTGAAGACAGATGACTGCTTATTTTACTCACTTTGAGCGTTTGCTTTCTCCAAATATTTAACCCTATGGGTCGAGGTACCAAAAAAATGGTCTGATCTCTACCATCTTTATAAGATATCTTGTGTTGATGGAAATATTGGGATATGCCAAGTCTGAATGGAATCGGATGTTAATTTCACGTTTTATAAGCTCCATGGATACTCAAAATTTTGACCCTGTTTGGTGGAGGCACCAGAAGGAGAGGACCGATCTTTACTGACTTTATTACAGATCCTGTGCTGATAGAAATATTCAGTTGTGCCAAGTCTAAATGGAATCGGATGTTTATTTCGCGTTTAATGAGCATAATGAATATTCAACTTATTTCGACCTTTTGTTTGGGAGGTACCAGAAGGGGTGGACCGATATATTCCATTTTCACACCAGACCTTGGGTTAATAATTGGTATGTGTGAAATTTGAAGACAATCGGAATCTTACATCACATTTTATAGGAGTTGTTATTATTCAAAATTTGGACCCTCTGTGGGTGAGGTACTTCGCACTTGACCTAGCACTGAGGATAATATTTGGATTTGCAAAGTTGGAGTAAAATTGGATTATCGTTTCTCTTTCTGTGCAGAAAATATATTGTTTTAAAATTTCAACGTTTTGTGGGGGAGGTACCAGAAGGAGTGGGCTGATATTGCCCATCTCCGAACTCGATCTAAGTTTGACAAAAAAAAAAAAAAAAAATACGATGTACCAAGTTTGGACTAAATCGGATATTCCCTTCGGGAGTTATCGTGCATACAGACAAACGGACGGACATCGCAAAATCGACTCCAAATGTCCTGAAACGGATTTGGTTCAAAGAGACATAGGATCTAAAATGTTTTGACCGTATCAAATGAAATATATCCCCCGTAGCCATATGGCTGAGGGTATAAAAATCCATAATTATAATACTGAAGAATTTTTCTTTAATATATTTAAAAAAATTTACCAGAGTATAACGCTTGAACAATGTTCTAAAAAATACAGGATTATAGTTCGTGTTAACTTTTAATCTAGCATGCATTTAGTCCTTAAAAAATATTTAAATTAATGTTGCAGTTATGGTCTTGAAATATTTTCTCTAAAAAGTGTCCTATTATAGTCATTGAAAAATATGTTTTCATTAATAGCTGATTATAGTCCTTGCTAAATATTTATGTATTAATCCCCGACTATAGTTCTTGAATTGACGGCTATAGTCCTTGAAATCCCCCTTAACAAATAAACTATAATATTTCTTTAAAATACCAATGTTTAACGTTATTCAATGATTTAAATTCACAGATTTAAAGTATTCCAAGAGTAAATGATATATTTTATAAATGTATGAATGAACTGAACTACAAATGTTTTTTCTCCATTACAAGAGTGTGAAAAGAAAAAAAAAATAAAAAAACGAAAATGCCATATGCGATGTAGGACAGTGTGGCTGTAATAAAAAGTGGCACACTTGTGTTTTGTAGTGAAAATTATGTTAGTCACAAAATGAATTACAACACATATACAGTTTTGTCACATTTTAACAATGTTTTAACGCAAAAACCACATGCATACAGACACACACACATACATTCAAAGACACTCACTCCCACTTCAAAAATATATTAACAAATTTTTGTCGCAACCAACATCATGACCGCTGTCATCCACATGATAAACGTTCTCCATATATGTATATAGAGCAGTGGTACAAAAGCTTTTAAATGCATGTGACAAATGGTGACAGTAGTTTTCAGGGAGAGAGATGGAAGATTTTTGTAAAATTTTGGATTTAAAAATATTAGAGAACTTGTATAAATATCAAATTCCGTCAGTTTCTGTAAAAACCCCGAAAACATTGCCATAGAACAAGTGGTTGGGTCTATCAACACTCAAAAAGACTGTCGCTTCAGTCCCACACAAACACAAAATATATAAAAGTACATCATTTTTAACCATTTCTAATAGCAAATGGAGCTATTTTTTGATAAAATCTTTGTAAGGTACCAAAAGGAATTAAACGTGCATATTGAAGTCCATATAAGATTCAAGAACTGGTATGACATCGAAAATCTAGAAAGTTGTTAAAAGTGAAATATATTGAAATTCAAAATTACTCTTCTTCTTAAAAATTTAATATGGATCTGGACAAAGGGATCTACGTGTCCCTGTCTAAAAGACTTCCATCTCCCTACATGAAGTCGCCGTTGTAACCATGGTGAATGGTTGCCTCTGTTTCGTTATATTATTTGTACTGGCATCGCACATGAATTTCATTTGTATTTAATTCACAAACGTTTCCTTATTACGTTTGAGTCTATCCTTTACCGCACAAGAACAATAAGGGGTAACCACACACTAAGCTAGTAATGCTGCAGACTTGGTACGACTACCCAGCAAACCAAACAACGAATGTAAGACACATCCGAAATATCTCATGTAAATTATTTGCCTAGACCCTTTAAAGCAACGAAAAAGGTAATGAATGAAGAAGAATTGTGAAATTTTATATATTTTTTTAGAAATGAGATAGTACTGGGTTCCACACTAATAACCTTACCATTATGGCTAGAGAGGATAGACTGGGTCAGATAAAAAAAATTCAACACAAACGCCATAATTTCTACATTTTTTTTTAATTTTATTGAATAAATGGAAAAAATCTCGGAAAAAGCATCAAATTTTAGAATAAGTTTAGATTTCTTCGAACTGGTCACCTTCGGCAAGATTTATGGCTTTCAAACGATTTATGGCCAAAATACTCCAGACACAACAGTCCAACGGATTGGTATCCGTAGATTTTGTTGGCCATTGTGCGGTGGAAATGAAGCGAAAAACCTCATTTTGTTACCATTCTTGGGTGACGCGTGCTGAGTGCTATGATGCTGAGTCCTGTTGGAATGTCCAAGGTCTGCGGCCAAAATGTTTGCGTCCCCAAGGCTTTAGTACACCCTTCAGAATATTTTCGCTATCATATTCGGCATTTATTCTGATGCCACGGTCTATTAATACGAGCAGAGAGCGACCATCGGCTGTTATGGCGGCCCACACCATCACCATGGCCGGCGCTTGAGTTCTGGTGTCTTACCGAAAGTGCACATTTTCAGCTGACCTCTTTAGCAAGTAAACACGATCATTTTGTTTGTTTACAAACTGCTGGACAACGAATGTCTTCTTATCGGAGAAAACTGAATTCGGCAGTTCACCACCTTCGGTCAAGCGAAGCAATGCTTTGGCTCTTGTGAGTCTATTTTCTTTCTGTTGAGGTGTAAGTTCTTGCACTTTTGGAATTTTAATGAATATGTTCAGCTCATGAGCCATTTTTCGGCCAATGTTACGCGGATTTCGATCAAATCGCTTCTTTACTTTTTGAACCATTTCCGCTGATGTTGCTATGGGCTACGATACCAGTATCACGGTAACGAGCGATGGTACCAGATACAAAAGAATTATTCACACTGGACTAAATCCATTTCAGGACATTTGGAGTCGAGCTAATGATGTTCATCCGCCCGTCCATCCATCTGTTTGGCTGGTGCGCACGATAACTCTCGAAGGGAGTATTCGATTTGGGCCAAACTTGGCACATGGTAATATTATTATCAAATATAGATAGATCGGGCCGATGGGCCCACTCCTTCTGGTACCTCTCCCACAAAGGGTCGAAATTTTCAGAAAAATGTTTTATTGCACCGAAAGAGAAAGTATAATCATTTTTGATTATTTTGCTCCAACTTTGTAAATCCTAACATTTGCATGAGTGCTAGGTCATCGGGAAAAAAATATAATATCGGTCACTCCATCCAGTACTTCCCACATAAAGGGTCAAAATTTTGAATAATTTTAACTCTTATAAAATGTGATTTAAGAGTCCGATTGTCTCCAAATTATATAGGCCACAGTACTTTTATTATCACAAGGTCTGGTGTGAAAATGGAATATATCCGTCCATCTTTCGGGTACGCTCCCCATAATGGGCCAAAACTTTAAATATCCATTCCGACTTGGTACATCTCAATATTTCTATCAACACAAGATCTGTTATAAAGATTGTAGAGATCGGACCATTTCTTCCACACAAAGGGTTAAAGTTTTGAATAACCAAATCGATTTTAAAGTCCCAAATAATCACATTTCACATACCCTATTATTTCTACTAACACAAGATCCGTTTTAAAGATGAGATATGTCGGTCCACTCCTTCTGGAACCATCCCGACAAAGGGACAAAATTTTAAATATCATTGAAGCTCATAAAAGGCGGAATTAACATCCGATTCCATTCAGACTTGCTACGTCTCAATATTTCTATCAACACAAAATCTGTTATAAAGATAGTAGAGATCGGACCATTTCTTCTGGTACCTCCCCCACACAGAGGGTCAAAGTTTTGAAAAACCAAATCGATTTAAAAGTCCCAAATAAGCATATTTCACATACCCCATTATTTCTACTAACACGGCATCTGCTGTAAAGATGGGATATATCGGTCCACTCCTTCTGGAACCTTCCCCACAAAAGGTAAACATTTTGAATATCCTTGAAGCTCATAAAACGCGGAATTAACATCCGATTCCAATCCAGACTTGTTACATCGCAATATTTCCATCAACACAAGATCTGTTATAAAGATAGTAAAGATCGGACCATTTCTACTGGTACCTCCACAGCATTGGATTCACGATTTTGAAAAACAAAACGCTAAAACAATGTAAAATAGGGATCCAACTCTCTTCAAAATTCACACATACAAAGATTTTTCCTAGCACAAGATCTGTTGTGAAGATGATCATTTATATCTAGGAACCCATCTCAACCACAAAAGATCACAATTTTCCATACTTTTATCTATCATAACTTGCAAAACAAGTCGGCGATTCTTTACAACTCGCTATATCTAAATATTTCTCTCAGCCAGAAATCTAAGATTAATATGGAATTTATGATTTCGAAATTTCAACTCCACACAAACTCTGACAATTTGGTTCGCTGGGCATCTGCGAGTCAAACTGTGAGTGAATGCGTGCGTACACCATTCGTAAATGTATCTGACATGAGGCATGTGAGAATGGTCGGGTTGATGGTTTGTTTTTAGTATTTAAACATAAATTATATTTCATGTTTGTAATGTTTTCCATCTGAATGCCTGTGTGTAGATCTCACTTCGTGTGTATAGGTATGTATACATCCATGTATGGACTCTCTGTTATATGGATACATACACGTGTGGTGTTGTGGAGATGACAGCAGCAGCCAACATCAGTATCCTTTAAATGTTTTCAATTTATTTTAATAAGAGTATTTTAGGTGATTTCATTTTCCTTTTGTCAGCTTTGATGTAGCAGACTAGCGGGAAGGTACAGATACACACACACATATATATAATTACAAATTAAAATTAAACAAATGAAAACTATTGACAGTGCAAATGAGTTCTTTTGTTTATTGTGTTTCAATTGCTTTAAGTGTTATACATTTGTGGGAGTGAAAGGGAAGGTTTTCCCATATTTGATATGTCGACTGAAAAAAAAACCCGGATACCCACAAAAATTAAATTTTTAACGAATTAATTGGAAAAAAAAATATTTATTTCCTCATAGGCAAATTTCCTTAAAGATATCCTCGATTGTAGTCGCAATTTTTCTCAAAGAGTCCAAAGTAATTTAAACTCTATTCCAGTTTTGCCTTTAAAAATTTAATAATTCAATATTGAATATTTTCCCTTACCAATTTGCTAATTTCTAAAGCTAGCCAATTCATTGAGATAAAAGGCCAAAAAAAAAAAAACTCTGCTTCTCATTGATAACAGAAACTGCTGTCATGTTTGTATTTCCCTAAATAAACCCGCAATGACATAAAATTGGTTTGCGGTTCGAAAGCGAGTGTGGCGTCAACAACGATGCCGGTTATGATAATAAGCATATTTTGGCAGTTTATTTTAATGGCTACTCTTGGTATTGGCTTTCAGTAGTTAATAGGACTAGTAAGCTATTTGCTTCATTTTATTATCAATTTCTGCCTATAAGTCCGATAATATGTATTTCCGTTGAAAAACATAGCTAAAACGATATGAATATGGACTAACAAAATTGGGAAATTATAATTGGAGGATTTTCTAAATATGTCCACCACAGAAGATATCACATGTGAAGCATTAAATAGAATATGTGAAAAAAAAGAAAAATTTTCGATTCTTCTCCAGAGTTTTGCAATGTTTTATATATGGTCATCATCAAAATAGAATGGTGGCAAGTCCCAAACATGAAAAAGAAATTACGACATGCTTAACAATTGAAAAAGTGATTATTAAAACAGAGCAAAAACTAGGCACGTTTTGACCGTATCAAATGATATATACCCTCTGTAGCCATATGGCTGAGGGTATAATAAATTATTATACGATTTTGGTTAAAAGTTCAAATGGTTTGTGGACCTGAAAATTAAAGTGTCTTCATAATAAAACCCAAAATCCTATTCACTTTTAGGTTTTTTACCCGATCGAGTTCGGAGATGGACAATATAGGTCCACTCCTTCTGGTACCTCCCCCACAAAAGGTCGAAAAACAAGTAAAAAAGTATGGGTCGGTTTTGCCGACAGATGTATACCCTCAGCCAATGTTCTATTATTTAAAAATATTTTCAATTCTGTTATGAATTTTAAAACTCTTTCCCTGTAAAGAGTGGCTTTAGAATGAAGGGGCCAACTCTTACATCACATTTTATGAGAGTTGTAATTATTCAAAATTTTGACCGTTTGTGGGGGAGGTATTTGATGGGGTGGACCGATATTGTCCATTTTCGCACATGACCTAGCGCTGATGGAAATATTAGGTTTTGCAAAGTTGGAGCAAAATCGAATCATCCTTTCTCTTTCTGTGCAATAAAATATTTGTTTTGTGAAAATTTCAACATTTTGTGGGGGAGGTACCAGAAGGAGTGGACCGATATTGCCCATCTCCGAACTCGATCTAATTTTGACAAAAATATTACGATGTATCAAGTTTGGACCAAATCGGATACTCCCTTCGAGAGTTATCGTACGCACCAGCCAGACGGACTGATGGACATCGCTAGATCGGCTCCAAATGTTCTGAAACGGATATGGTCCAAAGAGACCTAGGGTCTAAAATCGTTATTTCGACTAGGCACGTTTTGACTGTATCAAATTGTATATACCCTCTGTAGCCAAATGACTGAGGGTATAAAAAACAAGTAAAAACGCTGTCAAGTTGGCCGGGCCGAACTTTGAGTACCCTCCACCATATGGGACGAATTTGGCAATTTTCCAAAAAAAACCGTTTAATATTTCGTTCAAATCTTTAAAATATACAATGTAGCCGTATGTATACGACGACGTGGAACTGCATAGGCAACTTTTGTCATAAGCCTTTGCAATATTCAAATGCGAAATTTGAAAAAAATCAGTGAATAATGTAGCTAAAATCATCAAAATACTGAATATCGGGAGGTACCATTATATGGGGGTATACCAAAAAGTGGACTTTCCCACAGACAATTTTCTGTCATAGGCTGTAGTATCTCCTACGAACTTCAAATACCAAATTTGAAACAATTCCGGTGAATAATGCCGTTAAAATCATCAAAGTACCGAATATCGGGAGGTACCGTTATATGGGGTCTATAAGAAGACGTGGACCTGCACAGAGAATTTTTTGTCTTAGGCTGTAGTATTCATTACGAACTTCAAATACCAAATTTTAAACAACTCCGGTGAATAATGTCGCTAAAATCATCAAAATAACGAATATCGAGGGGTGCCGTTATGTGAGGGCTATACGAAGGCGTGGACCTGGACGGACAATTTTCTGTCATAGGCTGCAGTATCCATTACAAATTTCAAATACCAAATTTCTAACACTTACGGTGAATAATATCGCTTAAATCACCAAAATACCGAAAATAGGGAGGTACCATTATTTGGTGGCTATACCAAAACGTGGAACTACATGGCCCATTTTCAATGCCAAAAGTCCTGCAGACATACTATATGTGTAAGTACAATTTTATTAATCTACTTCATTTTGTTCGGAAGCTAGAGTGATTTCTACAGACGGACGGACATCGCTTCATCGACATAGAATTTTAGAAAGGATAATCCGATTTAGCTCCAACTTTCAAAGTACCAATATTTGCATTAGTGCTAGGTCCGGTACGAAAATGGACAATATTGGCCCTTTCAATCATGAACCTACCCGACAAAAGGGTCAATATTTTGAATAATTATAGCTATTATAAAATGTTATGTAAGAGTCCGATTGTCTTTAAATTAAATACATGAAAATATTTTTATTAAACAAAGGTCTGGTATGAAGATGATTTTTATCGGCCAACCCTTCTGGTACCTCGCTCAGAAAGTGTCACAATTTTTAATATTTTTACCTACCATAACTTGCGAAACAAGTAAGCGATTCTTTACAACTTGATATATCTAAATATTTCTCTCAACCAGAAACCTTATATAAATATTGAATTTAATGGAAATTAAGATTTCATATTCAATAAATTAATTTAAAATAAAATACTCCGGTCCAATATTTTAAGTATTCCTTTGGACAGATACTAAAAATTATCACATATCTCATATAAAGTGGAGGAAGTTACCAATATAGTCCAAACTTGGCACATTTCATTATTTATACCATATTTATTTAGGTCCGGTACGAAATAGACAATATTGGCCCATTCCTTAGGAACCTATTCCAAAGAGGGTCAACAATTTGAATAATCATAACAGAAGTCAAAATATAGTTAAATAATCGAATATTGGTTGAGGGTATACATCTATCGGCAAACCCGACTGATACTTTTTAATTTGTTTTTTTTTTTTTTTTTTTTGTTTTAATTCCGTTGCTTATTATATTTATTTAGTGCAACATTTTTCCGTTATAATCAAAACATTATGTGTTGCTGCTTTTATTTAATTTTGAATTTTTTTGATAACCTCAAACCTTTTTAAAACATTCTAATTTTGTTTACGCCTCACTTCACTATCACACAGACCATGGCCATTGAGGTTAATATTTCGGCACTCCAATAGTGGAACCTTGTCTAGAACTAAAAAAAAAAAAACAATCAAAATTAATTTCACCTTATTTTTATAAAAATGAAATTTTTCACTTACGTGGAAGATTTCTCTGGGCATATCGACAATTGGCCACATTCATGGCACATTCCCGCATCAGAATGCAAACTACACGCCGAAAATCACTTACACATGTTGGCCTATAGGAATCTGTTATGTTGCAGCGCACCGGACAGGAAGCATTGACACTTATTAGGTATGTTATAAGTAGGCCTGAAATATTATTTATTTTCTTATATTGTTTAAAGAAGGGTTAATTGAAATAACTTACAAAGAATTGTTAAATTTCTTGACATTTCGTTGCTAAGTGACGCGACTGATTTACACAAATGGACAGCTGTATTCACATTCGGCCGTTTTATAGCTTTCTCGGTTGTTACCTATACCACAAGATGGAGGGTATATTAATGTTTTCACTCCGTTTGCAATATATCGAAATATACATCTGAGACCTCATAAAGTTCATATATTCTTGATCAGCATAAAAATTTAAGTCGATTCAGATATGTCAATTCTACTATCAGTTATTTGAAGTCAAGAATTAACTGTAATAAACCATTTTGCTACACTTCGGATGAAAATTCACCTTACATATATATTTTCAATACATTAAGCCCTAAGGTCTAAATTTATTTTGGTAGTTTTCGTTTTCGAATTATTGCAAACCGGTTCTGCAACAATTTTACCTTTGATTTTTGACCTTTGACATTTGTCTTACATTTCTGTCACACTAGTCGTTATTCAAAACTATTTCTCACATATTTGTGATCCATTTTACCAGCTAAATATGATCCGATGGCCAATGGTAGACTTCTGCCCTGTCCTAAACTCTAACCTTATGCGAAAATTCGTGTCGTTTGGTTGTAATTGCAAAATCCAGGACATTTTAATTTTATTATTTATTATTATGGTCCATTAGAACCTCTGAATATACATCTTCAAACAAAATGTGCTTCAATTTTGAGCTTAACCCCACCCCAAGTCAAATTGAAAAATTGCATGCAAAATAAAAACCAGTAAGGAAAGCTCAAAAGTCGGGCGGGGCCGACTATATGATACCCTACACCACTATGCATATTTAGTAGAGCTCTCGTAAAAAGGTTTATACAGGGCATTTCAGAGCTCTATGAGATATTTGGTACAAAATCAAAATCTATCTAATTCTATCGTGCATTTTACGAACTATAGCTATCTCTGAGCCGGGTTTCTCCAAATTTTACGTATTAGCTTCTAGACTGAATTCGGTCTTATGTACGAAAATTCAGGTGATTTGGGCTGATATTGACCATTTAGTGCACATTTAACCCTAAATCGGATGAAGATATATATGGGAGCTATATCCAAATCTGAACCGATTTTGATAAAATTTAAAACAGCTATTCCTGTGCTCCAAAAAACCTGGTACCAAATATCACGGTTGTGGAGTGAATATTTCGAATGTATGGGACTAAAACACTAAATCGGATGAAACATATATATGGTTGCTATATCTATATCTGAACCGATTTTCACTAAAATTGATATACTTGCTTCTAGGCTGAATTTGGTCCGATGTACTAAAATTCAGTCCATTTGGACTTATATCGGCCATTTGGTGCACAATTAACCCGAAATCGGATGAAGATATATATGGGAGCTATATCCAAATCTGAACCGATTTCGATAAAATTACAAACAGCTATTTCTGGGTTGTATCTTATATCAGGTACCAAATATCATTCTTGTGGAGTGCATATTACGAATGTGAGAGGCTTAAACACCAAATCGGATAAAACATATATATGGGAGCTATAGCTGTTTCTGAACCGATTTTCTCCAAATTTGTGGTATTTGCTTTAAGGCTAATCTCGGTCACATGTGCCAAAATTCGGGCCATTTGGGCTGATATTGGCCATTTGGTGGTCAATTAACCCAAAATCGGATGAAGATATATATGGGAGCTATATCCAAATCTGAACCGATTTCGATAAAATTTAAAACAGCTATTTCTGTGCTCCATCTAATACCTGGTACCAAATATCACGGTTGTGGAGAGCATAGTAGGACTGTGAGGGACTTAAAGATCAAATCGGATGAAAGATATATATGGGAGCTATAGCTATATCTGAACCGATTTTCTCCAAATTTGATATACTTGCTTCTAGGCCGAACTCGGTTGGGTGTGCCAAAATTCAGGCAATTTGGACTGATAGTGGACATTTGGTGCTCATTTAACCCGAAATCGGATGAAGATATATATGGGAGCTATATCTAAATTTGATCCGATTCTCACCAATTTCAATAGGGTTCGTCCTTGGGCCAAAAAAATATTGTTTGGAAAATTTCATCTCAATCGGATAATAAATGCGACCTGCATTTTGTTCACAAGAATACATGGACAGACGGACGGACGGACGGACGGACGGACGGACGGACGGACGGACGGACGGACGGACGGACGGACGGACAGACGGACGGACATGCATAAATCGACTCAGAAAGTGATTCTATGAAGGTTCTCAAAAGTAACTATGGGTCTATCTCGTCTCCTTCTCCATGTTACAAACAAATGCACAAAGACATAATACCCTTACCACTATGTGGTGTAGGGTATAAAAAGAACAGGACAAAAATTAAAAATATATTACAAAATATAACAAAAAATTATTTTTATTGACATATTTTCAATCGATTTTCTTAGTGTTCATCCTTTTTTGCCAAGAAGACATTCCGAATTGTGTGAAAATTGTCAAAAATCAGTCCAGCGGGTTTCTTATACAGCGTGATATAAAAAAAACTGCAACAAAGTCAAACGCCATAATTTTTACATTTTTTTTATTTTTTATTTTATTTATTTATTTTTTTTTTTGAATGAAAGCAAAAATTGTCGGAAATAGCATCAAATTTTAGAATGAGTTTAGATTTGTTCGAATCGGTCACCTTTGGTACGAATTATGGCCTTCAAACGGCCAATGAAACCGTCATACGCTGCCCGAATGTTGCTCTGCGGTATTTTTACCCATTCCCGGCGATGCGCTTGCTTGAGGTGATCGACACTTTGATATTCTTTAGTGCCAACCTTGCTTTCCAAAATACTCCAACGGATTGGTATCCGGAGATTTTGGTGGCCATTGTGCGCTGGAAATGAAGCGAGGAACCTCATTTTGTAACCATTCTTGGGTGGCGCGTGCTGAGTCTTGTTCGAATGTCCAAAGTCTGTGCCCATAATGTTTGAGTGCCCAAGGATTTAATACACCCTCCATAATATTTTCGCGATAAAGTTCGGCATTTTTTCTGATGCCACGGCCGATTAATACGAGCGGAGAGCGACAATCTGCTGTTATGACGGCCCACACCATCACCATGGCCGGCGCTTGAGTTCTAATGGCCAACCGAAGGTGCACATTTTCAGCTGACCTCTTTGGCAAGTAAACACGATCATTTTGTTCGTTTACAAACTGCTGGACAATGAATGTTTTCTCATCAGAGAAAACCAAATTCGGCAGTTCATCACTTTCGGCCAACCGAAGCAACTCTTTAGCTCTTTTGAGTATATTTTCTTTCTTTTGCGGTGTAGGTTTCTGTACTTTTTGGAATTTCAATGGCTTTACCCCGAGCTAATTTTTTAATATTTGCCAGATGGAATATTGCTATATGTTCAGCTCACGAGCCATTTTTCGGCCACTGCAACGCTGGTTTCGATCAAGTCGCTTTTTAACTTTTCGAACCATTTGTGCTGATGTTGCTGTTTTCTTCCATCCACTTCCTTGACGTCGGGCTACGCTACCATTATCACGGAAACGAGCGATGGTAAGAGACAAAAAAAAAATTATTCACATTTGCATTTGGAGTGCTCTAACGATAGCCCCTTGTGGTTTTCCATCCAAATATAAAAAAATCACACAATTACACTTGAATTCCATCATGAATAACTTTTTTTCTGGAAAATTCTCAGCAAATGCTGTACGCTGTCACTGGAATAATTTTAGCAGCGGTCGGACGAGTGGCTTAGAAATTACAGCAGTATTTGCTGTGTTTTCATCCCACCCTGTATATCCGATGTGTTGGCTATCAGCTTCACTGTAACGGTCAAAACTTACTTTTTAATGTATTTTTGATTTCGCCGGGATTTAAAAGGGCAGGGTTCTGAATATGCCTATATATTTTAAGATAATCTACTTTCGAAGATAGGCTTCTATTCTGACCGTAATTACCACCACTATGTAGAATTACGGAGGATCGTGGCAAAATTGTGACCTGTAGCGTGATTGCTCATTAAATGGACACACTAGATGGACTCAGTTCGGTGAGATAGAGATATCCATATATGTCCTATGTCCAGGACCAATATCTCGAGAAGTTACATATTTATTGGCCCAATAAAACTTAAATACCCCAACACATAGTGGTGAAACTCGGCACATCGTAATATTTATGTCTGGTTAAGGTCTGGTACAAACATCGATCAACTCCTCTTGGCATCTCCAGTATATATTTTTTTTAATCAGACATCAAGAGGGGTAGGCCGATATTTAGGCATTCCCTTCATCTTCACGCGAGACCTTGTTAATAAAAATATTTAAACATATGAGAGATATAATTATTCAATATCTTAACCCATTTTGGGGGAATTACAATCATAAATGGTCGGACATATACCATCTTTACAACTGATCTTGTGTTAATAGAAGTAGTGGGATGTGCCGAGTTTGAATGGAATCGGAAACTCTTTTCGCGTTTTATAAGCTTCATGGTTATTCAAAATGTTTACCCCTTTGTGGGGGAGGTACCAGAAGAAGTAGGCCCATATAAACCATCTTCACACCAGATCTTGCGTTAGAAAAAATATTTACATGTGCGAAATTTAAGGAGAATCGGATGCTTATTTTACATTTTATACGAGTTATGATTCTTCAAAAATTTAGAGCCTTGTTCAGTTCTGAATAATTTCCAGACGAACCAGGAATTTCAGTTTCATAGAAAATTACATGTCCTCTTTAAGAAGTTTAAATAATACCTCGGTATGCGAATTTTATTCGTGGGCACATTCTTTTAATTTAATTGGGACTTCCTTATTTTATTAATGTTTTATTTTATAAAATCAATGAAACAATATGATATATTCAAGACAAGATATCAATATTACGACAACATTTTATTATAAAGATCACCTGTTGTTTACGTCTGGACTACCTAAAGCTTCCTTGTATGGATAGCTGGTTTGTAAATAACAATAAAACAATTTTAAACAACTGCAATTATTATTTTCATTTTTTATATTGGAAAATGGGACAGATATTTTATAATTTCTTTGGATACAATAAATTCAATTTATTGTCCATTTAAGTATATAAGAGCCCCAGTGATTGGGAAAGTTATCGATAGTTGTTCACATTCAACAATCACTGAAACATTAAAATGTTAAAAGTTATTTGCATTTTTGGTAAGTTTAAGGAAACTTGACCATCAAGGACTTTTTATCGAAAATAATTTCCACATTTTCCTAGCCCTGGTCCTGGTGGTCAGTGTACATGCCAATCGTGGTTGTAGACCGGTGTGCAAACCCAATGTGCCCAGCAAGGCGGTTTGTGCCACAGATGGTAAGCAACAGGTTTGCCATCGTTTGAGCCAATGTCAGCTGGCGGAGGAGAATTGTCGTCGTCGTCTTACAAATCGGCCAGGTAATTCGAAATTATAGGAAACGAAATGATTTCCAACTCTTAATCAATTATATTATATATTGTAGCCCTATCACCCGTTGCCTCTGGACGTTGTCGCAATATAAAATCGCCTAATCGTAGAGGAGCCTGTGCCAAGGTTCGCCGCCCTCGTTCAACACCAAAACGTGATTGCAATCGTTTGAAATGTCGCAATCCGGACAAAACCGCCCGTTGCTATCGTTGTCGCCAGAACAATTGTCGTCTCTTGAATGTCTGCCAGGCCGAGCGAGCAAATTGCCTGCGTAATCCATTGAATCGTTTGAGTCAAACCGATCGTCGTCAATGTGCTGGCATGAAACCAGGCCAGAAACCCCAGAGATGCAGACCCGTTCGCAAGAGCGGTTAAGTGCAGGCAATGTACTGGGGAGTCGACTTATAGGATTTGACTGGAAAGGGAAATTGAATAATGCTGCTGCTGTTCATTATATAGTTACTCTCATTATATTCTTTCGCTCTTGAAATAAAACATGCTGAAATATTACATAATTTGCATTTATGAATTTTTAATAATTTAGAATTTTTAACCTTAATTTGTTGGGGCATATTATGGATTAAAATTGTACCTTTAGTAACATAGTTTAGAGGAATATAGCACAGCAATAATTCTGAGTGATACAAAACTAAACTATTTTCCACATAAACACGAAACACCGAAAATATTATGGAATTAGAGCTACAA
Source organism: Musca domestica (assembly GCF_030504385.1). NCBI lineage: Eukaryota > Metazoa > Arthropoda > Insecta > Diptera > Muscidae > Musca > Musca domestica. The sequence continues at coordinate 27,317,496 of NW_026712249.1, read as the reverse complement.
ATATGAGGAACGTATATGAAAGTTTACAACAAAATAAAATCCTTAAAAAGTTAAAAGCCATTACCATATTCAAATTCGAAACTTGAAATAAACGGTGAATAATGTAGCTAAAATCATCAAAATATCGAATATAGGGAGGTAATGTTATATCGGAGCTGTGCGAAGACCTGGACCAGCATAGACAATTTTCTGTCACAGGCTATAGCATTCATAACGAACTTCAAATACGACATATCAAAAAATTTCGGTGGGTATTGTACCTACCGAATATAGGGAGGTACTGATATATGGGGCCTACACGAAGACGTGGACCTGCACAGACAATTTTCTGTCACAGCCTGTAGCATCCATTACGAACTTCAAATACGACATTTCAAACAATTTCGGTGGGTATTGTACCTAAAATCGTCAAAATACCGAATATAGGGAGGTACTGAATGTGGATCTGCACAGACAATTTTCTGTCATAGGCTGTAGTATCCATTACGAACTTCAAATACTAAATTTGAAACAATTCCGGTTAATAATGTCGCTAAAATCACCAAAATATCGAATATAGGGATGTGACAGACAGACGGACATCGCTAAATCGATTTAGAATTTTACGCTGATCAGGGGAAATTTTTTGTAAAACAAATTACATTTTAGTCGAGGCATTAAGAGGTTATCTTTTCTTCAACAACACTCAAAAACTCCATTAACTAGTGACCATATTAGATAGAAATATTCTACAATACAATACGGCTAAAATCGCCAAAAATTAAAATTCTGAGGTACCGCTTTGAGGATAATATATAAAATGGCCTATTCTAACAGTCCTCTGCCATGAAAAAGAGAACTCTGCACAAACTCCATATACCGAATTTTAAACGAGTCCACCTAAAAATGTGACTAAAATCATCAGTACATCGAATATCGGGACGTATCGAAATTGGGAGGCTATAGGTGAACCTACATACATACAATAAACCGTCATAAGTACCGATTTTGAATCAATTTCGTTAGAAAATGTGGTCGGAGATATAGTTATATAAGGTACTAACAAGTGCCCGCTACTTCTCTCATTTACTCAAATTAGTACTCATTATACCCTACAACACTATGTGTCGGGGGTATTATAAGTTTGATTGGGTCACAAATTATGTAACAACTCGAAATATTGGTTTCCCACATAGGAAAGTATATATGGATCCCACAATCTCGTCGAGCTGAGTCGTCTGTTCATGTTAATTTGCAACCACTCTACAGGTCACAATTATGGCCAGATCTTCACGAAATTTAAAATGGTGGTGGGGCCAGGACCAGAATTGAAGCTTATTGCTTTTGGAGAAGATCGCATAATATTTGGGGGTTGAAATGGACCAAGAAATGAAAAATTTCCCGATTTTGTAGTTGCTCTACAGGTCGCAGTTAGCATGGGGCTAGATCTTAGTGCTTGACAGGAGCCTTCCATTTTTGATGGTCATCGGGTAATATTTAGTGGGTGAAATTGGCCATAACATTTGTGTTAAATAAAAGTCAAATTTTCCATTAAACCGTGAATATTTTGAAAAATGTGGCTGAAATCATCAAAATACCGAATATCGGAGGCTACTTTTATATGGGGGTATACGATATCGTGGACCTATATAGACAAAGTACTATAAAGTACTCACAAAAACTCCTTATGTAGAATTTCAGACAGTTCCGTTTAAAAAAATGCGTCTAAATTCATAAAAATACCGAATATCGGGGGGTACCGTTATAGGGGGGATATACGATATCGTGGACCTATATAGACAATTCTCTCTTCAGGGGGTGAAATACTCATAAGGGACTCCTAGTGTGGATATAGATAATTCTCTTCCAAGACATAAAGTACCCACATGGAGCTCCTTGTGTGTAAAGGTCAACAATAGAAACCAAAGGACACAAAATCTCGCATGAAGTAAGAGTTTAGGACAGCGGCTATAGTCTTTGCTTTCTTGTTTTATCATACTGGAGCGGATTATACTTGGCTGGTGGACCAACATTTTTGTATGAAAAAATAAAAAAATTAACGAAATTACAAATACATGAGAGGCTCATTTCTGTTCTTTACATTGATGTTGATTTCGTTGACGAATATATCCAAATATCGAAGATACAGGAAATCATATAGAGGAATATCGTTTTTCAAGTATTGTTTGAACTCGTGGTTTCGGTCAAAGCAATGAAAAAACTTTTGCAGTACTATATCAGATTTTATAAAGTTCAATATACATTGAAAAAAATTTTTGAATGTGAAATATCTGTTCGTTCCACCTGATTCCAATTTATAATTGCTCAAAATCCATAATACGCTTCCACAAGAGGTCCATAGTTGGTATAGCCTACTTCCCATAAATTCCTAATATAAACAATTATATGGTACGGGTAGCTGTATAGTACATTTATAGGATATCGCATATTTAGCCCCGTACGACTTTTGAACTTTCCTTCCTAGCTTAGTTTGAAAATACTTGTATTAAGGTTCTTGAAAATTCGTGTATTTAAGGTATATATTGACAATAATAATGGCAAAAAATTCGTGGAATATTTGTCATCATCTGCATTTTTTCAATAAATTCCCTAGAAAAAAAAACGCATTTAAACTCAACCAAAAACATCGCTGCGACTGCATGTTAATTAAATGAAACAATTGCTATACGGTAGCCACCCATTGTCACAACCGTCTTAACGACTCGCAAATAAACAAATGTTGAAAGCAACGGAAATCTCTGTTTTAAAAATAATAAAATGGTAATGGTTTTAATAAAATTATTATGCATGGTGTCATTGTTCTTTTCGTATTTCCTGGTTGAATGCTGCAAAACATGTCTGCCGCTCAGTTTCCCCATTGTTTTTTTTTTTTTTTTTTTTGCTGTCAGACACTTACGTTGGAATTGTAATTTGCACAAAAAAAAAAAATGTGAATGTGAATGGAAGATGAGGACACACTATGTGCACTAACCATGTCGCCAGTTACGTCCTGTCGCCGTAAGGAGTTTCATGCCAGAGAATTGTGTGTTTTCGTTAAGACGTTGCTGCGCTGATGCTGGGAACTGTCACTGCATGGCAAGCGGACATGTGAACTATGAACGTGAACGTCAGTGTTTTGGAATATTCCAACTACGGGAGCCAATTTCACTGGAATTAAATATTTTTTGGGTCGTTTTTTCCCCTCATAGCTCTGAAACGAATATTATTTGCATGAAAGGCTTTTGCATGAAGAGATTTCTTGTAAATTGAAAGCGACAAAAAGGAAATGTCAAATTTGTAATTGCAATAGCGAAAAAATTAAAATAATAAAGGAAAACATTGGACGTTTACCTTTCAGCGAATCGACAAGTTATATAATTGCTTAGGTGAACATTGAACATCAACGAAATATTTTAAATTTGAGATTGTTTTGGGTCATCACATAAAGATTGGACAGACATATTATATTTTTATAATTAATCTAATTTTAGTGCATATTTACACGGTGCGAAGTAGCTGACTGACTGAGAAGCAACCTCCGGCAAAGCTAGAAATCTGAAATTTTGCGCGAGGGTCAGTCTTGGTTTGTAGACGCGTGATAATGCAGGGTATGAAAAGAAAATAATCAAATTTGAAATTCTATGAAAACTGGAATGTCAGTCACTGCAAAATACATATATATTCCAAAGGGTTTTTGAAAATGAAAATTGAAAATTTCTGAAATGGTATTAAACGTCTAAAATAATGCCATTTGGTGTTATGTGAAGATGGAGGTGGTTTTGGAAATGTGTACTACAGGGTGAGATTAAAAACTGCAATAAAATCAAACCCTATAATGTTTACATTTGTTTTTTAAAAGCAAAAAATGTCGGAAATAGCATCAAATTTTAGAATATGTTGAGATTTATTCGAATTGGTCACCTTTGGTACGAATTTTGGCCTTAAAACGGCCAATGAAACCATCACACGCTGCCCGAATGCTGCTCTGCGGTATTTTGGCCCATTTTTGGTGGCGCGTGCTGAGTCCAAAATCTGCGGCCAAAATGTTTTCGTACCCAAGGCCTTAATGCACCCTCCAGAATATGTTCGCCATAATATTCGGCATTTATTCTGATGCCACGGTCGATTAATACAAGCGGAGAGCGACTCTCGGCTTTTGGGGCGGTCCACACCATCACCCTGGCCGGCTTGAGTTCTGGTGGCCAATCGAAGGTGCACATTTTCAGCTGACCTCTGTGACAAGTATCACCCTATCACGCTGGAATTTCATCACGAATAACTTTTTTCTGGAAAATTCTCACCAAAATGCTTTTGTACGCTTGTAAATAATATGATGAGCTGTCAACGGAATAATTTTAACAGCTGTCGGACGAGTAGCTTAGAAATGACAGCAGTCTGAATTTGGTTGCATTTTTTTGAACTCACCCTGTATGTGAGCGAACTATACTAAACGGTACAAAAATTTTAAACAGTTTGGTGTAGGGTGAACGGATGAAGCTGGAATTTGTAAATTTTGTACTGGGGTTCCTATTGGTAGAATTTTTGCGAAATTTGTGTACTACAATTGCATGAAAATTACAAAATAATACTATATTTGGTACAATTTGGTATTGAGTGAAGAGATTTTGCTTGAAATCAGAATTTTGGTATTATAGGCTTTTACCATGTGTGGTCTAGATATATGGAGGTGGTTTCGGGATTATATACTTATAGTACTTAATATATATACTTATAGTACTTAATATAATATAGTACTTAATGGTACAATATTTAGTATTGGATGAAGGGACAGAGAAAAAATTTTGAAATTTGATACTTAGATTACTTAGATTTGAGATTTGGCAGTGGTTTTGGGAAATATGTCCAATATTTGTACGACAAGTACTAATTGGTACTAAATTTGTTATTGGGTGAAGGGGTAGAGCCGGAATCAAATTCATGTATTATATATGTCTCTGTTGGTATCTGGCATTACCAATGGGGGGGGGGGGGGGGGGGGTGTTTGCAAATGCCTATTATAATTGTTCGAATATTATTAAGTGACACGTATGTGTTACTGAGGTCTCTGTTGGTGTCTAGGAAAGAAAAATGCAGAATATTTTTGATATGCATACTGAATGTTATTTTGTTTGGTATTAAGTGAAAAGATATACAGGGTGAGATGAAAAATATTCAACCAAATTCAGACTGCTATCATTTCTAAGCCACTCGTCCGGCAGCTGTTAAATTTATTTCAGTGACAGCAAACTATAATGTTTACAAGCGTACAAAAGCATTTTGGTGAGAATTTCCCAGAAAGAAGTTATTTGTAATGGATACTGGTAGCGTAGCCTGATGTCAAGGAAGTGGATTTGATGGAAACCCGCGTCGCAGTGATAGAAAAATGGCTCGTGAGCTGAACATATCACGTAATACCATTCGGCCAATATTGAAAAATGAGCTCGGGGTAAAGCCATTTAAATTCCAAATAGACTCAAAAGATCTAAAGAGTTGCTTCGCTTAGCCGAAAGTGGTGAACTGCCGAATTTGGTTTTCTCCGATGAGAAAACATTCGTTTTCCACGGTTTGTAAACAAAAAAATATCGTATTTACTTTTCAAAGAGGTCAGCTGAAAATGTGCGACTTTGGTTGACCACCAGAAATCAAGCGCCGGCCATGGTGATGGTGAGTGCCGCCATAACAGCCGATGGTCGCTCTCCGTTCGTGTTAATGGCATCAGAATAAATGCGGATATTATCGAGAAAATATTCTAGATTGCGTGGCCCGCAAACATTTTGGTAGCAGACCTTGGACATTCCAACAGGACATTCCATTGCACTCAGCAAGCGCTGATGAGGTTCCTCGCTTCATATCCAGCGCACAATGCCCACCAAAATCTTCGGATACCAATCCGATGGACTATTGTGTCTGGTGTATTTTAGAAAGCAAGGTTGGCACTAAAAAATACCAAAGTGTCGATCACCTCCAGCAAGCGGTTCGCCGGGAATGGGCCATAAAGAAAGTAAAGAAAGTAAAGAAAGTCTTAAAGTCGGGCGGGCCGACTTTATGATACCCTACACCACTTTGCTAATTTGGTAGAGCTTCGCATAACAATAAAATTTTTTATGGGAGAATTCAATCATACACACTATGAATATAAATATAATTTAAAGTTCAATGGACTAAATGTGCCGAAGCATTTGTATCTTTTGAATTCGGACTTGTATTTCCCATTTGGTGCACAATTAATTTAAAATCGGATAAAGATATATATGGGAGCTAAATCCAAATCGGAACCGATCATGATAAAATTTGGAAAAGATATTTCTGAGTTGTATTTGATTTATTTCCTCTGTGGGTAAAAATATAACAAATCCAATGAACAATATATATGGGAGCTATAGCTATATCTGAACCGATCTTCACCAAATTTGACATACTAGCTTCTAGACTCAATTCGGTCGTAAATGCCAAATTCCATCCCATTTGGACAAATATTAGACGTTTGGTGCACAATAAAATGTAAATCGGACGAAGTTATATATGGGAGCTATATCCAAATCTGAACCTATCTCGATAAAATTTAGCAAATGTATTTCTGATCTGTATTTGATATATTTTCTCAAATATTGTTGTTACAGAGTGCATATTACGGCTGCGGAGGACAAAACTAACAAATCGAATGAACAATATATATGGGAGCTATAGCTATATCTGAACCGATTTCGATCAAATTTGGCATACTTATTTTCATGCCAAATTTGGTTGTATATGCAAAATTCGTTTGGTGCACAATAAAAGGCAAATCGGACGAAGATATATATGGGAGCTATATCTAAATTTTGATCGATTATTTCCAATTTCAATAGGGTTCGTCCTTGGGCCAAACAAATGATTTGTAGAAAATTTCATCGGGATAGGACAATAAATGCGAACTGTACTTTGTTTACAAAAATACATTTACAGACGGACAAACGGACGGACGGATGGACATGCATAAATTGACTCAGAATGTGATTCTGTGCAGATCATCAAAAATAACTTGGGGTCTATCTCGTTTCCTTTGCAATCGATGCACAAAGACATAATACTCTAATCACCTTGTGGTGTAGGGTATAAAAAAATTGTAAAAATTATGGCGTTTAACTTTGTTGTGTGTCTTAAAAACGATTGTGCAATATTTCATTTCAATTCGACTCTTATTTCACGTTTTCTAAAATTTACATTTATTCAAAATATTGACGTTTTGTGGGAGAGGTGCCAGACGGAGTGGTCCTTTATTTTCCGTCTTGACACCAGGTCTTGTTTTAGTAGAAATTGTGGTTTACGTGAAATGAAAGCTATTCAAAATTTTGTAGTAGAAGTATTAAGATGTGGGAACAATTTTAAGACATTCGGATTTGTATTTCAAATTGTATTCGAGTTATATATTTATATTCGAAAAGTTTACCCTTTGTGGAGGAGGTACTTAATAAAGTTGGCCGATATTGTCCGTTTTCGCACCTGACCTAGCACTGACAAAAATATTGGGATTTGCATTGTTTGCACAAAATTTAAATATTCTTTCTCTTTTATGAGGCAAATTATTTTCTCTGAAAATGTTGACCTTTTGTAGGGGAGGTGCCAGAAGGAGTGGACCGATGTTGCCCATCTCCGAGCTCGATCTAAGATTGAAATTAATATTAATATGCATCAAGTTTAGGCTGAACTAGATACCCGCTTCGAGAGTTGTAGTGCGCACTAGCCAGGCAGACATACGGAGAGACGCAGGGTCTAACCCCATTATTTTGATGAGGCACGTTTCGGCCGTATGGCTGAGGGTAAAAAATACATCAATATGGTACACGTTTTCATACATTTTGTCTATAACTTTAGTCTTCGAAAATTACGTTTTATAGGGGAATTCGGCAAATTCATATGAAGTACAACTTTAGCTCTTCTTTAATAATCTTAAACAACACCTAAAACTTATTCATCGTAAGTGTAAGAAAGCATTTCCTTTCCATCTTTAAGAATGTATCTCAAAGAGCCAACACGCCCTCTTTAGACGTTTTTTCTCCTCTTCGTGCTACCTTTCGTTTACGCCCCATTAGTTGCTGCCTGGTTTGTAAAATGGTAGTAGCAGTAGTGGTGCTGCATGATTGTAGCTTGTCGTAGTTGCATCTGGATAACAACTATTCTACAGCATGTTATCACCCGGGGAATGGTCTGGGCAAAAAAGGTGACATATGTCAATTGCTAACTGCGTGCCAGGTAAAACGTGCAAAATTGCCAAGCGGTAGTCTACGACGCTCTCCTTGCCGGCATATCTATTCCGTGCGAGCACTTTTTCAAATTGAATTTATTTTTATCGGGGAAAGTGCAGTGGGTGCAGCTTTAGTTGTCCTCTTTACATGTGTCTTTCGTTCCTTGGTTCGTTCGTTCTCTGGGTTCCATCTCATTGAATCGATATCGTTTGGTATTACTAGCGGAGATGATGTATGTGGCATAATGGTTAAATGTAATTATTGTAATATTCATTTGTCTTCCTTTATTTCCCGGTTGTCTGTCTACCTTTATTTGAGTTTATACATTTGTATTACACCATGTTCCCCTTTCCGAACCCCTTATGGCATAACCTCTACCGCAATCGATTGCAATATGAAATTTCATTGTGTTTTTTATGCCCTACGTTATTAGAGGAGGAGTTAGGTTGCCCATAGGTGGGGGGTCATTTCACCTGAGACACAATCCTAGGTGCGGCGCCGAATGATGAGATATTCGAATTACACGTTTTGAAGATGGGGCGGAACATTATTTGTAATAGCATTTAAAATGTCAATCAAATATGAAAATATAATCCAAATGTAATTCCAAGCGGAGATTTATGATATTCAATTAGGAATGTTTAAAATTAATAGCTTTTTAAATGACTAGATTTATGGGGGATAATAATTTAAATTGCTCTCTCTAATCCTTATTATGTTTTAGGTAATTTTGGAATTTAAATAGGTGCTCTATTAAATGATTAATATTTCAAATTCAGAATATCAATTAACTAGTTAAGACGATTTCAGTTTTAAGGTTGGATATTTATGAATTTAAATATTAAATTTAAATAAGGACTGGTTAGAATTTCTAAAGCTGGAACATTACATAATTGTTATGCCTTCCACCATAGTATTAGGTTGATTAAAATACTAATTAAATTTGCAACCTATTGCATTTCGTCAGAGTCTCCATGAAATATATATTTCTGGTCAGCATTAAATTCTGGGTGGATAAACTGTCTCCACATGTCTAGGTATATCGCCCATATAACTGTACCTCTGCATTTTCAGTATTTTGTAGATTATAAATTAACTAGCTAAAGGTGTCTCACCGAAATAACGGGTTTGGTCTATTCTTTCTAGTACCTCCCCTAGAAATTGTCAATATTTTTACAGAAAATAATTTACCTTATATAACAAGAAAGGATCATTCTATTTTGTTTAAACTTTGGATATTCTGAATTTTTATTTGTGCTAGGTCAGGTGCAAAAATGGACAATATCGACCTACTCCATCAAGTACCTCATCCACAAAAGGGTAAAATCTTATAAAATGTGAAGTAAGATTCTAATTGTCTTCAAATTTCTAACATCCCAATATTTTTATTAACAAAAGATCTGGTGTGAAGATGTATCAGCTTACTGCATCTGACACGGACAAAATTTTAAAATTTTGCAGCTCGTATAACGCGAAATGAACATCCGATTCCTTTCAAACTCAGAACGTCTCAATATTTCTGTCAATACAAGATCCATTGTGAAGATAATAGATATCTGCTGATATCTCCAAACAAATCAGCGATTATTTATACCCTACGCCACATAGTGGGAAGGGTGTTATGTCTTTGTGCATTTGTTTGTAACATGGAGAAGGAAGCGAGATAGACCCATAGTTACTTTTGAGGATCTTCATAGAATCAAATTCGGAGTCGATTTATGAATGACCGTCCATGTATTTTTGTGAACAAAATGCAAGTCGCATTTTTTATCCGATTGAGATGAAATTTTGCAAACAATATTTGTTTGACCCAAGGACGAACCCTATTGAAATTGGTGATAATCGGATCAGATTAAGATATGGCTCCCATATATCTTCAACCGATTTCCGGTAAATTGTGCACCAAATGACTAATATAAGTCCTAATGACCTGAGTTTTGGTATATTCTACGGAATTCAGTCTAGAAGCAAGTACATCAAATTTGGAGAAAATCGGTTCAGACATAGTTATAGCTCCCATATATATGTTTCATCCGATTTGGGGTTTTAAGTCCCTCATCTGCGTAATTTACACTCCACAAGAACGATATTTGCACCGGACATCAGATGCTGCCGGACATCAGATACTGCTCGAAAATACTTCTGTAAAATTTTATCGAGATTGGTTTAGATTATGACATAGCTCTCATATTTATATTTATCCGATGTCAGGTTTATTGTGCACCAAATGGCTAATATGAGTCTAAATGAACTGAACTTTGGCAATTACGACTTAATTCATACTAGACAGCAATACTTCAAATTTGGTGTTAATCGATTCAGATATATCTATGGCTCCATATATGTGTTTCAACCGATTTAGTGTTTAATGCCCTCACATTCGTAATCTGTATTCGACATTAATTGTAATTGGTACCAGATATCAGATACAGATCAGAAATTCCTCTGCCAAATTTTATCAAGATTGGTTCAGATTTGGATATAGCTCCCATATACACATATCTTCAACCAATTAGGGGATAATTGTGCAGCAAATGGTACATATCAATCCAAATTCTGAAACCTGAAATTTGGTAAATCCAACCGAATTCAGCCTAGAAGCAAGTACATCAAATTTGGTGAAAATTGGTTCAGATATAGCTATAGCTCTCATATATATGTTTCATCCGATTTGGTCTTTAAGTCATATTCGTAATATGCACTCCACAACAATGATATTTGATACCATATATATTATAGAGCTCGGAAATACCTTTGCCAAATTTTATCAAGAACGACTAAGATTTGGATATATCTCCCATGTATATCCTTAAAGCAATTTCAGTTTTATTGTGCTAATAATATCTAATATCAGCCCAAATGGAGTAAACTTCAGGATGTACGTTTTCATTTTGTGGAACTCGGCTCCGATATATATATTTTTTAATATAATCCTTCTCGAAGTGATGTGATGCACTCTATAGCAATGTTATTTGTTATAATATGTCTCCGTCAAATTTAGTGAAAATCGATTCAGAATTGGATATGCCTCCCATATATTCGATACCTCTGAAACCAAACTATAACTGTTCTCAAGCCAAATGTTGATAGGAATTATGATCTACTTCCAGTAAATTCTTTTGTTACGGCAGCTCTATTATATATGCATAGTGGTGTAGGGTATCATATAGTCGGCCCCGTCCGACTTTTGACTTTTCCTTACTGGTTTTTATACCCCACAACACTATTATAAGTTTGATTGGGCTAAAAATTATGTAACACCTCGAAATATTGGTTTTCCACATAGGAAGGTATATATGGATCTTCCTAGCTCGCCGACCGGAGTCGATCTAGCTATGTATGTCCGTCTATCCATGTTAATTTGTAATCACTCTACAAGTCGCAATTATGGCCCGATTCCCACGAAATTGAAAATGTAGGTGGGATTAGGGTCAGAATAGAACTCTATTGTTTTTGGAGATGATCGTACAATATTTAGTGGTTGGAAAGGACCAAAAACTGAAAAATTTCCTGATTTTGCAGTTGCTCTACAGGTCGCAATTATGGACCAATCGAAGCGGAAGTTAGCATGGGGCTAGAGCTTAGGGCTGGGCAGAAGCATTCCAATTTTGGTCGGATAATATTTAGTGGGTAAAATAGACCATAGCTTTTTTTTAAAAAAAAAATACGAAATTTTCCACTAAACCGCGGTTATTTTTTATCCTGGCGAAATCACAAATACCCGAAAATGTCACTTCTGACCGTTACATTGATGCTCATATCCAAAATCTCGCATATAGGTATAGCAAAAATATACAATCTTATATATCAAAGAAGGGAATGTTAGTTAGATCGCTAAACCAAGAACCGCTGGACAGATTTTCACAATTCTCATCAATTCGGAATGGTATCTTGCAAGAAAAGCATAACATCAGAGAAAATGGCGTAAAAATATGCCAATAAAGAAGTGAATATTTTTTGTTACATTTTTTAATTTTTGTCATATTTTTTATCGCATGCGATTTTTTCATTTTGACTTACAATTTTGAATTGTAAATTGTTAAAGTTTTTCTACACCCCCCAACACTATGTGTTGAAGGTTTTATATATAGGTCGCAATTACAATCCGATACCCACGAATTTTTTCATGGGGTAGCGTTAGGGCCTACTGTAATGGAGATTTAAATTAAGAGGACCAAAACAAAAAAACATTTTCCTGAAAGAGGAAAGAAGTCGAGCATATTGAATGACTATTGGATCATACTTAGCTGTAAAATGGACCATGGCTTTTGTGAATTTTTTTCGAATACATAACAACACGGCGGAGTGCGTAAATAAGGGTAAAATCTGGGCAGGCCTCTATGACATTATTTCAATATCGAAATTAATTTGGACATAAGGGGGCTTCCAACATATTGCAGTGTTGTAGGGTATCACATGGTCGGCCCCGCACGGCTATATATCCCAAAAAATTATAATAGACAAATATAAGATAATTAGCATTTAGTACTCTTCGAACTTAGTGTGTATGGCCTAATTTTAGCTTTGGTGTTCACTAATAATATTGTATAAATTTTTGTAACCCTCTAGTTCGTATTTTCAAAAACACAGATACATACTAACATTATCCCATATTTATGGTTTCTATTATGTATGTATATATTTTCATTTATACAAATGTATGTATTGATAATTTCAAGTCAAAAAAAAATATACCTTATATTTAAACATATTATTTAATAATAACGATTATTTTCTCTCTTCTCTCATTACAGCTACCATCACGTGCCCTCAATTCCATGCAAAAATTGAGCGCCCTAGATTTTGATTACAATGAAATTGAGAAAATCGAAGACTACAGTTTCTACGGCCTACGTCTTTCCAAATTGAATATGAAAGGCAATCGCTTGCAAAGCATTCCAGAACATGCCTTTGTGGGCTTGGAAGAGTCTATGCAAGAAATTGATTTGTCCGAAAACAGTTTGAGATCCTTTCCAATGATGGCCTTAAGAAAATTGGATTATTTGCGAATTCTGCGACTGTCGAATAATAAAATTTCAACATTTTACGGGGATATTCAATTGGTGACGAATAATGCAACGGCTGCATCAGCATTACGACTACCTTCACTGACATTTTTGGATTTGAGTTCAAATAAATTCACGGAAATTCTGGACGACTGCTTTCGTACATTTCCCCAGTTGAAAACGTTGTCAATGTATGCAAATCAAATTGAGACGGTGCAGGCGGATGCTTTTAAGAGTTTGAAGGAATTGATGTCTTTGGATATGTCACACAATCGAATTATATCTTTGGATTCCAAAATATTCGATAAAAATAAACGTTTGCAAACGGTGGATTTGAGCCACAATCACATCCACTCGATAAGTGGGGTGTTTTCGAATTTGCCGCATTTACGTGAGATTTTTCTCTCAGAAAATAATATTTTGGAATTGCCCGCGGATGCCTTTACAAATTCCTCGAATGTGGAGGTGATATATTTGGAGTACAACGCCATTGCCCATGTGGATCCAAATGTGTTTTCTTCGTTGGTAAATTTGGATCATTTATATTTGAGGGCGAATTTTATACCCCTCCTGCCGGTTACTTTGTTGGATAAGTGTCAGAAATTGAGTTCCCTGTCCTTGGATGACAATGAAATCCAGGATTTGGAAATTGGTATGTTTCGTAAATTGGAATTTTTGAGAGAGGTCCGCTTGCACAACAATCGCATAAGGCGTATAAGGAAGGGAGTGTTTGAACCTCTGCCCACGTTGCAGGAGTTGCATGTGCAGAAAAATAATATTGAGGATATTGAACCGGGAGCATTTCAAACTTTGTATAATTTGCAGCACATAAATCTACAGGATAATCAATTGACAGTGCTAGAGGATATTTTCCCCAAGGAGGCCAACAATTCGTCGCTGCTCACCATTCAGCTGGAGGCGAATTATTTAAATAAAATCCATGTAAAAACATTCCGGAGGCAGGATAAAATCCAAATCATGTGGTTGAGTCACAATGAATTGTCTCGAGTGGAAAAATCCATGTTCGAGGATCAGGTGGATCTGGCACGCCTCTATTTGAATCACAACTTTATACGGGACATTGATCGTGACACATTTGGCAAACTGAAGGATCTGAAATTTCTCGATATGAGTTGGAATCGCTTGAAACAGCTGAGAAGAGATTACTTTGGAGCCCTGCAAAATGTGGAGGAACTGCTGTTGGCCCACAATTTCATCGAGGCCATTGAGGGTTATGCCTTCAATAAATTGAAAAATCTGAAAATATTAGATCTCTCTCATAACCCTTTGCATCAAATCACCAACGATGTGTTCATGGAAGATTTATCGCTGACCCATTTGAATTTGAAAAATACCTCTTTAAGGAAAATCGAAACCAATACCTTTAAGTCGCTACAAAATCTCAATGAACTTAATTTGGAGCTTAACTATCTCTTGCCGTCCGATATACAAAAACTAGAGTTACCAGGTTTACGCACTTTATATCTATCGCACAATGACTTCACCAATCACATGGAAGCAATGGCCAGCATGTTTGATAAGCTGAGATCGCTGCAGCACCTGACCATGGCCAATTGTTCACTTAGCGCCCTACCCGAGGATATGTTCAACAAAAACACCAATCTGGTTAAATTGGATCTGTGCGACAACCAGCTGACCAAAATGACCCGCAATCTTTTCAATGGCCTGAATGTCTTCAAGGAATTGCGGCTATGTCGCAATCATTTAATGGAATTTCCCCATGTGGCCCTGTACAATTTGAGCACCTTGGAGATATTGGACTTGTCGCGCAATCTCTTTTCCACCATTGATTTTTACAAACTTAGCGGAACTCTTAATTTAAGGCAACTAAATCTAAAGGACAACAAAATCACATCCCTTACCGGCTTCAATGCCGTCAATCTCACCCAACTCGACACCGTCGACCTAAGTGGCAATCATTTGCTCTCCTTGCCAGCCAACTTCCTAAGGAACTCCATAAATCTGCAAAAAGTCGACTTATCCAGTAATCGTTTTCTACAAATACCTAGCTCCGCCCTATCGGATATCTCCTTGCCTAGACTCTCCTGGCTAAATTTAACCGGTAATCCCATCAACACTATTTACACGGTAATCGAAGAAAGATATCCCTATCTCAAGGAGCTCTACATATGTCAAACCAATCTCTCCATACTTACCTCCTACGATTTCAAAGCCTTCAAAGCTTTGCAACATTTACACCTGGTCAACAATCGCATAACACGAATCTCTCCCGGAGCATTCACGAATCTCACCAATCTACTCACCTTGGATATTAGCATCAATGAATTGGAACTTTTGCCCATTGAACGTTTGAAGGGTCTAAATAATCTTCGAGTGCTGAATATTTCCCATAATATTTTACGGGAACTAGATGAATTCTCTTCAGATTTGGTGCAGCTACAAGTTTGTGATTTATCTTTTAATCAATTGGATCGGATATCGAGATTCACTTTTACTCATCTACATAATTTGGTGGAGCTATATTTAATGGGGAATCGTATGACTGTCTTGTCGGTGGATGCTTTCCGATATTTGCGTAAATTGCATATTTTGGATTTGAGAAAGAACTATTTTGAGCTGGTACCCATTGAGGCATTGAAGCCACTGGAGGCGAACATTAAGACGCTACGATTGGAAGGTAAGTGAATGGGAAATATGAAACAACTATGGATTATCGGTTGGCAAAGAATTAGGTAAAGTAGGGAATATTTATAAGAATTACAATATGTTGATGTTTTTAATAAAAAATCGATAGTTTTTGAAGAACATCAGAATCAACATAGAAATCCTATTTTTTGCTTAGAAAATGTTAATTTAAAAGTCCACAATTTTAGCTCAGGTGGACAACGATTTTTTATAAACTCCACCATACAATGGAAGGTATATTAAATTTCTAATTCCGTTTATAACACCATAAAGTATATAAATTCCTGATCAGAATAAAAATGTAATGTGATCTAGCGATGTATAGGAAATGGGCTATATTGGTCCACGCTTAGGTACGTTGAAGATTTCTGCTACCATATTCTATCAAATAAGGTGAAAATTGGGCTCCTTACTAGGTATGTTCTCTTCATGCAGAAAATGTTCGGTGCAGGTCCACCAATTGGTATAGCCCTAATACAATGGTACCTCCAGATCTTCCGTATTTTGAAGGTTTCTGCGACAACATCCAACCAAATTAGGTGAAACTTGTCATTTGGGTTTCTTCAAAAGTATGTTCTCTCCTTGCAAAAAATGTTCGGTTCAGGTCCACTAATTGGTATAGTTCTCATATAACGGTATCTTCCGATTTTCAGTATTTTCTGCCACAATAAATAAAATAGGTTTTTTTACTATTTGTGTTATTTAAATTAAAACGGATTAATATTCTAAGTTAACATGTTCTATTTTTTCATTATTTCACTTTACTTTGTAAACATCGTGGTGTAGGGTATACAAAGTTCGGACGGGCTCTTTTTACTTGTTATTTTTTCAACATTTTGACAATTGGTCAGGAGAACTTTGAAAAAATTTTCGACTTTTGATCCTTAAAAATATTTTAAAAATTCTTTTCAGCAGGCTCTTGATCTTGCTCAAATTTGGTTAGAGGATAATTGATCAACATTTGCAAGATATCTATAAAAAAATCGTGTTCTTTTGTCAAGAGGTCTAGGTTTGGACTATATAGACTTCTTTTTCCAATTTTTATGGGATATTTATTTTACGGATAATGTTGGAATTATGTGCGGGAATTACAGGATAGAGTGGATCGACATACCCCATATTCACATTGACACGACATTGACTTACACCCTAGATCAACTCCAAATATCCTGAAACAGATTCGGTCGAAAGAGACCTAGGGTCTAAAACCATTATTTCGATGAGGCAAGTTTTGGACGTATCAAATAATATATATGCCCTCTGTAGCCACAAGGCTGGGGGTATAATAATAAACGACGTTTGTGAAATTATTTCTTAAAAAATCGTGGTCAAGCAGTCAAATTGTGGTCAATTCTTTAAAAAACCAAAATGTCCGTGATATAATTAAAATTATTTTTTCAAAAACCACAATCTCAACTTCTTGAAAATAATTTCCTGTAAACATTAAGTCAGGAGGTTTTTCCCTTAACATCCATGATTTTGGGGATTAAAAAAAAAAATTCTCGAAAAATTAAAATTCTCAGTCAAAATACTCTTAAAAGATTTTAATATTAGATAAAATAACCATGATCTTTTACCAAGAAGTCCTTGATGAAATTCGGTGTAACAAGTCTTCCTTGAAAAAAAACATATGTTAGGAAAAAATACATTTTTTGATAAGGAGGTCTTTGCGTAAAATCTTTCGCTGAAAAAAAAAAATTGTTGTCGAAATGACCTTGTTAACAACTCTTTTCAAGGGTGTCCAAGCAAAAATAAAAAAAAAAAAACAGTTTTTACCCACAAAAATTCTCTTAAAAAATCCAAGTCTTTTAGAAAAGAGGTCATTGACATTTAAAAAAATGACCTTAAGCCAAGCTATTAACCAAATAAGTAAAATAAATATAACAGGTCAACAATATACAACAACAACAAAAAAAAAACATTAAAAAAATCTTTTAAAATTTATGATCGAAAGTATTGTCCAGAATGTCCACGCGAAAAATTCCAAAAAAGTCACGGTACGGTTTTTGATTATTACGTTTTGGAAAATTTTAAAATATCTGCATCCTTAAAAATACAAATAAATCAAGATTTGTGATAAGAAATACAAATTAAAAAAATACTGCGTCATGCTCTTTTACCACGGAGGTCCTTCGAATTTTTTTTTCTTAAAAATAAAAACATATGATCAAAACTTTTGGCCAGGGTGTCCATGGGAAAAAATCCAAAAAATCACAGTTTTTGGTCAGGATATTCTGGAAAGAAGTTTGAATATCCAGATCCTTAAAATATTAAAAAATGCAAGATTTGTAAACAGGAGATCCTTGAAGAGACAAATTACAAAACTATTGTTACTTGCATCTCTGTTTCTTGCTCCCGGCGAAACGCTTCCTTGAGGTGATCGACAATTTGGTATCTTTTAAGTGCCAACCTTGCTTTCCAAAATACTTCAGACACAATAGTCCATCGGATTGTTATCCTGGATTTTGTTGGCCATTGTGCGCTGGAAATGAATCGAAGAACTTAATTCTGTAACCATTCTTTGGAGGCGCGTGCTGAGTACTGTTGGAATGTCCAAATCTTTAATACACCCTGCAGGATATTTTCGCGATAATATTCGCCATTTATTCTGACATGATGATGATGATTTTAGCGACATTATTCACCGGAATTTTTTCAAATTTGGTGTTTGGAGTTCGTAATGAATACTACAGCCTAATGCAGAAAATTGTCTATGCTGGTTCACGTCTTCCTATAGCCCCCATATAACTGCACCTCCCAATATTCGGTACTTTGATAATTTTAGCGTCATTATTCGCCGTAGTAGTTTCAAATTACGTATTTAGAGTTCGTAATGGAAACTATAGTCTGTGACAAAAATTGTCTATGCAGGTCGAGGTCTTCGTATAAGCCCCACATATCAGTAGCTCCCTATATTCGATATTTTGACGATTTTAGGTATAATAATCACCGAAATTGTTTGAGATGTCGTTGGTATGAAGTTGGTAATGGAAGCTACAGCCTGTGACAGAAAATTGTCTATGCAGGTCCAGGTCTTCGTATAGCTCCGATATTACGGTACCTCCCTATGTACGGTATTTTGATGATTTTACCTACAATATTTACATTTTATTTCAAGCTTAGAATTTGAATATGGTAATGGCTTGTGACAAACAATGCCTATGTAGGTGCACGTCGTACAGACCCTAATATAACGGCTATATTCGGTATTTTTAAGATGTTAGCAGAACTTTTGGCGAATGTTATCTTTTTTTGAAAATATCCAAATACATTCCAAATGGTGGAGAGTATTCAAAGTTCGGTCCGGCCGAACTTACTGACTCTTTACTTGTTTTATCTCAACCTGTATGATATAGAGCTAGAATAATTATTTTTAAATTCATAATTCTTGGAAAAGTATACCTTGTGGTCCTTTAAATATGTTCCTATTATTGGTCAAAGATTGAAAAATATTTAGACATTAGAAAAATTTAACCAACTTGCCTATCTCTTCGCATTATATGGGGTAGCATAAGAAATGCACCTCGTTATCATTCACAAATTGACATTTCAACTTAGTTCGATTTAAAGAATATTCATATTTTAAGAAACACCCCTTTAAATATCTCCCTCATTAAATATGCCCTAATTGCTACATCCGTAATTGTCGCTCAAATTAATTAAATCGCAGTGATTTAAAATATTTACATAACCCAAATAAATGGCATTTAATTTTTTGGCAATAATAACACGAAATGTTTATCCTCTTCATTCTCTTTTCATATCTCTCTCGCTCTCTCTCTCTCAATTTGTGTAAAACCAACTGGATGGACCACAATGTGAATTGCATGCAACCTGGAATGCGATGACAACATTGCCATTTCATTGTGTCCACCGTCCTGCCCGAAAATGACTGCGTGGACATTAATTAAACTGTACGATGTGGAATATAACTTAATCGCCTGACTTTATCCACACCGCAAAATTTTTGGCTCAATTCCTCGAACGCTTGGCCAAATATATGAATTACATGATGACACCGACCGACATCATCAACACCACCACCAACAACAACAACAACACCATGCATGTTGGTGTCCATTTCAACAGAAAATCCACTGCATTGCAGTTGTGATGCCCAAAAACTCTGGGAATGGTTACGTGATCATCGCAAATGGTCTTCATGCACTACCGCCAGCTTAACATCATCCTCGTCGACTTCATCATTATCGGGTGGCTCAATATCACCCTCCTCTTTTGCAACGTCATCGCTGTCGTCATCCTCGTATTCCCTGTCGTCGCCATCATCGTCTTCATCATCATCGTCGTCTTCTCTCTCCTCGGTAATGATGTCATCGGGCGATAACATAAATTATTTAAGGTGCGAACATCCGGCTGAGTTGCGTGGCAAGATATTTGCCAAAATGGAGCCGCAACAATTCTGTGATGCACCATTAATACCAAAAATTGCCATACAGGATATCCAACCATATTCGGTTATTGTATCCTGGCAAAGTCGTGAGCATTTAGGATTAAACGGCTATGAAATTGTTTATCATGCCATTGTTGGTGATGGCAGTGGCGGTGGTGGAGGTGGTAGCAGCAATAGTGTTGGAGGTGGTATGGGCGGTTATCCGGACATAGATGAGGTAAGTAGAAGTGCATGGGCATACAAACTATATAAATAAATGCATGCATACGAACACATGCCTATATATGTATATAATTACTGAAATTGTCATATACATAGTATAGGGCTAGGATTCACTATCTTTTGAAATTTAAAACATAATATGGCCATTGAATTTTGACAGCTGGGTTTGTAAAAATTCGAATTAAAAATGCACTAAATGTATACATGATTCAAAATGGGGTGTGTATTGGTATTAAGCCAACGCGTGAAGCTAGAACTTGTAAAACTTGGAATGAATTTCAATCCTGCAGTGTAGAGATAAATACGGCCGCAGGTTTAAAATTCCAACCAGCAGAGTACAAAATAATGTACCATAAACATTGGAAGGAATTTGCAACTGTGATAAGCTAAATGGACTAACGAAGATGTCTTCAAGAATTCAGAATGAAAAATGTTCTAAATATTTAACCTTTGGAATTGATGGACGAATGTATGTACAGGGTTGCCCATATTCGACGGACGCATGGGCCCATTCCAATCGACGAGGATTGTCCGCAGGCAACATTCTTTGCGTCAATTGAATTTTGTACGGGAACAAATGCAAATCAATGCGAATAATCCGTTGTAAAGTGGACCGAGCCATGCCCAACTGCTGAGAACGGCGTTTTTGGGATGTTCTTGGGGACCTCTCAACACTGGCTCGTACGGCAGCGATATTCTCGGCCGATCGCCTTGGTCGACTTTTATATGGCCTCTTCGGATTAGAACGAGCCTTACCAGTCGAAAATTTTGTTTTCACAATTGACTTCTTCTGTTGAATGTAAATTTCAAATAGAGCGCTCGCGTAGCGTGTATTGGTTCATGGTAAAAATCTGCTTGGACTGACGCTTCAAACGCGGTATGTCATTAAGCGATGTGACATCTCTGTTAAAAGTTATGGCATTGCCAGATGGATCCGTCGAATATGGGCAACCCTGTACACCCTATTTAAGGTATAATCCCCGTGTAACTGTACCCCCGATATTCGGTATTTAGAAATTTGCGCTCTATTTTTCATCGGATTTTTTTCAAGTTTGATTTCCAAGGTTTCCACTTACCCTGACAGAAAATTGTATAACAGTATCTCCCTATATTCCGTATTTCCATTATTTTAGCTCCACTTTTCGCCGAAATTATTTCAAATTTGGGAGTTCCCAATGGATGCTCTTTTCTATGACAGAAAATTGCCTTTTCAAAACCACGTCTTCATATAGGCCACATATAACGGTACCTCCTATATTCAAATTTTTTATGATGTGCATTTTATATAATGTTTTTTATACCCTACACCACAAGGTGGTCAGGGTATTATGTCTTTGTGCATTTGTTTGTAACAGGCAAAAGGAAACGAGATAGACCCATAGTTCCTTTTGATGATATGCATAGAATCACTTTCTGTGTTGATTTATGCAGGTCAGTCCGTCTGTCCATGTATTCTTGTGAACAAAATGCAGATCGCATTTATTATCCGATTGAGATGAAACTTTGCAAACAACATTTGTTTGGCCCAAGGACGAACCCTATTGAAATTAGAGATAATCGGTAAAAATTTATATATAGCTACCATATATATCTTCGTCCGATTTTCTTTTTATTGTGCACCAAACGTGTAATATCAGCCCGAATAGTATGAAATTTTGCACATAAAACCAAATTAGACCAAATTTGATCGAAATCGGTTTAGATATAGCTATAGCTCCCATATATATTGTTCATTCGATTTGTTATTTTTGTCCTCCGCAGCCGTAATATGCACTCTGTAACAACAATATTTGGGGAAATATATCAAATGCAGCTCAGAAATACCTTTGCTAAATTTTATCGAGATCGGTTCAGATTTGGATATAGCTCCCATATATAACTTCGTCCGATTTACCTTTTATTGTGCACCAAACGTCTAATATTTGCCCAAATGGGATGGAATTTGGCACATACTAGAAGGTAGTATGCCAAATTTGGTGAAGATCGGTTCAGATATAGCTATAGCTCTCATATATATTGTTCATCCGATTTGCAACAACGATATGCAGGAAAATATATCAAATACAGCTCAGAAATATCTTTTCCAAATTTTATCGAGATCGGTTCCGATTTGGATATAGCTCACATATATATTTTTTCTGATTTCAAATTAATTGTGCACCCAATGGGCAATACGAGTCCGAATTTAAAAGATACAAATGCTTCGACATATTTAGTCCTTTGAACTTTAAATTATAATTGTAATCATAGCGTGTATGATTGAATTCTCCCATAAAAACTTTTAATTATTAAGTGGAGCTCAACTAAATTAGCAAAGTGGTGTAGGGTATCATAAAATCGGCCCGCCCAACTTTAGGACTTTCTTTACTGGTTTTTCAATAGAATTATCTCAAACATGGTATTTGTAGGTCGTGTTAGGCACTGTCCTAGAGCAGATAATCTGCTATAGAGGTCTACGTTTTCTTATAGACTTATATATTCAGAATTTTTAATAATATAGCCGCATTTTTCAGCCGACTTTCTTACGTCTTGCAAATTTCTTCGAAATGGTGGAGGGTCTTAAAGGTTTGACCCTGCCGGTCGCAGCTGTTTTTTAACCATGGTATATGACAGAGCAGAATTTATATAATTCTTGGAGATTTGAACTAAATGTGCCCAGAAATATATCATTGGTTATGAAGAGCTATTTTGAATTGATACCAGCTTCAAGATTGGTCTTATAAAGATTGGTTTTTTAAATTCTAAATTTTATTGACCAAGAAAAGCAAAATTTTACAAAAAAGAATGAATAACAAGAATATTAGAACTGGTCATGTGTAAGTTTGGGATAAAGCAGTGGATGTCGAGATATGCAATATAATACGACAACATCTGATAGGGCTGGAATTCTGAACGTTTTATGTGTCGTTGTCAATGTGAACGATTTTTTAGAAGGATTTTACTATATGTGTACGAAAATTAACGCTGGATGTTAGCCTAAATTGTGGGGATGGATCCACCATTTTAAGTGTTTCCTGAACACACAATTAAAAAAGCTGTAATTCTCCCGGGCCGAACTTTGAATACCCTCCACCATTTGGAAGGAATTTCGTAATTTTCAAAAAAAAATAAATAAATAAAATCCGTTCAATATTCTGTTAAAATCTTAAAAATACCGAATGTACCCGTTATATTAGGGTCTATTCGACAACTTCTGTCATGAGTCATTACAATATTCAAATGCGAAGCTTAAAAAAATAGGTGAATAATGTAGCTAAAATCATCAAAATACCGAACATCGGGAGGTACCATAATATGGGGGACCTGCACAGACAATTTTCTGTCATAGGCTGTAGTATCCCCTACGAACTTCAAATGCCAAATTTGAAACCATTTCGGAGAATAATGTCGCTTAAATCACCAAAATACCGAAAAAAGGGAGGTACCATTATATGGGGGCTACACCAAAACGTGGACCTACATCACCCTTTTTTAATACCAAAAGTCCTGCAGACATAATACACATTTGAGTAAAATTGTATCAACCTAATTCATTTCGTTCGGATGCTAAAGTGATTTTCACAGACGGTCAGACGGACGGACATCGCTAAATCGACATATTTATATACTTTGTGGGGTCTAAAATATATATTTCGGGGTGTTACAAATGGAATGAAAAATGTGCGGAAAATATTTCTGTAAAAAAAATATTTTTTTCTATTTCCAGAGATTAGTTAAATACTATCAGAAACATTTTTACGAAATTTTAAAATATTCGACAACAGTTTTCGCCATGAAACATTGAATATCCGAAATATGCAAAATATGTTTTAGGATTAAAGTCTTAATTTCTGTGAATTCATCCCGAATGGTCGTAGTATCATAGGTAAAGGAAAAAGAAATATTCAAATAAGTCTCTGCAGATTTAAAATCTGTGTAAATAACATATACATTAATTATCCTAATGTGAACAATCTTTCCTAATTGAATGATATATCAAAAAAAATCCATAAAAATTGAGAATTAAGAGAATAGGTTTTGAAGAGTTCACGATGTATTTAAAGAATATTCCTTAGAATCCCACAGTCCTTCCCACATAACAGCCCTGTACATTTTTCAACTGTTGGGTATATATTTATGCATGCATTCCAATGCCGCGACCCATGCCTATTGTTCGCTGGCAGCTCATCAACATACGTAATGGATCTGTTTTAAACTATATGGAGGTGGTTTTGGGCGGTTGACAGAAATCATTTTAAATTTCATTACATCCTGTTGTTGCCATTCATGCCACTGTTTCTTTTTTGGCACGCTGAAACGAAATTACGAACAACATAAAACTGCAGTTACACCAGCTACTGTCGTAAATGTTATAGCAGCGGCAACAAAAACAACAACAGCAGCAGTATATAGCTATAAACATGTGCGGAATCCAACAACTACAATCATTGGAGGAAAAGTGACAATTTTTACTGTTGGAAAATTACTGCAATAAAATTAACAATAATTACACATACGGGGATAGGCCTAAAGCCCATACACAGATTGTATGCAAGTATGTGAGTGTGTGTGTGTGGGTGGCAGTTTTTGTGTGATGGGAGATACTACAGCCTCCTTGTTTTACGCTTGTCAAATGCATCACTAAACGGAAATAGGCCCACAATGACACGCATTGACTCATTTGAATGTCCTTACGGGCAGGGCGAGAAGAACAGTACAGAACAAACGTGTACACAAAGATATGGCACATCCGACTCTTAATGTTCCATGTAATTCGGTACGTGTTTGTAATTGACAATGTTTTCGACAATTTCGGTTGAATGTTTTTTTTTTTTTTATTTTACATTTTATTGCCGTAATTTGAGCTGAGATTTAAGAATGATGAACATATTGAAATCTTTGCTTCAATGAACTTAACTACATAATTTCGGGGTGGGGTGAAATTTGCATTTTAGAGTAAATATTTTACAATATGATTATAGTTAAGTAATTGCAAGTAAATTTAATGGAAATGAGTTGGAGTATAATTTTATTTGGACCTCTCATCACAGGGGGTTACATCTATGAGTATGAATACTAATAACTCACTTTAAATCAAAATAGTAAAGAATGTTGACACATTATTTTTTTTTTTAAATTACTCAAACTTTAAAAGCCCCCACATTGTATATAGAAATATTTATATCAAATTTAGGTAATTTAGGTCAAAATTTTTTAGAGAAAATAATAATATCTTTTAATAATTTTCAAAGGCTTCCTGATCGGAAAAAATATTTTATATTTTTGTCGTATACTTCCCGGTCGAGAGTATATTTAAATATTCTTTATGATCCGGAATGGTATATTTTTTTCTGGACATGAATGTGATTTCAAGATAGCAAGGTAGCCAAGGCCATTCTGTCTGAAAATCGTCATATTTTAAGGCGTCCTAAATGCTTTTAAAATTTATTCTGTAAATATTTCTTGGACTAGAATTTTTAAATTCTATTTCAATTTCAATTTTTTAAAATTTCGTAGCTATGACCTCTAAATTTTTTAAATATATTTTTCAAAGACTTTTAAATCAAGTGTCGAAACGGGTTTTAAAATTATTTATCAAGGACTTCCTGACCCTAAATCGAGCATATCTTAAAATGATATTGAAGGACTTCCTGGCCAAAAATCATGGATTTTTTAAAAAAAATTTTGAAGGATTTTTTAAATAGTTTTTTTTTTTAATAACTCTCTATTTTATTGCCAGGCCAAAAAATGTGGATTTTCTTAAGCGTTTTTCAATAATTTTCTGTTCAAAAATTTTTTATAAATATTGCCAAAAATCGTGGAATTTTTTAATTTATTACAAGTCTTCTTCTGTCCAAAACTCGTGAATTTTTGGGGAATATTTCTCAATTATTTCTGGGCATAAAATTGTGGATTTTTAAAAATGTTTTTCAATAATTTTTTGTACATTTTTCATGGACTTCCTGGCCAAAAATCTTATTTTTATATCCTACACCACATAGTGGTAAGGGTGTTATGTCTTTGTGCATTTGTTTGTAACATGAAGAAGGAAGCGAGATAGACCCATAATTACTTTTGAGGATCTTCATTGAATCACTTTCTGATTCGATTTGTGCAAGTCAGTCTGTCCGTCCATGTATTCTTGTGAACAAAATGCAGGTCGCATTTGTTATCCGATTGAGATGAAATTTTGCAAACAATATTTGTTTGGCCCAAGGACGAACCCTATTGAAATTGGTGATAATCGGATCAGATTTAGATATAACTCTCATATAACTTCAACTGATTTCGGGATAATTGTGCACCAAATGACTAATATAAATCCAAATGATCTATATTTTAGTACATCCCACCGAGTTCAGTGTAGAAGCAAGTAACTCAAATTTAGAGAAAATCGGTTCAGATATAGCTATATCTCCCATGTATATGTTTCATCCGAATTGGGAGTTTAAGTCTCTCACATGCGTAATATGCACTCCACTACTATGATATCTGGTACCAGATATCAGATATAGCTAAGAAATAAGTGTTTAGAATGTTGTCAAGATCGGTTCAGATGAAGATATAGCTCCCATATATATATATATATCTTTATCCGATATCAGGTTTCTGGGGCGTCAAATGGCTAATATCAGCCCAAATTGACTGAAGTTTGGCTATTACGACTGAATTCATCCTTTAAACCAGTACTTCAAATTTGGTGTAAGTCGGTTCTGATATAGCTGTAGCTTCCATAAACCGCTTTGGGGTTTAAAGTCCCTCACAAGGAGTAATATGCATTCCACAACAATGATCTTTGCTACCAGATATCAGATACAGCCCGGAAATCCCTCCGCCAAATTTTATCAAGATCGATTCAGATTTGGATATAGCTCCCATATATATCTTTAATTGTGGACCAAATGGCCACTATCAGCCCAAAAGTCCTGAATTTTTACATCCGACCGAAGTCTAGAAGAAAGTACATCGAATTCGGAGAAAATCGGTTCAGATATAACTATAGCTACCATATATATGTTTCATCCGAAAGTTGATCTACTTGAAATAAATTATTTTGTTACAGGAGCTCTGCTAAATATGCATAGTGGTGTAGGGTATTACATAGTTGGCCTAACCGACTTTTGACTTTTCCTTACTGGTTTAAGTCCTCTGTAGCGGAAAAAGAATTTGAAATTATATAATAAAATATATAAATATACCCCACAACATTTTATTTAAAAAAATTGTTTTCGATCTTTCTATCCAAAATTTTTTCTAAAAAAAAATTAACGACAGCCTTGGGGCATGAATATCCAAGTTCAAAATATCCCCTTCATGAATATCCCCTTCCAAACATCCAACACACATAAACAATTTCTTAATATAATGTCATAACTTTGTGCCCACGTACCTTACATTTAAGATTTGTCCATTTCATCTTATCTCATGTCTTCTGTGTTTTTTTTTCTTGTTTTTCTTTTGTTACAGATACGCGGCAAACGCCTCAATGGTTCGGCACATTCAGCCAAATTAACAAAACTTAGCCCAAATACACGTTACCATATTTGTGTTATCGGCACCGGTAATTGGCTATCGGAGCCTGTGGCAAACGCCCTACAAAGGATACATGTTAACGATAGCTTCCTTATGGCGCCACGTGATGAACCCAACGCAGCAATGTATCCCTTTGCCTCCGCCTCCTCATCCTCGTCTTCGCCATCGTATTCCGTGCCGGAGGGAGCCGGCTATACACCCTATCATTTATCGTATACGGGTAGTTTGTTTAATACAAATAGCATGACCTTTGGCGAACATCCATCGCTGGCCCAGCCACAACAACAGCAGGCCCTAATCGAAAACACCGTGGCCAGCGACAATGCCCTGCAAGAAGTTCTCAAAAATTCACGTTTTTCCACCTGCACCGATGTCCAGACACTCGACTCAACGCCCAGTGTTATCACCGACGAAAATGGCCTGGCCACTAATGGCTTCATCCATTCCATACTTACACGACGTCTCGGTCTGATTGTGGGTTGTTGCATGGGCATCATTGTTTTCATCGTCATGATATCTGTGCTGAGCTATGTGAAGCTGAAGAAACAACGCATTGAGAATGCCAAACGCCAGGCCGCTCTGCCACCCGATTACATGTCCTATCGTCATTTCTCAATACCTAATGAGGAGTTGCTGAGAACTGGGACGGCCGGTACGGTCATGTCAAGTGTGCCGAGTGGCATTAGTGCTCACATCAGTGGCACAAGTCTAAGTACGAGTGCAACGACAACGGCCACGGCCACAACACCTCTTGGAATTTTAAAAGTAACTGAAAGTCTGAATAGTAGCATGGGTGTGGGTGGGGGTGGCATTCCTGCGACAACAGCAACGTCTACCGGTAATGCGGTTATGGCTGGAGGCAATGGAACTTTAATTTCAGTCTCTCAGTCGGAGAGTGGTGCGGCGGCCGCAGCGTCTGTAACAACATCGTCGTCGTCTGGCACCGGAACAAATAACCATCATCACATGCCAACGCATCATCACAATCACCATAACCATCAGCACGCTTCCCAACAGCATTATCAACAAGGAAATGGCAATGTCGTTGGCTATATGGCGGCAGGAGTCGTGCTAGGTGCAAATCATTTAAATAACGTCGCCTGTTAGTAGTCGTTAGTTGTAGCGGATAGCTGGAAGATGGGAGTTCTGTGAAAGAGCTGTCCTTTTATGCCACACTAGGATGTTGGTGGTTAAATGCTGATACCAGATTCAATTTAAAAAAGAAAATAAAAAACCCTAACAAGTAAGGAAAAATAAAATGAAAAATAAATTGCGAAATATTATAGAATATGAATATCTTTAGTTATTTTGTAAAAGTGTTGTATGAGTGTGAGTGTGTGAATTTTGTATACCCTTTGTATGTGTGTCTGTGAGGTGTGTGTGAGTGTACTTTTATAGATTTTATTTTATATATTTTTTCATGCAGTCAGACAAAGATTTTATAAAGATTTGGCATTTGAGACAAAGCTTAAATGTAGTTGAAATGTGCACAGTGAAGGGAATTTTACTCTTTTTTAATTAATTTCATTTAGCTATAATTATTCTTAACAAATTAATTTTTTGTTTTGTTTTTCTTGAAGCACTAATGGAAATACTCCAGAATTAGAAATTTTATATAAAAAAGATACTAAAAGATGAGATTTGTTTGATAACATTTAATTATACCCTTAGCTATATGGCTACAGAGGGTATATATCATTTGATATGGTCAAAACGTGCCTAGTCGATATAACGGTTTTAGACCCTAGGTGTCTTTGGACCGTTCAATACATCCGTTTCAATACATTTGGAGTCGATCTAGAGATGTCCGTCCGTCCGTCCGTCTGTCTGTCTGGCGCACGATAACTCTCGAAGGGAGTATCCGATTTGGTCCAAACTTGGTACATCGTAATATTTTTGTCAAACTTAGTTCGAGTTCGGAGATGGACAATATCGGCCCACTCCTTCTGGTACCTCCCCACAAAAGGTCGAAATTTTCAAAAACTATATTTTTTCACAGAAAGAGAAAGAATAATCCGATTTTGCTCCAACTTTGCAAATCCTAATATTTGCGTCAGTGCTAGGTCTGGTGCGGAAATGGACAATATCGGTCCACTACATTAGGTACCTCCCCCACAAAGTGTCAAAACTTTAAATAATTACAACTCTCATAAAATGTGATGTAAGAGTCCGATTGTCTTCAAATTTCACACATCCCAATATTTAAATTAACCCAAGGTCTAATGTTAAGATGGAATATATCGGTTCACTCCTTCTGGTACGTCCCTCACAAATGGTCGGATTAAAAAAAAATTTCACAGATAGAGAAACGATAATCCGATTTTGGCCCAACTTTGCAAATCCAAATATTTACATTAGTGCTAGGTCAGGTGTGAAAATGGACGATATCGGTCCATTCCTTCAGGTACCTCCCCCACAAAAGGTCGAAATTTTGAATATCCCTTAAGCTCCTAAAACGCGTTTAGACTTGACACATCTGAATATTTCTATCAACACAGGATCTATAAAAAAATGGTAGAGATCGGACCATTCCTCCTGGTACCTCTCCAAAGTTTTGAATAACCAAAACGTTTATAAATCCGAAATAAGCGTCAGATTATCTTTATATTTAACACATACCATTATTTCCACAAACAAAACATCCGTTGTGAAGGTGGGATATGTCGGTCCACTCCTTCTGGTATCTTCCCTACAAAAGCTCAAAATTTTGAATATCCATAAAAGTCATAAGAAGCGAAATTGACATCCGATTCTATTCAAGACTTGGTACATCCCAAAATTTCCATTAACATAACACAGTCCAAACCTAGCACGTCGCAATATTTATATCATATTTATTTAAGTCCGATACGAAATGACCAATATTGACCCATTCCTTCGGAACCTTCTGCATAGGGGGTTAAACATTTGAATAATCACAACAGAAGTAAAAATATTTTTAAATAATCGAACATTGGCTGAGGGTATACATCTGTCGGCAAAACCGACCGATACTTTTTTACTTGTTTTTTATTAATTTTAATATGTCCTCTTTGGATTTTATTATTTTATTACTTTAAAATAAAGAAAACCCGGTTTCATATCGGACCTAAAAATATACAGGGTGAGCTACAAAAACTGCAACAAAGTCAAACGCCATAATTTTTACATTTTTTTCTTTTAATTTTATTGAATGAAAGCAAAAAATGTCGGAAATAGCATCAAATTTTAGAATAAATTTACATTTGTGCGAATTGGTCACCTTTGGCACGAATTATGACCTTCAAACGGCCAATGAAACCTGCACACACTGCCCGAATGTTCCTCTGCAGTATCTTGGCCCATTCCCGGCGAAGCCCTTGCTTGAGGTGATCCACACTTTTGTATTTCTTTGTGCCAACCTAGCTTTCGAAAATAGTCCAGACACTATAGTCCAACGGATTGGTTCCGGAGATTTTGGTGGCCCTGGTGCGCTGGAAATGAAGCGAGGAACATCATTTTGTAACCACTCTTGGGAGGCGCATAATGGAGCTCAGTCCTGTTGGAATGTCCAAGGTCTGCGGCCAAAATGTTTGCATGCCAAAGGCTTTAACACACCCTTCAGAATATTTTCGCGATAATATTCGCTATCGGCTTTTTTTCTGATGCCACGGTCGATTAATACGAGCGGAGAGCGACCATCGGCTGTTATGGCTGCCCACACCATCACCATGGCCGGCGCTTGAGTTCTGGTGGCCAACCGAAGGTGCAAATTTTCAGATAAACTCTTTGGCACGTAAACACGATCATTTTGTTTTTTTTTCACTTACTGCTAGACAACGAATGCTTTTCATCGGCAGTTCACAACTTTCGGCCAAGCGAAGCAACTCTTTAGCTCTTTCGAGTCTATTTTCTTTCTGTTGCGGTGTAAGTTCTTGCACCTTTTGGAATTTCAATGGCTTTAACCTAAGCTAATTTTTCAATATTTGCCGAACCATTTCTGCTGATGTTGCTGTTTTCTTCCGCCCACTTCCTTGACGTCGGGCTACGCTACCAGTATCACTGTAACGAGCAATGGTACGAGATACAAAAGATGTATTCACATTTAAGTGCTGGAGTGCTCTAACGATTGCCATTTGTGGTTTTTATGACAGATATAAGTATCGAAAATTGTGATCCATTGGTGGTCAGGTAGAATGGGTTTAGCAGATATCTATCATCTTTACAACAGATCTTGCGTTAGCAAAAATGTTTGGATGTGTGAAATTTGAAAAGAGTTGGATGCTTATTTCGCGTTTTATGAGCGTTTTGAATTTTAACATTTTGACCCATCTTCACAGCAGATCTTGTGTGCGAAGAAACAATAGGATGTGTGAAATTTGAAGAGAACCGAATTCTAATTTCGGATTCTATGCTCAAAATTTGGATATTTGTGAGGGCGGTACCAGAAGGAATGGTCCGATTAATACCATCTTTATAAGAGACCTTGTGTTGATAGAAATATTGAGATGTGGCAAGTTTGAATGGAATCGAATATTAATTTCGGGTTTTATGAGCTTCACGGATATTCAAAATTTTGACCCATTGTACCAGAAGAAGTAGATCGATATATCTCAACCTCACACCAGATCTTGGATTAAAAAAAAAATGTTGTGATATGTGAAATCCGAAGATAATCAAACTCTAATATCAAATTTTATAAGAGATATAATTATTCAAAATTTGGGACTCTTTGATGGAGCAGACCGATATTGTCCATTTTCGCATCTGACCTAGCACTGATGCAAATCTTAGGCTTTGCAAATTTTCGAGCTGACCGATATACCGTTATATGGAGGCTATACGACGACGTAGACCTGCATACGAAATTTTTTGCCATAGGTTGAAGTACTCATTAAAATCTTCCAATACGAAATTTGAGCCGATTCTGGTAAATAGTGTTGCTGAAGTCATCAAAATACCGACTATCGGGAGGTACCGTTATATGAAGGCTATACGAAGACGTAGACCTGCATACGATAGGTTGTAGTACCCATTAAGATCTCCCCATAAGAAATTTAAAACGATTCCGGGACTATCGAGAGGTACCGTTATATTGAGGCTATAAGAAGACTTGACTATTACGAACTTCAAATACGCAATTTAAAGTAATTCCGGTAAATTATGTCCCTAAAATCATGAAAATACCAAATATCGGGAGGTACCGTTATATGGGGGCTATAGGAAAACGTGGAACGACATGGCCCATTTACGAACTTTGTATCTGGGAGAGAACCTTGTAGTTGGTATACATTTTTATCGGCATTTTAATATTTCATCGCCCAAAGAAAATCATCCCATTGTGCAGGCATTAGAATGAAGCCATTCTAGCGATAACTAATTCTGCCAACAATTTTATTTAGCCATTGCAACTTTTTTTGTTTCCATGTTTTTTTTTTTTGGCTTAAACAATTTTTGTGGTTTATTTAAATGAGTTTTAAGCTCTTTACTGTTCTTTTTTCGTATTCTTTTCGGCATTTTGATGTTTGTTGTGGTGGCTTCCTTTAATTTCATTTATCGTTATATTTTGTGCCAAGCTTACCTTAAGGCCAGCTCCTGTCATCAGTATTATCATCAACAGGATCTGAAAGACAGAAGAAGACTCCGTTTCGTTGGTTGGTATTTGCCTTCATTTATTCTTTCTTTTGTACACTTTTTCTGTTGACTTTTAACAATTTGTTGTTTCCTTTATGTTTTTCGTCGTCATCGTTGTCGTTGCTGCAGCTGTTGTTGTTGTTGGCACATCTTAAGCTACTTCATTATGCCATTCATTTATGTTCAGGGATAATGCGGAGGATTTTGCACTACCGTGTAACAATAATAATAATTGTAAATAAGTAGCAAATGACAGCAGGGTAGAGGGAAGAATAAAATGTATGGCATTGGCAGTTCTTTGGTTTGCTGCTCTACTGTTACAGATTAGTGGCCATGGCAAATGACTTAAGGAAATCTTCGCTATGGTTTTGGGAAAAATGCATTTCAATTGCATTACTATTAGCTGCTTTATTTTGCTGGGTTTCAATTTCACGAGATTGTGAGATGGATTTGGGGAAATTGCTGAATTACAATTTAAATGATTGAATTAAAATAGTAGTAAATAGTTTTGTAAGAAACATTTAGAGGATCTTCTAATGAAAATGCAAGGACCTCCAAACAACAAATTGGCGGTTTTTAATAACATTTTTTTCAAAAATCTTCTAAGCAAATATCCGTGATTGTTTAGAAAACAAAAAAAAAAATATAGAAGACACCTCCACAAAAATAAGTAGATGCCTATAGAGATTTTCTTAAACACCGCCTGACCAAAAATTGATAGATTTTTTATGACATTTTTTCAAGAAACTTTTTACCAGAAATACGTCCTACTTTTAAAGAAAAAATCTTGATGAAAAAAAAATTAGTTTTTTAATTATAGGATTAATAATATTGGTAGATTTTTAAGAAAAATTTCTCATGGATATACACATCAAAAATGAAAAGAAGAATTCATAAATTAAAAAAAAAAAAAAAAAAAAAACAATTTTCAAAAATACCCTAGCTAAAAATTAATTTTAATAATTCTTTTCAAAAATTCGTGGAACTTAAAAAAACACTTTGAAGATATTCCTGTTTAAAAATTTGTTAAATTTAAAAAAAAAATCGAAGAAGAATCGTCACTTTAAAAAAATTGCAAGGAACTGCTGTTTATACCCTCAGCCATTTGGCTACAGAGGGTATATATCATTTGATACGGTCAAAACGTAGGTCTCTTTGAACCAAATCCGTTTCAGAACATTTGAAGTCGATCTAGCGATGTCCGTCCGTCCGTCTGTCTGGCTGGTGCGCACTATAACTCTCGAAGGGAGTATCCGATTTAGTCCGAACTTGGTACATCGTAATATTTTTGTCAAACTTAGATCGAGTTCGGAGATGGGCAACATCGGTCCACTCCTTCTGGTACCTCCCCCACAAAAGGTCGACATTTTCAAAAAATATATTTTTTTGCACACAAAGAGAAAGGATAATCCGATTTTGCTCTAACTTTGCAAATCCTAATATTTGCATCCGTACTAGGTCAGGTGTAAAATTAGACACTACCGGTCCACTCATCAAGTACCTCCCCCACAAATGGTCAAAATTTTGAATAATTCGAACTCTCATAAAATGTGATGTAAGAGTCCGATTGTCTTCAAATTTAACACATTCCAATATTTATATTAACCCAAGGTCTGGCGTAAAGATGGGCAATATCGGTCCACTCCTTCTGGTACCTCCCCCACAAAAGGTCGAAAAGACATGGTACATCTCAATATTTTCATCAACACAAGATCTGTTATAAAAATGGTACAGATCGGACCATTTCTTTTGCTACCTGCTCCACATAGGGTTGAAGATTTTGAAAAACATAACGCTCAAAGAATGCGAAAGTCACACAAACATTTTTGTTAACACAACATCTGTTGTGAAGATGCTATATATCTGCAAGCCCCTTCTGGCACCTCACCATAAAGGGACACAATTTTCAATACTTTTATCTGTCATAAATTGCGAAACAACTCAGCGATTCTTTTGAACTTGCTATATCTAAGTCTAATTATTTAGGTCCGATACGAAATGGACAAAATTGACCCATTCTTTAAAAACCAACTCCACAGGGGGTCAGGTCAAGAGGGCTGAGGGTATACATCTGTCGGCAAAACCGATCTATACTTTTTTACTTGATTTTTTTTTTAATTTTAACGATCAAAATTTTCTAATTTCTAGAACTTTTTTTGATGGACCTTTAAAAAAAATATCCAAGCCCTTATGTCGAATAATTCCTCCATTTTTTGGTTTTTTCGAGACTTCCTGTCA
This sequence comes from Musca domestica, assembly GCF_030504385.1. Lineage (NCBI taxonomy): Eukaryota > Metazoa > Arthropoda > Insecta > Diptera > Muscidae > Musca > Musca domestica. The sequence goes on along the minus strand of NW_026712249.1, from coordinate 27,281,644 downwards.
GAACTTTGCATATTTCCAAGATATTTATTTGTAAAAGTTTTAAGGAAATTTTCAAGGACATCCTGCAAGGACCAGCTGATAAGTTGTTTTATTTAATTTTTTTTTAATATATTTTAAGTACATAAATTTTGTACTTAATGTGTAAGCTTGATTGGGCCAAAAAGTATGATTTTGGCCAACTTCCTATCTCGTCGAGTTGAGTCGTTCTAGCTATATCTGTCCGTCCGTCTGTCCATGTCAACTTGTAACCACGCTACAGGTCGCATTTATGACCCGATCCTCACCAAATTTAAAATGCAGAATAGAAGCCTATTGCTTCTGGGGATGTTCACAAAATATTAAGCAGTTGAAACGGACCTGATTTTGCTGTTGCTCTACAGGCCACAGTTATTAACCAATCGACGGGGAATTTTGCATAGAGTTAGACGGGTATCAGATAATATTTAGCGGGTAAAATAAACCATAACTTTTATGTCAACATATACGAACATTTCCACTAAATCGCGTATATATAATCCCGACCAAATCTCAAATACATTAAAATGTCACTTCTGACCGTTACAGCGATACCGATAACCGTACCTAGCAAAATATGTACTAGAAATTGATGTTAGTAAGTCCGCTTATAAGTCAAGAACCGCTGGACTGATTTTGACAAATCTTACCATTTCGGAATGGCCTCTTGCCAGAGGAGGATAAAATCTTAGAAAATCGCCAAAAAATATGCCAATAAGAAAGTAAATATTTTTTGTATAATTTTTTATAGCCTGCGATTTTTTCATATTTTACTTATAATTTTAATTTGTATATGTTGTAGTATTTGTTACACTCTACAACACCATGTGTTAAGGGTAATATATTCAGATCGCAATTATCGTATGATTCTCACGAAATTTTGGTTTAGGGTCAGTATAGAATCCTATTGATTTGAAGATGTATGTTTAGGTTTTAAAATGTATCAAAAATGTAAATTTTCCTTATTTTACAGTCGCTCAGGCCTCAATGAAAAACAAATCAACACAGAATTTTGCACGATTTTTGCAAATTTTCAAGAAAATGTTTATCAAAAAATTGTAAGAATTTTTTCAACGACATTCTACCGAAAATTTCAAATATGTTTTAAAACATTTGTTATCGAGATCGGCTGATAAGCTTTTAAATTGTTCAGGATCTACTGACCACAAATTCGGAAACTTTTCGATTTTTTTGCGGACCTTTTTTCCAAGGAACTCATGGCTAACATTTCGTGGAATTTTAAATTTCGTATATTTTTTAAGGGCGAAAAAGCTTTAAAAGGGATAATTTTTTTACATTTTTTTTTTTGTTTTTTGAAAGTCAGTCCAACATTTTTCTAGAATTTCATAAAAAATCATGGATTTTTTTAAAAATAAAATTCGAGCATCCGCTGATCACAAATTTTTGGCTTTAATTTTTTTTTTTCAACCCAGTGCTTCATGTTTTTATACCCTCCACCATACATAGTATGGAGGGTGTATTAAGTTCGTCATTCCGTTTGTAACTCATCGAAATAATTATTTTAGACCCGACAAAGTATATATATTCCTGATCAGCGTAAAATTTAAGGACGATTTAGCCCTTTCCGTCCGTCTGTCCACCTGTTGTAATCACGCTACAGTCAAAACGAATTAAGATAGAAAGCTAAAATTTTGCACAGATCTCTCTTATGTCTGCAGGCACGTCAAGTTCGAAGATGGGCTATATCGGTCCACGATTTCGTATAGCCCCCATATAACGGTACCCCCCGATATCCGGTATTTTGATGATTTTAGCCACATTTTTTAATGGAATTGTATAAAAATCCACACAAAAAGTTCCCTGTATGTATTTTATCCTTTGGCGGGGAATTATCTATATAGGTCCACGATATCGTATAGCCCCCATATAACGGTACCCCCCGACATTCGGTATTTTGATGATTTTAGCCGCATTTTTCAACGGAATTGTCTGAAATTCTGCACAAGGAATTCTTTGTGAGGAATTTACCCTCTGAAAGGGAATTGTCTACATAGGTCCACAATATCGTATATCCCTATAACGGTACCCCCCGATGTTCGGTATTTTGATGATTTTAGCCGCATTTTTCTACGGAATTGTCTAAAAGTCTACACAAGGGGTTCTTTGTGAGCACTTTACTTCCTGAAACGGAGTTGTCTCTATAGGTCCAGAATATCGCATAAACTCCATATAAAGGTACCCCCGAAATTCGGTATTTTTATGAGTTTAGCCACATTTTTAAACGGAATTGTCTGAAATTCTACACAAGGAGTTTTTTGTGAGTACTTTACCCCTAGACATAATTCGTTCCAAGTGGTGGAGGGTATTCAAAGTTCGGCCCGGCCGAACTTACTGCTTTTTTTAGTTTTAACTCATCCCAACCGATACCATGTGCGCTTTTAAGATTATTTGTTTTCAAATAATTCTTGACCAATAATTTCAAGTCTTTTTGTAGAACTTTTTTTAAGGATTTCGAGGCGAAAACATTGTGGGACCCCTTGTTCAAATTTTCTGAAAAAAGTGCCGAGCCACCATCCTATTAGAAAAAAATGTTATGTATTTTTAGAATTTAATTTTTTTATCGAATGTTTTTATATACTTTTGTCAAAAACTTTTTGACCAAAAATCTATGATATGGCGACGGTAGTTAAAGTGGTTGTACATGCGTACTGAAGGTACATATTGTACGCATGGTTTTCAGAAAAAATAAAAATACAAAGATGAACACACTTGTCGGAGGGAATAAAGCTTTTAATTTGGGCTTAATTACAAAGTAAAAATTACTGATATGTCAAAGTGTTTTTATTGGAAAAGGTGTCAGGATATTAATATGAGGTTATACCAGTGATCGAGATTGTTAATTCCTTAAGCAGTGTATGGTAGCGTCTTTTCGAGTTCAGACGGTCTATTAAACTATTATCCTCAAATAATTCTTTTGTCATTGATCGATAGAACGGACTGCACTTATGCAATAGAATTATTGACCAATAACGTTTGTTGATCGGTAATGTTTATCAATGAAAATTAAAATTTCTATTTTGAACAAATAATGAAATACTCTCGAAATTCTTATTTTTGTATTCTAAACTTTGGAAAAGTGATAATTTTTTTACATTCTTGCAAATTATACATTTGTTTATTACCAAACTTCCTTACGTATTTCCCTTACCTTGGGCTTTCATTTATTTTGTCCCTATCTATAAATAAATTCTTTATGTGATTTAAGATTTCAATAATTTGTTTATAATTGGAGTAGGGACCAAAAGTAACAAAGATAAGTCGTAATTCTTATCCACTGTGCACAGAAAACTATTTCATGTTAACATTCATTATTTTTCATGTAAAATTTTACGAAAATCTGAAGAAAAAATATTTTCGAAATTTTCTCTGCCTTTCTGCCAAACGAGATTGGTTAGACAAATCTTATGATTTTTTTTTTTTTGGTTGCGAATTTGTTTGATTTAATACAAAAATTCGTTTATAAGAAATATCGAATGTTAAGCATATTTTTAGATAAAAAAGCACAAATATTAGGTTAGTGATTGTTATGACATTAAATAGAACTAAATTGAAAGAAAACCAAACAACCAAACGAAAAAAACTGATAAAAAATAATCAAAATTTGTAAATATTGAAAGAAAGAAATGAAAAAGGTAAACTTTTAAAATTAAAAACCAAAATTAAAATAATGTTAAGATTTAGTTAATACAAATCAAAAAAGTTAATACAAACCAGATAAATAAAACCAAAAAATACATTTTGCATTTAACATTAAAAAAATAAAAATGAAACAAAAATTATGTCTTAGACGAAATGAAAGCGCGGTAACATCAAAACTCATAACAAATAAACGAACAAGAAATACATTACAAAATAAATAAGAACAAATCAAAAAAGCAGTTTAAAAAAAAGTTTTGTGGAAAATAAGCAAACATGAATAAATTAGGAACTAAAAACAAACACATATTAATAATATACTATAACAATAAATAACACTTTATAATATAAAAAATCGCTTAAGGTAGTTTATTAAAGAACAAACATTAAATCAATTTGAAAATCTAAAAAATAAACCAACTTTTAGTTGCAAAAAAAAAAAAAAAACAAAAGCAAAATGAAGAAAAAAACTCAAAGAGTTTCATTTGTAAAACGAAAAACATTAAAACGAGTGGAAAACACAACCCTCAAATTAAATTGAAAATATTTAATTATAATTTCATTAGCATTAAGTGTGAATTAATTATAAAATAATAAATAATTGCAAATGTATAATCTAACCAATAGAAAAGATATGAAGTTGTGATGAAGGCATTGAGAGGTAAGTAATCATTTAGAAATATGAAAAATGTATATGCCTCGAATTTTTGAAGATGTAGGAACACAAAGGTTTTTTTAAGTCGTCGTCTGTCATTATCAAAAAATGGAAAAAGCGCTTGTTTCCTTTAATATCTTATATTAAATGCCAGCTAATTACTTAGAGAAAAAAAAGATCTCTAATGGGCCCATATATTTTAATTTCCTCCACCTTTGGGTAAAGAAAACATTTTTACATCAAAGTGTCTGAATTAATGCCCGATAATGCTGTTAAACTTTTCAAAAACCAAAAATTAGTTTAGGCCGTTATATGGAGGGGGGGTCATACCTAAACGAGAACCTCTATAGACTATTTTATACTTTAAGGATGGTCATTTACCAAATCTTCTTAAATAACAAAATTTAAACAATTTCGTTGGTAAATGTGACTTGGATTTAAAAAATACCGAATGTTGGTGGGTATCGTTATATGTTCGCTATAAGAAAACATAGACCTAAATATTCTATGTTCTGCCACCGGAGCTAGAACCAATTATGAACTACAAAAACCAATTTTTAGACAAATCCATGGAAAAATGTGGCGAAAATCATTAAAATACCGAATATTAGGAAGCACCGTTATATGGGGGCTATACCAAAACGTGGGCCTACATATACTATGTTTCGCCACCGGAGCTAGAATCATTTATGACCCACAAATACCAATTTTTAGACAAATCCGTGGAAAATGTTATAATGTTATTATAATATATATAGATATAGCTATATCTCAACCGATTTTCGCCAAATTTGAGCTATTTGGTTCTAGACTGAATTCGTTCGTGAAAATTCTAGGCTGAATTCGTGCCCAAAAATCCAGTCAATTTGGGCTGATATTATTTGCACAATAAATCTCAAATCGGAAGAAGATGTATATGGGAGCTATAATAAATCTAAAGCGATTTCGATAAAATTTGGCAGAGGTATTTCTAGGTTGTGTCTGATATCTGGTGGGCTGGAAATTACAAATGTTAGGGAAATCGGATTAAAGATATGCATGGGAGCTGTATTTGAACCGATTTCACCGAAATTAAAGTACTTGCTTCTTGGCTGAATTCGATCGAAGGTGTCAAAATCCATTCCATTTGGACGAATATAGCACGTATTCAATTTGACGAAAATATAAATGCAAGCTATATCTAAATCTGAACCGATATTCACCAAAATTGTCAAACATTTTTATGGACTGTACTTCACACTGGGTGATAAAACTCACATCCTTATAAAATCACAGCTTTATCCTTATATGGGAGCTATATCCAAATCTGATTTGGGACAAATGATTTTTAAAAAAATTCATCTCGATCAGTCAAAAAATGCAACTTGTACTTTGGCTACAAAAATCCAAAAATTCCTTCTCTATGTTACCAACAAATGTACATTATTAACCAGAGTGGTTTCAAATTTCGTGGATGAATGAGTACTAGAAAGTATGACAAAATAGTGTTGGTGCTGGTCCTCGTCTACCTATAGCCCCCATATAACGGTACGTCCCAATATTCGGTATTTTGACGATTTTAGCGACATTTTTCAACAGAATTGTTTCAAATTTTGTATCCAATGTTCGTAATGGATACTACATGAAATTACTTATGAAGGAACACGTCTTCGTTAAGGCCCTTTGTCATGCTAATAGGAATAAATTTGAAAATTCAGATTCGTGGGTCTATTTTCCTATATATCTGAGTTCTCAATGAAATCAGCATTTATTTTAAGGTCAGAAGTGTACTTGTTACGTATTGGTGGGATCGCCAGGAAATGGTTTTCAGCACCAAAAATAGAAAAAATGAAATTGAAAATTTGGAATTTTTCACACTAAAGTTATGGTAGTAGGCTTCTGCCCTGTGCTAAACACTAATCCCATGTACGCGTAATGGTCAATAATTTTGATCTGAAGAACGACTGCAATAACAGGAATATATTCTGTTTTTCATCTCCATATTATATTGCGACCATGTAATTTACTAAATGCTAAATTTCGCGAGGATTATATATCGACATATGTAAGGGTTGTCCAATAAGAGGACAAATATCTAATGTTTTTTTTTACTGAAATGTACACTTACTGCAATTTTGGCTGAAAAAGGGAGATCAAAAGGTTCGAAGTACAAAAAAGTCGGAAGTAGCGTCAAATTTTAGAATAATTTTAGATTTGTTCGAATTGGTCACCCATGGAACAAGTTATGGCCTTCAAACGGCCAATGAAACCGTCGCACGCTGTCGAATGTTGCTCTGCAGAATTTTGGCCCATTACTAGCGAAACGTTTGCTTGAGGACTCTTTGGTATTTTTTAGTGCCAACCTTGCTTTTCAAAATACTCCAGACACAATAGTCCAACGGATTGATATCCGAAGATTTTAGTGGCCATTGTGCGCTGGAAATGAAGCGAGGAACTTCATCTTGTAACCATTCTTGGGTGACGCGTGCTGAGTGCGATGGTGCTGAGTCCTGTCCAAGGCATGTCCAAGGTCAGCGGCCAAAATCTTTGCGTGAGCAAGGCTTTAATACACCCTCCATAATATTTTCGCTACAAAATTCGGCATTTATTCTGATGCCACGGTCGATTAATACGAGCGAAGAGCGACCAATAAAAAATCCAAAATACGAAATTAAAGCCATTTTTGTGCCTATACCAAAAAGAGGACAAACATCGACTAACTACTGGGAATACAAAATGTTCAATTACGGCAGCTTTGGTAAAATATTTTGAGGTACATAAAAGTGGACCTATGTAGCTTGGCCCTTGATCTTGATTCAGTTTTGTTACTAATAATAAAGGTATTGAAGTTTGACCAAATCAGGTATGATTTTTTATTAAAAATGTTGACGTTTTGTGAAGAATAAGTGTTTCTCGAGCAAAAATATTTTCTATTCAAAAGATTTTTGATATGGAAATGGGAATGGGGTTGGTTACGACAAATGTAGGCTGAGGTTTTATAAAAGAAGAGTTTATTGTCAAAACTAATATTTATATTAAAAAATATAGCTATATTCCTATTTATTTTCTGTTCAATCTTCTTGAAAATACTCAAAACTTTTTCCATGGGCACTGATCGAATATTTGTTTAAAAAAGTATTCAAAATATTAAAAACCTTTAATATCATGAGAATATGTTATACTTCTCAAGGCCTTCATCACACTTAGTTAAGTTACTGAAAAATATAACAAAACATTGACAACAAAATAACATTATCAAAATTAAGTAATACCATAAGAAACCCCCAACATTTTAGTTTTAATTACTAATTATAAAATAATAAAAAAAAACAAGAGAAAATATTTAATATTTTAATAAATAAAACAAATAAAGAGAAACAAAAAAGCAACAACCGAAAAAAAAATAAAATGGAAAACTATCAAAATTAAATCAAACCAATGCTCAAGCAACATTTATATACCTAAAACAATATATGAAATTGAAAAAAAAAAACAACTGACATACATACACACAGATATGCATATAAATATATGAAGAATAAAAAAAATAAAGAAATAAATAAAACCATAAAAAATTTATAAGTCTTTTGTCTCGTCTCTTTTTCTGTAATAATTGTTTTCTTGAAGATTCCTAATCTCAGTGGGAGTTATCTGAAATCGAAGGCAGTCTAATAAAGTGGTCTTGAAAATCCAGATTTCCATGAAATTCGTCTGCCGATGTAACAAGTTACTTGATTGATAACAAAAATGTGTATCCCTCTTCAAATGTCTACATCTTAAGTAGTTTTCAATTCTAAGAAGTTTCGTAATCTGAAAGAAAAATTATCAAAAGCTTTTAATAATGTACATTTTTGGAAGCAGAATTGGCAAAGTGAACATTTATTGCAATTGCCTGGATTTGTTTGAATTATATTCGGAATCGGAATGGGAAACTGTTATAGATTATCAATTGTAGGCAACAATGTACAATTATTAAAAAATATTAAAGCATAACACGCGTATTGGAGAGTTGACTGAAAGGACATGGTAAGTATGAAAGGTTTTGTATGAGATGAGGACATATACACAGATTTGTATCTAAATTATATATGGTACTGTGACACATGGATTCACAGACTGATAAATCTTGAAATTAAGCAAAAGAGCCATTGATGAGAAGAGTTGGGCGAAGAGTTAAAGCTTGAATATTAAAGTTTGATGGTGAGTTTGTCAGTAGGATTGAATTTTTCGAGGTACACAATGAAGCTGAGTTTTTGACAGGTCACTATTTGTACATTACATTGAGATTCGGGGTCGTGTTGAGAGTTTTTTTGTTATTCTTAAATATTAAACTGTGGGAAAAAATAAATGTTGTCAGTAATTACAGAAAAAAAGTTGAGCTAAAAATGGTAGGACAATGGTATCATTTTAAAAGCTTACATCGCATAGTAAACATATTTATGAAATTTTCGGATTAAGGTTGCTTGATTCAAAACTCAATTTAAACGAATAATAAGTCAATATATTCTGCAAAGCATGGTTTTACCAAAGACAAAATTATTCTTCGTCAAATTTTATTATAAGCACCCAAAGAGAATAAATCCCAATATCCATATATCCTACATTGTCAAAAAAAAAAAAAAAAAAACGCGAAGAAATTATATATCTTCAGTTGAAAGTTTCGCTTCCATGAAGAAACCAAAATACAAATTTTTTGTCAAATCGTTTGAAATGTACTTCCTTGGGATTAAGCCTGACGATTTTTGCAACAACAAAATACTACGGTATCCCAAACAAACATGCCAACACTGTTCTATTGTACTTTCAAATCCTCAAAATAACGGCAATTCGGGGGTATATAAGGCTGTACTAAAACGCGAACCCATAATTTAATATATTTTTTCTAGTTTCTAGTACATAATTCGATTCAAATTCATGGAATTCAAATTCATTCAAATTCATGGAATTCAAAATACCAAAATTTATTGAAATTAAACTTTAAATTTGACTAAGAGCATGATAAATACTATAATTATTCAAATTGTTGACCCTCTATGGAGAAGGTTCCGAAAGAATTGGCCAATATTGTCCATTTCATATCGGACCTAAATTAATATGGTATAATTATTGTGACATGATAGGATTGGTTATTTCCTTAACTTTATATTAGATATGTGATACCAGGTATAGTCGAACTAAGTATTCTATTTTTAAACTTCATCTAATATAAATAAAAAGATTAATATGTGCAAAATTACAAGAAAATTTAACATTTATATCCAATTATATGCGAAATCATAAATTCCATATCATATACATAAATTCATCTTACTATTCTGGTGGAGGGAAATATTCAGATATAGATCGGATGTTAATTTGCCGCTTCATGTATATTCAATTTGGACCCTAGGAAAGAAATGGACCGATATATCCCATCTTCACAGAAAAAATTGTGTAAAAATAATGGGATGTGTGGTTTTAATTACTTCATGCATATTCAAAATCCGTTGTGGGGGAGGTACCAGAAAGAGTGGACTGGTAGATTCCATCCTCACAATAGACCTTGAGTTAATAAAAATATTGTGATATGTGTAATTTGAAGACAATCGGACCCTTACATCAGTGTCTATAAGAGTTATAATTATTCAAAATTTTGACCCTTTGTGGCGGAGGTACTTGATGAGGTAGACCGATATCGTCCATTTTCCCACCTGACCTAATTGGTTGGAACAAAATCTGATTATTCTTTCTCTTTCACATCTCCGAAATCGTTCTATTTTTGATAATAATATTACGATGTACCAACTTTGGACCAAATCAGATACTCCCTTCGAGAGTTATCGAGACAGAGAGATAGACGAACGAACACCGCTACATCAAATGTCCTGAAACGGATTTGGTCCAAAGTCACATTTTGGCCGTACTAAATAATATATACCCTCTCTGGCCATATAACTGAGGTAATAATAAATACGAATTTCCGGTAGAAATTTTTGAAACATAATTGTAGAATATTTTGACTGGCTATTTTCTTATTTTGACTTGTAGACCTTCAAAACGCCGACACACATATCTTCTATTTGTAGCTTTCATTTGGAGTTTTCTCGTAAAAATTAAAAAAAAACTTTTCGCCCAAGTTTTTTGTTGTAATTCTGAAGCGCAGATCCGTTTTTCTTTCTTTTGAAATTTTGCTCAGACATTGTTATTATTTTCTGCTACGTTTGGTTGCGAAAAACGATGTATAATTCGATATGCCGGCTTCCGAAATTGCCAAATTTTCTTCTCTTTTGGTTTGAATTTTTTAAGGTCTGCGAAAAAAGTGTTTAGTATAAATATTTGTCAAAGTAATTGAAAATGTATAGCGTTTAAGTGGGTGCTATTAAAAACTACCGCTGGCTATTTAGTTTTCAAATTTAAAATAAAACAAAGCTCTTTGTTCAATTGCGAAGAGAACATTCAATACTAAAGTACAAAGTTATATTCATTAATTAATTATCATTTAATTATAAACAGTTTTTTAATTTTTTTTTTTCTAAAAACTTGGCAATTACTAAAAATAATAAAAAAAACACTTCTAATGTAAAAAAAATAAAACTATTGCTCATTAAAAAACTAATGAATGTGTGGGTCTCATTTTCCAAGAATTTATAAGTGTCTATAATCGTGCTATTAAAGAATTTATCTTTTTATATTCTCCACCATAGTATGTAACACCTCCAAATATACATTTTAGACTCCACACAGTATATATATTCATGATCAGCATAAAATTCTATGTCGATTTAGCGATGTCCGCCCGTCTGTGGAAATCACTCTAGCTTCCGAACGAATTGAAGTAGATTGATAAAATTTTACTTAAATGCATGTTTGCAGGACTTTTGGTATTGAAAAGGGGCCATGTAGGTCGTCGTATGGACCCTAATATAACAGCTACAATCGGTATTTTTAAGATTTTAACAGATCTTTTAACGGATTTTATTGTTTTTGAGAATTGCCAAATTCGTTCCAAATGGTGGAGGGTATTCAAAGTTCGGCCCGACCGAACTTACAGCTTTTTTACTTGTTTTTTATGAGACACATATTGGTCTACGACAGCCATAACACTGAGTGTATAATCTCATAAACATACTTGATATTAGTGATAAACTGGGGTTTTGGGCAGAAAAATCAAATACTGGATCAGTACGTACGTGATATTTATATGTTTGTGTATCGTTGTAATAAAAGGGAACGAATCTACTCAGTAGTACGAAATATTGTACCATCAGCATTACCTGTTCAATCTAAAGAAGAATCTTGAAATTGGGTAACATATTATTTGATTATTAAATTGTTGAGAAATAAGTAATAGTAAAAAAATCCCGTAAAAATCAGTTATTTCATATTGAGTTTGTCAAAATTTCAGATTCTGGCTTCATCAGGATTGAAAGGAGTTTATAATGCAAAGCAGGTGTATGTATGCATAACTGGTCATATATACTTTGGGAGTGTAAATTTTCAAATAATACAAATGAGCCTTATTTAATATTTGAAACTTCGCAATCGTAGTTATGGTTAATTCTGCTTGTTTCACTGTGTAAATGCGACATTCATAAATAATAAAAATATGGAAGTTTTAATAATAGAATAATATTAAAAATTAACAAAAAAAAAAAAAAACACCTAAAACACTATCTATTATGACAATTACAAAAGAGATGCAACTGCAATATTATGAAATAGCAATAAAACACAGTAGATAATAAAATAAAATATAGTGGACAAAAACATTAACAATTATGTAAAAAAATTTTTTTTTTTTTGAAATAGAAAAAAAGTGAAATGCAACTTCGCAACAGTTGCAATGACCCAGATTACCCGGTTATGAAATACGTTTAAACAAAAGTAAATAAATGTATAAATAAATTTTTAATAAACTCATTTCACACACTTGTATATATATGCGTACATGTGTTTGCGCCAATTGAAAAAATAAAAAAAAAAAAATGAAATAAAAGTAAATAAACAAATAAAACAACAGGAACTCAATAAAACGTCAGAAAATAAATCAATAGCAAATGACAACAAAACGGGGAAAAATATAAAAGCAAAACAAATACAAAAAACCTAAAAACAATTTATGGTGGAATAAAGAAAATAAATAACATCAGAAAAAAAAAAAGCGGTGAATATAAACTTAAACAATAAACATGTGTTTTTATTTCAATTCCTTATTTAAACGCGTTGTTGAAATGGGCTACTCGGAAGTAGGAGAATTTGAAAATATTTTGGGATGTCCTATGGAAAACTGCACAATGATATTTGGTGACTGTATGTGGACGATGTAATGAAGGTTTAAAAATAAGCAACATTCAAAATGAAACAATTCGATTTACCATGTTTCAGATGTATGGAACTTCAATAACAAAAAAGTTGAACCTAAATTTAAACAGGTTCGATCTTTAAAACTATTTATTATTTAAGCCTTAAAGTAAACACTACAACACTATGTGTTGGGGTATTATAAGTTTGATTGGGCCAAAAATTATGTAAAACCTCGAAATATTGGTTTCCCACATAGGAAAGCATAGATGGATCTTCCTATCTCATCGAGCTGAGTCGATCTAGCTATGTATATCTGTCCATTGTTTTTGGAGATGATCGCTTAATATTTAGGGGTTGAAATGGACCAAAAACTTATTTGCAGTTGCTATACAGATCGCAATTATAGACCAATAGAAGCGGAAGTTAGCACGCCGCTAGGACTTAGGGCTGGGCAGAAGCCTTCCAATTTTGATGGTCATCGGATAATATTTAGTGGGTGAAATTGACCGTAATATTTGTGTTAAATAGCAGTCAAATTTCTCATTAAACCGCGATAATTTTTAAACCCTGCGAAATCATAAATAAACGAAAAGGTAAGTTTTGACCGTTACGTAGATGCCAATAGTAAATATATCGGATGCATATAGCGAAATATATACAATGTGTATATACAAGGGAAGGGATGTTAGCTAGAATGCTTATATCCCAAGAATGGCTGGACCGATTTTGATAAATGTTGTCAATTCAGAATGCCCTCTTGACATAAAAGTATAACATTAAAAATAATGCATAAAAAGACGCCTACAAAGATGTTAATATTGATTTTGTAGTATTTTGTGATTTTTTTATATTTTTTATCGCATGCGATTTTTTCAATTTGACTTAAAATATTGACTTTAAATATTGACTTAAAATATTGAAGATTGAAATTATCTTCCGATCCTCACGAAAAGGGTAGGGTTAGGCTCAGAAGGGAAGAAGATGACTGCAATATATTTAGAGGTTGAAATGGACGAACAACTAAAAATGTTCCTGATTTTACAGCTGTTATAAAGGTCATTAATAGAAACCAAAGGACACGAAATCTCGCATGAAGTTAGAGTGTTGGACAGCGGGTAGAACTATTTTTGTCTGAACTGCTATTTTTGTCTGCAAAATACCAACATTACTTACAGGCGAGGGGCCTATTGCTTTTGGAGATGATCGCAAAATATTAGGGGTTCAAATGAACCAAAAACAGAAAAAATTTCCTGATCATACAATTGAAGCCATTCGACACGCCTGAGAAGAGCGTTAATGACAGGGAAGAATTCTACCATTTTTGATGACCATTATATTTAGCTGTAAAATGGACCACGACCACTAACAGCACGACGGAGTGCGTAAATATTGGGCAAATATCCCTGGTCAAAATGCTAAAGGTAATATCTGGGCAGTGCACCGTGACATAATTTTAAAAGCGAAATCTTTCAAAATGGATTTGGACATAAGAGAGCTTCTAACATGTTGTAGTGTGGTAGGGTATCACATGGTCGGCCCGCACGACTATAGCCTTTGCTTACTGTTGTATTTATATTCGTCTGACATACTGGTTGTCATCTGAAAGCCTTAAAATGACTGGCAATCTTAGGATACAGAAAAACAAAAGTAAAGAAAGGCCAAAATCGGGCTGGGCCGACTTTATTTTACCCCACACCACTTTGCATATATAATGGCGCTACATATAACAAACAAACTTTTTATGGGGAATTTATGAGAATTAAAACACACTAACTGTGGTCGTTAAATCAGTTATTATTTAAAGCTGAAAGAAACTAACATATGGTAGGTTTCTATCGCGTTCTAAAATTTGACGGAAGCATTTGTGTCTAAACCGATATTCATCAATATCCATGCTATTTGAGCTGATAGATAATACATTTTTTAGGTACAATAAACGTGAAATCGGAAAAATATTTTTGAGGGGTATATCCAAATCTGAACCGATTTCTATAAGATTTGGCAGAGTTATGTCTATGCTGTATGTGACAGTTGACACAAAATATCATTGTTGTGGACAGTATTTTACGGGTGTGAGGGAGTATAATAGAAAATCGGATGAAACATATGTATGGGACCTGTAGCTATATCTAAACCGAATTCCAAAAAAATTTGATACACTTTCTACCAGGCTGAATACATTCGTATATAAATAATTTGAAATCGAGTGAAGATATATGTGGGAGCTATACCAAATCTGTACCGATCTCGATAAAATTTGACAGAAATATTTTTGAGCTCCATAAATTTTCTGGTACCAAATATAATTCTTGTGAAGTGCACACTACGCATGTGAGGGACTTAAACTCTAAATCGGAAGAAACATATATTTGGGATCTATAGCTTTATTTGCATTTTCTACAAATTTGGTGTATTTGCTTATTGACTGAATTCGGTCGGATGTGACAAAATTTAGGTCATTTGGACTGATATTGGCCATTTGATGCACAATTACCCCGAAATCGGATTTATCTCGCTTCCTTCTATTACACACAAGTGCACGAAGACATAATGCCCTTACCACTATGTGGTGTACTGTATAATAATGCTGGTGTATGCATCAACATTTGCCAATATTGATATGTCATTTTTTTAATTCTGCAAAAATAAATTGACTTTTATACATTTTCCAATACTTTCAGAGATTGTTGTTTTTCAACAAATTTTACTAATTTAATTTTTTATTCAAAAATTTGAATTCAAAAAAAAAAAAAATTGTCAATTGATTGTACAATTTTATAAATTTATGTATAATTTTATCATGCAGATTCAAAGGATACATTTAACGCTTAATGCTCTCCGAGAATGCACAAATTTCAATTAAGATTCATTATTTGGTGTTGCAAAAATATTGCGACTCAATGAAATGAGTTTGAGTTTTCAATGAAACCAATTATTATTTTTCACTTAGAGATATTGATAGCTAAGTTCTCGCCTTTTAAAAATGTATACTAATACATCCTTTCATTTAATTTTGTGTACTGACAATTTCATATAGATCTGTTATTTCGTAAAGGTACATCTCTATTTCTTAGCCACAATTGTCTGTACTATGCAATTTCGTAAGTCAAAGTTTCCGAGACATTTACGATTTGAAGGGCACTACTCATACTTTTCACCTTTTTCAGCCAAAGTTAATTTAATTTGTTATTTTTGTGATATTGGCAATGCAGAACTTTTTCAATATAAGTCGAGATTTTAGAAGAGCCCCCATATGACGGTAGCCTTATGATTATTGATTTTTTAAAGATTCAAATCACAGTTTTATCAGAAATAAATACAATTCAGTATTTTTAAACTCTTTGACATATGAAGCCAACTCCAAATTTTGAAGATGTTATGACTATTGATTTTACAAAAATGTCCTATTTTACATGGTGGAGGGTATAGCAATTTCGGGCCTTCCAAAACTTGTGTCGTTGTTCCTTTTTATTTTATATTGAAAGTCAAGTCAAATTTCATTACTGTATCGGTGTATTTTCTTTTTTCAATGGATGCGACAATTTCCGATCGCATTTGGAAACTCTATACCTCTGCAGCGGCCCATATCCACTCTGCCAAGCTCTAGAATTATCGAAAGGAATATAATTACTATTTAATTTTTATAGCAATATAAACCCTAGAACCTACCCGGTTGTCGTAACATTCTTCGATTACAATTTTCGGCATTCAGACGACACTTACTGAGCAGCCAACAAGTTTTGCCCACTTTATCCGTTGCACAAAATTGTTCCTCAACGGGAACATTCTTTGGACAATTAAAGCGACAGGCATCAACAGCCCACAAAGTCAGAAGAAGTAGAAGATCTGTAAAAATTTAAAGAAGAGAAAAACAAATAATACATATCATCACTTAACAAATAATTTATCCTTAAAAAACTTACAATGGAGTATTTTTGTTTTATACATATTTCGATTTACCTATCGCTGAGAAGATGAGCTCTTAAATAACCGAAAATATCAACATGAAACTCTTTTTAAAGACAAGTACAAATATGCGTTGTAAAAACATCTGTTGATGTTCATATTACAAATGAATCTAGAATTACTTTATAAATAAAGTGTAACAAGTAACAAGTTAAAAAGCAGTAAGTTCGGCCGGGCCGAACTTTGAATACCCTCCACCATTTGGAACGAATTTGGAAATTTTCAAAAAGTAAAATCCTTAAAAAATTCTGTTAAAATTTTAAAAATACCGAATACAGCCGTTAAATTATTGTCTATACGACGTGGACCTACATAGGCATTGTTTGCCATTAGCCATTTCCCTATAAAATTCGAAACTTGAAATAAACGGTGAATAATGTAGCTAAAATCATCAAAATATCGTATATAGGGAGGTTCTGTTATATCGGAGCTATGCGAAGACCTGGACCAGTCTAGACAATTTTCTGTCACAGGCTAAAGCATCCATTACTAACGTCAAATACGATATCTCAAACAATTTCGGTGGGTATTGTACCTAAACTCGTCAAAATACCGAATATAGGGAGGTACTGATATATGGGGCCTATACGAAGACCTGTACCTGCATAAGGAACTCTCTGTCACAGACTGTAGTTCCCATTGCGAACTCTAAATACGTAATTTGAAACAATTTCGAAGAATAATGACGCTAAAATCATCAAAATACCGAGTTTTGGGAGGTACCTTTATATGGGGCCTATACGAAGACGTAGACCTGCACAGACAATTTTCTGTCATAGGCTGTAGTATCCATTACGAATCTCAAATACCAATTTTAAAACAATTCCGGTGAATAATGTCGCTAAAATCATCAAAATACCAAATATCGGGAGGTACGGTTATATGGGGGCTATACCTACTATACGTGGCTATACGTGGACCTGCACCAACAAATTTCTGCCTTATGCTGTAGTATTCATAAAACTTAAAAAATCCAAAAAAAAAAAAAAATAAAAAAATCCGTTGAAAAACACCGCTTAAATGAGAACCGTTATAGCAGAAATAGTTCGAAAAGTAAAGAAGCGACTTGATCGAAATCCGCGTCGCAGTGGGCGAAAAATGGCTCGTGAGCTGAACATATCGCAATATTCCATTCGGCAAATATTAAAAAATGAGCTCGGGGTAAAGCCATTGAAATTCCAAAAAGTGAAAGAACTAACACCGCAACTCACCGCAGAAAGAAAATAGACTCAAAAGAGCTAAAGAGTTGCTTCGCTTGGCCGAAAGTGGTGAACTGCCGAATTTGGTTTCCTTCGATAAGAAAACATTCGTTGTCCAGCAGTTTGTAAACAAACAAAATGATCGTGTTTACTTGCCAAAGAGGTCAGCTGAAAATAGGCTCCATCGGTTGGCCACCAGAAGTCAAGCGCCGGCCATGGTGATGGTGTGGGCCGCCACAATAGCCGATGTTCGCTCTCTACACGTATTAATCGACCGTGGCATCAAAATATATCCCGAATGTTATCGCACAAAAATATTCTGGAGGGTGTATTAAAGCCAAACATTTTGGCCGCAGACATTGGACATTCCAACAGGACTCAGCGCCATCGCACTCAGCACGCGCCACCCAAGAATGGTTAGAAAATGAGGTTCCTCGCTTCATTCCAGCACACAATGGCCACCAAAATCTCCGGATACCAATCCGTCGGACTATTGTGTCTGGAGCATTTTGGAAAGCAACGTTGGCACTAAAAAATACCAAAGTGTCGATAACCTCAAGCAAGCACTTTGCTGGGAATGGGACAAAATACCGCAGAGCAACATTCGGGCAGCCTGTGACGGTTTCATTAGGCGTTTGAAGGCCATAATTCGTGCCAAAGGTGACCAATGCGATGAAATCGAAACTTATTCTAAAATTTCATGCTGTTTCCGACATTTTTGTTTTCATTTAAAAAATTAGAAAAAAAAGTATAAAATATGGCATTTGCCTTTTTTGCAGTTTTTTATTTCACCTTCTATATATACTTTTGTGGGCCTTAAATTCTTATTTCGATGAGATACAAACGGAATGACGAACTTAATATACCCTTCATACTATGTATGGTCGAGGGTATAAAAACACATTTTTTTAAATGCACAGTCTTCCTTGACTCAATGGTTAACAATACATTATTACCTTACCAAATGAATTCGACGTCTTCCTTCGTTTTCAAAAAGGAAGTCTAACATTATTTACAATTACCTCATTTAAATGTCCTCTGTAAAACACTGACCTACATTGGCCAAATCAATCATTTCATCAATAAACTTCTCATCCATTCAGAATTTAATTTTAAACTACTCAGACATTGACATTAAAACAATTAAACTGCGAAAAGAGAAATGTGATAATTTATGCAAGAGGCACTTTGAAAAGTTCCGCTGTCGAACAAATAAAATCAATAAATGTCGAAAAGATGCTAATTACCTACTTTTGGAAGACAATCATCCTCACCCCACCCTCCACGACATCGACACACTCATACACCGAAATCAATGTTGCCCACCACTACTCTCTTCTTCCGTTTGGACCAATGAGTTCCGTTCAAATTATTGGCCAAAAACTTTTATAACGCTAAATAAATAATTCCACAGGCATTTTATGATAATTACATGAAAATTAAAATATGTTGAAGACATTCGGCCAAGAGTTGTTCATCGTGTGTCCTCTACATCCCCCTACACTTCTGAGAGTCAACAACATTAATAACTATGACTTTTCATTAGAAGAAGTTTTCACCAAAAGCGCCAGCAAAAGAAGAAAACTCAAAATGTCTAGAAGAGAGAAGAGTGTTCGGTCGTTCGTTTTTTTTTTTTTTTTTTTGATGGGTTCCTTTTCGGGAGGAAAGAGCTTTATGTCCCTAGCTGAATGGGCTGGTAAACAGCGTTGTGTGTTATACACAAAATTGCTCGTCTTTGCCGGCCAGGTACTTAGGATTGTAAATGTTGAAATCTCAACTTAAACAAAACAACCCGCAAAAAAAAGTGATGGCTGTAATAGAAAGGATTATATTTACACAATGTACATACTTTGCACAAAACAATTTTAAATTAGATATACAGTTGTGGGAAATTTTATAGCATACATTTAAAGTTTGAACATTGAAGAAAATTTCGTTATCGACATGAAAAGTCTTAGTTTTGTTAAATGGGTCAAGATAAAGTTCTTAAATTAGAAAGGGGGTCGGGGTGTTAATGTGCAGAGGTGGGATACGAATTGAGATTTTACGAAAAAGACAGAAATGTACCAAAAATTCTAAATGGCGTAACATATAAAGCGTTGTAAATGTTGCCCACATTATTTGAAGAGCTTCAAATTTGATAGAACAATTTGTATTGTGTCGGCCATGGTGATTGTGTGGGCCGCATTAACAGCCGATTGTCGCTCTCCCCTCGTATAAATCGACCGTGGCATTAGAATAAATGCCGAATATTATCGCGAAAATATTCTGGAGGGTGTATTAAAGCCTTGGGCATGCAAACATTTTGGACGAAGACCTTGGACATTCCAAGTGGACTCAGCACCATTGCACTTAGAATGGTTACAAAATGAGGTTCCTCGCTTCATTTCCAGCGCCCAATGGACACTGAAATCTCCGAATATAAATTTGTTGGACTATTGTGTGTGGAATATTTTGGAAAGCAAAGTTGGCACTAAAAATAGCAAAGTGTCTATCACCTGAAGCAAGCGCTTCGCCGGGAATGGGCCAAAATACCGCAGAGCAACATTCGGACAGCGTGTGAGGTTTCATTGGCCGTTTAAAGGCCATACTTCGTGCGAAAAGTGACCGAATCGAACAGTTCTAAACTTATTCTAAAATTTGATGCTATTTCCGACATTTTGAAAATTAAAACCAGCAAAGAAAGTCTTAAAGTCGGGCGGGCCGACTTTATGATACCCTACACCACTTGCTAATTTAGTAGAGCTCCGCATAAGTTTCTATGGGAGAATTCAATCACACACGCTAAGAATATAAATATGATTTAAAGTTCAAAGGACTTAATATGCCGAAGCATTTGTATCTTTTAAATTCGGATGCACAATTATTTGAAATCGGATAAAAATATATGTGGCAGCTATATCCAAATCGGAAACGATCTCGATAAAATTTGGCAAAGATATTTCTGAGCTGTATTTGAAATATTTCCCTCAATATCGTTGTTACGGAGTGCATATTACGGCTGTGGGGAACAAATATAACAAATCGGATGAACAGTATATATGAGAGCTATAGCTATATCTGAACAGATCTTCACCAAATTTGACATACAAGCTTCTAGACCCAATTCGGTCGTAAGTGCCAAATTTCAACCCATTTGGACAAATATTAGACGTTTGATGCACAATAAAAAGTAAATCGGACGAAGTTATATATGGGAGCTATATCCAAATCTGAACCGATCTCCATAAAATTTAGCAAATGTATTTCTGAGCTGTATTTCCACAAATATTGTTGTTACAGAGTGCATATTACGGCTGCGGAGAACAAAATAACAAATCGGATGAATAATATATATGGGAGCTATAGCTATATCTGAACCGATTTCGATCAAATTTGGCATACTTATTTTCAGACCTAATTTGGTTGTTGTGCAAAATTCCATATTTTTCGGGCTGATATTACACGTTTGGTGCACAATAAAAAAAATCGGAAGAAGATATATATTAGAGCTATATCTAAACTTTGGGCCAAACAAATGATTTTTGAAAATTTCATCTGGATAGGGCAATAAATGCGAACTGTACTTTGTTTACAAAAATACATGGACAGACGGACGGATATGCATAAATCGACTCAGAATGTGATTCTATGCAGATCATTAAAAGGAGCTATGGGTCTATCTCGTTATCTTTTGCCTCTTACAAACAAATGCACAAAGACATAATACCCTGATCACCTTGTGGTGTAGGGAAAAAAAAAATAAATTTTTACCCCCTGGAATTGTCTATGTAGGTCCACAATATCGTCTACTCCCTGGAAGGAAATTGTCTATATTGGTCCACGATATTGTTTTCCCTTATATAACGGTACCTCACGATATTCAGTATTTTCATGATTGTAGTCCAATTTTTCAATGGAACTGTTTGAAAAAACACACAAGGATTTCCTTACTTTACTTTAAGGCTGGAAGAGAATTGTCTACATAGGTCCACGATATCGAATAGCCCCCATACAATACTACCTCACTTTATTCGGTATTTTGATGATATTAACGACATTATAGACCGGAATTGTTTCAACTTCCGTATTTAAAGTTCGCAATGGGTACTACAACCTATGACGGAAGATTGTCTTTGTAGGTCCACATCTTCATATAGGCCAAATGTAACGGCACCTCCCTTTATTTCATATTTTGATGATATTAGAGGCATAATTCAACGGAATTATTTTCAGTTTGATGATATTAGTGACATTTTTTACCAGAATTGTTCAAATTTCGCATTTAAAATTCGTAAATTCGGAAATCCTTAAAAAATTGTATATGCAGGACCAAGTCTTCGTTTTTTCTTTCAGCGGTGTTTTTCGACGGAAGTTTTTGGATTTTTTAATTTCTTTCAAAATGGTGGAGGGTAATAAAT
Organism: Musca domestica; assembly: GCF_030504385.1. Classification (NCBI taxonomy): domain Eukaryota; kingdom Metazoa; phylum Arthropoda; class Insecta; order Diptera; family Muscidae; genus Musca; species Musca domestica. Next base: position 27,259,490 of record NW_026712249.1, on the reverse strand, counting down.
ATCGGTCCGGCCAAACTTAACTGCTTTTTTACTTTTTTTTTAAGTTCAAGCCTTTTTTGATTTTGAAGCGAATTGTTTGTTATTCCTTAAAAACACCAATGTCTTATGTGCCATTTCAATATGTCACACATGTAAACATTTTACATCATTTTACAACATCCCTACATAGAAATCGTTTTATTTTTTTTTTTTTTGCTTGGGAAGATGAAGCAGAACAAAATGAAAGAATGAAACAATACTTAAAAATACATAGAAATGAAATAAAAATCCCTACTATGGCCAAGGGAGCTGTAAATCGTTTTACATTGTACAAACGAAACAATAATAGCAACAACAACAAAAAAAAGTAACAGCAACGAAATGTGAACATTGAATTGAACAACAACAACAACAACAGCATCACAATTTTTCAAAACCATAAATGCCATGGCTAAACTCTTTTGGGTGAACCAAGCCAAGTAACCAGAGGAAGCTTGCCTTTGGCCTACCATAGTCGTAGTCGTCTTCTTCCTCAATTTCTGTTCCAAACCGCCAAACCAAAACCCGCTGAACAGCGAACAAAAGTAAAACACACGTTTGTCCTCCTCGACAAAGGATTCAAACGCCACACTGCTGCAAAAGCTGTCATTAACAAGCAAAAGTGTCGGAGAAGTACTATTGAAGTGGTTACTTGGTTGGTTATGGTACTAAATGCGCCTGAGAAAGAGGAGGAGGTGGAGGAGTAGGAGTGGCTGTGGCAGTAGCTCTTTAAGCAGCCAAAAGGTGACTTGACTCGACACAAAACATTGTGTGGTGGAATTAAAGTGAAATAAAAATTCAAATCGGCATTATGATCGTGTGGCTACGCTAGTGAATGGATGGATGGATGGATGGGTACCGCTAACGAACACCATCTCATTTGACTGGAAAAACTGCCATCACCTAGCTGTGGACGTGGTGGTGATGGTTGCTTCTTACCTTCAATGCCAGGAAATGGTAATAAAGTTAGGAGGACATAAGAGCAGACGGCTGTATTTAACTCATTCAAATCGAAAATGCAAAGTACCAAAGAAGAAGCGGAAGATAAAGAAGAAAACGAACAGAACAAAAAACAAATCCACGTGGATGGTCGGATTAAGTTGGCAAATGTTAAAAGGGATTTAATATTCCTCATTTTTTGCCAGGTTTGCTTCGACGCTATCTTCATCCTGTGACGAAACAGTGGTTGGATTTTGTACACGAATATGAAACGTCGTTACTAATTTCGTGATGAGGAGACAATTATTTGCATAGTAAATTCTATAGGAACAACTGATTATTTTTTGGCTTAGTGGTAATGCCGGAAGTATGTACTTGTCATTTTTCATACCCTCCACCATACATAGTATGGAGGGTATATTAAGTTCGTCATTCCGTTTGTAACTCATCGAACTAACAATTTTAAGGATAACAAAGTCTATACAGGGAGAGATCAAAAAACTGCAACCAACTTCAAAATGCTGTCATTTCTAAGTCACTCGTCCGACAGTTGTTAAAATTATTCCAGTCACAGCTCATTATATTGTTTACAAGCAGTTTGTCCAGCAGTTTGGAAACAAACAAAATGATCGTGTTTACTTCCCATAACAGCCGATGGTCGCTCTCCGCTAGTATTAACTGACGCTGGCATCAGAATTAATGCTGAATATTATTGCGAAAATATTCTGGAGGGTGTATTAAAGTCTTGGGCACGCAAATATTTTGGCCGCAGACCTTGGAGATTCCAACAGGACTCAGCACCATCCCACTCAGCACGCGCCACCCAAGAATGGTTACAAAATGAGGTTCTTCGCTTCATTACTAGCTCACAATAGTCACCAAAATATCCGGATATCAATCCATTGGACTATTGTGTCTGGAGTATTTTGGAAGTCAAGTTTGGTACTTAAAAATACCAAAGTGTCGATCACCTCAAGCAAGCGTTTCGCCGGGAATGGGCCTAAATACCGCAGGGTAACATTCGGGCAGGGCGTGACTTTCATTGACCGTTTGAAGGCCATAGTTCGTGCCAAAGGTGACCAATTCGAACAAATCCAAACTTATTCTAAAATTTGTGGCTATTGCCGACAGTTTTTGCTTTCATTCAATAAAATTTTAAAAAATTGTAAAAAATATGGCGTTTGACTTTGTTGCGGTTTTTATCTCACCCTGCATTCTTTATCAGCGTAAAATTCTAAGTCGATTCCGCCCCGTCCGTCCGTCCGCCCGTCTGAGCGTCTGTTGTAATCACGCTAAAGTCAAAACTAATAATAATAGGAAGCTAAAATGTTGCACAAATCAGTCTTTTGTCTGCGTGCAGGTCATGTTCGAAGATGGGCTATATCGGTGCACAATATCGTATAGCCCCCATATAATGGTACCCCCGATATTCGATATTATCAACATTTTTCAATGGAAAAGTCTTAAAATACATACTAGGTTTTTTTTGAGCACTTTACCCCCTGGAAGAGAATTGTCTATAAAGGTCCACGATATCGTATAGCCCTCATACAAAGGTACTCCCGATATTCGATATTTTAATATTTTACGGACATTATTCACCGTATTTAGAATTCGTAATGGGCACTACAGTCTATGCCAAAAAAATTGTCTATGTAGGTCTAGGTCTTCGCATAGGCCCCATATATCAGTACGTCCCTTTATTCGGTATATTAGTGGTAAATATTTTGAAAATTCGTATTTGGAGTTTCTCATAAGTACTACAGCCTGTAACAAAAAATTGTCAATGCAGATCCAGGTCTTCGTATAGCCCGGATATATCGGTACCACCCTATATTCGGTATTTTGAGGATTTTTGCTACATTATTCACCGGATTTTTACCAAGTTTCTTATTTAAATATTGTAATGGCTTATGACAAAAGTTGCCTATGCAGGTCCACTTCTTGGTATGAACCTCAATATAACGGCTATATTAGGTATTTTCAAGATTTTAACAGAATTTTTATTTATTTATTTATTTATTTATTTATTTTTTTTTGAAATTTACAAATTAGTTCCATTCAAAGTTCGGCCCAGTCGAACTTACTTTTTTATTTGTTTCACCTACTATAGCTAACCAAATTAGCACTGAGTTGGTCAAACATTCAAATATTTTTAGATGTACTGTTGTAATTTCCTACCACTGTTGGGTAAAAACTAAAATAAAGCCAACCAAACAAACGATGAAATGCTCAACCCGTTTGCGAAATAGAGGTGAAGCTTAAATTTAAAATAAAATTCCTAAAATCGTTGACATAGAGCCGTAAAGAAAGAAAGATTTATGACCATCTTTCAATTTGCAAAAATTTGAAAGGGAATGCCAGGAGGAGAACAAAATTTGCTGATTAGTTATTCTAAGGTTGTGTAATAATCTCCTGGTTTTCTGAGAACCAATTTTTACAAATTATATTACGGCATAGCAATTCAATTACGGCAAAATATTACAAAACCTTAGAGAGTAATTAGCAGGGATGAAGAAGGAGTTCTTAAAGCATTTTTGATTTAATCAATAAATTTTTAGATAACAAATAGGTTTGAAAAAGATTTAAATAAATGTGATTGGGCTGTCCATCCCTTTCGAACAATGCACAAGAAGTAAAACAATTTATTGAGGCGACTTAACTGGAACCTATGATTTCGATCAAAATTGGTAAGAAACTTACCAAGTGCTTCTTGACCAGTACTCTAGCACATGAGAAATTAATTTAATGGACGTAGTCTAAATATTCGGAAAAGAACAAGTTTGTTATTGTTTGCATGATCTAACTGTGCGTAAATAAATAAATAGAAGTATATATGTACGTCGGTCGGTCTGGGGAGTAACAAATCTGAATTCCTAGGCAACTAAATAGTAGAGAAATCGCAATTTTATTTAATTTACTTATATACAGGGTGAGATGACAAAACTGCAGCCAACTTCAGACTGTTAAAATTATTCCAGTGACAGCTCATTATATTGTTTACAAGCGTACAAAAGGATTTTGGTGTCAATTTTCCAGAAAAAAAGCTATTCGTAATGGAATTCAAGCGTGATAGTGTGATTTTTCTATATTTGGCTGGAAAATCACAAGTGGCTATCGTTAGATCACTCCGGCATTTAAATGTGAATAAATCTTTTGTGTCTCGTACCATCGCTCGTTACCGTAATACTGGCTGCGTAGCCCGACGTCAAGGAAGTTGACGGAAGAAAACAGCAACATCAGCAGAAATGTTTCGAAAAGTGAAGAAGCGACTTGATCGAAACCCGCTTCGCAGTGGACGAAAATGGCTCGTGAGCTGAACATATGACAATATTCCATTCGGCAAACATTGAAAAGTGAGCTCGGGGTAAAGCCATTGAAATTCCAAAAAGTGCAAGAACTTACACCGCAACAGAAAGAAAATATACTAAAAAGAACTAAAGATTCGCTTTGTTTGTCCGAAAGTAGTTAACTGCCGAATTTAGTTTCCCGAACATTCGTTGTTAAGCAGTTTGTAAACAAACAGAATGATCGTGTTTACTTGCCAGAAGAGGTCAGCTGAAAAGGTGCGCCTTCGGTGGCGGTGTGGGCCGCCATAAAAGCCGATGTTCGCTCTCCGCTTCTATTAATCGACCGTCGCATCAGAATAAATGCCGAATATTATAGCGAAAATATTCTGGAGGGTATATTAAAGGCCGCAGACCTTGGACATTCCAACAGGACTCAGCACCATCGCACTCAGCACGCGCCACCCAAGAATGGTAACAAAATGAGGTTCCTCGCTTCATTTCCAGCGCACATTGGCTACCAAAATCTCGGGCTACCAATCCGTTAGACTATTGTGTCTCAAGTATTTTGGATAGCAAGGTTGGCTCTAAAAAAATCCAAAGTGTCGATCACCTCAAGCAAGCGCTTCGCCGAAAATATGCCCAACTACCGCAGAGCAACATTCGGACAGTGTGTGACGGTTTCATTGGCCGGTTGAAGGTCATAATTTGTGACAAAGGTGACCAATTCGAACAAATCTAAACTTATTCTAAAATTGGATGCTATTTCCGACATTTTTTGCTTTCATGCAATAAAATTAAAAAAAAAATGTAAAAATTATGGCGTTTGACTTTGCTGCAGTTTTTTGTTATCTCATCCTGTTAGGGGAGCTATATTCAAATCTGAACCGATCTTGACAACATTTTAAACACTTATTTCTGAGCTGTATTTTATATCTGTTACCAAAGACTGTTGTTGTAGGGTGTATAGTACCCATGTGAAGAACTGTAAAACCAAATCGCATAAAGCACATATATAAGAGCTATGTCTGATCCGATTTTCACCAAGTATGAAGTGCTTATTTCTAGGATAAATTCAGTCGGAATTGCCAAAATTCAGTTATATAGCCTGATATTTGCCATTTGGTGCTCAAAAAAATTGATATGGGATAAGGATATATATGGGGCCTCTATCCAAATCTGATCCGATCTGGATAAAATTAGACAGAGGTATTTTTAAGGTCCATACGTTTTCTGGTAACAAACTAATGTAAGGGACTTAAAATCAAAAATCGGTCTGGATCGATTTTCTCCAGATTTTATGTATTTTTTTTTAAACTGAATTCGGTCGGATGTATCAACATTCAGGTCATTTGGACTGATATTTATCATTTCGAGCACAATTAACAATTGGAAATTTATGTGGGAGCTATATCTAAATTTCAAGCGATTCTCACCAATTCCAATACGAGTCGTCATTAATCCAAACAAATATTGTTCAGAAGATGTCATAATCATAATAAATGCGACCTGCATTTTGTTCACAAAAAATAAATGGGCAGACGGACGGACTGACATGGATAAATCGACTCAGAAAGTGATTATATGAAGATCCTCAAATGTAACTATGGACCTATTTCGCTTCCATGTTACAAACAAATGCAGAAAGACATAATACCCTTATCACCATGTGGTACAGAGAACAAAAATTTGGAAGAGAGCATTCAGAAAAATTCTAAAGTTCGACCGAATTTTTTATTTTTATACCCTACACCACAAGGTGGTCAGGGTGTTATGTCTTTGTGCATTTGTTTGTAACAGACAAAAGGAAAGAGATAGACCCGTAGTTACTTTTGATGATCTGCATAGAATCACATTCTGAGTCGATTTATGAATGTCCGCCCGTCCGTCTGTCCATGTATTTTTAAAAACAAAGTACAGTTCGCATTTATTGCCCAATCGAGATGATGCACAAATCATTTGTTTGACCCAAGGACGAACCCTATTGAAATTGGAGATAATCGGTCAAAATTTAGATATAGCTCCCATATATATCTTCGTCCGATTTGCCTTTTATTGTGCACCAAACGTGTAATATCAGCCTAAATAGTATGGAATTGTTCATCCGATTTGTTATTTTTTGTCCTCCGCAGCCGTAATATGCACTGTGTAACAACAATATTTGAGGAAATATATCAAATACAGCTCAGAAATACATTTGATAAATTTTATCGAGATCGGTTCAGATTTGGATATAGCTTCCATATATAACTTCGTCCGATTTACCTTTTATTGTGCACCAAACGTCTAATATTTACCCAAATGCGATGGAATTTAGCGCATACGACCGAATCGAGCCTAGAACCTAGTATGTCAAATTTGGTGAAGATCGGTTCAGATGAAGCTATAGCTCCCATATATATTGTTCATCCGATTTGTTATATTTGTTACCCACAGCCGTAATATGCACTCCGTAACAACGATATTCAGGGAAATATATCAAATACAGCTCATAAATATCTTTGCCAAATTTTATCGAGGTCGGTCCAGATTGGGATATAGCTCCCATATATATCTTTATCCGATTTCAAATTAATTTTGCACCCAATGGGCAATACAAGTCCGAATTTAAAAGATACAAATGCTTCGTCATATTTAGTTCTTTTGATCTTTAAATTATAATTGTAATCATAGCGTGTATGATTGAATTCTCCCATAAAAACTTTCAATTGTTATGCGGAGCTCTACTAAATTAGCAAAGTGGTGTAGGGTATAATAAAGTCGACCCGCCCGACTTTGAGGCTTTCTTTACTGGTTTTTTTTTTCAAATTTTTTGCTTGTATATATCCTCCTTTATTTTCAAATAAATACGGTTAGACATGATTTGATTCTACCTAGATTTGATGACGATGTTAACCACGACCCCTAGGGCACTTCTATTCGTTTCTTAATTAAATTCATTTGCATATTTAGATATTAACCACTTTTTCAACAATTTAAAAACAAATCCCTACTCTGTTACCACTGGTCTCAATCTAAACGAAGACTACGCACAAAAATGCTACTTTAATTGGGGTGCTGCTTGAAGAAATCGCTGAAATGAAAAAGAAAGACGCAACAACAAAAACCAAATTAACAACAATACTAAATTTTTGGCAATTAAAGTTTATCTTAATTAGAGAACACGCATTCAAACGCACACAGTCACACACACACACAACACAAGTCCTTGTTGCGAGAACGTGTACACAAAAGGGCGTGCGTGTTTGTCGAGTGTTGTAAGGATGCTGAGAGCTTCTTGTGGCAGCGGCGACAGCAGCAGTAGCAGTGAAAACCAACAAGCCAAAGATTATTCGTACACTTATACCTGAAGTTACTTACTTGCCAACGAAAAGCACAATATAAACACACGTTTAATTATATACTTACCCTATGGTTTTCTTAACTAAAGCCCAAACTTTGCGTGTGATGGGGGTGTGTGTGTGTGTGTTTTAATGCCACCCGACCAAAGCCTCCCTATAGAGCTACACCTCTTTCGTTAACTGTGTGTTTCAGCACTTCCGAGCTTAACCTCAACACTTGAGGCTGTTGGCAAAATGACGACGACGACGACAACACGAAAGACAAACACCAGTAGCAACACCACCTTCAACTTGCATTATGTTGCAATGGTGTTGAAAGTGCTACGCAACCCGCCCGGTTGTAGTTTCTTTTCATCTCCTTGGTTTTTCTGTGTTCAGTTGGGTATTAAAACCGTCACATAATACCATCATCATCATCTTCTTCTTCTTCATTTTCTGTAAATGCAACTCTGCACTTTTCAAATGGTTTTTGTTTTTTGTTCTGCGGCTTACACACCGAAACAACGATAAAACGCTACTGATTAGATGGCAAACGAAATCTAATAGAAATGTCGCCACAAGGTTCGTGCGGTGAAAATATCTTAATTAAAATTAGTTCGTGGCTGCGGATAAAGAATTCACTTTACTTATTTACGTGATTCAAATTAAGAAGATACAAATATTTACTCGTGGAATCGAATGCAGTTTTATACAAGGTACTAATAATTATTTGTGTACTTGGTTAGTTATTTATAGGAGACAACACAAAATCTGTCGATATGATGACACATGAATGTCTTTAGTTTAAGGTAATTTATAATTGTATATTATAATAAACAAATGCGATCAAAGGACATAAAACACATTCACGATTTTTGGGCAGCAATATCAGATTCATGATTTTTGGTCCAGGAATTCCTTTTTGGGCCTAAATTTTTCAAAAATATACCTAAAATTTTAAGACATTGGAAAAATATTTCAAAAAGTAACTAGTCAAGAATAAAAAAAATAAAACAAGTAAGAAAAGGCTATAGTCGTGCGGGTCCGACCATGTGATACCCTTCAACACTACACTATGATAGAAGCCCTGTTATGTCCAAGTCCATTTTGGAAAATTTCGCTTTTGAAATTATGTCACGGAGCACTGCCCAGACATTACCCTAAGCATTTTGACCAGGGACATTTGCCCAATATTTACGCACTCCGTCGTGCTCCCTACTCAGACGTGTCGATTGGCTTCAATTGTGTGATCAGGACCACAAGCCAGAGGCCCCTCTGTATCTCCAAATTTAGATTTATCTATACGATTTTCTTGTCTACGAAATTTGGCTATATTTCCCTTTGTGAATTTCGGATATCGCCCATAAGTAATGCTAGTATTTTTTCACACAAAAGTAGTGGTCCATTCTACCCGCTGTCCTAAACTCTAACTTCATGCGGGACTTCGTGTCCTTTGGTTTCTATTTGTGTCCTTGTGCCCGGCTGCAAAATCAGGAACAATTTAAGTTGTTGGTCCATTTCAACCTCTAAATATATTGCGGACATCTTTGAAAACAATAGGCCTAGCTCTTCTCAGTCTAACCCTACCCTTGTGGAAATTTTCGTGAAGATCGATTGCAATCTGTATATAATAACCTCAACCTGTGCGATCCAGCCATCCTTGAGATATAAGCATTCTAGCTAACATCCCCCTCCTTTGTATATACATATTGTATATATTTCGCTATGTATATTTGATATATTTACTATCGGCATCTACGTAACGGTCAGAATTGACCTGTTTATCTATTTGTGATTTCGACGGGATTAAAAATATCCGCGGTTTAATGGAAAATTAGACTTTTATTTAAGACAAATGTTGTGGCCTATTTCACCCACTAAATATTACCCGATGACCATCAAAATTGGAAGGCTTCTGCCCAGCCCTAAGCTCTAGCCCCATGCAAACTTCCTGTAGAGCAACTGCAAAATCAGGATTTTTTTCAGTTTTTGGTCCATTTCAACCCCTAAATATTATGCGATCATCTCCAAAAGCAATATGGTTCTATTCTGACCATAACACCACCTCCATTTTCAATTTCGTGAGGATCGGACCATAATTGCGACCCGTAGAGTGATTACAAATTAACATGGACAGACGGACGGACGGACATACATAGCTAGATCGACTCAGCTCGGCGAGATAGGAAGATCCATACATACTTTCCAATGTGGGAAACCAATATTTCTAGGTGTTCCATAATTTTTGGCCCAATAAAACTTATAATACCCCCAACACATAGTGCTGTAGGGTATAAAAACCGATGATTCTGAATTTATGAAAAATACTAAAAACAAATTATATAGTATTAGTCGGTTTTGCCGACAGATGTATACCCCCTTCAGATGTATACTGCCTTCACACAAGACCTTGGGTTATTAAAAATATTGTGATGTGTGTAATTTGACGACAATTGGATCCTTACATTACATTTTAAAAGAGTTATAATTATTCAAAATTTTGTCTTTTTGAGTGTAGGAACTTGATGGAGTAGACCGATATTGTCCATTTTCGCTCTTGCCCTAGAACTGACTAAAATATTAGGAGTTGCAAATTGGAGCAAAATCGGGTCATCCTTTCTCTACCTGTGCAATAAAATATTATTTCAAAAATTTCTACATTTTGTGGGGGAGGTACCGCAAGGAGTGGACCGATGCTGCCCATTTTTGAACTCAATCTAAGTTTGATAATAAAATTAATATGTTCTAAGTTTGGACCAAGTCGGATAATCCCCTCGAGAGTTATCGTACGTACCTGCCAGCCAGCCAGACAGATAGATTGAACGACGGACGTACATCGCTAGATCAAATCCAAATGTCCTGAAACGAATTCGGTCCGCAGAGACCTAGGGTCTTAAAACGTTATTTCGATGAGGCACGTTTTGGCCGTATCAAATGATATATATCCTCTCTAGCCATATGGCAGAGAGTATAACTAACCATATGCCTGAGGGTATAAAAATATCGTTGACTTGGTTCGTCAACATATGTTACGAAAATTATGATTATTCAAAAATTCCCTCACAAGATCTTGTGCTTTTATAAGTATAAGGTTCTGCCGCTCAACACAAGTTTTATGGGCTTCATGGTTATTCAATTGAATTAGTGATTATTAAAATTTGAAGACAGTCGGACTTTATAAGAGTTTGAATTATTCCTAGGGAAGGTACTTGATGGAGTGGGCCGATATTGTCCATTTTCGCACCTGACATAGCACTGATATATATATACAAGGATTTCCAAATTTTGTCTCATGAATATCTTATGAAGCAAGAATGCTTTATGAATTAAATTATTTTCTGTGAAAATTTTGACCTTTTGTGGAGGAGGTATCGGAAGGAGTGTACCAAAATTGGATCAAATCGGGTACAGTCTTCGAGAGTAATCGATAGACAGGAAGATGAAAGTACGACATCCCTAAATCGACTCCAAATGTCCCGAAACAGATTTGGCCCATATCCACGATTCAGGAATTCGGTTGATGTTTAATTTAAGTCTTGGAAGTCCGTAAAAAGAAAGGAATTCATGTCTTTTTCAATATTTTGGGCGTTTTTTGAAGAATATAGCAAACAAAGTAAAACTTTGTACTTTATTTTCGCACCTCATTTAACTTTTGTAAATATGAGACTAATTTAACCTTTAATGATTTTACAAAATTTCAACCTATTGTGGAGGCGGATGTGTACTACAAAAAGTGGACCGCTAGATTCCACTTTTATTGAAGCATGATTGAATTTCGTAAAAATTTAGAAATTTGAAGAAAATCGAAATTTTACATTTTTAAATGTCATGTAGGATTTCAAAAAATGGTTGTCAGTTTATTAGGAAGATGAAAGAATTAGGTGCCGGCGTCATCATTCAATGTCTTGTGTGCCAAATTATTGTCCACCTACTGGCATGCTTAAATTAAATATAACACTGGCCCAAACAAGTATCACACATTAACGGATTGCTTTAAAATAGTTTTAACCCGGTGTGGATTTAGGTTTTCCCGCTTACAAATCTTATTTGAAAATATTATTCTAAATCACAGCCTTGTTTCAATCACATAATTGTGAAGGTTAGACCCAAAATCCTGACTAAAAATTAACAAATATTTATTGAACTATATTGTCCATCTCATTGTTTTTGCTACAACAGCTATTGGATCAACATTTTCCAGAGAACCATTAATTTCATGTGAATTATTACTTTATTTTCAATTGTTGTAACAGATTTTTTGTTTTTGTGAAATAAAAGAAGTTTTATTTCGCAATCGCACGCGAATAAAAACATAAAATTAATATTCATGACATTTACAAATATACGAACATATTTCATAAAGCATTTTTTCACATGATTCACATGTTTTAACAATTTCATAGTTTTGAAGAGTTTGTGAAATTTTTTTGGACCACTTCACAATGGGATAAACAAATTTCAATTTTGTCAAATGAAGATTAAAATTGCAATTTATTTTTTTGGCAAACTAAGGGAAATGTAAATGAATTCAGTCTGAAAAATGGAAGGTTCTTCAAACCTAAATTCCTTACTATTTTATCTTGCTTGGTATTAAAGATTATGTCGATTTAGACATGTCCGTCTGTCTGTTTATTTTTTCGTATGTGAAAATCACACGTATGTGAAAATCATCACGAAATAAATAGGTGTGTCCTGGTGTGTAGAAAACATTTTTAAAATAACATTAAAGTAATTTTAGATATATTCCCATATAACTGTACCTCCAGGTATTAAGTGTTTTCATGAATTTAGCTACATTGATTAAAGGCATTTCTTCAAGGTTAATGTTCACAATAGTAACTAGTTTCTCGGTAGAAAATTATCCACACAGGTCTACTTTCTCATATAGCCAGAATATAGTTGAAACCCACGATAATGTATATGGGAGCTACATCCAAATCTGAAATTATCTCTAAAATAATTTGAAGAGGTATTTGTGTGCTGTATCTGATAGCTGGGATCAAATATCGTTATTGTGGAGTGCATTTAACGGATGTGAGGGACTTAAATCCTAGATAGGATCGGATATATATACAGGACCTATTGCTATATCTGAACCGAATTTCACCAAATTGAATACACTTCCTTCTAGGCTGAATTGGGTCGCATGTGCCAAATTAAGTCATTTCGAACTTATATTAACTATATGTTGCACAATAAAAGACAAATCGGATATAGATAAAAAAACTGCAACAAACGCCACAATTTCAACATTTTTTTTAAATTGTATTGAATGAAAGCAAAAAATGGCGGAAATAGTATCAAATTTTAGAATAAGTTTAGATTTGTTCGAATTGGTCACCTTTGGTACGAATTACGGCCTTAAATTAAATCGTCACACGCTGCCCGAATGTTGCTCTGATGTATTTTTGTCCCTCCCCTACGAAATGCTTGCTTGAGGTGATCGACACTTTGGTATTTTTTAGTGCCAACCTTGCTTTCCAAAATACTCCAGACAAAATAGTCCAACAGATTGGTATACGGAGATTTTGGTGGCCATTGTGCGCAGAAAATGAACCGAGGAACTTATTTTTGAAACCATTCTTGGGTGACGCATGCTGAGTGCGATGGTGCTGAGTCCTGTTGGAATGTCCAAGGTCTGCGGCCAAAAATGTTTGCGTGCCCAAGGCTTTAATACAACCTCCAGAATTCGATTAATATGAGCAGAGAGCGACCATCGGCTGTTATGGCGGCGCACACCATCACTATGGTCGGCGCGTGAGTTCTGGTGGCCAACCGGACGTGCACATTTTCAGCTGATCTCTTTGGCAAGTAAACACGACGGATGTGTTCTTATCGGAGACCAAATTCGACAGTTCACCACTTTCGGCCAAGCGAAGCCACTCTTTAGCTCTTTTAAGTCTATTTTCTTTCTTTTTCGGTGAAAGTTCTTGCATTTTTATACCCTCCACCATACTATGGAGGGTATATTTACTTTTTCATTCCGTGTGTAACTCCACGAAATACTCATGTCAGACCCAACAAAGTATATATATTTTTGGCCAGCGTAAAATTTTAAGTCGATTTAGCGACGTCCGTCTGTCTGTATGTCTGTCTGTTTGTCCGTCTGTTGTAATCACGCTATCTTTCGAACCAATTGAGATAGAAGGCTAAAATTTTGCACACATGTTTATTTTGCCAGTAGGCAGGTTAAATTCGTAAATGGGTCATGTAGGCCCACGTTTTCATATAGCCCCCATATGAAGGTACCTCCCGATATTTAGTATTTTGATGATTTGAGCGACATTATTCACCAGAATTGTTTAAAATTTGGAATTTTAAGTTCGGAATGGATACTACAGCCTAAGACAGAAAATTGTGTGTGCAGGTTCACGTCTTCGTATAGCCCCCATGTAATGGTATCTCTCGATATTCGTTTGTTTTTGATGATTTTAGCGACATTATTCACCGGAATTGTTTCAAATTACGTAATGGGAACGACAGTCTGTGATGTCTTCGTATTGGCCCCATATATCAGTATCTCCCTATATACGGTATTTTGACGGTTTTAGGTGCAATACTCACAGAAATTTTTTGAGATGTCGTCTTTTAGGTTCATAATGGATGCTTCATCCTGTGACAGAAAATTGTCTATGCAGGTCCAAGTCTTCGTATATCTCCGATATAACGGTCCCTATATACGGCATTTTGATATTTTTGTCTACATTAATCACCGTTTCGAATTTGAATATGTTAATGGCTTATGACAAACAATGCCTATGTAGGTTCACGTCGTATAGACTCCAATATAACAGCTATATTCGGTATTTTTAAGATTTTAACAGAATTTTCTACGGATTTTATTTTTTTGAAAATTTCCAAATTCGTTCTAAATGGTACTTACTGCTTTTTAACTTCTTTGGAATTTAAATAGCTTTACCGCGAGCTCATTTTAAATATTTACCGAATGGAATATGACATTGGAATTTAAATATGACATTTTAACATTAATTATGTTTTAGAAAATATAATAGTTCCTGAAAAAAGTCGCTGTTAATGTTCATCCCTATCTTCTATTACTATTTATCCCATTGTGCATTCTGTGAATTATTCAATTTTACAAAAACCATTTAACAATTTTCGGTGGTATTTAAAACATGTGTGTGTGTGTGTTCAACGAAATGGCTTTGTTTGTGAGTCATCAGCCATCCTGCCTATAAATGTTATGACACAGAGAAAAAAAGGACATGAAAATAAAAATTATGTTGTGAAACTTTTTACCATGGGCTAAACTACAGACTTTTTTTTCAAGTTTCCTTTGATGTTTTCAGCAAAAAATATGTTTTTGTTCTGTTGTGAACAACTGTAACAAAAAAGCTAGAATTTCAAACATTAGTTATTGAAATAGAAATATTAATATAAAGTTGTGCGAGAAAAACATACGGAAAAAAGTTTTAAAATACCAACTCAAATAAAAGCAAAACTATAGATGTATATGTTGTGGTGGCTAATTTCATTGAGTTATGGTAAATAATAACTATTTTGAATTTTGTTATCAAAGCTTGTGATTTGTGTTTTTAAACTTTTAATTTTCAATGGCTGAATGGGTTTAGGTGTCCGTAAAAAATTGGTGAGTTTAATTGGAATTAATTGTTTATTGCCACAAAACAGTGTACAGTGTTGGTAATTTCATGTACATGTTTTTCTAATTGCTGGAATATATTCAAAGTCAATAGCTCCTTGCGAGGATACTGTCTATGAGAGGAACAAACAAAATTTTTAATTATATCCATTATGAGCGCAAAAACTGGGCATGCATGTCTTCATCTCTTACTTGCAATTCAAACGATACATCAAATGAATATCAAAATCTCCCCAATCTTGGATAATACAAGTTGGATTTATTAAAAAAAAAAGAATTACTTTCTACCCACATGGACTATATAAACGGAGCTTCAAACCTTTAAATTATTCTGTTTAAGTGCGTAGGGGCTACATCATAAAACAAGTAAGAATAGGCTATAGTCGTGCGGGGTCGACCATGTGATACCCCACAACACTACAATATGTTGGAAGCCCCCTATGTCCAAATCCATTTCGGAAGATTTTATTTTTGAAATTATGTCATAGAGCCCTGCCGAGATATTACCCCTAACAATTTCACACCAAAATTTGCTGTCCATAGTAGACTCTAAATATAATCCTTAGGTCATCCCTAATGGTAGACTTCTTCCCAGTCCTTAGCTCTCTTCTCATACAAAAATCCGTGTCGATTGGTTCTTCAATTGTGACAGGAAAATTTTAATTTTTTGGTCCATTGGAACGGATTGGAAGGTAAGATACCATTCTGAATTGTTGAGAATTGTGAAAATCAGTCCAGCGGTTCCTGACTTATAAGCAGAACAACTAAGATATATTTCTTTTATATACAGGGTGAGATGAAAAAACTGCAACCAACTTCAGACTGCTATCACTTCTGAACATATCGCAATATACCATTCGACAAATATTGAGAAATGAGCTTGGGGTAAAGCCATTGAAATTCCAAAAAGTGCAAGAAATTACACCGTCACAGAAAAAATAGACCCAAAAGAGCTAAAGAGTTTCTTCGCTTGGCCGAAATAGGTGAACTGCCGAATTTGGTTTTCTCCGATGAGAAAACATTCGTTGTTCAGTAGTTTTTAGACAAACAAAATGATCGTGTTTCCTTGCCACAGAGGTTAGCTGAAAATGTGCACCTTCGATTGGCCAACAGAACTCAAGCGCCGGCCATGGTGATGGTGTGGGCCGCCATAACATCCAAAGGTCACTCTCCGCTCGTATGAATCGACGTGGCATCAGAATTATTATCGCGAGAATATTATGGAGGGTGTTGGCCGCAGACCTTAGACATTCCAACAGGACTCAGCACCATCCACCCAGCATGTTCCACCCAAGAATGGTTAGAAAATGAGGTTCCTCGCTTCATTTCCAGAGCGCAATGGCCTCCAAAATCTCCGGATACCAATCCGTTGGACTATTGTGTCTGAAATATTTTGGAATACAAGGAACTAAAACTACCAAAGTGTCGGTCACCTCAAGCAAGCGATTCGCCGGGAATGGGCCAAAATACCGCAGAGCAACATTCGTGCAGTATGTGACGGTTTCTTTGGCCGTTTGAAGGCCATAATTCGAGCCAAAGGTGACCAATTCGAACAAATCTAATCCTTTTCTAAAATTTGATGCTATTTCCGACATTTTTTCTTTCATTCAATAAAGGTAAAAAAATTTAAAAATTATGGCGTTTTACTTGTTGCAGTTTTTTTATCTCACCCTGTATATATTGTACCTATCTTGCTATACAACCTATAAATTCTATCTTGATATACAACCCTAACTCCACCTCCATTTTCAATTTCGTGAGGATCAGGCCATAATTGCGACCTGTATCGTGTTTACAAATTGACATAGATAGACGGACGGACATACATAGCTAGATCGGCTCAGCTCGGGGAGATAGGAAGATCCGTATAAAGTTCCCTATATCGGGAATTAATACATCGAGTTGTTACATAATTTTTGGCCCAATAAAACTGTTGTAGGGTATAATAAAATTATATTCACAAAAGTGAAAAGTAATTTTTCATGCGTTTCGCCAAAAAAAATATTTTGCTTTCCACTGTTCTCAGTTGCAAATTTAATGAATATTTAAAATTAATAATTCGCCAAATGTTCATGCTTTTATTTCAACCTATTAAAATACAGTTGAAACCATATTTTCTCATTTTTTTTTTTTTTTTTTTTTTGAATAAAATATCATAGTCTAAAAAAGTGCGCTTTAGTATAAATAATAACAATTATTATAACCCCTGCAGCGCTGACAGATTATTTCTTTTGTTTATTTGTCATTCGATAAAAAAATGTACATTAAATGTGACGCTTTTCAGTATTAAATTTAAAATTCTTCTATGTGAAATTTTAACAATTAAAAAAATCATCCATTAAATGTGGTTATAATCAAATGCACTTGGGATACTTTCTTGGGATGACGTTAATTTACGGCCCAAACCTCATTGCCTCATTAAAAAAAAAAACGGTTTTAGATCATAGGTCTCCTTTGACCAAATCCGTTTCCGGACGTTTGGAATCGATCTAGTGATATCCGTCCGTCCGTTTGTCTGGCTGCGCACGATAACTCTAGAAGGGACCTTCCTATTCGTTTCAAATTCAATACTTTGTAATATTAATATCAAACTTAGGGCAATATAGGTATACTGCATCTGATACTTCCCCAACAAAAGCTGAAAATTTTCAAAGAAAATAATTTACATCATAGAAAGAGAAAGAACAATTCAATTTTGTGCAAACTTTGCAAATCCTAATATTTCGTTTGTTAGGTCAGGTGTGAAAAAGGATAATATCGGAAAACTCCATCAAGTTCCTCCCCCACAAAGCGGAAACATTTGGAATATATAAAAAACGATTGTCTTAAGTTTTCACACATCCAAAAAATTTTATTAACATATAATCTGGCATGAAAATGGGATGTATCGGCCTACTCTTTCTGGTATCTCCCCAACAACGGGTCAAAATTCTGAATAATATTTACATATGGAGACGTTGAAATAGTTTTGGGCAGATAAACTTGATGTGGGTCTATTGTGCAAAGGTTTTACTAATATTCTCCTCGTATTCTGTCAAATTTTGTATTTTGAAGACTTTTTGGAGTAAAAGGTCAAAATTTTCGTATTGTTCTTGAAACCTTTAAATTCTGAAAATTTCGTACGAAACTCCGAAACATTGACCCACATTGAAAATTTTCTGCGAAATCTATCTCCTTAGACACCAGGATGCCAAATAAGGGCAAAACCAACTTAAAAATGTGCCCAAGACACCCGAAATATGAGTTTTTGCAATAAGAATTCAAGTTACTAAAATTTGCCGAAATTAGTATAAACAAGTAAAAAAGCAGCTGAGTTCGGCCTGGCCGAAATTTTAATACCCTTCACTATTTGGAAGAAACTTAAACATTTTCAAAAAATACATCGAAAATACCGCTTAAATGCAAACCTTTATATAGGGGTTTTTAGTTAAATAATGCTGCCAAAATCATATTAATACCGAATTTTGGCAGGTACCGATATATGGAAATATAAGAAACCGTGGACAGACACAGGCCATTCTCGAACTAAACCTGTCACTGGCAAAATATATATGTGTGCAAAAAGTTAGCCTTCTATCTCGATTCACACAGACAGATGGACTCAATTTTTATACCCTACAACACTATGTGTTGGGGGTATTATAAGTTTGATTGGGCCAGAATTTATGTAACACCTCGAAATATTGGTTTCACATATAGGAAAGTATATATGGATCTTCCTAGCTCGCCGAGCTGAGTCGATCTAGCTATGTATGTCCGTCCGTCCGTCTGTCCGTCTGTCCATGTTAATTTGTAATCACGCTACAGGTCGCAATTATGGCCCGATCCTCACGAAATTGAAAATGGAGGTGGGGTTAAGGTCAGAATAGAACCCTATTTCTTTTGGAGATGATCGCATAATATTTAGGGGTTGAAATGGACCAAATACTGAAAAAATGTAGGATTTTGCAGTAGCTATACAGGTCGCAATTATAGACCAACTTCGGAACTTCGCATGTAGCTAGAGTTTAGGGCGGGGAAGAAGCCTACCAATTTGGGTGGTCATCGGATAATATTTAGCGGGTAAAATAGACCATATATTTTGTGTTGAAAAAATTCAGAATTTTTCATTAAACCGCGAATATTTTAAATCCTGGCGAAATCACGAAGCCATGACAAGGTTACTTCTGATCTTTACATTGATGTTAACATCCAACAAATCGGATATATAGCAAAATATGTGCGATATATATGTCTATCAAAGAAAATATGCTTGAAAGATCTCTTATATGTCGAGAACGGCTGAACTGATTTCGACAGTTCTCATTAATTCAGAATGGCCTCTTGGCAGGAAAAAAAAAACCTCTAAAAAATCGCATAAAAATATCTCTCTAAAGATGAAAATATTGATTTTGTAAAATTTTCTCATATTTTTTCAATTTTGTCATATTTTCATTTTAAATTAAACATTTGGTAATATTTCTGCAGCTAACAAAACTAAGTAGTTAGGATTTCAGGATATCATATACAGATCGCATTTATGGCCCGATCCTTACGAAATTTCGCATGGGGATATGATGAGGCTCAGAATTGTGGCCTACTCTTTTTGGAGATGATCGGGGTTGAAATGGACCAAAAAACTGCAAAATTGTCAGCAGGTCGTAATTATCGCCCGATCCTCACGCACATTTGAATGGGGGTTACCGGACATTGCAAAAGCCAAGCAGTTTTGGATGGCCATCCAAAAATATTCATTGTGTGAAATAATTTGCCAACTTTTGTAGACAAAATACGAAAATTTCCATTCCTGTGACTTTTTGGAGAATTCACAAATACAGGAAAGACGCACTTCTGACTATTTCGTTAACGCTGATTTCATGGAAGAATATAGTCAAATGGCTGTATCTCATATAGATGCGTTTCAGTCAAAAACCAATAATAAATGTTAATCTTTTGCCACTTCTGAGAGATTATAGGTCTTTGGGAAATATTGGTTCCAGATCTAGGAAGACCATTTAAGTGCAACATCTACCAATAAATTGGAAATGAGCAAATTAGTTTAAGTTGCTATTATTCGAAAATTAGGCAACGAAACCTTATGGTTTTCTTTTATTATTTGTCACAATATCTTGTGGAATTCTTTCGAGTATCTCGCCTATATAAACTGTATCGTTTATTATAGTGTTGTAGGGTATTCAACGGTCGGCCCCGCTCGACTGTAGCCTTTGCTTACTTGTTTTTTTTTTTTAATTTTATTGAATGAAAGCAAAAAATGTCGGAAATAGCATCAAATTTTGGAATAAGTTTAGATTTGTTCGAATTGGTCACCTTTGGCACGAATTATGGACTTCAAACGGCCAATGAAACCGTCACACGCTGCCCGAACGTTGCTCTGCGGTATTTTAGTCCATTCCCGGCGAAGCGTATGCTTGAGGTGATCGACCTCTTTGGCAAGTAAACACGATAATTTTGTTTGTTTGGAAACTGCTGGACAACGAATGTTTTCTCATCGGAGAAAACCAAATTCGGCACTTCACCACTTTCGGCCCAGCGAAGCAACTCTTTAGCTCTTTTGAATCTGTTTTCTTTCTGTTGCGATGTAAGTCCTTGCACTTTTTTGAATGTCAATGGCTTAAATCCTTTGGCTCGAATTATGGACTTCAAACGGCCAATGAAACCGTCACACGCTGCCCGAACGTTGCTCTGCGGTATTTTAGTCCATTCCCGGCGAAGCGTATGCTTGAGGTGATCGACCTCTTTGGCAAGTAAACACGATAATTTTGTTTGTTTGGAAACTGCTGGACAACGAATGTTTTCTCATCGGAGAAAACCAAATTCGGCACTTCACCACTTTCGGCCCAGCGAAGCAACTCTTTAGCTCTTTTGAATCTGTTTTCTTTCTGTTGCGGTGTAAGTCCTTGCACTTTTTTGAATGTCAATGGCTTAAATCCGAGCTCATTTTTCCATATGTGCCGAATGGAATATTGGTTACGAGCTATTTCAGCTCGTCAGTCACTACGACGCGTTTTTCGATCAAGTAGTTTCTTTATTTTTCGAAACATTTCTGCTGATGTTGCTGTTTTCTTCCGTCCACTTTCTTGACGTCGGGCTACGCTACCAGTATCACGGTAACGAGCGATGGTACGAGACACAAAATATTTATTCACATTTAAATGCTGGAGTGCTCTAACAAAAGCCACTTGTGATTTTCCAGCCAAATATAAAGAAATCACACTACCACCCTTGAATTCCATCACGAAGTACGTTTTTTTTTTCTGGAAAATTCTCACCAATATGTTTTGTACGCTTGTAAATAATAAAATGAGCTGTCACTGGAATAATTTTCACAGCTGTCCGACGAGTGGCCTAGAAATTACAGCAGTCTGAATTTGGTTGCAGTTTTTCCATCTCACCCAGTATATATTCCATTTTCATACCAGATTTTATTTTAGTAGGAATATAGGGATGTGTCAAGACTTTTATTTCACATAAGAGAGACGATTATTATCACACACCACATTTTGTGTTGATAAAAATATTGAGGTGTGAACAATTTTAAGATCATCGGACTGTTATTTCAAATTTCAGAAACGTTATAATTATTCAAAATGTTGAACCCTCATGTGGGAGGTTCTTGATGGAGTGGGATGATATATTCCATTTAATATCGTGACCTTAACAAATATTAGGATCTGCAACATTTACTCAAAATTGGGCGATTCTTTCTTTTTCTATAAGGTAAACTATTTTATTATAAGGTATACAAATTTGACCTTTTGTGGGGGAGGTACCGGAAGGAGTGGACAGTTTTTGCTCATCTCCGAACTGGATCTAAAGTGTTCTAGGATTGGAATGGACCGAAAATTATAGCACAGTGTATTATGTAAGAAAAATGGAAGACATATGGAATATATTTGGCTATTATGACCTTGAAAATTATGAAGTTGTTCCATTAACATTAATTTTAATGGATTTAAAAAAATAATGCCAAGTTTTTGGACAGAAAAAAATAGGATTAAGGATTAAGGATCTATAAAATTTGTATATGTGTGGTAAAATATTAGGGTGCTTGGAGCAGATCGTACATGCCAGGCATATTGAATACGCCCATAAGTGAGTAAATTTTTAATGTTCCGAAATTGATTTTTTTAAACATATGTAAAATTTAATTCTAAACCTCTGCACTTAAAAGTAAAAAATAATTAAATCTGTTATGTGAAAAAACCTCTATCTTCCTATTTGTCGCATTTCCAAAAAACCAAAATTTGTAATATAAAGGTTTGCATCATTTTTCCTCCATTTAAGTAACTTACTATCCCACAAATTTCGTTTCTTACCAAAGTATTTAGCAAAAATTGTCTTTAGCTGCTTACAGAGTACTAATGGAATTCCTGTAGAAATGTTGGTAATAATAAAAAATTTTGGTAATAAAAAAAAATCAATATTATTAAACCTTCTTTAAAACAATCCGCCACCCAATTCGCCCCCATTCTACTGCAGTCATTGACATTAAATAATGTGTTTGTACAGGACTTGCCTTTCATATGTAAATGCAAAAGGATTTATTTTTTCCACAATTCTCTTTTTTTGCAGGCAATGCCAGTAAATTGATTTATTTTAATTTCTTTACTTCTTTTGATCGGAAATCCTTGGAGAAAAAGCCAAACACACTCAATCACATGTACACACACATACACGTACAGACAATAGTTCTTATTTACATATTTGTATGTATTCGATACATTTGATGTGTTTGGCATAACATTTTCTTTTGGATTAAATTTCTGAGGTGTAAATGAATATGCAAATGAAAGGAATTTAATTTTGTTTGTAGCAAAAATATACAAACAAAAAGAAGGAAAGAAAATGTTAAAAATATATTTATTTGATGGTGGATGTATGTACATATATGCCAAAGTAGTAATGTTACTAGGAGCTTATAAAAATGAAGAAAAAATAGTTGATTGGAAAATGGCACCCTACATAAAGTCTATATTTATATTTTGTTTTTCCAACTCAATCGACAAATTTAGAATACTCATTAAAGCAGTTTAAAATCGGCCTTTAAAATTTTGTTTTATCGGCTCCAATAATTGTTTACCAAATTTTTATTATACCCTACAACACTATGTATTGGGGGTATTATAAGTTTGATTGGGCCAAAAATTATGTAACACCTCAAAATATTGGTTTCCCACATAGGAAAATATGTATGGATCTTCCTATTTCGTCGAGCTGAGTCGAGCTATGTAATCACTCTACAGGTCGCAATTATGGCCCGATTCTCACGAAATTGAAAATGGAGGTGGGGTTATGGTCAAAATACAAGCCTACTGCTTTTGGAGATGATTGCATAATATTTAGGGGTTGAAATGGACCAAAAACTGAAAATTCCTGATTTGCAATTGCTATACAGGTCACAATTATAGACCAATCGGCGCGAAAGTTAGCATGGGGTTAGAGCTTAGGGCTTGGCAGAAGCCTTTCAATTTTCATGGTCATCGGGTATAATTTAGTAGGTAAAATATACCGTAACATTTGTGTTAAATAACAGTCAAATCTTCCATTAAACCGCGGAAATTTATAATCCTGGCGAAATCACAAAAAGACGAACAGGTCAATTCTGACCTTTACTCAGAAGCCGATCTTAAATATATCGGATATATATAGCGAAATATATACAATGTATGTATACAAAGGAATGGGATGTTAGCTAGAATGCTTATATCTCCAGAATGGCTGAACCAATTTTGACAAATTTTGTCAATTCAGAATTCTCTCTTGGCATAAAAAATATAAAATCCAAAAAATCGAATAAAAAGATTACAATAATAATGTTAATATAGATTTTGTTGTATTTTTTGGCATTTTTTTATTTTTTCATATTTTTTACCGCATGCGATTTTTTTCAATATGATATTGAAGTGTATATTTTGTAATATTTTTTTCACCCTATAAAACAGTTTGTTGTTATTATGTACATACTGCAATTATCTTCCGATCCTCACGAGAAAAAAATGTAGGGTTAGGCTCAGAAGGGTTAGGCCTATTGTTTTCAAAGATGTCCGCAATATATTTAGGAGTTGAAATGGACCAACAACTAAAAATATTCCTGATTTTGCATCCGTTTTAAAGGTCACAAATAGAAAACAAAGGACACGAAATCTCGCATGAAGTTAGAGTTTTGGGACAGCGGGTAGAATGAACCACTACTTTTGTGTAAAAAATTATCGAATTTTCCATTCTACCGAAACTCTGAAAATAACTTACAAGCGAGATCCAAAATACACAAAAGGCGAACTTCTGGCCTTTTATACCCTCAACCATACATAGTATGGAGGGTATATTAAGTTCGTCATTCCGTTTGTAACTCATCGAAATAATCATTTAAGTCCCAACAAAGTATATATATATTCTTGATCAGCGTAAAATTCAAAGACGATTTAGCTTTGTCCGTCCGTCCGTCTGTCCGTCTGTTGTAATCACGCTACAGTCTAAACGAATTAAGATAGGAAGCACAGATCTCTCTTTTGTCTGCAGGCAGTTCAAGTTCGAAGATGGGCTATATCGGTCCACGATATCGTATAGCCCCCATATAACGGTACCCTCCGATATTCGGTATTTTGACGATTTTAGCCACATATTTCAATGGAAGTGTCTGAGATTCCACAAAAGGAGTCCCTTGTGAGTATTCTACCCTCTGAAAAAGAATTGTCTATATAGGTCCACAATATCGTATATCCCCCATATAACGGTACCCCCGATATTCGGTATTTTGATAACTTTACCCACATTTTTCAACGGAATTTTCTGAAAATCCACACAAGAAGTTCCTTGTGGGTAGTTTATACCTCGGCAGAGAATTATCTATATAGGTCCACGATATCGTATAGCTCCCACATAACGGTACCCTCGATATTCGGTATTTTGATGATTTTAGCCACATTTTTCAACGGAAATTGTACACAAGGGGTTTTTTGTGAGTACTTTACCCCCCGACAGAGAATTCTTTATATAGGTTAATGATATCGTATAGCACCCATATAACGGTACCCCCGATATTCGGTATTTTGATGATTTTAGCCACATTTTCAAATAGTATTGTCTGAAAATCCACACAAGGAGTTCTTTGTGAGCACTTTACCCCCTGAAAGGGAATTGTCCCTCATAAACGGTACCCCCGATATTCAGTAGTTTGATGATTTTAGCCACTTTTTCCAATGGAATTATCTGAAAATCCACACAAGGAGTTCCTTGTGAGTACTTTACACCCAGACATAGATTTGTCTTAATAGGTGCACAATATCATATATACCCCCATATATGGGCACCTTCATATATTAGATATTGTAAATATTTAAAAAAAAATTAATGGATTTTATTTTTTTGAAAATTTTCTAATTCGTTCCAAATGGTGGAGGGCATTCAAAGTTCGGCCTGGCCGAACTTACTGCTTTTTTACTTGTTTTATGCTTATTCTTTCAAAATATAAATTTATACATAAATTCTTTCAAAAATAACAAAATTACTGAATTCTTCCATTGAATTTCATTTTTAATTTTCATGTGTCTGATGCAATCCTCATGTTTATGGATTTTCACAGAATGAATAAAACATTATTCGAAGAAATGTTTGTTGTTTTAATCCTACTTTTTTTTGGAATTCTATTAAATCAGAAGTGTGTACAGATACTTTACAGAATACCAGTTTTGTTTCAATATTAAATTTTATAATCTTAAAGATAAATATTTTTCGAATTAAAATATTGACAGGACATCAGAAATAGAATGTAGGAGACAGACAGTGAATTATTGATAGACAGAAAAATACCAAGAAATACGATTGCTGTTATGTCTTCGTCATGTCATGATATAATCAGTTATCATGGAGAACTGTAATTATTGTTTGTTGTCTGTGTAAATATCAATTGAAATTTTCCACAGAAGAAAAGTTAGTTTTCAATTGATGCGTTGTATTGCATGACTGTTTACGTTCGAATGTAGAAATTAAACAAATTGTACTTAATTGTGAAAATAAATACGAAGGGAATGCATTAATATGAACAAGTTAAAAAGCAGTAAGTTTGGCCGGACCGAACTTTGAATACCCTCCACCAGTTGTAACGAATTTAGAAATTTAAAAAAAAAAATAATCCTTAAAAAATTCTGTTAACATTTTAAAAATACCGAATATAACCGTTATATTGGGGTCTATACGACATGGACCTACATAGGCATTGTTTGTCATAAGCCATTACCATATTCAAATTCGAAACTTGAAATAAACAGTGAATAATGTAGCTAAAATCAACAAAATATTGTATATAGGGAGGTACCGTTATATCGTAGCAGTGCGAAGACCTGGACCAGCATAGACAATTTTCTGTCACAGGCTATAGTATCCATTACGAACTTCAAATACGACATCTCAAACAATTTCGGTGGGTATTGTACCTAAACTCGTCAAAATACCGAATATAGAGAGGTACTAATATATGGGGCCTATACGAAAACCTGTCACAGACTCTAGTTCCCATTACGAATTCTAAGTACGTAATTTGAAACAATTCCGGTGAAGAATGACGCTAAAATCATCAAAATACCAAATTTTGGGAGGTACCGTTATATGGGGGCTATACGAAGACGTGGACCTGCACAGACAATTTTCTGTCATAGGCTGTAGTATCCATTACGAATCTAAAATACCAAATTTGAAACGAATCCGGTGAATAATGTCGCTAAAATCATCAAAATACCGAATATCGGGAGGTACCGTTATATGGGGGCTATACGAAGACGTGGACCTACACGGACAATTTTCTGTCTTAGACTGTAGTATTTGTTTCGAACTTCAAATATCAAATTTGAAACAATTCCGGTGAATAATGTCGCTAAAATCATCAAAATACCGAATACCGGAAGGTACCTTTATATGGAGGCTATACGAAGACGTGGACCTGTACAGATAATTTTCAGTCATAGGCTGTAGTATCCATTTCGAACTTCAAATACCAAAGTTGAAACAATTCCGGTGAATAATGTCGCTAAAATGATCAAAATGCCGAATATCGGGAGGCACCGTTATATGGGGGCTATATGAAAACACGGACGAAATTAACCTGCCTACTGAAAAAATAAAGACGTGTGCAAAATTTTAGCTTTCTATCTAAATTAGTTCGAAAGATAGCGTAATTACAGCAGACAGTATGGTGTAGGGTATAAAAAGAAATGAACTACGAATTTTATCTCGTATAGATAATAAAGTAGAGTGTGATGGGTGACTGACTGATTTATCAAAGCTCAGGCGAAACGGGTAAAGCTAGAATCTTGAAATTGTGCATGAAGATGAATATTGGTGTGTAGGGGTGAGATACAGTTGGGGTTTTTGGAAATTCGGGGTATAAATGTACTAAAAATATTTACATTTACTAAAAATTTAAACGATGTAGTGTAGGATAGAAGTACCAAAGTTCACTTTTCGGAAATTCGGAATAATAAGTATACCAAAAGTACTATTTGGTTTTGGGTGAACGGGTAGGCATTTGAAATGTTGGTGTTGCGATCACTGCTGCTGAGTTGAGTCAAAATAAATTAAAGAATTTGGATATGACTACTAAATGGCTCTAAATTTGGTATTAAGTGAACGGGTAGTTATTGATATCTGAAATTCGGTATTAAAGTCACTGTAAGTATGAAGGGTTGAGATTTGGTACTGGTTTTGGAAATACACACTAAATCGGTAAGGAACAGACAAAAGTCGGACGGGGCCGACTATATGATACCATACACCACTGTGCTCCCGTAACAAAATCATTTTTTCAAGTAGATCATACCACCTATCGACGTTTGTCTTTCGAGCAGTTATACTTTGGTTTCAGAGGCAACTAAAATAATCCAATTCTCAATTGATTTTCACTAAATATGACGTAGACATTTTAATCTTTTATACCAAATAACATTGCTATAGAGTGCATGATATCACTTCGAGAAGGATTATATTAAGAAAATATGTACAGGGTGAGATAAAAACTGCGACAAAGTCACACGCCATTATTTTTAATTTCTTTTTTTAATTTAATTGAATTAAAGCAAAAAAAAAATCAGAAATAGCATTGAATTTTAGAAAAGTTTAGATTTGTTCAAATTGGTACGAATTGTGGCCTTCTAACGGCCAAAGAAACCGTCACACGCTGCCCGAATGTTGCTCTGCGGTATTTTGGTCCATTCCCGGCGAAGCGCTTGCTTGAGGTAATCAACATTTTGGTATTTTTTTGTGCCAACCTTACTTTCCAAAATACTCCAGACACAATAGTCCAACGGATTGTTATCCGGAGATTTTGGTGGCGCTAGAAATGAAGCGAGAAACCACATTTTGTAACTATTCTTGGGTGGCGTGTGCTGAGTGCGATGGCGCTGAGTCCTGTTGGAATGTCTAAGATCTGGGGCCAAAATATTTGCGTGCCCAAGGCCTTAATACACCCTCCAGAATATTTTCGCGATAATATTTGGCATTTATTCTGATGCCACGGAGAGTGACCATTGGCTTTTATGGCGGCCCACAAAACCACCATGGCCAGCGCTTGAGTTCTGGTGGCTAACCGAAGGTGCACATCTTCAGCTGACCTCCTTGACAAGTAAACTCGATCATTTTGTTTGTTTACAAACTGCTGGACAACGAATGTGTTCTCATCGGAGAAAACCAAATTCGGCAGTTCACCATTTCCGGCCCAGCGAAGCAACTCTTTAGCTCTTTCGAGACTATTTTATTTCTGCTGCGGTGTAAATTCTTGCACTTTTTGGAATTTCAATGGCTTTACCCCAAGCTCATTTTTCAATTTTGCCGAATGGAATATTGCGATATGTTCAGTTCACGTGCCATTTTTCGGCCACACGGCTTTCGACCAAGTCGCTTTTTTACTTTTCGAACCATTTCTGCTGGTGTTACCCTTTTCCTCCGCCCACTTCCATGACTTAAGGCTACGCTATCAGTATCACGGCGTCGCATTTAAATGCTGGAGTTCTCTAACGATAACGGGTTGCTATCACGCTTGAATTCCATCAAGAATAATTTTTTTTTCCGGAAATTCTCGCCAAAATGCTTTCGTACGCTTATAAACAATATAATGAGCTGTCACTAGAATAATTTTAACAGCTGTCGGAGAGTGGCTTAGAAATGACAGCAGTCTGAAGTTGGTTGCACTTTTTTCATCTCTCATATCTATCACCGATTTAAATCACTGATCATTTTTAAAAGAATTACAAGTTTGTTGTATTAACTCCACCCATGCCTTTGAACTCGCCGGTTAACCTAACTTCACTTTGTCCGCAAACTTACATCCTTTGTAATTCCAAGAAACAGATGTTCCTTTCACCAAACATAAGCACTCTATATGTTTGCGTTGGCGTTTGTTCCTTGCAAACGCACAACAAAAAATTACCATCAAAAAACATATTTTTTTGTTGTAAAAACTTTCTACCCTACAACATGGCCAAAATTATGCCCATAACAAGTTAAGCATAAAAACCGTTCGCAACACAAAAATGAAAAGGTGTGTAACAAGCAAACACTTTACTTCCGTTTTATAACAGACATCCGTTTCCGAGTGAATGACTTTTTATGTGTTGATGTCTTTACTCTTGGCAGACCAACAAAAAAAAAAAAAGGGGGAGCAAGAAGACACCTATAAAACTGAAAGAGGAAAAATGTTGATGGCAACAAAACATTTATGAAGAACATAAAGTCAGACAACAACTGCACGACCAAATATGTGCACTAAGTACCTTTTCGTCCGAAAGCAGGCATCGAAGCATGTATTCACATAAAATTTTACTGGGTCTACTCATCATATTGTATGTGTTCCCATTTTTTTCCACAGGAAGACAAAGTATGAAATGGGAGGGGTATTAAACTCCAAGGAGGAGTTCTGATATTAAAAATATACATTTATTTTAGAGTTGTCTATAGAAAGTCTTTGTGAGGGAACAGATTTAAAGTTAATGGATGTATATGTATATGAAAACGAGCAATAATTGATATCGGAACTTCGCAAAAGTTTAAAATTTGGCAAACTTTAAAAAGGAAGTTGGGTTTTGGAAAATTAATATTAAAAAAATTTAATTAATAAAAGGTTCCTAGAAATTTTTATTGGAAACTGAAAACTCTGGCAATTGGACAATCTAAAATTGCAACCTAATATGACAGATATTAAATTATTTAAGATAAGGCCATATATTCTCTCGATAATGATGATGTTTTTTTTCAAATATTTTTACAAGGATTTCCAGGAAAAGGGAAAATATCATTTTCTTAACTTAAAATGGTGATATAAAAAAATTATTTTATGACTTAATGGGGCCTTCTATCTATCTCCCCAAATATGCGCGTCAAAAGATGAGGATTTTTTCTAAAATGTTCATAAACGTCCTGCCAATATAGGAATATTTAATAATATTTGTAAAAGGTCAAGAATATGGTGATGGATTTTTAAGAAAAAAAAAAATTCAAAATAGTCATGAAGTTTCAGAATAAGTTTTTATGAACATTCTTGGAAAAGATACATACATCTTGATTGTTTACAAATCTTCACAAGGACCGCACAAACAACAATTGGTGTTATTTTTAAATTAGTGCAAGATTTTCAGGACAAAAATTGTGAATACCAAAAAAAAAGAAAACAGTCTTGGATTTTTCAACAACGTGAATTTTTCATGTCCAGGGTACAAAACAAATTGCAAGCACCTCGTAAACTTTAGGAATTATTGAGTTGTACCGTATTAATTCGAAAATCATATGCCTTAATTAACAAGTAAAAAACATTAATTTCGGCCGGTCCGAACTTTGAATACCCTACACTTTAGGGTAAAGAAAACATTAGAACCAATTATGACCTACAAATACCAATTTTTAGACATATTCCTGGGAAAATATGGCAAAGATCATCAACATACCGAATATCGGGAGGTACCGTTATATGGGGGCTATACAAAAACGCCATAAAATCTATGACCCATTATGACCAACAAATACCAAATTTTCGGAAAATCCATGAAAAAATTAAGCAAAAATCATCAAAACACCGCCACACGCCATACGAACTAGGACCCATTATGACCTACAAATACCAATATTCAGACAAATCCGTGAAAAAGTGTGGCAAAAATCATCAAAATACCGAATATCGGGAGGTACCGTTATACGTTATGGGGACTATACCAAAACGTGAACCGATATATCTCATTTTCAAAACCAACCATCCCAGACACAATACAAATTATCCTGCTAAATTGTGACGCTCTACGTCAAATAATGTTGCCCGTATTGTGATTTACACAGACAGACAGACGGACATCGTTAAATCGACTTAGAATTTTACGCTGATTATGAACGTATATACATTGTGGGGTCTACAACGAATATTTAGGGAAGTTACAAACGGAATGACAAAGTTAATATACCCTCCTTCCAATATGGATCTTCTTATCTCGCCGAGCTGAGTCGATCTAGCTATGTATGTCCGTCCGTCTGTCCATGTTAATTTGTAATCACTCTGCCGGTCGCATTTATGGCCCAATCCTCACGAAATTGAAAATGGAGGTGGGGTTATGGTCAGAATAGAACCCTATTGTTTTTGGAGATGATGATAGGGGTTGAAATGGACCACAAAAACTGAAAAATTTCCAGATTTTGCAGTTGCTCTACAGGACGCAATTATAGACCAATGGAAGTGGATGTTAACACAGCGCTTGGGATTAGCGCTGGGCAGAAGCCATCCAATTTTGATGGTCATCGGGTAATATTTAGTGGGTGAAATAGACCATAATATTTGTGTTAAGTAAAAGCCAAATTTTCCATTAAACCGCGAATATTTTTAATCCCGTTGAAATCACAAATAGACGGAAAGGCCAATTCTGACCGTTACGTAGATGCCAATAGTAAATATATCGGACATATATAACGAAATATATACAATGTGTATATACAAAGGAAGGGGATGTTAGCTAGAATGCTTATATCTCAAGAATGGCTGGACCGATTTTGACAAATTTTGTCAATTCAGAATGCCCTCTTGGCATAAAAGCATAAAATCTAAAAAAATCGCATAAAAAGATGCCAGTTGTGATGTTAATATAGATTTTGTAGTATTTTGTGACATTTTTTTTATTTTTTCATATTTTTTATCGCATGCGATATTTTCAATTTGACTTATAATATTGAAGTATAAATTTTGTAATATTTTTTCGGTTTACAATACAGGTTGGGATTATTATATACAGATTGAAATTATCGTCCGATCCTCACAAAAATTTTCACAAGGGTAGGGTTAAGCTCAGAAGGGCTAGGCCTATTGTTTTCAAAGATGTCCGCAATATATTTAGGCGTTGAAATGGACCAAAAACTAAAAATTTCCCTGATTTTGCAACCGTTATAAAGGTCACAAATAGAAACCAATGGACACGAAATCTCGCATAAAGTTAGAGTTTAGGACAGCGGGTAGAATGGACCACTAATTTTGTGTGAAAAAATACCAGCATTACTTACAGGCTATATCCAAAATACACAAAAGACGAAACTCTGGCTTTTTTATGCTGACTTCGTTGACGAATATAGCCAAATATCGTAGACAAGCAAATCATATGGATGAGTCAAAATTTGGAGATACAGAGGGGCTTCTTGCTTTCGGAGATGATTGCAAAATATTTAGGGGTTCAAATTAACAAAAAACAGAAATGTTTTCCCGATCACACAATTGAAGTCAATCGACACACCTGAGAAGAGAGTTAAGGACAGGGAAGAATTCTAGCGTTTTGGATGACTATTGGATTATATTTAGCTGTAAAATGGACCACAACAACTAACAGCACGACGGAGTGCATAAATATTGGGCAAATGTCCCTAGTCAAAATCTTAATTTCAAAAGCGAAATCTTCCAATATGAATTTGGACATAAGGGGGTTTCTAACATATTGTAGTATTGTAGGGTATAACATAGTCGTCCCCGCACGACTAAGCCTTTGCTTACTTGTTTTTTTATATTTTTTATCGCATGCGATTTTTTCAATTTGACTTATAATATTAAAGTGCATATTTTGTAAAATTTTTTTCACCTTACAACACAGGTTAGGGATATTGTATATATATTGCAATTATCGTCCGATCCTCCCGAAAAGGGTATGGTTAGATTCAGAATGGCTAGACCTATTGTTTTCAAAGATGTGCGCAATATATTTAGGGGTTGAAATTGACCAACAAAAATGTTCCTGATTTTGCAGCCGTTATAATACAAATAGAAACCAAAGGATTCAAAATCTCGCATGAAGTTAGAGTTTAGGGCTCTGGGTAGAATGGACCACTACTTTGTGTAAAAAATACCATCATTACTTACAGGCGATATCCGACGATAGCCAAATATCGTAGAGAAGAAAATCGTAGAGATGAGTCTAAATTTGGAGATTCAGAGGGGCCTCTTGCTTTTGGAGATGGTTCAAATGAACCAAAAACAGAAAAAAATTCTGATACATAATTGGAGCCATTCGACATGCCTGGAAA
Source organism: Musca domestica (assembly GCF_030504385.1). NCBI lineage: Eukaryota > Metazoa > Arthropoda > Insecta > Diptera > Muscidae > Musca > Musca domestica. The sequence goes on along the minus strand of NW_026712249.1, from coordinate 27,225,780 downwards.
GAGGACAGGGAAAAATTCTAGCATTTTTGCACAAAAACTAACAACACGACATAGTTCGTAAATATTGGACAAATGTCCCTGTTCAAAATGCTATGGGTAATATTGGTAAAATCTTCCAAAATGGATTAGGACATAAGAGGGCTTTTAACCTGTTGTAGTGTTGTAGGGTATCACATAGTCGGCCCCGCACGGCTATAGCCTTTGCTTACATGTTTTATGATATGTTCAATACAAAAAAATTATAGATTTTTCAAAATATTTTTTTTTCAAGGACTTGATACTAAAAGTCTTAAATTTTTTAAAATATTTTTTCAATGACTTCGTTGAAAAACATTTTGAATTTTTTAAGAGTTTCTTGTATTTTTTTTTTTCTGGGACAAAAATTAAGAACTTTCCTGGTAAAACAGTAGATTTCTGAAAGGGGTATATTTTTTAAATCATTTGTCATTATTAAAAAAATCTGACTGAAAACATTATGACATTTTCGACGACTTCTTTGTAAAACAAGAATCTCCAGACTATAATTTTTGGATTTTAGTGTTTGTTTTAATATTCCATTGAACAAAACGGATTTTCAAGCATTTCTTTGCAAACAAATATTGCGTATTTTAATATTTTCTCATAGCTTTCTAGAAAAAAAAAATGAATTTTTCAGGATGTTTTTCCAATGACTTGTACTTTTGTAATTCTTAAGTTCCAAAGACTTTCCAATAAAGTATAATTGATTTTGTAAGAATATTCATTAAGGACTTCTGAAAAAAAGCGAGTCATATTTTTGGAAAAAATGTTTTTTTTAGTGCATTCCGTAAAGAATTTAAACCATACCTTTTGATCCCATATGCTTCGTAGCAACAGAAACCCGTCACATGCTTTCAAACTGGAACAGACCCAACTCGGACATTTTTCCTTAAGAAATCCATTAACAAAAACCCTGTCAGATCCTAACATTTCCATATAAATTTTAATCTCACTGCTTGTCGGAAATTCACAAATTTTCCAATGACATGAGTTCATGCAGGTTATACATTACGCACGTTTTCATAAATGTTTCTCTCCTCCTTTGTTGAACCCATGTAAAATAAAGCGAAAGTATTTCAATAGGCCGGAAAATAAAATAGATTGAGTTTTGACATCAAGAGCGACATTGATGTAGACAGTAGTCGAACACAATGCGCATAAATGGCGTAAAAGTTATTCCAATGAAATAAAACGGAAATTACCAAAAAAAAAAGAACGAAGTTGTCATAAACATCAACTTTTCAAAAAAAAAATCTTATTTTGTTAACTCTTTTCAATGTTTCGATTATATTGAATTATCCACCCCACACAAGTAAATTTTATGTGGTTTATGATGCTGGGTTGTCAATAGGTGTCAACATTGCGGATATTGAGTTCGTTGACATAAAAGTCATCATTATAACATGGTGTGTCATTATTGAGTTGGAGGTTATTGACTATGTTGGAAAATAATGTCTTCATTGTATGGGTAGCAGGAACCATCAAAACGCATAATTTTTTTTTCAAAGAAAACATTGAAAAGATGTATCAAGGTCTTGGCAAAACTCATAATGCCAATCACAATGTAAGCATGGATTTGTATCATAAGTGCACCTTCTTTGGAATTTTTGAAATGTACAAAAAATCGTAGGTTATGAACTCCTGAAAATATTGATTTACAATTAGTAAAAAGCACCTAAGTTCGGCCGGGCCAACATTTTTCTGCACATTTCCCCATACACTACAGCATCGTCTGAAAGTAACATAGGCTACATACATTTTTTGAGATTCCACTTGGAACTGGAGATTTAGCATCAGAAACGGATGTACCTCCAAAAAAATTAGTTTTTGTATGGATATATCTATTGATCGGTTATAGAAAAAGTATTCCCATTTGGAACGTGTGTTGGAAAGCAGCCCAAAAATAAATTTTCCAAATCGGATAAAGATGTATGTCGAAGCTATATAAAAACCTGAACCGATCTCGATAAAATTTGGCAGAGGCATTTTCGAGCAATATCTAATGCTCTGTATCAAATATTATTGTTGTGGAGTGCATATTTGGCTTGTGGGTGACTTTAACACCAAACCGGATGAAATATGTAAATGAGAGCTATAGCAATATGTGAATCGATTTTTACCTAAATGTTCTTGCCTTTCATCGGAAGTTCCAAAATTCAGTCCATTTGCGCTGATATTGGCCACTTAGTACATACAAAACCTGAAATTAGATAAAAACAAGTTAAAAAACAGTAAGTTCGGCCGGGCCGAACTTTGCATATCCTCCACCATTTGGAACGAATTTAAAAATTTTCAAAAAATAAAATCTTTAAAAATTAAGTTAAAACTTTAAAAATACCGAATATAGCCGTTAAATTAGGGTCTATACGATGTGAACCTACATAGGCATTGTTTGTCATAAGCCATTCCATTATTCAAATTCGATTCTTGAAATAAACGGTGAATAATGTAGCTAAAATCATCAAAATATCGTATATAGGAAGGTACCGTTATATCGGAGCTGTGTGAAGACCTGGGCCAGCATAGAAAATTTTCTGTCACGGGCTACAGCATCCATTACGAACTTCAAATACGACATCTCAAACAATTTCGGTGGGTATTGTACCTAAACTCGCCAAATTACCGAATATAGGGAGGTACTGAAATATGGGGCCTATATGAAGACCTGGGCATGCGTGGACAATTTTCTGTCACAGACTGTAGTTACGAACTCTAAATACGTAATTTAAAACAATTCAGGTGAATAATGTCGCTAAAATCATCAAAATACCGAATATCGGGAGGTACCGTTATATGGGGGCTATACGAAGACGTGGACCTGCACAGACAATTTTCTGTCCTAGGCTGTAGTATACATTTCGAACTTCAGTGCTAAATGCAATAAAGTGCAATAAAGTGCTAAAATCATCAAAATACCGAATATCGGGAGGTACCGTTATATTGGGGCTATACGAAGGCGTGGGCCTGCACAGATAATTTTCTGTCATAGGCTGTAGTATCCATTTCGAACGTCAACTTCCAAATTTAAAACAATACCGATGAATAATGTCGCTAAAATCATCAAAATACCGAATATCGGGAGGTACCGTTATATGGGGGCTGTATGAAAACGTGAACCTACATGGCCCATTTACGAACTTAACCTGCCTACTGAAAAATAAACACGTGCAAAATTTTAGCCTTCTATATCAATTCGTTCGAAAGATAGCGTGATTACAACAGACAGACGGACAGACTGGCAGACAGACAGACGGACTAAATCGACTTAGAATTTTACGCTGATCTGACATGAGTATTTCGAGGAGTTACATACGGAATGACAAAGTATGGTGGAGGATGTATTAAAGCCTTGGGCACGCAAACATTTTGGTCAACAACAGGACTCAGCACCATCGCACACAGCAAGCGCCACCGAAGAATGGTTGCAAAACGAAGTTCCTAGCTTCATTTCGAACAAATCTAAACTTATTGTAAAATTTGATGCTATTTGCGACATTTCAATAAAATTAAATTTTAAAAAAGTAAAAATTATGGCGTTTGACTTTGTTGAAGATTTTTATCTTTTCCTGTACCCTCCTTTCAAAGTGGACGGTATAAATAGAAATTTGCCCAACTATATTAAAATCGGTTCAGAATTTTAAATAGATCCTATATATTTTTTTTCCGCCGATTTCATGTATTTGATGGACCAATGAAATTTGGAATTGGTAACGGAATTCGGTACGAAAATAAATTTTCCAAATTATATTGAAATTGCTTCAGATTTAAATGTAGTCCACTCCTACATATTTTATGCACCGATATGTATGTCCGATTCTAATGAAATTCGGAATGTGTGACGCAATGCGGTACAAAAAATAATTTCCACAATTATATTAAAATCGGTTCGGATTTGTATATAGCTCCTATATATATTTTCAACCGATTTCGTGTATTTGATGAAGCAAACACAATAGATATGTCCAATTTCAATGAAATTTGGAAGGTATTACGTAATTTAGTACACAAATAAATTTGCCAAATTATATTAATATCGGTTCATATTTGAATATAGTTCCAATATATATTTTTGGGCGATTTCATGTATTTGATGCACCAAACACGCTTTGTGTGCCCAATGTCAATGATGTATGGAATGCGTGACGAATTTTGGTCTAAAAATATTTTTTATCAATTTTATTGAAATCGGTTCAGATTTTGATATTATTTTATTAGGAAACATTGGTGGGTCTATGTTTTTGCCTTTGCCATGGTATTAGGCTAATAGTAAAAAAACTACACAACTATTGAATTGAGGCTACGATTATTACAGGGAAGCAGAAGGTTCAGTTGTATTGCTACATCGAATCCCTTTAATAGCGACAGACAAATTGACCTGCCTGCAGACAAAACACTGATCTGTGCAAAATTTTAGCTTTATATCTTAATTCGTTTTGACGCTAGTGTAATTACAACAGACGGACACACGGGCGGACGGACAAGGCTAAATCGACCAAGGCTTTTACGCTGATCAAAACTATATGTACTTTGTTCGGTCCAACATTATTATTTCGATGAGTTACAAACGGAATGACGAACTTAATATACCCTCCATACTATGTATGTTGGAGGGTTTAAAAATCAAAAATTCTCTCACTTATGTATACCTTTGTGACATGCATAAATACAATCTTCATTATTTGCTTTAATCATTACAATTCTTTATTTATTTTACCCTAAATGCACTTAACATGCAGCTCTTAATTAATATCTTTCACTGAAAAAAATCCCATTGTTTTATGCCTAGCTCGTGTATTTGAAGTGTGTTCGCCAACAAGTGACTTTAACAACATAAGTATGTCGATCCATTGTTGCAAGACACCTGTGCACCTTGCCATGTTAAATATTTCCTGGAAATACATAAATAAATAGCATTGCCAACACGGCCGGCCCATATTTTAGAAAGAAAATTCTCTACAGAAATACCCCTCAACCTAGAGGGTATCGACAAATCTGTCTTGTAAACAGAGTGATTTACAAGACTTAACGAACAACAACAATTCGAGCCATTTATTTGCAAAGAAACAAAATGCAAATATTTTACAATATTGTGGTTTTAGTGTTGAGTTGTTGGTGCCTTTGGTGTTCGATTTGCTTTGTGGCCCAGTCGCAATCAACAGCTGGACGACATCCATGTGTGGATAGTTGCAATCGAACCGATATCGATGTGTGTGCAACAAATGGTCAAAACTGCAAACGTTTCCCATCGAACTGTGAACTGCAGAGAGACAATTGTAATTTGACATTGGCAACAGGTAAGTTATGTTAAGAGCTAAAACATGAAAGCTTGTTATATATGTAAATTCGTATATATGTATTTGGAAATTAAGGGGGTAGGTAGGATATTCTTCAAGTTAATATGAAAAAAAAATCTTGAATTAAGTGAAAATTTTTGTGGATATGCTGAACAAAAATTGTGTTTTTTAAAGACTTTAAAGACTTTTTTATTAACAGGGGTTTCAGGGAGGGGACCCCCTCGACCTAACATTGTGGATTGTTTAAAAAAGGGTTTCCATGATGACCCCCATCAAAAATCGTATATCATTTAAAATATGTGTCATCTATATGGGACTTAGAGCTACATCTTAACCGATTTTCACCAAATTTGATACTCTTTCTTCCGGGCTAAATTCGTTTGTGTGTTCCAAAATCCATTCAATTCGGACTTTTTGATGCACATAATCTTGAAATTTAGTAAAGATATATATCGAAGTTATATCCCAAATCTAAACCGATATTGATAAAATTTGGCAAAATAATTTCTGAGCTGACTTTATATATATATATATCCGAATATCGTTATTACGGGGTGCATATTACGGATGTGGAAGATAAATTTAGAAAATCGGGTGAAGAATATATATGGGACCTATAGCTATATCTGAACTGATTTCCACCAAACTTAGCACACTAGTTTCTAGACTCAATTTGGGTATATGTGCCAAATTTGCCCCTACCCTGACCACAGTAAAAATAAAAAAACAAGTAAAAAAGCTAAAAGTTCGGCCGGGCCGAGCTTGGAATACCCTCCAGCATTTGGAAGAATTTAGCAATTAAAAAAAATAAATCCGTTTAAAATCCTGTTAATATGTTAAAAATACCAAATGTAGCCGTTATATAAGGGTCTAAACGATGACGTGGACCTGCATAGGTAACGTTTGCCATAAGCCACTACATATTTCAATTGCGAACCTTGAAAAAAATTGTGAATAATGTAGGTAAAATCATCAATATAGGGAAGTACTATTATATGGGGGCTATACCAAAACGTGGACCTGCACAGAAAATTTTCTGCCTTTGGCTGCAGTATCCATTACAAACTTAAAATACCAAATTTGAAACAATTCCGATCAAAATACCGAATATTGGGAGGTACCGTTATACGGGGGCTATAAGAAGACGTGGACCTGCACAGAAAATTTTCTGTCTTAGGCTATAGTATCTATCCATTACGAACTTCAAATACCAAATTTGAAACAATTTCGGTGAATAATGTCGGTAAAATCATCAAAATACCGAATATCGGGAGGTACCATTATATGGGGGCTATACAAAGACGTGGACCTGCACAGACAATCTTCTGTCATAGGCTGTTGTATCCACTACGAACATCAAATAAAAAATTTGAAAGAATTCCGATAAATAATGTCGTTAAAAACAACAAAGTACGGAATATCGGGAGGTACCGTCATATAGGGGATATACGAAGACGTGGACCTGCTCAGACAATTTTCTGTCTTGGGCTGTAGTATCCATTACCAACTTCAAATATCAAATTTGAAACAATTCCGGTGAATAATGTCGCTAAACTCATCAAAATACCGAATATCGGTAGGTACCGTTATATGAGAGGTATACGAAGGTGTGGACCTACGCAAATAATTTTCTATCATATGCTGTAGTATCTATTACGATACCAAATACCAAATTTGAAATAATTCCGGTGAATAATATCGCTTAAATCATAAAAATACCGATTATCGGTAGGTAGCGTTATATGGGGGTTATACCAAAACATGGCCCATTTTCAATACCTAAAGTCATGCAGACATAACATACATTTGAGTAAAATTTTATCAATCTACTTCAATTCGTTCGGAAGCTAGAGTGATTTTTCCAGACGGACGGATATGGCTAAATCGATTGTGGGGTCTAAAATGTATATTTTGAGGTGTTACAAACGGAATGACAAACTTAATATTCCCTCCATGCTATGGTGGAGGGTATAAAAATCAATTAAGTACATTTTTAACTTTCCGTGGCCAATAATAATAACACTTTTTTTTGAAATTTCTGGAAAATATAATTAAGAACATATTTTTAAGATCCTACCTAACCTTACCCCTTATATTAAAATAAAACTTTCCCAACAAAAACAATTTCACAAAAGATATTTTCTCATTGCATTTTCTTTAGGTTGGAATCGCACCAACAGCATAGAATGCTCCTATTTACAACTTAATGGAACTGGCTTATGTGCCTGCTCGCCACATGGCCTTCGTGAGTGCTCCAATCGAACTGTGACACCAGGTATTTGTGTTCATGGTGGCACCGGTCATCGTCGACAACAATGCCATCTATTTGGGACAGAATGTGATTTAAGAAGAGCTCGTTGTGTCGGAACAGGTATGTTCGGATGTGTGTGTGTGTGTGTGTGTGTATGGTATAGCATGGCATGGCAAATATCCGTATGTATGCCATGGATTTCATAGTTCATTGTTGAATGCTGCAGCTTTCTTCATTCCATGCCATTAGGAAAATTTATTCATTAACATGAAAGCACTAACCCCAAACACTTTCCTTTCCATCTTCCATTTATTGCTCAGAGTGGCATGAGATCGACAATAGACAGTGCCGAGGATTTGCCGTAAATCAAACTAATCCCTGTCATTGTCCGAAATTGGTACAGTGTTCGAGTGTAAGCCGTTTAAGTTGTGTGCAAGTGAATCAAAGTACCTGTCGCCTCTACGGCAACGAGTGTGAGCTGGAGCGAGGTCGCTGCGATGGAGAGCGTAAGTATGGCTTTGAATATTGGAATTGAATATTTAAAATTTTCAAATGTGAAATGTCTTGTTTGTTTTCAGGATCAAGTGATGTGGACATATTGCATTGTTATAAGTTCCAGGCGAATCAAAGTCAGAGCTGTTATTGTCCGGCTCTTTTGAATTGTCAGCGCAATGATACAACGAATATATGTGTTCGCAATGCAGCTGGCCGGTGTCAGTTGTTGGCGAATAATTGTGATTTGGAGAGGAGAAAATGCATTGGAGAGGGTAAGTGTTGAGGATTTTTAATTGTCTTATCTATAAAAAGAAGGGATTGGATAATGAAATATTTGAGGCATTTTGTAAAAAATGTTTTAAAAAATTAAAATTTTTAAGTTTTATAGCTGTGGGTTTATAGTCTAAATTTTTTAATAACCATTAAAGTGATGAAAAAAAACGTATCCTTTAAAGTTTGGTTATTCGTCCAAATATGTTTGTTGGGACAACGTAAGCCAGATTTACGGTTGTTTTCAGAAAAATCACATACAAGACCCAAAATTGTTCAGGATTACATATTATAGTAGTTTTTGCATCCAAAATGACTATGTATATATGGATCTTCCGTCTGTCCATGTTAATTTGTAATCACTCTACAGGTCGAAATTGTAGCCGAATCCTCTCGAAATTCTGTATGGAGGTGGGGCTAGGTCAGAAAAGAAGATGAAACATGGCTCTATAGATGCTGGCATAATATTTAGGTGTTGAAATGGACCTGATTTTGCACTTGCTGTACGGGTCGCAATTATAGACCAATCGACGCGGAATGTAGTTCGTGGCTAGAGTTTAGGCTAAAGTGGCCAAAAGTGGTTACAAAATGATGTTTCTCGTTTCATTTCCTGTGCCAATGGCCACCAAAATCTCCGGAATGGAAAGCAAGGTTGGCACTATAAGCGCTTCGCCGGAAATGGGCCAAAATACCGCAGAGCAACATTAGGGAAGCGTGTGACGGTTTCATTGACCATTTGAAGGCCATAATTCGTGCCAAAGGTGACCAATTCGGAGAAATCTAAACTTATTCTAATTTTTTTTCGAAATTTTTTGGTTTCATTCAATATTTTTAAAAAAAAAAAAAGAAAAGTTATTGCGTTTTTTTATCTCTCCTTGTACAATCCCATATATCAATGAAGGGGATGATAGTTAGACCGCCTGTAACTCAAGATTTTTACAATTCTCACAAAATTGGAAAAGGATAAAATCGCGTGAAAATATGTCTATAAAAAGTGAATATTTTTTTAATTTCCGGTAAGGGTCGAACTTTTAATACCTTCCACCATTCGGAAGGAGCTTGTAAAATTTCAACCAATTTCGAAAAATACCGATAAATGATGATACCGGCGAATAAGATGCCCACCAGAACTTAACCTGCCTACTGGCAAAATACACCGTTCGAAAAATAGATAAAACAGAATAGATAAACAGACAGACGGACATGGTTAAATCGTCCTAGAATTTAACGATGATCCAGAATATATGTATACACTTTGTAGGGTTAATCATGAATATTTCGAGAGTTACAAACGGAATGACAAAGCAAATAAATATACCCTCCATAGGGTGGTGGAGGATATAAAAAAGTATTTCATATTAGACAACTCATTCTGGATTACTTTTTTTCTTTTTTTTTGTGTATTAATTTTTTACCCATTCAAAACATCTGTTTAAATATTTCGCTTCACACAGATCTACGGCCCATTCACACAATTCAGTGTTCCAATATGACAGTGAATCAACAGAGTTCTTGTTTTTGCCCTCAATTAAACACCTGTTCAACAAGCCGTAGACCAATTTGTGTTCGAACTCGTCGTGGCTGCAAGCTGTTTGTGTCGGAATGTCAAGCCGAAGAAGCACGGTGTCGTGGAGAAGGTAAGTAAATAATACAATATTTAAATAATTTAATATATTATCTATATCAATATTTTGTACTAATTCGAATTTTAGTTTTGGAGACATTGGATCCGGTCCAGTGCCATGGTTTCCGTGATGAAGAAGAAAAGTCTTGCTCTTGTCCAAAAATGTCGACATGCAGCACAAATCAAACGTCTACTTGTGTGAGAACATCCTCGTCCGATTGCACTCTATTGAGAAACGAATGTGAATTGGAACGTTATAAATGCCAGAATCCAAGTAAGCGAAACTCTATAATTCATGGTGAAAAGGAAGGGAGTAAGATTTCGTGAATGAAATTTTGGTTTTTAGAAAGTGCTCCGAACATTTGTTATGAAAAACAATTCCAAACATAAATAACGATTTTTTTATGAAGTGGTCATTTGGAGGCGGATGTTTAAAAACATGTTGCGTTGATCTAGCGATTGCGGTTCATCTGTGTAGAAAGTACCCGATTTTGTCTAAGTTTGGTACATCACAATAGAATTACCAAACATTGAACATATGTCTGACTTCTTACGCCACAAGAGTTATTTTCTTAACATGTGTATTATTTCTATCGCACAAAGTTCAGATATGAAAATGAGTAATATAGACCCACACCTACTTGAACCTCCCTCACAAAAGGTTAACAATTTAAACTTTTTTTTTTAATTTCGTGCATTCTTTTTTATTCCGCTAAGGTGTCAAGAAGCCAATATCTATAGGAATGTGTTTTTAAAACCTTCCTGAACGAAAAGAGGATTTTATGTGGAATGGAATATAATTCTAAATTTAAAAAAGAAAGATTTCTAAACCAAGGAATGTTTCTAAAAATAATTTAATAGATTTCCAGACAATCTGTGATTTTTAAATAAACTCTGACAAAATAATTTATTTGATAATTTTCTCTTTCGGTTTGAGCTAGCATAAAGAGATGGCATTGAAAAATGGAATCAAGCTAATTTATTATTTATATTTTTTGAGTATATATTATTAATTAATGTTTTTGATCGGCATAAAATTGTATATTGATGTAGCGATGTAATTCCGACTGTCTGCTTGTCCGTCTGTGGAAGTCACTCTAGCTTCCGAAATAAAACGAGTAGGTGGATAAAAGTTTACTATTGAAAATGATCTAGGTTTTGGTATAGCTTCCACATAACTGTATAATTTTCTGTAGATTGAGAGTATGTGTTCCCAGTATGAATAAAACACCATTGCATATAGGTCCAAGTTTCGGTACCCCGAATATTCGTACTTTTAAGTTTTTTTGTCACGGTATTTTGATAATTTAGCTACTTATTCAACAGAACTATCCCAAACTTGGTAGTTGGAGTTCCTCCACTTCTCTGAAAGGTAATTGTCGGTAGAGTTTTCGGTATGAAGTTTTCGTATAGCCATATATACTGAAACACCAGATATTCGGAACTTTTAAAATTCCAGTTTTTTCGACATTTTGCAAATTTTTTTCAATAGTGAAAAACTTGTGCCAAATCAGCTGCGTGAATTTATTTTTTTTTGTATTTTTAATAAATCTTGGGCATACGTCGATATTTTTAAAACTTTTTATACCCTACAACACTTTGTGTTGGGGGTATTATAAGTTTGATTGGGCCAAAAATTATGTAACACCTCGAAATATTGATTTCCCACATAGGAAAGTATGTATGGATCTTCCTATCTCGCCGAGCTGAGTCGATCTAGCTATGTATGTCCGTCTGTCCATGTTAATTTGTAATCACTCTACAGGTCGCAATTTTGGCCCGATCTTTACGAAATTGAAAATAGAGGTGGGGTTACGGTCAGAATAGAACCCTATTTCTTTTGAAGATGATCGCATAATATTTAGGGTTTGAAATGGACCAACAATTGAAAAAAATCCTGATTTTGCAGTTGCTCTACAGGTCACAATTATAGACCAATCGAAGCGAAAGTTAGCATGGGGCTAGAGTTTTGGGCTGGGCAGAAACCTTCCAATTTTGATGGTCATCGGATAATATTTAGTGGTTGAAATAGACCATAGCATTTGTGATAAAAAAGTCAAACTTTCCATTAAACCGCGAATATTTTTAATCGCCGCGAAATCACAAATAGCCGCACAAGTCAATTCTGACCGTTATGTAGATGCCGATAGTAAATATATCGGATATATATAGCGAAATATATAGAAGGTTTATATACAAAGGAAGGGGATGTTAGCATTCTACTTATATCTCAGGAATGGCTGGACCGATTTTGACTAACTTTGTCAATTCTGAATGCCCTCTTGGCATAAAAATATACAATCTAAAAAAATCGCATAAAAAGATGCCAATATTGATGTTAATATAGATTTTGTAGTATTTTGTGACATTTTTTTTATTTTTTCATATTTTTTATCGCATGCGATTTTTTCAATTTGACTTATAATATTGAGGTTTACACTTTGTAATATTTTTTCAACTTACAACATAGGTTGGGATTATTATTATATACAGATTGCAATTATCGTCCGATACTCACGAAAATTTTCACATAGGTAGGGTTAGGCTCAGAAGGGCGAGGCCTGTTGTTTTCAGAGATGTCCGCAATATATTTAGCCGTTATAAAGGTCACAAATAGAAACCAAAGGACACGGAATATCGCATGAAGTTAGGGTTTAGGACAGCGGGTAGAATGGACCACTACTTTTGTGTGACAAAGTACCAACATTACTTACAGGCGATATACGAAATACCCAAATGGCGAACTTCTTTTTTATGCTGATTTCGTTAACGAATATAGCCAAATATCGTAGACAAGGAAATCATATAGATGAGTCTAAATTTGGAGATACAGAGGGGCATGTTACTCTGGAGATGATCGAAAAATATTTAGGGGTTCAAATGAACCAAAAACAGAAAAAAAATCCTGATCACACAATTGAAGCCAATCGACACACCTGAGAAGAGAGTTAAGGACAAGGAAGAATTCTAGCATTTTGAATGGCCACTGGATTATATTTAGCAGTAAAATGGACAGCTAACAGCACGACGGAGTGCGTAAATAATGGGCAAATGTCCCTGGTCAAAATGCTAAGGGCAATATCTGGGCAGTGCTCCGTGACATAATTTCAAAAGCGAAATCTTCCAAAGTGGATTTGGACATAAGGGGCTTTTAACATATTGTAGTGTTGTAGGGTATCACATGGTCGGCCCCGCACGACTATAGACTTTGCTTACTGATTAAGAATATTATAAGATTTTCTACCACAAATTATTGGTTCTTCCTCAACATTTCTGATAAAATAATAGATTTTAATGGACATGCTTCTCCAGAACTCCCCTTCCAAATATGGTAAATTTTGCCAGAATTTTGCAAAGATTTCCGAAAATGTGGCTGCATACAATAAGTCAAGCACTGCTTGGTCTAAAAATCGTGGACAGAGACTGGACCTTTTGTAAGGACATCCACTGAATAATACATTCCGTCATAGCGCTCATTTACTCAAAGAATGACATAACTCAAAACTTTTATTTTTCTACTTTCTTGTCGGTGCGTAAATAAATAAAACAGTACATGTAGAATATAAAACACTTAAATACTTCAAGTAATGCCTGACCTTAAACAGAAATTCAACACTGATATATAGTATTTATATTATGTTTGTTTGTAATACAAATTTTAATGCGGAAAGTTAAATTTCAACCGGTAACTAAAATGCCATATTCTCGAAAATTAATACTACTACATCTGATACTAGTTACAAATATAAAATAACCTTAAATATTTCAGCACCACCTGCCGTTTCTTTATTACACTGTCGAGAATTCGAATTTGGCCAGAATAGGACCTGTTCGTGTCCTAACTTATTTACTTGTTCTCGCAACACTACAAATATCTGTATCAGGGATAACACTGGTTGTAGACATCTGAGAAGTGAATGTGATTTGGAGGAGTTAAAATGTCAGGGAATTGGTAAGAGATTAAGAAAATTTCAAAGATTTCCAATATTATTTTCCAATTTATTTTTGCAGATCCCACAATATTACCAGCTGAACAATGTAGGCACATAAAGCCGGGAGAGAGAGGTTCCTGCAACTGTCCCAAATGGTTGACATGTTCCAATAGTACAACCAGATTATGTGTGGAAACTAACAATGGCTGTGAGCTGATACAAAATGAATGTGATTTGGAAAGGAGAAGGTGTCAAGGAGAGGGTAATAAATAATCTTCGAAATAACGTTTTTCAATACCTATTTCCCTTTTTGTTAAAACTTCAGTTCTTAATTCCGTCAACATTGAATTATGCCCCAACTTCCGGTTTGGGCAAGTTAGACCCTGTTTCTGTCCGGCTTTAAAATCGTGTGGTCAAAACAGCACTAGCAAGATCAATATATGTGTGAAGGGTCCCACTGGCTGCAAACTAATGCATGACAATTGTGAATTAGAATTAGCAAAGTGTCTGGGCGAACGTAAGTAAAAATTATAAAAATATTCGATTTTTAAATATAAACTCCACTCATTTTAGGATGGTCCATCCAAGATCCAATCCAATGTTTAGGAATTGCCCTCGGCAATGTTGGCCAATGTTTCTGCCCGGAAATGGAACACTGTTCCCATTGGGGTAATTCCAGCATTTGTGTGAGAAAACACAAACAATGTAAGCGTTTAACAAATAGATGCGATCTAGAAAAATCCATATGTCTGGAGGAAGGTAAGCTCAATTATGTGGCAACATTTTAAGGAACACAAATTATTGTTTAAATTTCCATATTGCCTTTTAGGTTTCAGTGTTACCACGCCATTAAGATGTCTTAGCATGAACAGAGGATCACAAGGTGAATGCGAATGTCCAGCTTTGGATAGTTGTAATAATAGTCAGCGAATTTGCGGTCAAATTGGTAGCCGTTGCAAACTATTCCGAAATGATTGCGACCACAAGGCTGCTGGTTGTAGAGGAGAGAGTATGTATTAACCTTTAATTTAATCAATCAGAGAGTTAAAGTCATCACCTTATTTTTCTACGTTCTCTACTTAGACATTTTCAATTTTAACAGATTTGTGTTACTAAATATTGTGTTGCTTCAAAAATAACCTACATATATATAATCGTCAAAATTCTTCAAAGCTTGATAACATCTAACATCTAATTGTCGCATATTCCAATACTTCTCAATATTTAGGTCAATGTTCCTCTTTCTGGTACCGCTTCGAATTATTACGCTCTTAACATTTTGAAAAATCATACATTTCATAAAGTGTTTCATTAGTCTTTCACTTTCCATAAAAAATCATAACAAATGTTGTAATGACCGAGTATCTTCGTCTTTTATAATATCCAAGAATCTTGGAATCTAGAAAAAAAAAAAACAAAGAATAGTAAATAACACATTGTAGATTCCGTTAGGTTTTGGACAGAGAAAAGGCTGACATGAACAAAAATAGTAGAATAGTAGACACGGAGAAGGAAACAACTAAGAAAGTGGTAAGTTTGGCCGGGCCGAACTTTAAAAACCCTCCACCATTTGGTACAAATCTGGTAATTTTCAAAAAAATAAAATCCATTAAAAATTCTGTTAAAATCTTAAAAATACCGAATGTAGCCGTATATTAGGGTTTATACGACGACGAATTTGAAACAATTTCGGTGATTAAATTCGCTAAAATCATCCAAATACCGAATATCGGGGGTACCGTTATATGGGGGCTATACGAAGACGTGGACCCACATGACTCATTTTCTCGCTTAGGCTGTAGTATCCTTTACGAACTTCAAATACCAAATTTGAAACAATTCCGGTGAATAAATTCGCTAAAATCACCCAAATACCGAATATCGGGGGTACCGTTATATGGGGGCTATATGAAGACGTGGACCTACATAGCCCATTTACAATACCAAAAATCCTGCAGACATAATACACATTTCAGTAAATTTTTATCAACTTACTTCATTTTTTTCGGAAGCTAGAGTGATTTCTACAGACGGACGGACATTGATAAATCGACATAGAATTTTATGCTGATCACGAAGTATATGCACTTTGTGGGGTCTAAAATGTATATTTCGAAGTGTTACAAACGGAATGACAAACTTAACATACCCTCCATACTATGGTGGAGGGTATAACAAGATAGACCTATAGTTGCTTTTGATGATCCTCATAGAATCATTTTTAGAGTCGATTTATGTATGTCCGTCGGTCCTTCCATCTGTCCATGCATTTTTGTGAACAAAATGCAGAGCGCATTTATTGTCCGATTTAGATGATTGGTTGGTCCGATTGGTTTGTCCCGTGGACGTACCCTATTGAAATTGGTGATAATCGGTCCCAGTTTAGATATAGCTTCGTCCGATTCCAAGTTTATTGTCAGTCAAATGTGAAATATCCGTTCAAATAGGAGGTATTTCTGCACATTAGACATAATAAAACTTAGAAACCGGTACTTTGTTCAAAATCAGTTCACATATAGCTATAGCTCCCATATATATGTTTCATCGGATATGGTTGTTAAGTTCCTAACATTAGAGATATCAGATACAACTCACAAATACCTCTGCCAAATTTTATTGAGATCTGATCAGATTCTGATATAGCTCCCATTCGATCACCCGATTTCACCGTTATTATTCACCATATATGTAATATCAGATTAAATTGCATAGAATTTTTCACATTCAACCAATTTTTTCCATTTGGTGGAACTCAATACCGATATTTATTGTAGGGTATACCCCCACTATGTGTTAGGGGTATTATAAGTTTGATTGGGCCAAAAATTATATAACACTCGACATAGAAAACTATATATGGATCTTCCTATCTCGCCGGGCTGAGTCGACTTAGCTATGTATGTCCGTCCGTTGGTCTGTCCATGTTAATTTTTAATTACATTACAGGTCACAATTATGGTCTGATCTTCACGAAATTGAAAATGGAGTCAGAATAAAAGTATATTGTTTTTGGAGATAATTGCTAAATATTAAGGGGTTGAAATGGACCAAGAACTGAAAAAAATCTTGATTTTTATATTGCTCTACAGGCGGAATTATACATGGAGTTAGAGGTTAGGGCTGGACAGAATCCCACTAATTTGGACGGCATTCGGAAAATATTTAGCGGGTGAAATAAACCATAACTTTTATTTAAAAACAATACGAAAATTTCCACTAAGCCTCGAATATTTGTAATCCCGGCGAAATAATAAATAGATTTAGGGGTCACTTTAATTTTTGTCATATCTTTTATCGCATGCGATTTACAATTTTGAATTCTAAATGTTCTACATTTCTACACCCCGCGCAACAGTACGTGTTGGGAGTATAATATACATATCGCAATTATCGTCCGATCCTCTCGAAATTTTGCATGGGTGTAGAGTTAGGTCAGAATTAAAGCCTATTGTATTTGAAGTTGTACATTTAGAGGTTCAAAGAGACCAAAAAATAATTTTTCTTCTGATTTTGTAGTCGCTCTACAGGTCAGAATTGAAAACCAATCGACGCGGAAGTTTGTATGAGAAAAGAGTTGAGGACAGGAAAAAAGTCTAGCATTGGATGGATTTGGCCATAAGGTGGCTTCCAAAATATTGTAGTGTTGTAGGGTATCACATGGTCGGCCCCGCACCTCTATAGCCTCTGCTTTTTAATGTAATCCTTCTCAAGATGATATCATGCTCTCTATAGCAATGTTATTTGGCATAAGAGGTAAAAATATCTCCGTCAAATTTGGTGAAAATCGATTCAGGATTGGATATACAACCCATTAGTCACGGTACGCATTCAAACAAGGTTCATAGTTGGATTCAATTCTATGTGATAGAAAATTGTATATTCGGCACATTTCTATATTCGGTAATTTTGATCATTTAAGCCACAGTTTCAATATTAATGATATAAAACTCGGTAGTCAAATTTCAATGTGGGATCTACCTAATATGGGGGAACAGTGTCCATATAGGTTCATATTATCCTATAGCCCCCTTATAACGAAACATCTCGACATTTGGCATTAATAGGTTACTTTTATATGAGTTACTTTTTAAATGGTGGAGGGTATTAAAAGTTCAGTCCGGCAGAATATAACTGTTTTTCCTTAGAGATAGGTTTGTGAAAAAATTGGTTCCAAATGAGAGTTATTCGAAAGGGGACGTAATAATCGCAACAACTCCATTTAAATTCGAAATGTTCACATTACCTATAACCCTTTAAATCAAAAATTAGAGAAAAATCCTTGATGTTTCGAATGATTTTTAAAATATATCAATTATATGCCACAATATCTTGAAGAATTCGGTTATTCAGTTCCAAGGATTTTACAATAATATAAACTTTAGCTAAAATTAAAGTGTTGTGGGGTACCACATGGCCGGCCCCATCAGACTGTAAATTTAACGTATTTGTTTTCTTCTGATTTTCATGTTATTTTGTTGTATTTTTTTAAAACCCTAGTTTTTATTTAGAACTTTCTGTCCAAAAATCGTGTATTTTAAAAATTATTATTTTAACAAAAATCGTTGATTTGAAAATTACTTTTTATTACATCCTTTCCAGAAATCGTTAATTTTTTTAAAGTTTATTTTCTAGAACTTCTAAGCCTTAAGGAAAATTTTAGATTTTAATAATATTTGTTGTAACATTTCATAAAATTTAAAATCTTAGATTGGAGACGCACCTCAATGCATAACTGTTGTCAATTCCGAGTTAATCAAATTTCAAAATGTTCCCTATCCAATGACAGAGGGGTTTGTGGACGTACTTCCAACAATAGATGTCGCATCTTCTCCAATCGTTGTCAATTGAATGCCATTAATACGCATCTCCAAAGAAGTAAGACACATTTCAAAAACAAATATTATTACTTAAAATATAATTTGTTTAAATTGTTTTAGAGTATTCCGTGGTGGCATACAGCCGTTGTAAATGCCTAAATAGCGGTAGAGTGGGTAGATGTACGCTCAAGCCAAGTTGTAATGTACCACAAGGAAATAGACGTGATGTTTGTGGCCGATCGGGTGATGTATTCAGGTGGTTTAACTCTCGATGCCAGCTACAGCATACCAACTTTAACTCATGTGAAGGTGAAGAATATGCATTTTTATATTCCTTCGCATATTTTATTGAAATTATTTTATGTTTATTTATTTTAGATTTTCGACCGGTTAGAAAAGACTTGTGTGGCGGACCTAAGACATAAATATTAACTACATTGTATTTTTAAAAAATGTATAACATATAATAATCAACACTATATAAAATCAACACAATTCAAATATAAGTTTGATTTTTTTCTAAAAATTTCAGTAAAAGTTTTGTTAGATGTTAGAGAATTTCCTGTTCTTTGGTGGTCACTTCAAGGCTCCTCAGGATAAAATTTACAAAAATTTAAAGGAGGTGTGGTGTGCAACAGTTTATAAGATAAGGAAAAAATTGGAGATTGCTAGAGCTGTATATGTTTTTCGTGATATATTTGAAATCATATACAAAGCAAGTGTTCCTTAGCTATAGAAACCTGTTTTTTTTTTTTTAATTTACTTATATTGTACCTATTATTGTAATTGTTTTCGTTAGTGACTACATGATATGCATAACATCATGTACACATGTAGTTCGGTTAATGCAGTTGCATAATATGGAATTTTTGTTCATTTAAAATGCGACATGAATGAGTACCATGTTAAGATAATTTGGCTTCTTGACAACCCTGTTGATATTTTACGATGCGTTCATGCGAACGTGAAGAAATATAAACAGAGAGAAATTGGGGAGTATTTTGGCATTTTGCGAATACAAGAACTTTTTTTCAATATTTGATCAAGTGCGAATATATAACATTACCTTTCACCACAAAGAAACAAAATTATGATAAATAGCATACAAAGTGACGGAACTAATAACATGGACCCAACATTTAAATATAGTAAGTTATTTACCAATTTTTCCTATAGGTAATATATAAGCCTATATCTCCCCCAAATTTATGATCTTAATTTATGTGTGTATACAGTAACTTAATTTTTTAGGAAAATTATTTTAATATTTCATGACCAAAAAAATGTGTTTTAAATCACATCCTCTCCAAATCACCTTTTAATGGACTAACTTCTACTTCTCAAAGACATCCGACAAAGGGTCCCGGATTATTTTTTTTTTCTTTTCAAAAATTTTTAATTTAAAAAATTCATTACAAATGACGACTTTATTTAAATCTTATTATATATGGACCAAAAATTATGCAATACCTCGAAATTTTGGTTCTCGACCTAGGAAACTATATAAAGATCTTTCTATGTCGCCGGACAGAGTACATCTAGCTATGTATGTCAGTTCGTCCGTCCGTCCGTCTGTCCATGTTAATTTGTAATCTCGCTACAGGCCGCAATTATGGCCCGATCTTCACGAAATTAAAAATGAAGGTGGGGTTACGGTCAGAATAGAAGCCAATTGTTTTTTGGAGATGGTGATGGAAAAATGTCCTGATTTTGATGTTGCTCTACAGGCCACAATTATGAAGGGAAAGTTTGCATGAAGATAGAGTTCAGGGCTGGGCAGAAATTAACCACTTTGGGCGGTCATGGGACAATATTTAGCGGGTAAAATAAACCATAACTTTTATATCAAAAATACCAAAAATTCCATTAAACTGCGAATATTTGTAATCCCGTCCAAATAACAAATACATTAAAAAACCACTTCTGACCGTGTTATGGGATGCTGATAGCCAAAATATGGGATATATATAGAAAAATAGGTACAATATATACTGGGCGAGATAAAAAAGCTGCAGCAAAATCAAACGCCATAATTTTTACATTTTTTTAATTTTTTTTTGAATGAAAGCAAAAAAATTCGGAAATATCATCAAATTTTAGAATAAGTTTAGATATGTTCGAATTGGTCAACTTTGGCACGAATTATGGCCTTCAAACGGCCAATGAAACCGTAACGAGCTGCCCGAATGTTGCTCTGCGGTATTTTGTCCCATTCCCGGCGAAGTGCTTGCTTGAGGTGATCGACACTTTGGTATTTTTTAGTACCAATCTTGCTTTTCAAAATACTCCAGACATAATAGTCCAACGGATTGGTATCCGGAGATTTTGGTGGCCATTGTGCGCTGGAAATGAAGAGAGAAACCTCATTTTGTAATCATTCTTGGGTGGCGTGTGCTGAGTGCGATGGTGCTGAGTACTATTAGAATGTCCAAGGTCTGAGGCCAAAATGTTTGCGTGCCCAAGGCTTTAATACACCCACCAGAATATTTTCGCTATATTATTCGGCATTCGATCGATTAACTCGAGCGGAGAACGACCATCGGCTGTTATGGCGGCCCACACCATCACCATGGCCGGCGCTTGAGATCTGGTGGCTGAGTTCAGCTGACTTCTTTGGCAAGTAATGACGATCATTTTGTTTGTTTAAAAACTGCTGGACAACGAATATTTTCCCATCGAAAAAAAAAAACAAATTCGGCAGTTCACAACCTTCGGTCAAGCGAAGCAACTTTTTAGCTTTTTTGAGTCTATTTTCTTTCTCTTGCAGTGTAAGTTATTGAACTTTTTGGAATTTCAATGGCTTAGCCCCGAGCTCATTTTTCAATTTTTGGCGAATGGAATATTGTGATAAGTTCAGCTCACGAGCAATTTTTCGCCCACTGCGACGCGGTTTCGAAAGTAAAGAAAAGTTCGAAAAGTAAAGAACTGACTTGTCTTTACTTTTCGAACCATTTCTGCTGATGTTGCTGTTTTATTTAGTCCACTGCTACGACGTTGGGCTACGCTACCAGTATCTCGGTAACGAAGGATGGTACTAGACGCAAAAGATTTATTCACATTTAAATGCTGGAGTGCTTAACGATAGCCACTTGTGGTTTTCCAGCCAAACTTTTTTTCTTTAAAATTCTCACCAAAATGCTTTTATACGATTGTAAACAATATAATGAGCTGTGACTGGAATAATTTTAACAGCTGTTAACAGCGAGTGGCTTAGAAATTACAGAAGTCTGAAGTTGGTTGCAGTGTTTTTATCTCACCCTGTATAGATTTTAAAATTATTTATTTAAGGACTTAATTTCCAAGGGGACCTTTTCTTATTAAACAACAAGTAAGCAAAGGCTATAGTCGTGCGGGGCCGACTATGTTATACCCTACAAACCCTACAATATGTTAGAAGCCCCCTTATGTCCAAATCCATATTCGAAGATTTCGCTTTTGAAATTAGGATTTTGACTAGGGAGATTTGTCCAATATTTCTGCACTCCCTTGGGCTGTTAGTTGTTGTAGTCCATTTTACAGCTAAATATAATGGTCATCCAAAATGCTAGAATTCTTCCCTGTCCTTAACTCTCTTCACAGGCGTGTCGATTGGCTTCAATTGTGTGATCGGAAAAACATTTCTGTTGTTGGTTAATGTGAACCCCCAAATATTTTGCGATCATCTCCAAAAGCAAGAAGCCCCTCTGTATCTCCAGATTTAGAGTCATCTATATGATTTGCTTGTCTGCGGTATTGGTCGATATTCGTCACGAAATCAGCATAAAAAAGCCAGAAGTTCGCCTTTTGTGTATTTCGGATATCGTAATGCTGGTAAATGGTAAATTGTACCCGCTGTCCTAAACTCTAACTTTATGCGAGATTTCGTGTCCTTTGGTTTATATTTGTGATCTTATAACGGCTGCAAAATAAGAAAAATTTTTAGTTGTTGGTCCATTTCAAACCCTAATATATTGCGGACATCTTTGAAAAAATTAGACCTAGCCCTTCTGAGCCCAACCCTACCCTGACGAAAATTTTCGTGAGGATCGGACGATATTTGCCTGTGTTGTAAGGTGAAAAAACATTACAAAATATTATAAGTCAAATTGAAAAAATCGCATGCGATAAAAAATATGAAAATATAAAAATATGTCACAAAATACTACAAAATCTAAATTAACATCATTATTGGCGCATTTTTCTGCAATTTTTAGATTCTATACTTAAATGTCAAGAGGGCATTCTGAATTGACAAAATTTGTCAAAATCGGTCCAGCCATTCTTGAGATATAAGCATTCTTACTAACATCCCCTTCCTTTGTATATACACATTGTATATATTTCGCTATATATAACCGATATATTTACTATCGGCATCTACGTAACGGTCAGAATTGACCTGTCCATCAAAATTGGAAGGCTTCTACCCAGCCCTAAGCTCTACCCCCATGCTAAATTGTAGAGCAACTGCAAAATCAGGAATTTTTTCAGTTTTTGGTCCATTTCAACCCCTAAATATTATGCGATCATCTCCAAAAGAAATAGGGTTCTATTCTGACCCTAGCCTCACCTCCATTCTAAATTTCGTGAAGATCGGGCCATAATTGCGAGCTGTAGAGTGGTTACAAATTAACATGGACAGACGGACGGAATGACATACATAACTAGATCGACTCAGCTCGGCGAGATAGGAAGATTCATATATACTTTCCTATATGGGAAATCAATATTTCGTGGTGTTTCATAATTTTTGGCCCAATCAATCTTATAATACCCCCAACATACAGTGTTGTAGGGTATAAAAATCTTGGGACTTTAATATGATTTACATACATTAATATACAAATATTGTGGAAAATTTTAAAATATTCTTTAAGAATTCTCTGAAAAACTTACAAAACCCGAACCTTTTAACCAGGGTTTAATGGACAAAATTTGTATATTTTTTCAAATATTTATTATTCTTTAAGGTACATCTCGTCTTCCTAAAATTTTGTCTTCTTAATTTTTGCAAAACATTTTTTTCAGTGTTTCTTTTTTTAAGGCTGCCGAGAGGAGTGTCCACATTAATATCTTTAGTTGTATGTTGAATTTGTGTCTTTAGGTAAAAAGGGAATATGCAAAACAAGTGAAATGAACGAAAAAGAAAAACGAAATTTTTTAACCACTTTTCACCATAATGAGGATGTAAAAACATCACATTTTGTCATGTGGTTTTCCTCCGGCCCCAACAAACATGCAGCACAGCACACAGCATGTGTGCGTACCAAGGAAACTTTATATGAGCTATTCATATTCCTCACGTACGTGAAGAAGCGCGCCCGTGTGTGTGTGCGGGCGGTGGTATATGCAGGATGTAAAACATGTCACCGGATGTCAACTTACTGCATCATATGCTGAAGAGACAACAGCATAGATGGTGAGCGAGGTAGCGAGCGGGCTCGCAGGCATACATATATAGCCGCCGTAATATGCACGGCGCTTAAATAAACGACATGAGATGAGATAATCAGTAGTAGTAGTAGTAGTCGTCATTGTTGTTGTTCTTGTAGTAACATTTCACTTGTTTGGGAGTTGTAAAAAAACAAGCTTTATGCTAAAGTGCTGGGATTCTTCCGTAGCTTTGTGTCATTTTCTTTTATTTCGTGTTTTTTTTTTTTTTTTTTTTCATCTCCTCTGCAGCCGTGCCCGCCGCTCTTCATATGCGTCTTTGACGACGACGATGATGATGTCGAAGTCGTGAATTGTATGGGTATCTGTTTAGAATACTATCCTTTGGAAAACGAACATTTGTTGTAAAACAGGATGACAATAATAATCACAATGGCAACCAAGTCGACAATGCCGGCAGAAGCAACAACCACCAACAACAACAGCCACCGCAGCAACAATAAAGTGAAATATGAAACTTTTCGAAAGAGGAATTGTGTTTTTTCACTTTGGATTTTTTTTTCCACTTCTTTTTTCACCGCTTCCATTCATTTCATTTGAGAATGAGGAAAAAAAGTGAGAGACATGTTACAGAAACCTACATCCTTTTACGCAAAAATGCCATAATTTCGCTAACGCATCGCACTAAACGTTGAACCTACACGATTAGAGACCTGATATTCCTTTTACAATTATTTTTAAAAAATTGTCAAATTTAGTCCTTAGAAAAATGTTCTGGCCTAGCCGTTAGAGTTTTTGAACAAAACCTAAAATGTAGATTTTAAAGTGTCCTCCAAGTGTCGACTAATTGAAAGTACTTGAAATTATTCTTAAAAATAGAGTTTATTTAAAAACAAATAGCAAAGTCTATAGACGTGCGAGGCCGACCATGTGATACCCTACAACACTACAATATGTTAGAAGCCCCCATATGTTCAAACCCATTTGGAAGATGATATTATTTCACGGAGCACTGCCCAGATATTACTGTTAGCCTTTTGACCAGGGATATTTGCCCAAAATTTACGTACTCCGTCGTGCTGTTAGTGGTTTTAGTCCATTTTACAGCTAAACATAACCCAATGGTCATCCAAAATGCTAGAATCCTTCCCTGTCCTTAAGTCTCTTCTCAGGCGTGTCGATTGGTTTCAATTGTGTGATCAGGAAAGTTTTTCTGTTTCCGCTAAATATATTGCGATCATCCCTAAAAGCAATAGGCCCTAGCCACACCTCCATTCTAAATTTCTTGAAGATCGGGCCATAATTGCGACATGTAGAGTGATTACAAATTAACATGGGCAGACGGAAGGAGGGTCATACATAGCTAGAACGACTCAGCTCGGCGAGATAGGAAGATCCATATATACTTTCCGATGTGGGAAATCAATATTTCGAGGTGTTACTAAATTTTGGCCCAATCAAACTTATAATACCCCCAACACATAGTATTGTAGGGTATAAATATTCAACAATATTCATAACAAATTCTAGAACATAGGTTAAATGGGACTTGAGAAAATGTTATTAAAAAACAAGTAAGCAAAGGCTACAGTCGAGCGGGGCCGACCGTTGAATACCCAACAACACTATAATAAACCATAGAGTTTATTAGGCGAAATACTCGACAGAATTCCACAAGATATTGTGACTAATAATAAAAGAAAACCATCAGGTTTCCTTCTCTAATTTTCGAATAATAGCAAATTAAACTAATTTGCTCATTTCCAATTTATTGGTAGATGTTGCACGTAAATGGTCTTCCTAGATCTGGAACCAATATTTCCCAAAGACCTATAATCTCTCAGAAGTGGCAAAAGATTAACATTTATTATTGGTTTTTGACTGAAACGCATCTATATGAGATACAGACATTTGACTATATTCTTCAACGAAATCGGCGTTAACGAAATAGTCAGAAGTGCGTCTTTCCTGCATTTGTGAATTCTACAAAGAGTCACTGGAATGGACATTTTCGTATTTTGTCTACAAAAGTTGGCAAACTCCTTCACAATTGAATATTTTTGGATGGCCATCCAAAACTGCTTGGCTTTTGCAATGCCCGGTAACCCCCATTCAAATGTGCGTGAGGATCGGGCAATAATTACGACCTACTGACAATTTTGCAGTTTTTTGGTCCATCTCCAAAAAGAATAGGCTTCTATTCTGACCCTCATCTTATACCCATAGAAAATTTCGTAAGGATCGGGCCATAAATGCGATCTGTATATGATATCCTGATATCCTAACTACTTAGTTTTGTTAGCTGTAGAAATATTACCAAATGTTTAATTCAAAATGAAACAAGTAAGCAAAGGCGACAGTCGAGCGGGGCCGACCGTTGAATACCCTACAACACTACAATAAACGATACAGTTTATATAGGCGAGATACTCGAAAGAATTCCACAAGATATTGTGACAAATAATAAAATCTCTCAGAAGTGGCAAAAGATTAACATTTATTATTGGGTTTTGACTGAAACGCATCTATATGAGATACAGACATTTGACTATATTCTTCAACGAAATCAGCGTTAATGAAATAGTCAGAAGTGCGTCTTTCCTGTATTTGCGAATTCTCCAAAAAGTCACTGAAATGGACATTTTCGTATTTTGTGTTTGTTTTCTCTTTCGAGACGAGCTTAATGATCAGGAATTTGCAGTGAAAAGGAAAAAAAGGAAACACTCACCACTATGCGACGCGTTTCGCCGTTGGTTAAGCGGCTCATCAGGCATATTTGGTGTGGATGATGGCTTACAAGGGCCGTTCTCTGGAAAGTAGTATATATTTCGAACTTATTGCAAATTAGTATATGCGAATTATACACTAGAAACTCTCCAGGTTCGACTCAAGTTCTATTGGCAGATCTTTTTCACAGCAAAGTTTTGTTTTTTTTTGTAGTGATGAATTTTTTGTCCACAACAACTACATTGCTTCCAATGCATACACTTGTTTTAGTGCTGCTTTAGGAAGACGGGTTAATGGCTCTGAACGTAGAGACGGTAAACAACTTCTTTTGTTTACAAAAGTTGACAAACTCCTTCACACATTGAAAATTTTTGGATGGTCATCCAAAACTGCTTGGCTTTTGCAATGTCCGGTAATCCCCATTCAAATGTGCGTGAGGATCGGGCGATAATTATGACCTGCTGAATTTTGCAGTTTTTTGGTCCATTTCAACCCCTAAATATAGGGCGATCATCTCCAAAAAGAGTAGGCTTCTATTCTGACCCTCATCTTATCCCCATGTAATATTTCGTAAGGATCGATCTGTATATGATATCCTGATATCCTAACTACTTAGTTTTTTTAGCTGTAGAAATATTACCAAATGTTTAATTCAAAATGGAAATATGCCAAAAATATGACAAAATTGAAAAAAATATGAGAAAATATTACAAAATCAATATTTTCATCTTTAGAGAGATATTTTTATGCGATTTTTTAGACGTTTTTTCTTTCTTGCCAAGAGACCATTCCGAATTAATGAGAACTGTCGAAATCAGTTCAGCCGTTCTCGACATATATGAGATCTTTCAAGCATATCTTCTTTGATAAACATATATATCGCACATATTTTGCTATATATTCGATTTATTGGATGTTAACATCAATGTAAAGATCAGAAGTAACCTTGTCATGGCTTTGTGATTTCGACGGGATTTAAAATATTCGCGGTTTAATGAAAAATTTTGAATTTTTTCAATAAAAAATATATGGTCTATTTTACACGCTAAATATTATCCGATGACCACCCAAATTGGTAGGCTTCTTCCCCGCCCCAAACTCTAGCTACATGGGAAATTCCGCGTCGATTGGTCTATAATTGCGACCTGTATAGCTACTGCAAAATCCGACATTTTTTCAGTATTTGGTCCATTTCAACCCCTAAACATTTGGCGATCATATCCAAAAGAAATAGGGTTCTATTCTGACATTAACCCCATCTACATTTGAAATTTCGTGAAGATCGGGTCATAATTGCGACCTGTAGAGTGATTACAAATTAACATGGACAGACGGACAGACGGACGGACGGACATACATAGCTAGATCGACTCAGCTCGGCGAGCTAGGAAGATCCATACATACTTTCCTATATGGGAAACCAATATTTCGAGGTGTTACATAAATTCTGGCCCAATCAAACTTATAATACCCCCAACACATAGTGTTGTAGGGTATAAATATGCCAAAAATATGACAAAATTGAAAAAAAAAATGAGAAAATGTTACAAAATCAATATTTTCATCTTTAGAGAGATATTTTTTTTTCGATTTTTTTAGACGTTTTATGTTTCCTGCCAAGAGACCATTCTGAATTAATGAGAACTGTCGAAATCAGTTCAGCCGTTCTCGACATATAAGAGATCTTTCAAGCATATCTTCTTTGATAGTCATATATATCGCACATATTTTGCTATATATCCGATTTGATGGATGTTAACATCAATGTAAAGGTCAGAAGTAACTTTGTCATGGCTTCGTGATTTCGCCGGGATTTAAAATATTCGCGGTTTAATGAAAAATATTGAATTTTTTCAACACAAAAAATATGGTCTATTTTACCCGCTAAATATTATCCCATGACCACCCTAATTGGTAGGCTTCTTCCCCGCCCTAAACTCTAGCTACATACGAAATTCCGCGTCGATTGGTCTATAATTGCGACCTGTATAGCTACTGCAAAATCCGATATTTTTTCAGTATTTGGTCCATTTCAACCCCTAAACATTTGGCGATCATCTCCAAAAGAAATAGGCTTCTATTCTGACCTTAACCCCACCTTCGTGCAAAATTTCGTAAGGATCGGGCCATAATTGCAACCTGTAGCGTGATTACAAATTAACATGGACAGACGGACGGACATACATAGCTAGATCGACTCAGCTCGGCGAGCTAGGAAGATCCATATATACTTTCCTATATGGGAAACAAATATTTCGAGGTGTTACATAAATTCTGGCCCAATCAAACTTATAATACACCCAACACATAGTGTTGTAGGGTATAATTACGTTCATAACCCGTTCATGAAGAACTATTCTGTCATAGACTGCTATTCTGTCATCAAAATTCTGAATAAAGGGAGGTATAATTATACAGGATGAGATGAAAAAACTACAGCCAACTTCAGACTGCTGTCAATTCTAAACCACTCGTCCGACAGCTGTTAAAATTTTTCCAGTGACAGCTCATTATATTGTTTAAAAGCGTACAAAAGCATTGTGGTGAGAATTTTTCATAAAAAAAGTTATTTGTGATGGAGTTCAAGCGTAATAGTATGATTTCTTTATATTTGGCTCGAAAACCACAAGTGGCTATCGTTAAAGCACCCTAGCATTTAAATGTAAATAAATCGTTTGTGTCTCGTAACATCGCTCGATACCGTGATAATGGTATCGTAGCCCGACGACAAGGAAGTGGACGGGAGAAACAGCAACATCAGCAGAAATGGTTCGAAGAGTAAAGAAGCGACTTAATTGAAATCCGCGTCGCAATTGCGCAAAATGACTCGTGAGTTGAACATATCGCAAAATTCCTTTTGGCATATATTGAACAATGAGCTCGTGGTAAAGCCATTGAAATTTCATAAAGTGCTAGAACTTACACAGCAACAGAAAGAAAATAGACTCAAAAGAGCTTAAGAGTTGCTTCGCTTGCCCGATAGTGGTGAACTGTCGAATTTGGTTTTCTCCGATGAGAAAACATTCGTTGTCCAGCAGTTTGTAAAGAAACAAAATTATCGTGTTAACTTGCCAAAGAGGTCAGCAGAAAATTTGCATATTCGGTTAGCCTCCAGAAATCAAGCGCCGGCCATGGCGATGGTGTGGTCGCTCTCCGCTCGTATTAATCGGCCGTTGCATCATAATAAATGTCCAATATTATCGGGAAAATAATCTGGGGGTGTTTTAAAGCCTTGGGTACGCAAACATTTTGGTCGCAGACCTTGGACATTCCAACAGGGCTCAGCACCTTCGCACTCAGCCCGCGCCACCCAAGAATGGTTACAATATCAGGTTTCCCGCTTCATTTCCAGCGCACAATGGCCACGCACAATAGATATAGTTTCCACATATATTTTCGGCCGATTTCATGTATTTTATACACCAAATACTACTGGAATCCCCAATTTCAATGAAATTTTGAATCTGTAACGGAATTTGGCACAAAAATTAATTGACCAAATTATATTGAAATCGGTTCAGATATGAATGTAGCTCCTTTTTATATTTTCGACCGATTTAGTGTACCATTTCATGCACCAAATAGTCTATGTTTGTCAAATGTCAATGAAGTAAAGAATGTGCGACTGAATTTGGTCAAAAGGTATTTATTGCCAAATTATATTGAAATCGGTTAAGATTTAGATACAATTTTATTAGGAAACATAGAATTTCAAATACGAAATTTTAAAAAATTCGTGTGAATATTATACATAAAATCATCGAAAACTCAAATATAGATAGGAACCGATATATGGGGGCTATATGAAGACCTGGACCTGCATAGATAATTTTTTGTCAAAGACTGAAGTACCCATAAAAACTTTAAGTACGAAAATTTAAATATTTCTGATGAAAAATGTCGCAAAGTTCATCAAAATACCCAATATAGGGAGGTATTTTTATATGGGAGCTATACGGAGGCGTTGGCCTGCATACACATACACATTAGGAACTCTAAATGCGAAATTTGAAACAATTCAGGACAATAACATCCTTAAAATTATCAAAATACCGAATATCGGGTGGTAACCTTTGTATGGGGGCTATAAGATATCAAGGATCTATATAGACAATTCTCTTTCACGAGGTAAAATACTTGGAAGAAACTCCTTGATTACAAAAGACGGACGGGCTGACAGGTCTAAATCGTCCTAGAATTTTACGCTGACCAAGAATATATTCTTAAGTTCAGTTGTATTGTAGCCGCGAATAACAACAGAATAAACCAGTAAAAAAGCTATAAGTTCGGCTGGGCCAAACTTTTAATACCCTCGCCCATTTGGATCGAATTTGGGACTTTTCAAAAAAAAAAAAAATCGGTTTAAATTTCTGTTAAAATCTTAAAAATACCGAATGTAGCCTTTATATTGTGGTCTATACGACGACTTTTGTCATAAGGCAAAATGCAAAACTTGGGAAAAAAAAACCGGTGAATAATGTAGCTATTATCATCAAAATACCGAATATCGGGTGGTACCGTTATATGGTGGCTATACGAAGACGTAGACCTGCATAGACAATTTTCTGTCATAGGATGTAGAACTCATTACGAACTTCAAATACCAAATATGAAACATTTCCGGTAAATAATTTCGCTTAAATCACCAAAATACCGAAAAAAGGGAGGTACCATTATATACCAAAACGTGTCCTGCAGTCCTGCAGACATAATACACATTTGAATAAAATTGTATCTATCTACTTCATTTCGTCCGGAAGCTAGAATGATTTCCACAGACGTACGGACATCGCTAAATCGACATAGAATTTTATGCTGATCAAAAATATATATTTTGTAAAGTCTAAAATGTATATTTCGAGGTGTTACAAACGGAATGACAAACATAATATACCCTCCATTCTATAGTGGAGGGTATAAAAAATCATAAAGGATAGCGAAGCGCACCGGTGTTCAGCTGGTATTTGAAAAAAAATCTACGAATTTACCAGCAAGAGGTAGTCCTTGAAAAAATGCATATAATATTACCGACTCTAGTCCTGATTATTCTGGAAAAAACCTAAATATTTCTCGTATTATAAATTGTTGGTCTGATAAAGTTTTAGTCGAGATTATTTATTTACAAAGTACGTTTTTCGATCAAAATCTCTCTTCAGTCCGCTATTCAGACTTAAAAATATTCTTAGAACACCTGTATAATGTTCTTAAAATTTTCACGCTTACTTCTCTTGTGACCTTCAAAAATATTCTTAAAATATAAACGAGTAATCTGCTAATAGTATTTACCACCACCTCAGACACAGTGAATACTCTCTTTAAGAATGCGAGGTCATGTGTCAAGTCCACTAAACCAGTACAAGATACATCTTTAAAACGCAGTGTAACAGTGTTTGTTTTTTTTTTTTTTTGCAACAACAAAATAAACTTAGTGTTTGAAAATGATGTATAAAAGCAAACACGAGCAAAACTGACCTCAACCAAAATGAGCCAAAGACAATAAAAATAAACCAACTCCTTTGTTTGTCACACAACGCTCAGACACATTCTCGTTTAAACACACACTATTTTAGTTTAAACACACACTATTTCAGATTAAAGAAAAACACGAGCATATTTTACACCAACCACTAATGTAGGTGGTGTGTGGACAATACAAGTTCTTGTCGTTGACCCTTGTGTTAATTTCTTTTTTGAAACCTAACTAAAAAAGAACAAAGAAGAAAAAAAAATACAGAATGCCACAAACAACAACCAAAAAATAGTGTTTAGCAAGGAGTAGACTGAGTGTCCTTCTCGGGGTATAATGGCGGCTGTGGTCAGCATTAAATCCTCGTGGGTAACTGCTGATGAATGAGTATCGTTGTTGTAAGTGAGGAACATTATTTTATAGCCACTTTGTAGAAGGTCTCTTTTGTTGCATGCTTGCATTTTTTCTGCCCTTTGCAGGATCATAATGATTGTTTTGGTTTTATTGGGAAAATAGAGAACATTATTTTCAACAAGGACATGGAAAAGTTGTGGTCCAGCCTTTTTAGAGTAAACTTTCGTTGTAGATGGTGGATGTAGATGATTTGTAAAAATATTGACAAATATAAACAAGTAAGCAAAGGCTATGGTCGCACGGGGCCGACCATGTGATACTTTACAACACTACAATATGTTAGAAGCCCCCATATGCCCAAATCCATTTTGGTCCATTTTACAGCTACGTATAATCCAAAGATTATCCAAAATGCTAGACTTCTTCCCTTTCCTTGGCCTGTCGATTGGCCTCAATTGTGTGATATGGAAATTTTTTCCGTTTTGGTTAATATGAACCGCTAAATATTTTGCGATCATCTCCAAAAGCATCATCTATATGATTTGCTTGTCTACGATATTTGGCTATAGTCGTCAACAAAAACAGCATAAAAAGCCAGAAGTTCGCCTTTTGTGTATTTCGGATATCGCATGTAAGTAAGGCTGGTTTTTTTTTTTTCATACAAAAGTAGTGGTCCATTTAACCAGCTGTCCTAAACTCTAACTTCATGCCAGATTTTGTGTCCTTTGGTTTCTATTTGTGACCTTTATAACGGCTGCAAAAGCAGGATCATTTTTAGTTGTTGGCCCATTTTAACCCCTAAATATATTGCGGACATCTTTGAAAAAATAGGCCTAGCCCTTTTGAGCCCAACCCTACCCTTGTGAAAATTTTCGTGAGGATCGGACGATATTTGCAATACTTATATAATATCCCCAACCTCTGTTGTAAGGTGAAAAAATATTACAAAATATTAAAAGTCAAATTGAAAAAATCGCATGCGATAAAAAATATAAAAAAATAAAAATATGTCACAAAATGCTACAAAATCTATATTAACATCATTATTGGCATATTTTTCTGCGATTTTTTTAGATTTTATACTTTTATGTCAAGAGGGCATTCTGAATTGACAAAACTTGTCAAAATCGGTCCAGCCATTCTTGAGATATAAGCATTCTAACAAACATCCCCTTCCTTTGTATATACACATTGTATATATTTCGCTATATATATCCGATATATTTACTATCGGCATCTACGTAACGGTCAGAATTGACCTGTTCGTCTATTTGTGATTTCGCCGGGATTAAAAATATTCGCGGTTTAATACAAAATTTGACATTTATTTAACACAAATATTGTGGCCTATTTCACCCACTAAATAATATCCGATGACAATCAAAATTGGAAGGCTTCTGCCCAGCCCTAAGCTCTAGCCCCATGCTAACTTCCGCTTTGATTGGTCTATAATTGCGACCTGTAGAGCAACTGCAAAATCAAGAATTTTTTCAGTTTTTGGTCCATTTCAACCCCTAAATAATATGCGTTCATCTCAGAAATAGTGTTCTATTCTGACCCTAGCCCCTAAGTTTCGTGAAGATCGGGCCATAATTGTGACCTGTATAGTGATTACAAATTAACATGGACAGACGGACAGACGGACAGACGAACGGACGGACATACATAGCTAGATCGACTCAGCTCGGCGAGATAGGAAGATCCATATATACTTTCCTATGTGGGAAACCAATATTTCGAGGTGTTATATAATTTTTTGCCCAATCAAACTTATAATACCCCCAACACATAGTGTTGTAGGGTATAAAAATGTAAACACTCGCATAGGATTTGCGTTTTTCTCCAGCATTCATTTTCTTTCATTTCATTTAAACAAATCCTGAGGGTCTTAGAAAATTAAGAAGTAATTTTCCAAAAATAATTTACCTCATCGAAAGAAAAGGGATCTTTCAATTTTGTGCGTATCAGCCAGGCAGACAGAGGGATGGCCAAAATTTGACAACAGTAATTGGAATACATGGGTAAAACCTAAAAAATACTTGAAGTTAGATGTAATCCACAGATCTCTATCAGTTTTCATAGTTCTCTCCTAAATATTGTGAAATATATCTCAAACTATAGGTATCCCTTTGTAAAAGGTCAAAACTATATAAAAATGTTAACAACATTTGGCTTAAGATCCCAGTACTTTTTTGAGGTTCTGATCTAAAAACCCAAAAAATTAATTATAAATGGCCGATATCAAATCTCATTGTTATAGAGTGCATATGTATGGGAGTTATAGCATGTGTATGGGAGTTATAGCTATATCTCAACCGATTTTCACCAACATTTGAAGAACTTGCTTTAAAAGCTGCATTCGATCAGAAGTGCCAAAATTCTGTACATTTGGGTTGATATTAGTCATTTGGTGCACAATAAACCTGATTTCGGATAAAAGTATATGTGGGAGCTATATCCAAACCTGATCCGTTCTCGATATAAATTGACAGAGGTATTATTGAGCTTCAGAAGTGCATATTACGCATGTAAGGGACTTAAAACCCCAAATCGAATGAATCAAATATATGGAAACTATAGCTATATCCGAAACGATTTTCTTCAAATTTGATGCACTTGCTTCTAGGCTGAATTCGGTCGGATATGTCAATATTCAGGTAATTTGGCCATTAGTGTACATTTAACCCGAAATCGGCCGAAAAATGGCTCATGAGCTGAACATATTGTAATATTCCATTCGGCAAATATTGAAAAATGAGTTCGTAGTAAAGCCATTGAAATTTCAAAAAGTGCAAGAACTTACACTTCAACAGAAATAAATAGACACAAAACAGCTAAAGAGTTGCTTCGCTTGGCCGAAAGTGGTGAACTGCCGAATTTGGTTTTCTCCGATGAGAAAACGAATTCCAGTAGTGTTTACTTGCCAAAGAGGTCAGCTGAAAATGTGCACCTTCGGTTGACCAACAGATGGTGTGGGCCGCTGTAACAGCCGATGGTCGCTCTACGCTCGTATTACTCGATCGCGGAAATATTCTGGAGGGAGTATTAAAACCTTGGGCACGCAAGCATTTTGGCCGCAGACCTTGGACATTCCAAAAGGAATTTCACTCAGCACGCACCCCCCAAGAATGGTTACAAAATGAGGTTCCTCGCTTCATTTGCAGGACACAATGGCCACCAAAATCTCTGGATACCAATCCGTTGGACTATTGTGTCTGGAATATTTTGGAAAGCAAGATTGGCACTAAAAAAACCAAAGTGTCGATCACCTCAAGCAAGCGCTTTGCCGGGAATGGGCCAAAATACCGCAGAGCAACATTCGGTGTTACGGTTTCATTGGCTGTTTCAGGGCCATATTTCCTGCCAAATGTGACCAATTCGAACAAATCGAAACTTATGCTACTTCCGACATTTTTCGCTTTCATTCAATAAGATTAACAAAAAAAATTAAAAATTATGGCGTTTGACGTTGTTGTAGTTTTTTTAGCTCACCCTGTAACTGTTATGGACCCGACTATCCATGAAATAAATTTTAAAAATGTATAATTAAATCACTTTCCTGTCCTTTACAATTACGATCGTTGTTAAACTATTTTTTTGAGAATGATCGATAAATATATTTAAATTTTAGTTTTTTTCTATCGTATAGAGCATAACAATTTCGACCAGGTTCAAATTAGTTTCCATCAATTCCTATAAGTATTAGATAGATTTATTTTCGATTGCGCTTTTTGGTTACTGCAATTCCTAAAATATTTTCGACTGCTATCTGCTCTCAAAAAAAAAAAAAAAAAAATCCGTAATAAAAATGTTTTATGTTTAAAGGCCTAAAGTTAAGTACAATATAAAAATGCCTCAAACCATTCACAAGTAATATTTCTTACCAAAAAAATTGCATTAACTTTGGTAATAAAATTTTACCATGCCAAAGAATATTCGAAACATTCATAAAGATTTTAAACTCTTTCGTTGCACACACATCCACATACTTTCTAGCGAAACACAGACATACACACATTTTCCTGCCGAAGAACAAATGAAATTTTTTTGTTGAAAATAACCGAAAAAAAAATCCAAAAAACTTTAACTTTATTTTCAAGAGTGCTGGAACTGGAGATTGCCTTTTTTATTTCAAACGTTGGTCTGTTATTGACAGCCTTTTGAGATTATTTGATAAAGTTCTCCTGCAAAATGGTCAAAACGACAGACACATACTCATTGGGATTTTAACAGCAGCAGCAGCAACAACAACAACGACAGCAAAAAAGTTAAAAGCATAACATGTCAAACAAAAATGAAATGAAGCAGAAAATCCAAGAGGAGTTCCATACAAACAAGGCATTTAAAGTACAAATGTATTCGGGTAGGACAAATTGACTGGCGGAGATGTCTTTAAGAACAGAAGAGCCTAGAAAGGTGTTGCTGTTGTTGAAAAACAAAAATATTTGACAGGCCGAGCATGAAAAGTTATTTCAACATATGTCAAGGAAATTAGTTATGGTAAAAAATTGGACACCCATTAATTACTGAATGAAATAAATAAAGAATTTTGATAAATAAAGGTTTTATTAGAAAGACATTGATGTATACAAATTGCCTAAATTCACAATGCATTCTTGGAAGAGCATCGAGATTATCGGGAAAATTTCAAGCTTTCAACATCAAACGCTAAGCATTTATATTAAAAGTATGAACGATAATGACAGTCAGCCATTCGGACATGTCCAACAACAAGACAATCAACATTGTACTTTGACTTGGAAACAGTTGCAGTTGAATGCAATTCGCATTCGAAATGTTTGCCAAATGGCCAAACATCGTCATCATCAGCGCCGTCATCGCAATCTATCTAAATTCTTCCAGATGCTTGGAAATCAGACGTAAATTTGCCATCGTGAGGACGACACACTCACACACCCCCACGTTAACACTCACAAAAGGAATCTTAAGTGGATGCAATGAATTTTGAAGCCTCACTCCATGGCCCGTCCACCTTCTGCAATATCTGCATATGAAATTCTTCGTCAATCTACGCACGCACGCACACATACACACGGATGCATTTGGAAATATGAACGTGTAATACTCATAAAAGGCAAAGATTTCCGTATGTTTTGGGGGAATGAGAGAGAGTTATGTGTACACACATACATATATATGGTACGTAATTTCTGCAGAAGAGGTCGACTGAAAGATGACTCTAAAACCTTTACATTTTTATTAACATACATATTTAGTATGGAAGGCTTAATAAGTTTGTAATTCCGTTTGTATCTCTTTCAAATAAACTTTTAGACCCTATAAAGTATATATGTTCTTGATCAGCGTAAGGATCTGTGTCGATATTGCCATGTACGTTCGTCTGTAGAAATCACTCTAGCTTCCGAACGTAACAAATTGGGTTGAAAAATATTGGTGAGATGAATTTTAGGTTCGTAGAATTTTCGGTATTGAAAATGAACCATATAGGCCCATATTTTAGAGGGATCAGATAGAAGGTGTTTTGTTTTTCAATTATTTATAAATAGAATTTGCTGTAAATTGCTAGTTTGTGTTCCCCATGTGTAGGAAACATCCTTGAAAGATCTATATGAAACTCCTAGTTTAGGTATAGTCCCCATATAACTATACGCCCGATAAGATAGTTTGATAATGCTTCACATTTTCAACGGATTTGTATCAAATGTTGTATTTGGAGTTCGTAATGGATACCACCTCCACAGACAATTGATTTTGCATAGGAATATGTTTTTAAATATTTTAAGGACATTCGGTATTTAAAGCTATAAGGAATAAAATTGGTTAAAAGACCAAAAGTCCCACAAGGTGGATGGTGAGACAATTTTTCATGACTATGCTATTCGAGCTCTTACTGGAATATATAAAAGGATTATTAGAATATCATCCATTATTTTAAAACTTTTTATTTGGGGAATATCAAGATTATAGTCGGGATTTAAAAAAAGTTCAAAAGTATTAGTCGTGTTTTCCGAAAGATGTATACCCTCAGCCAATGTTCGATAATTTAAATATATATATAAAAATTTTGAAAATTGTGACCCTTTGTGAGTGAGGTACCAAAAGAGGTTCGCACATATATATTATTTTCCCAACAAATCTTGTGTTAGCAAAATATGGGTTAAACTTGAAAAGAGTTGGGTGCGTATTCCTATGTGGGGGAGGTACTAGAAGAAATGGTCCGATCTCTATCATCTATACAACAGATCTTGTATTCAAAGAAATATTGAGAAAGGACCCATATATCGCACCTTCACACCAGATCTTATGTTACTAGAAATAATGGGGAGTGTGAAATAGGAAGTCAATCGGATGCTTATCTCGATTTTTATGATAATTTTGGTTATTCAAAACGTTGACCCATTGTGAGGGAGGTCCCAGAAGCAGTGAACCGATATATTCCATCTTCATAAAATAAAATAAAACTATTGTGATGTGTGTAATTTGAAGACAAGCGGACTCTTACATTAAATCTTAAAAGAGTTACAATTATTCAAAATGTTGACCCTTTGTGGGGATGTACTTGATGGAGTGGACCTACATTGTCCATTTTCGCACCTGACCTAGCACCGACGCAAATATTAGGATTTGCAAAATTGGAGTAAAATCGGATTATGCAATCGTCCAGAAAAACGGACGGACATCGCTAGATCGACTCCAACTGTCTTGAAACGGGTTTGTTCCAAAGAGATCTAGGGTCTAAAACCTTTATTTCAATGGGCCACGTTTTGTCCGTATCAAATGATAAATACCCACTTTAGACGTATGGCTGAGGATAAAATAATAATTATAAAGGATGACATGATCCGAATCTATGAATTGGTTGAGAGGACTACCAAGATCAAAATCGCGGAGTTGTAATGGACTGCCAGGAATAACGGTTTGGATTTTAAAGACTGCCAAGGCTAAAGTCGTGAAGTTTTAAAAAATATTTTTAACGGACTGCAGGAAAAAAACTCGTTAATTTTTAACTATTTTTTTATGGATTACCAGGACCAAAAACATGGACTTTCGGAACTATTTTAAAAGGACTGCCAGGAATTAAATCATGGACATTGGTAACTATTTCTCCATAGACTCCCATGACGAAAATATTTGATTTTTTAAAACATTATTTTCAAGGACTGCTAGAACCAATATCATGGACTTTTAATTAATATTTTTCTAAGGAAATTTTTAATAATAGGTCCAGATAAAGAAATAGCTCCCATATACATATTCGCCCGATTTCAGGTTTTGGAACATACAATGGAATTTTGCCTAGAATCAAGTATGTCAAACTTGGTGAAAATCACCTTGAAATGGGGAGGTGACATATTTTATAACGTGGTGGTAAATTTTGCAAGATATAATTTCTATAGACTAGCTTTCAAATTTAAACATCCCAAAATCTCAATTAATCAATCAATCACCTAAAATTGCCAATATGAACGTTTAGTTGCTACGCGGAATTCTACCAAATAGATATAGAGGTGTTGGGTGGTCCTTACTGCTATTTTATATTTTTTGAAGGAGAAGTATTAATTTATTTGTAGATTTTTATACCCTACAACATTATGTGTTGGGGGTATTATAAGTTTGATTGGGCAAAAAATTATGTAACACCTCGAAATATTGGTTTCCCACATAGCAAAGTATATATGGATCTTTCTATCTCGCCGAGCTGAGTCGATCTAGCTATGTATGTCCGTCCGTCTGTCCATGTTAATTTGTAATCACTCTACAGGTCGCAATTATGGTCCGATCTTCACGAAATTTAAAATGTAGGTGGGGTTAAGGTCAGAATAGAACCCTATTTCTTTTGGAGATGATCGCATAATATTTAGGGGTTGAAATGGACCAAAAAAAATGTTCCTGATATTTCAGTTGCTCTACAGGTCGTAATTATGGACCAATCGAAATTAGCATGGGGCTAGAGCTTTGGGCTGGGCAGAAGCCTTCCAATTTTGATGGCCATCGGGTAATATTTAGTTGTTGAAATAGACCATAACATTTGTGTTAAATAAAAGTCATATTTTCCTTTAAACCGCGAATATTTTTAATCCCGGAGAAATCACAAATAGACGAACAGGTCAATTCTGACCATTACGTAGATGCCGATAGTAAAAATATCGGATATATATATAGCGAAATATATACAATGTATATATACAAAGGAAGAATATGTTAGCTAGAATGGTTATATCTCAAGAATGGCTGGAGCGATTTTGACAAACTTTGCCAATTCAGAATGCCCTCTTGGCATAAAAAAATCGCACAAAAGATGCCAATAATGATGTTAATATACATGGTTGCCCATATTCGACGGACCCATCTGGCAACGCCATAACTTTTGACAGATATGTCACATTGCTTAATGACATACCGCGTTTGAAGCGTCAGTCCAAGCAAATTTTTACCATGAACCAATGAACCATTGAAATTTACATTCAACAGAAGAAGTCAATTGTGAAAACTCAACGTGCTTTGAAAACATTAAAAAATGTGAGAAATGCGCCTTCTAAGAACATCATTAAGCGTTTATACGAAAAATTTTCGACTGGTAAGGCTCTTTCTAATCCGAAGAGGCCATATAAAAGTCGACCAAGGCGATCGGCCGAGAATATCGCTGCCGTACGAGCCAGTGTTGAGAGCCCCCAAGAACATCCCAAAAACGCCGTTCTCAGCAGTTGGGCATGGCTCGGTCCACTTTACAACGGATTATTCGCATTGATTTGCATTTGTTCCCGTACAAAATTCAATTGACGCAAAGAATGTTGCCTGCGGACAAGCCTCGTCGATTGGAAGGTCCGTCGAATGTGGATTTTGTTAATTTTTTTTATTTTTTCATATTTTTT
Organism: Musca domestica; assembly: GCF_030504385.1. Classification (NCBI taxonomy): domain Eukaryota; kingdom Metazoa; phylum Arthropoda; class Insecta; order Diptera; family Muscidae; genus Musca; species Musca domestica. The sequence continues at coordinate 27,184,306 of NW_026712249.1, read as the reverse complement.
ATCGCATGCGATTTTTTCAATTTGACTTACAATATTGAAGTGTATATTTTGTAATATTTTTGTACTTTACAACACAGAATGGGGTTATTATTTATGTACAGATTGCAGTTATCGTTCGGTCCTCACGACATTTTGCACAAAGGTTAGGGTTTGGCTCAGAAAGGCTAATCCTATTGTTTTCAAAAATATCCGCAATATATTTAGGGGTTGACATGAACAAGCAACTCAAAATGTTCCTGATTTTGCAGCCGTTATGAAGGTCGCACAACCACAGGACACGAAATAGTGCATGAAGTTAGAATTTAAGACAGCGGGTAGAATGGACCACTACTTTTGTGTGAAAAAATACCAAAATTACTAACAGGCTATATCCGAAACACACAATAGGCAAATTTCTGGCTTTTTATGCTGATTTCATTGACGAATATAGCCAAATATCGTAGACAAGCAAATCATATAGATGAGTCTAAATTTGGAGACACAGAGGAGCCTCTTGCTTTTGGAGATGGTCGCAAAATATGTAGGGGTTCAAATGAAGAATTCTGGCATTTTGGATGACCAATTGGTTATATTTAGCCGTAAAATGACCACAAAAACTAACAGCACGACGGAGTGCATAAATATTGGGAAAATGTCCCTGGTCAAAATGCTAAGGGTAATAGGTAATATCTGGGCTCCGTGGCATAATTTCCAAAGATAAATCTTCCTAAATCGATTTGGACATAAGGGGGCTTTTAACATATTGTAGTGTTGTAGGGTATCACATGGTCGGCCCCGCACGACTATAGCCTTTGCTTACTTGTTAAGAATGTTTTCAAGTGCAGTCAAGAATTAAATTATATTTAATTTTTACAAATATTTTCTAAAAATTTGACCTGTACATCGAGAAACATCCTTTTCAAAGGATATAAATTAAGGAAGTGTTCGTGAGCTTTTTAAGATAGTGAGGAAGATTTTTCTCGTGGATAATTAAATACATAATCGTAATTTTTTTATGAATGTCTTTTGACAATAGCATATTTTTCAGGAAGTATAATCAATATAATCGGGGATTTTTAGATACATTTCTCCGTAAAAATATGTGGGGGCAATGATGGTGGGTTTTCTTACTTACTTTTGTGTTAAGAGCCAACAAGATCATTATTTGTGTTTGCCATTAATATTTTTTGGTGGATTATTATGGACATAACCAATTGTTTTCTATTTGCTTTTATTTATGCATTTATGCTTTTTTATGCATTTTTCAAGGATTATTTACACTGTTGTAAGGATTTTTTTTTCGAAAATAATCAAAGACGTTAAATAGTAGGTTTCAAAGATGTTAGTTAAAAATATTAATTAAATATCCTATATTTTTTAAAATGTGTCTCATATTCAATAGTCATGTCTACTTCCTTCTTTTTCACAAATGGAAAACTTTCAGTCTGGTTGTATTAATGTTACAATATTCTCATGGTAGTTTTTTTTTTTTTTTTTTGCTCTTCACAATCGCACTCATCTTTCGCAATAAAAGTTTGTTCATGTGCGCCTAGATGAATACCTTGCATCCTAGATATATTCTCAACCAGTCGGTCGGTCGGGTGGCAAGTGGGTGGGTGAATGGGTCGTCGCTGCCTTAACATGTGAACTGGACAGGATGTATAGCAATTTTGAAAGCATTATAGCCTTGTTATGCGTATGTAAAATGCAAATGTTACTCTCATCCAACTTCAAATGATGCACAAGTTTGGCTACGAAATGTAAGTGAATGTGAGTTAGTGATATTGAAGGTATGTGTGTGTATGTGTGCGTTTGTGGGTGAATGTGTGTGTTCATTTAGATATTTGGATGGACTGAAGTGTGTGCGTATGTGTGTTGGCATGTCGTATGCAAATGTTATGGAGTATTTGCATTTTAGATTGTTATGCGTAAAGCAAATGATATCCTTTGGTTGGGCAGGCACACACGCACACATAATCATTGCAGATAGAGTATAGGCTAGTTACCTAGGAATTCAAGAGGAAAGAGGATAATTTTTGGTATTTATTTTTTTCAGAAGTCTTTTCAATCTCATAATTTAAATGTTTCCGATCGGAATTTTTATTTCTAAAAATAAGTTTTTGGTAAAAAACTTATTTTGAGCCACCCTAATATATTTTTTACATGCACTCAACTTTGATTTGTGTATCAAGCAATGCATTTTGCCAACCAAAAGCAATATTCTGTGAATAATTGGCTCACACACACATACACAAAAATAAACCTACAGAGTTCTCCTTTATATTGACTGTTAGCAGTAAAGCTTCTAAGCCATCCATCCACCCACCCATAAAAATGCACTTAGATCGTGTTCGTATTTAACACCAGATGTCATTAACATCACCATAACTAGCTTACCTTTGCCACCCTTCGATGTTAAACTATTTGACTGACACATGTTCGGCGCTGTATCATTTCATATAATTTGGTAGTACTTTGTAGAAGATTGTATCAGACGAATATTGCTCGAGCGATATCATAAAACGTTTTATGGTCTTCAGCAGGTTATTGAAGGAACTTACACTCACATTTGCAAAATGTTAAGAGCATTGACCATCATTTAAAATGGTTGAGATATATGGGACATTTTTTTTGTAAGATATACATTGTATATACCAAATTTGTTTTAAGGACAAGATTTCATTTCAAAACATCAATATTGATTATATGAAAGTGACGATAAAAAATTAATATGTATATTCATATCTCTTAATTTTATAAAGGCATTTTTTTAAATCTTTACAATATCTAATATAGGAAGGCGCCCATCTGTGGGGGTATATACGATATTGTGGACCTATTAAGACAAATCTATGTCTGGGTGTAAAGCACTCGCAAGGAACTCCTTGTGTGGATTTTCACATAATTCCATTGGAAAAAGTGGCTAAAATCATCAAACTACTGAATATGGGGGAACCGTTATATGGGGGATATACGATATATATAATCATCAAACTACTGAATATGGGGGAACCGTTATATGGGGGATATACGATATTGCGCACCTATATAGACAATTCCCTTTCAGGGGGTTAAGTGCCCACAAAGAACTCCTTGTGTGGATTTTCAGACAATACGATTTGAAAATGTGGCTAAAATCATCAAAATACCGAATATCGGTGGCACCGTTATATGGGTGCTATACGATATCATTAACCTATATAAAGATTTCTCTGTCAGGGGGAAAGTGCTCACATAAAACCCCTTGTGTACAATTTCCGTTGAAAAATGTGGCTAACATCTTCAAAATACCGAATATCGGAGGTTACCGTTATATGGGGGCTATACGATATCGTGGACCGATAAAGTCCATCTTCGAACTTGACCTGCCTGCAGACAAAAGAGAGATCTGTGCAAAATTGTAGCTTCCTATTTTAATTCGGTTAGACTGTAGCGTGATTACAACAGACGGACGGACGGACAGGGATAAATTGTCTTAGAATTTTACGCTGATCAAGAATATATATACTTTGTTGGGTATAAAATGATTATTTCGATAAGTTACAAACGGAATGACGAACTTAATGTACCCTCCATACTATGTATGGTGGAGGGTATAAAAAATGATGTTGTCGTTCAGACCATCTTCTTTTTATCTTTTAACGCAACGGATTCGTGGTCCAATATCTTATGTTGATTTATGACAACAAATCAAGTTAAAAAGTATCAGTCGGCTTTACCGACAGACGTATACCCTCAGCCAATGTTCGATAATTTAAATATATTTGGATTTTTGTTATGATTATTCAAATTGTTGACCCTCTATGGGGCAGGTTTCGAAGTAATAGGCCTATATTGTTCATTTCGTATCGGATATTAGTATGGGCAAATTTACAAGAAAACCGAACATTTATATCAAATTTTATGCGAAATCATAAATTCCACATTCATCTCATGTTCCTGGTTGAGAGAAATATTCGGATATAGCAAGCTGTAAAGAATCGCTGACTTGGTTCTCAACTTAGGACAGTTGAAGGTATTAAAAATTGCGACCCTTGTGACCCTTGGGTAGGTACCAGAAGGGAGGTACCAAAAGGGGTTCGCATCATCTCCACACAGATCTTGTGTTTGCAAAAATGTTTGCATGTGTAGAATTTGAAGAGAGTTGGATGCTTATTTCGATTTCTTTGAGTGTTTTGTTTTTCAAAAATCTTGAACCCTATGTGGGGGAGGTACGGACTTCACCAACTTTATAACGGATCTTGTGTTGATGGAAAATTGGGATGTACCAAGTCTGATGAAAGCGGATGCTAATTTCGCGTTCAAAGCAGATCTTATGTTAGTAAAAATAATGGGATGTGTGTAATATGAAGAGAATTATAATCGTTTCGTTTATTTAAAACTTTGAACCTTTCTGAGGGAGGTACTAGAAGGAATGGTCCGATCTCTACAATATTTATAACAGATCTTGTGTTGATAGAAATACTGAGATGTGCCAAGTCTGAATGGAATCAGATGTAAATTTAGCGTTTTATAAGCTTCATGGATATTAAAAATGTTGACCCTTTTGTGGAGAAGGTACCAGAAGGAGTGGGCCGATATATTCCATCTTCACAGTAGATCTTGTGTTAGTAGAAATAATGGTATGTGTGAAACATGAAGAGACTGATGCTTATTTCGGAATTTATAACCGCTTTGGTTATTCAAAACTTTGACCCTTTCTGGGGAAGGTACTAGAAGGAATGGTCCTATCTCTACAATATTTATAACAGATCTTGTGTCTTTAGAAATATTGAGCTGTGTCAAGTCTGAATGGAATCGGATTTTAATTTCGTGTTTTATATATCCCATTATTATACCTGACCTTGGGTTAATAAAAATATTGTGATAAGTGTACTATTAAGTCATAACAATTTATAAGAGTTTGAATAATTCAAAATGTTGACCCTTTGGGAGGAGGTACTTGATGGAGTGGACTGATATTTTCCACATTCGCACCCGACCTAGCCTTTATACAAATACCAGGATTTTCTAAGTTGGACCAATTGTGTCCGCCAGACGGACGGACATCGCTAAATCGACTCAAAATGTCCTGAAACGGATTTGGTCCAAAGAAACCTGGGTTGTAAAACCTTTATTTCCATAAGGCACATTTTGGTCGCATCAAATTATATAAACCCTCTGTAGCCATATTGCTAAGGCTATAAAAATACTCACATTTTTATTAGTATCTACATAAGCGATTTTACAGTTTTTATTCTTCACTGCCAGAAGGTCATTCTGGTTTGGTGAGAATTGTCAAAATCCGTCTTGCCGTTCAGCCGCTAAATATTATTCGATTACCATCCACGTTGGTAGGCTTCTGGTCCCATATACAATTTTAAGTCGATTGACCTATAAATATGACCCCAAGATCAACTACAAAATCAAGATTTTGGCTATTTTTTTGTCCTTTTCAACCTATGAATATTTTGCGATCATAGGCTCTATGTTGACCTTAACCCCACCTCTTTACAAATTTTCGTGCTCAAATGCTGACGGCATATATCTGTCGAAAATTGACTGAGACATTCTAATTTTTTTTTTAATGTGTACCTTTTTGATCGATACCGGAATTAGTAGGCCGATATGGCTTTAAAAAACCTGACCCAGGCCTTTTTTAATTAAATATTATATTACTGTGATAGAACCATCACCTAATGAAACCATATATCAAACAGTGAAACCATATGGAACATTTTCCATAGTGTTATTTTGTATCCAAGGAACCGATTCAAATTCGGATCGAAATTGTAATTTTATCTGACATTTTTTTAATACCGAAAAATATGTTTTTCTAATATTAATGGCTACCCACTAAATACTACCCGATGACCATCAAAATTGGAAGTCTCCTGTCTAGCTCTAAGCTCTAGCCCCATGCTAACTTCCGCGTCGATTGGTCTATAATTGCGACCTGTGGAGCAACTGCAAAATCAGGAATTTTTTAAGTTTTTGGTCTATTTCAACCCCTAAATATTATGCGATAATTTCCAAAATCAATAAGCTTCTATTCTAACCCTATTCCCACCTTCATTCTAAATTTCGTGAGGATCGGGTCATAATTGTGACCTGTAGAGTAATTACAAATTAAAATGGACAGACGGACGGACATACATAACTAGATCAGTTCGGCGAGATGGGAAGATCCATATATACTTTCCTTTGTGGGAAACCAATATTTCGAGGTGTTACATAATTTTTGTTGTAGGGTATAACTATGTTCTCCCAATTCTAGGTGTAAAAGTTAAGAACACCGAAAGAAACTTCAAAGTAATTTGATGATTTGAGTCTTAAGAAACCGACATAATAACTCTTGCAATATATCGTTTTATTTTGTAGGTTATGTTGACCTTACCTGGCATGTCGTAATCACAATTGTTACACAATTTCCGAAGCTATGTAATATTTTCAGCAATGCATGAAAATAACAAAAATAAAAAAATATAATAAGCCATTAAATTACAAATGTATTATTGAATAACATCCACAACTCGCATTTACATTCGAAATATGTATGTGCCATTTTTTCCCTTCGTCCTTAAGTGCCAATTTTCTTATACATATCTTGTATATTTTCGTATTTCCTTTCAAATTTGTCTAGCTATGCAATTTGTAGGAAACCCCGAAAAAAATCCACTCTAATGGCTTTTGAAGATATAAAAACATATAATCATCAAATCCTCCATCAAATATCATCACAGACGAACGAATTCCACTGTCTGTCGAATGGAGCGAATGCAACACATAATGAGTGTTTCTTGTTGTTGTTGAATCTTTTTTCTCTCCCATGGAAAACCCCCCCAAAAGAAACACATATTTCAAACCAGCACTTCTTTGTGTTTTTGTTCATTTGATTTCTTACTTCCTGGATGCTGAGACCAGTGGTTTTCAATAGCATTTCTTGAGCACAAAAAAATATGTATTTGCAATAAAAAGCACCGCAAAAATATGGTACTACACACACTTGCTGCTGTGTGCTGGAGAAAAAAGAAGTATAGACGTAATTACGATAATATTATTATGCAATTACTTTGAAGAACTACAGTCCAAGGATTTTGAATGGTGGTCGGAGATTCACTTTTTGGAAGCCACATTAAACCAAAATATTGAAAGAATGATCCAAAGAAAACTGTCGCATTTTACTATCCCCTTACTGTGGATAACAAGGCAATTGGCAAAATTATAGTAAAAGAAAAGTATAACTACTTATTTTCCCCGCCACACACACACACACTTCCTCTACTTTAGCATGGCATAATGAAAATAATAACTCCAACATTCCACACAAACACACCCTCGAATACATAACTCTTATTGCATTAAATGCAAAATTATTATACAAATGTAACCATAATAACCTCAAAGTAGTGTAGCATAAAAAAGAGGGACTTCCATGCACACAGACACATACATACACCCTAACGCCCACATGGATACACTTACACGCCTCCGTTCAATGGCATAGACATGCAACAACGACATCGCCAACTACACGCACTCACTCACACAGACGAGAGAGAAAAAACGAAACCAAAACACACAGAAATGAAACAGATGTTGTAACCTAACGATGAATGCCGTAAAACCGTAAAGGAAACCTCCGAACAATCAGGAGCAGGGCGGGCTTGGGCAATATAATTTCAATGAACCTATATTTGAGGTTTCCTTTTTGCGGAAGTAATCACAATTTAAACGGAAATGTGCCTAACCACACTTAAAATAATACCCGTTTGTGTTGGCAGGCAAACTCATTCATGAAAGTTCTCTCATTTCAAATACATACGTAACGCATGCAAATGTACACGCACACAAACACTCAGAGACACATTGGAGCCCTAGCATTAAGTCATTTAAACAATCAGACGAATTTATAGCTGCTGTATTGCTGTTACACCCTTTTGTAGCTGCAACAGTGTTGTTGCTGGTGGTTAAAGTAACAATTGCGGCAAAATTAAGGAAGCAAAAAAATGTCGGGTTGGTAATAATTGGGAGTAGGTGGCGGAAGCCAAGCAATAATGCCACCATTGTGAAACGCGTGTTCAAGAGCAATTACAATGGCAATGCGATACCTTAGTGGCAATCATATTTGCATAGTAGCATAAAATGGGAGTATTTCAATTGTGATTAGTTAAATAACTGTGGGCAAGGCTTATTATTCCAAAAGTGAAATTTTGCCCTCTTCCAGACAATTTGTTTGATGGATGATTTTCAATTTACGCATTAATTCGAAACTAACTCGCATGTCGATTTAGCGATGTCCGTCCGTCTGTGGAAATCACTCTAGCTCCCGTACGAAATAAAGTAGATTGATAAAATTGTACTCAAATGTATATTATGTCTGCAGCACTTTTGGTGTTTAATATGGTCCAGATAGGTCCACGTTTTGGTACCTCCCCATTTTCGGTATTTTTGTGATTTAAGCGACATAATTCAATAAAAAATTTGGTATTTGAAGTTCGTAATGGATAATACAGCCTATGACAGGAAATTGTCCGTGCAGATCCACGCCTTCGTATAGCCCTCATATAACGGTACCTACCTATGTTCTGTATTTTAATAATTTTACCGACATTATTCACCGGAATTATTTCAAATTTGGTATTTAAAGTTCGTAATGGAAACTACAGCCTATGACAGAAAATTGTATGTGCAGGTCCACGTTTTGCCATAGCCCGTCATATAATGTTACCTCCCTATATTCGGTATTTTGATAATTTTAACTGCATTATTCCCCGATTTGTTTTCAAGTTTCGCATTTGAGTATTGTAATGGCTTATGACAAAAATTACCTATGCAGGTCCACATCGTCGTATAGACGATGATAATAATAATAATAATAATAATAATAATAATAATAATAATAATAATAATAATAATAATAATAATAATAATAATAATAATAATAATAATAATATAATAATAATAGTAATAATAATAATAATAATAATAATAATATAATATAATAATAATAATAATAATAATAATAATAATAATAATAATAATATAATAATAATAATAATAATAATAATAATAATAATAATAATAATAATAATAATAATAATAATAATAATAATAATAATAATAATAATAATAATAATAATAATAATAATAATAATAATAATATAATAATAATAATAATAATAATAATAATAATAATAATAATAATAATAATAATAATAATAATAATAATAATAATAATAATAATAATAATAATAATAATAATAATAATAATAATAATAATAATAATAATAATAATAATAATAATAATAATAATAATAATAATAATAATAATAATAATAATAATAATAATAACAATAATAATAATAATAATAATAATAATAATAATAATAATAATAATAATAATAATAATAATAATAATAATAATAATAATAATAACAATAATAATAATAATAATAATAATAATAATAATAATAATAATAATAATAATAATAGTAATAATAATAATAATAATAATAAAAAGTAAAAAAAGGTTATAGTCGTGTAGATCTGACAACGTGGTACCCTACAACACTATAATACATTGGAAAACCCCCTAAACACATTTTAGCCGATTATTTGAAATAATTCCGTACTGTCCTGTACAGTATTCGGTTTATAACAGGGATCTTTCCTTTTGGAGTATAAACTCTATGTCGTTCTGATAGGTATCCAAAATTATTACACAAAAGTTGAGGTCCATTTTACCGGCTAAATACAATTCAAGGGTCGTCCAAAATGCTACACTTCTGCGCTGTCCTCATGCAAAATTCCGTGTCGATTGGTTCTTAATTGTGACTTCTAGAACCACTGCACGATCAGGAAAGTTTTAATTTTTGGTCCATTTGAAGCCCTGAATATACATCTTAAAAAACACTAGGCTTTAATCCTGACCCTAACTCAATCCCCATGCAAAATGTCTCGAGAATCGGACGATTATTGCGATTATTTCTTATTGGCATATTTTCACGCGACTTTCTTAGATTTTATTATTTTATTATTATTTTTTAATTAAAAGGGGCCATTCCAAATTTGTGAGAATTGTCGAAATCCGTCCAGCCTTTCTTGAGTTATATGAGGTCTAACTAACATTCCCTTCATGGATATATTAGATTGTATATATTTTGCTATATATTCGATATCTTGGATGTGAACATCAATGTAACGGTCAGAAGTGACAATTTCGTGAATTTGGGATTTCGCCAAGATTAAAAACATTTGCGATTCAGAGGAAATTTTCGTATTTTCCATATATAGATTCCTATATGGGGGACGAATATTTAGAGATGTTACATCATTTTTGGCCCTATCAAACATAATACCCCCATCACATAGCGTTGTAGGGTATAATAATAATAATAAAATTGATACTCGAAGTGGGTAAGGTCTACAGTTTCTAAAACGTATTTCCTATCACTCATACCGGAAGTTTTCTTACAAACGACCGGAGTCAACAGAACTAGATATGAAACTACTTCGTTTGAGCGAACTAACCAGCACAACTCCAGAGAAGTCCCTTTGTCTTATGTGGGGTTGAAGATTTTTATACCCTATAACACTATATGTTTGAATGTATATTATAAGTTTGATTGGACCATAAAATATGTAACACATCGAAATATTGGCCCTGCCCATAGGATGCAACCCATGTCTCTTCATATCTCGCCGTGGCCGTATGTTCATATTAATTCATATTCTCAATTATAGCTCGCTTATCGTGAAGGTAGGGTTAAAGTCAGAATGGAAGTAAATTGATTCACAAAACATTTGGGGGTTGAAATAGACCAAAAATATAAAAAAATATTGATTTTGCACTTGCTATATAGGTTACAATTATTAACCAATCGACTAGGAATTTTGCACGGAGCTAGAATATAGGCCTGGGCTTTAGCCTACTATTTTCATCGAATAATATTCAGCGGTTTAAATAGACCATAAGTTTCATATAAAAAATACGGAAATTTCCATTATAAAATAGTCCAAATTTTCTAGTCGCCCTGCAGTTCTCAACTAAGGACCAATATACATGGTATTTTTATGAGGTTTTTTTATGAGGAAATCTAAGTTCTCAAATATTGTTTTGAAGAACTACTACTCCGATGCTTTTCGGAGATCGTATTTTTTGGAAAAGATTGGTTTGATGATTATTCGAAAAGGGGAGCAATTAGGATTAAGATTTGAGTTTATTATATAGTAGATGTGAGAATGTCACTTAGAGGAAACATTATTCTAGTCAGATTTGCAGAAAATTTAAGACTATAGCCTTTGATTACTTTTTTAATATAATTTTGAACTTTTGTTGGAGAGGTAACAGAGAGGGTGGTGGTTGCCAAAGTTTAAAGTATTAGTCGGCTAGGACAGATAGTCCAACGGAAACCTAGAAACTAATTTCGTTCATAAAAATTATGATATGTTGAATGCAATAATGGGTTGGTACATTGTGGAAACTTAAGTGCGCATAATATATTAATTTTATTAACTGTTTTCGAATATTCCGCAGTTAATAAACCATAGATATATCGACCAACGTATTTTTCGCAGAAAATTCACTTTTTTCCGAATTTAATAAATATTTTATTTGAATGAATTATTGTTAATGATAATATGTATTTGTCAACTAAAAATGCGTGGGTGTTCATACATTAACAACCACGCATCATAAAGCCAAGCAACAACATATGTTCTCCCTGCCATTCTTATATCTCCCGGCAAATTCTGCCAATAGCATACTTAGGAACATCAATTAAAATAGCATTATACCCGTTTATTATACGTGCGAGCATTCTATTCAAATCTGCAAGCATTAATGTTGTAGTAGTATGAGTAATCTGTGTTACACATACCAAGAAATGTGAAGGCAATACAAAGGAGAAAATCATCACCATCACAGCATAATGAGTAAAAGGAATGAATGGCAAATAACCTTAGCGAGCTCCACATGACGTATGATGAATATTAATTCATCGTCGTCTTCATAACATGAAATTTAATCGCATATTTTCAACTAACATTAATCTGTTTCGTGAATGACCCACGAACAATTAATTGACATTATTGTAGATCATTGGTTATTGACTGATTTTGTTGTAGATAAATAGGGAAAGCTGATAAAAAGGGAAATATGAATGGATTTATTTCCAATTAGTTAGGATTATTATTGGTTTTGAATAACCGAACATTGATGAATGAGTAGATGATTTTTTTTTTTTTTTGAAGATTGCAAATGGTTTTGAAATTGCTCAAATATTAATAAAAATTAACAAAGAAATTTCAGAAGACAAAAAACATAATGACAAATGAATGATTTCCAATAAATAAAAACACTTTACGTTAAACCAAATGTCAAAAAATAACGTTTGGACATGGTAGAGCTTACTGCGTTGAACAAATTGTCAAATCCTTGAAATAAACGATTTGTTTATCTATATATACTAAATATCCAGAGGTACGCTTTTTACCTTTTTGTTGTTTTTATAAAAACAACGTTTATTTCTTAGTGCAGACAATGGTAACGTTTACCAGAACTAAGACAGGTTTCGGGATGAGCCATTAATCCTCATCACTTCTCCTAGTCTTTTTTCTGGTGATAATCACCTTGCGATTTATTTGAAAATCATTACATTAACAACGATTTGTTTACATCCAAGTGAATGAAAAGTCGAAGGATTGTTTCCTAAAGAAGGATTTTCTAAAATTGTTTCTATCTTTATGCTACTGAAACAATCATGCGACATTGTGGCGAATACTAAAAGGTCAGAAGGACGAAATCACTTGAGTTTTTTTCCAAGGACTCAGGAATTTTCAGAATCCTGCCGTTTATAAAGGAGGCACCGGAGGGAGTAGCTACCATCGCACACTATCGAATTTCGATTTAAGTTTGAGTTTTGGGAAAATTAAGGTCTATTTTTTATACCCTACAACACTATGTGTTGGGGGTATTATAAGTTTGATTGGGCCAAAAATTATGTAACACCTCGAAATATTTGTTTCCCACAGAGGAAAGTATATATGGATCTTCCTATCTCGCCGAGCTGAGTCGATCTAGCTATGTATGTTCGTCCGTCTGTCCGTCTGTCCATGTTAATTTGTAATCACTCTACAGGTCGCAATTATGGTCCGATCTTCACGAAATTTAGAATGGAGGTGGGGTTTGGGCTAGAATAGAACAATATTTCTTTTGGAGATGATTTCATAATATTTAGGCGTTGAAATGGACCAAATACTGAAAAAATTCCTGATTTTGCAGTTGCTCTACAGGTCGCAGTTATAGACCAATCGACGCGGAAGTTAGCATGTGGCTAGACCTTAGGGATGGGCAGAAGTCTTTCAATTTTGAGGGTAATCGGGTAATATTTAGTGGGTGAAAATGCCCTGACACTTGTGTTAAATAAAATCAAATTTTCCATTAAACCGCGAATATTTTTAATTCCGGCGAAATCACAAATAGACGAACAGTTCAATCCTGACCGTTACGTAGATGCCGATAGTAAATATATCGGATATATGTAGCGAAATATGTACAATACATATATACAAAGGAGGGGGGTGTTAGCTAAAATGCTTATATCTCAAGAATGGCTGGACCGATTTTGACAAATTTTGTCAATTCAGAATGCGCTCTTGGCATAAGAGAATAAAATCTAAAATAATCCCATAAAAATGTGCCAATAATGGTGTTATTATAGATTTTGTAGCATTTAGTGACATTTTTAATTTTTTCATATTTTTTATCGCATGCGATTTTTTCAATTTGACTTATAATATTGAAATGTACATTTTGTAAAATTTTTTCACCTTACAACACGGGTCGGGATTATTATACACAGATTGCAATTATCGTGCGATCTTCACGGAAATTTCCACAAGGGTTGGGTTAGGCCCAGAAGAGCTATTGTTTTCAAAGATGGCCGCAATATATTTAGGGGTTGAAATGGACCAACCACTAAAAATGTTCCTGATTTTGCAGCCGTTATAAAGTAGGAAATAGAAAGAAAAGGACAGCTGGTAGAATGGACCTTTACTTTTGTGTGAAAAAAAAATACCAACATTACTTACAGGCGATATCCGAAATACACAAAAGGCGAACTTCTGGCTTTTTATGCTGATTTCGTTGATGAATATAGCCAAATATCGTAGACAAGCAAATCATATAGATGGGTCTAAATTTATAGATGCAGAACGGCTTCTTGTTTTTGGAGATGATGAAAATATTAAGGGGCTCAAATGAACCAACAAGAAAGAAATACTGATCACACAATTAAAGCCAATCGACATGCCTGGGAAGAGAGTTAAGGATAGGGAAGAATTCTAGCATTTTGGATGACCATTGGATTATATTTAGCTGTAAAATGGACCACAACAACTAACAGCACGACGGAGTGCGCAAATGTCCCTGGTCAAAGTGGTAAGGGCAATATCTGGGCAGTTCTCCATTACAAAATTTCAAAAGCGGAATCTTCCATAATGGATTTGAACATAAGGGTGCTTCTAACATATTCTAGTGTTGTAGGGTATCACATGGTCGGTCCCGCACGACTATAGCCATTGCTTATTTGTTTCATTTTATGTTTTTTTTTTTTTTTTTCATTTTGAACATTTGTGTTGTAGGTACAGGAATGAGACGTTATTGTTGGTGTTGATCTAGGGGTGACATCCGTCCATCTGTCTGTCGGTCTGGTGTACACGATAAATGTTGAATAGAGTATCCAATTTGGTCCAAACATGGTACATCATCCACTTTAGATCGAGTTCAGAGATGAACAATATCGATCCACTACTTCTGGTGCCTCCCAATTGTCAAAATTTAGAAAAATCAGAAATTTTCGGTCATTATCATAAAATTCAAAATAAATACCGAGTCTTCAAAATTTCAAACTTGGCACACCCTAATATTTCTACTAACACAACATCTGTTGTGCATATGAGATTTATTGGACCACAACCTTTGATACTTCCCCAATATTGTGTCAACATTTTGTTTAATTTTAAGTCTTATCCATTCTTTCTTCCCCACAAAAGCTCAACATTTGAGAAAAATATGGCATGTCTTATAAAGTAGAGGAAGAAGTCGATATCACAGTTAGGTCATATGCGATGTGAATAATCTTGGTCCACTCCTTTAGCAAAATTTTAATTTATATTTTGATAGTCTGACATAGGTAGAGGGTATACATTAGTCGGCAAAATTGAAAGATGCTGTACATTAACTTTACCTTTCTTTAATCTTGATCAGCATAAAATTCTAAGTTTCCCACTAGAATCCAAAAGAAAATAATAGGAAGCCAATATTTCGCATAGAACTGACTCAGATGGGCTACCTCGGCTTATGATGTCGTGTAGTCTCATTTATAACATTAGCCCCTAATGCAGAATATGATAATGATTTTAGGAACAGACAATATCTCTAGCAAAAAATTGTCCGCAGAGATTTTTGTTTCTTTAGACCTCCTCAGGATTTTCTAAATTTCAAACATTTTATTTATATAGAGATACTTTCGGATAGTGAAATAATTAACCACATTTTTAATTGAGTTGCATAAGAATCTTTGTTGTTCTTCTTGGTAGTTGATTCTTGCAGAACAATACCTATATATGTTAAAATTTTTATATAGCCCCCGAAATATAAATTCCTCCCGATAAAAGGTATTCTGGTGATAACAACTACAATCTCGTTAATTTTTAAAAATTAGCTATTTAAGGATAAAACCAAGATATAACATGACATTGTCTATATACAGGTTGAGATAAAAAAAATTATTGAACGAAAGCAAAAAACTTCGGAAATAACATAAAATTTTAGAATAAATTTAGATTTGTTGGAATTGGTCACCTTTGGCACGAATTATGGTATTCAAACGGCGAATGAAGCGCTTGCTTGAACTGATCAATACTTTGGTATTTTTTAGTGCCAACCTTGCTTTCCGAAATACTCCGGACACAATAGTCCAGCGGATTGGTATTCGAAAGTTTTGGTGACCATTGTGCTCTAGAAATGATGCGAGGAACCTCTTTTTGTAACCATTATTAGGTGGCGCGTGCTGCGTGCGATGGTGCTGAATTTTGGAAATTGGAATATCCAAGGTCTGCGGCCAAAATATTTGCGTACCCAAGGCTTTGATACACCCTCCAGAAAAATTTCACGATAACATTCGGCATTTATACTGATGTTACGGTCGATTAATATGAGCGGAGAGCGAGCATTGGTTGTTATGACGCCCCACACCATCACCATTGCCGCTTGAGCTCTGGTGGCCAACCGAAGGTGCACATTTTCAGCTGACCTCTTTGGCAAGTAAACATGATCAATTTCAATTCTCATCGGAGAAAACCAAATTCTGCAGTTCACCACTTTCGGCCAAGTGATGCAACTTTTTAGCTCTTTTGAGTTTTTTTTGCGGTGCTAGTTCTTGCACTGTTTGGAATTTCAATGGCATTACCCCGAGCTCATTTTTCGATATTTGCCGAATGGAATATTGCGATATGTTCAGCTCACGAGCAATTTTTCGGCCACTGCGACGCGGGTTTCGATCGAGTCGCTTCTTTACTTTTCGAACCATTTCTGCTGATGTTGCTGTTTTCTTCCGTTCACTTCCTTGAAGTCGGGTTACGCTACTAGTATCACGGTATTGAGCGATGCTACGAGACACAAAAGATTAATTCACATTAAAATGATGGAGTGCTCTAACGATAGCCACCTGCGGTTTTCCAGAAAAATATAAAGAAATCACAATATCACGCTTGAATTCCATCACGAATAACTCTTTTTCTGGAAAGTTTTCACCAAAATGCTTTTGTACGCTTGTAAACAATATAATGAGCTGTCACTGGAATATTTTTAACAGCTGTCGGACGAGTGGTTTAGAAATGACAGCAGTCTGTAGTTGGTTGCAGTTTTTTTTTTCATCTCACCCTGTACATGTCGCAATTATCGTCTGATCCTCACGAAATTCTAATGAAAATTCTTTTGTACGCTTGTAAGCCATATAATGAGCTATCACTGGGATAAATTTAACAGCTGTCGGACGAGTGGCTTAGAAATGACAGCATTCTGAAGTTGGTTGCAATTTTAAAATCTGACCCTGTATTGGAATTAATGTTATATCTGAACCGATGTTAACCAAAATTGACGCAATTTTTCCTAGGCAGTATAAGGTTATATGTGGTAACATTCAAACAGCGAACGTGAAATCGGATGAAATCTGGAAACATTTGGTGAAGGCATTTCTGAGCTATATTTGATATCTTGTACTGGACATCATTTTTATGCGTATTACGGTTGTGTTTAACATTAATATCAAATTGTATAAAAAATATATGCGAGAGCTATAGTTATATCTGATTTGATTGAATGATCGCAAACATTGATATACATGCTTCTAGGCACAATTTGGTTGCATACGTCGAATTTTGTTCTATTCGACTAATATTACACATTTGGGGCATACTAAAGGACAAGTCGGACAATGATATAAATGGGAGCTCTATCTCAACTTTGACCGATTGTCATTCCATCAAGGTTCATCTTGCGAAAATGATTTTCATACCTTCATTTAAAACGCCAAATCAAACATTTTCTTTGGTAGATTTGTCACAAATCAACAGTTTTTCATTGTCTTGAACTTCAAAAACCAATTATTAGGATCCGATTCTTCCTCCCCATAACAGGAAGGAAAATACAAATGAAATCTGTTATTATTTTCAATAAACGCAAATATTTTCATTACCAATTATACAAATTCTCTTAATTAATATTTAACATCGACAATCGAGAAAAATCATTTTGTCTACCTTTTGTCTAATACTGTCAAGTGCACTTGGAAGTCTATTTATTTATTTTAATTGGCAACACAGCGGTTGGTATTTCCGAGTAAAATGTAGTAGGCTTACACTCAGCATTGAACAACAATTGAGTTTGAGGCCGTAGATAAATAAACATTATTACATGATTAACCAAATAATTCATTGGCAACCGCATTAAGCTTACATTGCTAATTGCCAGTGATTTGTTAGCGAATAGCCGGAGCAGAAGAAAACGACGAAGCTACCATTCAATGCCCATGGCACAGAAGTGTGTGGCGTTGTAATGTCGCCATATGCACTGCATGACGACTATCGTTCAACTAAGAATTCCTGGGAACATACAAATTAAGAAACATGGACACACACATACATACAATGCTACACAAAGGTTCTCATGGTGCACGGTTATGCTGTCGTTGTGTGGTACCCCCCTAGGGTGACATGGTGTAATAATGACTTTGGATATGATAACATTTCCACCGATGGCAATGACGATGACGATGTTGACGGTGTGGAAGCACAAGGAGAATAGCAACAAGGCAAACAAGTGATAAAAGAGGTAGGATGGGGAATATCAAAAGGATTGTTCTAACTGCAACAGTATTTTTCACATAAGTATAAGAGGATGTGCGGTTTGATTTTGTGTGCATGTATGTGTGTGTTTTCGTGTGTAGTAAGAACATCAGGGCGAACAAATCCACAGGGAGCAGACAGTTTAATTAATTTGTCACAGTAGTGGTAGCACACAAAAATTTATAATAGTCTACAGTTTCATGTGACCATTCATCGGAAAGTGGAGAGATGCTGTTACTTGGGTGGCATGGACGACAAACGAACGAACGAACGATGGTTATTGAAATTGCTTGTGTGTCGGAAAGTTGCCATTCAAAAAGAAGAAATTAAAATAGTTTCAAGGAAATTATATATGAATGTTTGCAAACATGTGTTCGGTTCGGGGAATAGAAATAATTATAAGTGAAATTCTTTAGAGGACCGTGGTAAAGTGAAATATAAATTAAGACAAATTTCATATATGGCGTATGAGTATTAAACAAATTCTTCTGAACAAGTATACGCTACATATTAATAACTCTCACTACTTGAGGGGAAGAAAAGGCAATGTGTTTAATAAATAAAGTACTTCCTATTATTTCGTCCATAATATACAAGGTGGGGCAAAAGTAATCTTCCTATCAGTAAATGCTATAAATTTAACAGCAAAAAAATATGGAAACGTCTGTCGAGTACATATGCATGTACAAGGTGGCGCAATAGTATACTTTCGATATTTTTTGGCTGTAATTAAGACATTTGGGACCAATAGTAAAATTTATAGCATTTTCTGATAGGAGGATTACATTTTCGCCACCTGTATGTGATGGTTATAATTAGTTTGCCATTACCTTTGTAATTCATCGAATTAATCAACTGCGAACCTATAATCTATTGTGGTTATGATAAAATTCTAAAATGAACTTTCGATATCCATTAGTCAGATCGAGTCACATTAGTCTGCAGGTAGGTCAAAAGCGTACATCAAACCACTTTTTTGAATAGCCAACATAGAAAAGTTCTTCCCGTTTTTAGGTATTACATTTATCCACATTCTTCAAAGGACTCTTTGGTATTTGAAGTTTGTAGTGGATATTTGATAAATAACGACCCCGCGATACAACATTTTTTCAAGGGATTCTGACGAAATGTATAGTTTTTCCATAGGAATCGTATGACAATTGGAATCCGAATTTTGCTGTCTTGGAGTCTATGTGGATACGTACGAAATTCCTGTATTTTAACCACATTCATTGATGTAATTATTTGAATTTTGATATTTCAATTTTGTAATAAATTACGTTTTTTAATAGGGAGGGTGTCAAAAGCTCAGACAGCTCAGACATTGCGTCATACATTTCGGTCCAGAATCATTGTGATTTCAAGCTTATAAAACCAGTTGTCTTACAATATCTTTAATACGAGGAATATTTTCTATGTAAATGCCTTACAAAATACGGAATTGTTGGCAACTCCGTAAAAGTGGGGGGGGATTTGGTATTTCATAATACTTATTTCAAAGTCTTAAACTAGATATTCAATGTTCTGCTTTCGGAGCTAGAATCCATTAGGACCCCCATTTTAGATAAATCCGCGGAAAAATTTGGCCAAAACCATTAAAATGCCGAATATCGGGAAGTACCGGTATATAGAGGCTATACGAAAACGTGGACCTATACAGGTTGAGATGAAAAACTGCAACCAAATTTAGATTGCTGTCATTTCTAAGCCACTCGTCCGACAGCTGTTAAAATTATTCCAGTGACAGTTCATTATATTATTTAGAAGCGTACAAAATCATTTTGGTGAGAATTTTCCAGAGTGTGTGTTTTTTATATTTGGCTGGAAAAGCACAAGTGGCTATCGTTAGAGCACTCCAGCATTTAAATGTGAATAAATCTTTTGTGTCTCGTACCATCGCTCGTTACGGTGATATGGGTGGCGTAGCACGACGTCAAGGGAGTAGATGGAAGAAAACAGCAACATCAGCAGAAATTGTTCCAAAATTAAAGAAGCGACATGATCGAAACCCGCGTCGCAGTGGCCAAAAAATGTCTCGTTAGCTAAACATGTAGCAATATTCCATTTGGCAAATATTGAAAAATGAGCTCGGGGTAAAGCCATTGAAATTCCAAAAAGTGCAAGGACTTACACAGCAAGAAAATAGACTAAAAAGAGCTAAAGAATTGCGTCGCTTGGCCGAAAATGGCGAACTGCTGAAGTTGGTTTCCTCCGATGAGAAAACTTTCGTTGTCTAGCAATTTTTAAACAAAAAAAATGAATGAACTCAAGTGCCGGCCATGGTTATGGTGCGGGCAGCCATAACAGCCGATGGTCACTCTCCGCCCGCATTAATTGACCATGGCATCAGAATAAATGTCGAATATTATCGCAAAAATATTCTGTAGGGTGTATTAAAGCCCTGGTCACGCAAACAATTTGGCCGCAGACCTTGGACACCCAGCACCGTCACACTCAACACTCGCCAACAAAGAATCCATTATTTCAAGTGCACAATGGCTACCAAAATCTCCGGATCCAAACCCGTTGGACTATTGTGTTTGGAGTATTTTCGAAAGCAAGGTTGGCACTAAAAAATACTAAGGTGTCGATCACTTCAAGCAAGCGCTTGGCGGGAATGGGGCAAAATACCGCAGAGCAACATTCGGACAGCTTGTAATGGTTTCGTTGGTCGTTTGAAGGTCATAATTCGTGCCAAAGGTGACCAATTCGAACAAATCTAAACTTATGCTAAATGTTGATGTTTTTTTCCGACATTTATTGCTTTTATTCAATAAAATTAAAAAAAAATAAAAATTAAGGCATTTGCCTTTGTTGCAGTTATCTTATGGGGGCTATATAATATATAAATAATGAACTATAACTGAGTCGATTATCTCCAATTTCAAAAGGGCTCGTACATCGGCCATCGGATTATCAAAAGGTCCTATCTCGTTTCCTTCTACATGTTTCAAACACATGCACAAAGACATAATACCCTGACCACAGTGTGTGCTCATCACCGCCACTTGTAAATTTCATTACGCCCAAATGTCGATATATATCCAGTTTTGAAACACTATATCGATATACAAAGTTTTGACTAGATCGGAAAAGTTTTGACTAGATCGATAATATACACATTTTGCCATTCTCAAATATAATAACCTCTATGGCCATAATACGGAAGTTGTGAAATATACTTTACAGAAAATGATGTAAGAATCAGATGCAATACTTCCCACATAGTAATATTTGTATCACTCACGATAATAGACAATACCGAAACACTACTTCTTCTAACTCTTGTCCAACTTTCAATTGGTCAATATTTTGTAATTGGTGCATTTTTTCAAGATATCAAGATTCGTTGTCTTTTATTATATTTTTTGGAGTTTTCATTTTAAACCTCAAGGTTGGATGTTGACAAAAAAAAAAAAAAACATAGATCTGAAATCATTTCCTGTATTCCTTGCATATACATGATCTTGGTCCATTTTATTAAATATTATCATGTACTCATAGGGCATTGTGATAATTGCCGTTTATTTATGTCCTTTGTCGTGCTAAAGGACATTCAAAACGATTTTGGAAAATTTAGATATATTTTCACAAAATCTGACTACATGCGTAATCGAAATCAATATCAATGAAGAAGAGCCATTTTCATGCACTTGAGACATCGACGGGAAATGGCTTTTAGGATTTAAAATTGTCGCGATTCAAAATTGTAGTCCTAAACTCTAAGCGCATGCAAAATTCTGCCTCGATTTGTCTATAATTGCGACCTGCATTTAAAAAAATATTTAGAATTTTTAATGGAATCTAAACCTTGTGGCAAATTATTGCAAATATTGGTCCTAGTTATACTATAGTCTTGATATAACAGTACCTCTCTATAAACATTTTTTTAGACGATTTAAGAACTATTTTCTAAAATAATCCTTTTAAATTCGGTATTTTTTCAGGAAAACTGTTCAAATATGGTACTTGAAACTCAGAATACCTTACAATTCTTGTTCATGTTCTCGTTTTGGTATAGCCACCATAGCCCCCGTCCACTTTTGATATTTTAAAGACTTTAACTTTAATACTTTCATTTTTAAAATTAAATTTACAGCAACTTCGAGCGGGCCGAGCTATCGCTGTTTTTTTCTTGTTATTTAATGCAACTTCGATTCAAGTTTCATTAAATTTTGATTATCTTAAATGTTTATAAAGAATCCCAAACCACTGTGCATGTACGACGAAATAAAGAAATATAACTGAAATTAATATATTTAGCAAACATCTTTTCGAAACCGCAGTTATTTGAGGTTTGATTGTGGTTTTAGTTTAGAACAAAATTACAAAACGCTTTCTCCTCCCATTGGGATTTTCTACAATTTCAAGCAAATGAAAAGAAGACGAAAAAAAAAAAATTAATCTCTTGTTAGAAGTTTTTCGTTTTTACTGGAAAGCGGTCTTCATTGTCGTCATTGCAATCGTATGTGGTGGTGGTGGTGGTGATGGTGATGACCAAAAGTAACATCTTGTTAAGTGTTCAAATAAAAATATGCCACCGATTTTAGATGGCTCGGCAAGAATTGCACATCCTCTGTGCAGAGTAATCTGTCCATCTGCAAAGTACAGATGCTGCTGGTACTGAGTTCTAAGTACTTTGATTGTAATGGATGAAGTTGGAGTTTGTAACTAGTTACCAATATCATCGTCATCATCACTATCATCGCAGTAGTTCTCCTAATGGTGGTCATGTGAACAATTGTCACATTTTTCTTCACCAGTATATGTTGGTGTTTTTATACCCTCCACCTTGGAAAGGAGGGTATATTAACTTTGTCATTCCGTTTGTAACATCCTTAAATAGTCGTCTTTGACCCCATAAAGTATATATATTCATGATCAGCATAAAATTCTAAGTCGATTTAACGATGTCCGTCTGTCTGTCTGTCCGTCTGTCCGTCTGTCTGTCTGTCCGTCTGTCTGTTGAAATCACGATACAGCCCACATTATTTGACGTAGAGCGCCAAAATTTAGCAGAGCTATTTGCATTGTGTCTAGGATGGTTGGTATTGAAAATGAGATATATCGGTCCACGTTCTGGTATAGTCCCCATATAACGGTACCTCCCGATATTCGGTATTTTGATGATTTATGCCACATTTTTTCACGGATTTGTCTGGAAATTGGTATTTGTGGGTCATAATGGGTCCTAGTTCGTGTGGCGAAACATTGTAATTATAGGTCCACGTTTTGGTATAGCCCCCATATAACGGTATCTCGCGATATTCGGTAATTTGATGATTTTTGCCACATTTTTTCACGGATATGTCTGAAACTTGGTATTTGTTGGTTATAATGGGTTCCAGCTTCGGTGGCGAAACATTGCATGTATGGCTCCATGATTTGATATAGCCCCCATATAACGGTACCTCCCGATATTCGGCATTTTTATGGTTTTTGACACGTTTCTTCTAATGTTTCTTTTACCCTAAGGTGGAGGGTATTAAAAGTTTGGCCCGGCCGAACTTAATGTTTTTACTTGTTTTTTTTGTTCTCGTCGTATCACCGACATTGCCTGATGTTTTTCCTTTTCTTCTTCTTTTCCGCAACAATTGTCGACGTCATCGTTGTCACAGCAACTAGTCAGTTTTGTGATGATGTCAGCTAAACTGTAGACAAATATCCAACATTCCTTTTCCTCAAATTGGCGGTGGCAAAGACATTTCAAATTCTTGAATAAAACGTAGGTAAACTTCAGTTAAATGCGACTTTACTTCAATTGCAGTGTTCAGCTCGGCTATCGTTTGGTAAGGGGAGGTGGAGAGAGCTGGAGAGTGGAGTGAGAATAAGTGTACCAAGGAGACATTACAACCATTTTTGCTAAGCTGGCAAATTTGTTTCCTTCTGGAGTACAAAATGCAATGTGGTAAGGTGATTGGTAGTTTATGTTTGTTATTGAAATTGTAAGGTCTAGATTTTTGCACTCTATATTCATTACGAACTCCAAATGGAAAATTTAGGACCATTCGAATGAAAAAGTGACACAAATTATTAAAATTATCGAATATCGGGAGGACGAGTTACAAGAAGATGATGCCATTACTAGATGATGCCAATATGGACAGGCAAAAATGAGGAGCTATAAAACCCATTTTTAATTTCAAAGCAGTAAAAATCCTAAAGTCGGGCGAGGTCGACTTTTTCATACCCTACACCACTTTGATAATTTAGTAGAGCTCCACATAACAATTAATTCAATCATACACGCTTTGATTATAATTATAATTTAAAGTTCAAAGGACTAAATGGGCCGAAGCATTTGTACCTTTTAAATTCGGACTTGTATTGTCCATTTGGTGCACAATTAATTTGAAATCGGATAAAGATATATATGGGAGATATATCCAAATCTGCACCGATCTGGGCCGAAGCATTTGTATCTTCTAAATTCGGACTTGTATTGCCCATTTGGTGCACAATTAATTTGAAATCGGATAAAGATATATAAGGGAGATATATCTAAATCTGAACCGATCTCGATAAAATTTGGCAAAGATATTTCTGAGCTGTACTTGATATATTTGCCCAAATATTGTTATTACAGAGTGCATATTACGGCTGCGGAGGACAAAAATAATAAATCGGATGAACAATATATATGGGAGCTATAGCTATATCTGAACCGATTTCGATAAAATTTGGTATACTTATTTTCAGGCCTAATTTGATATATTTCTCTGAATATTGTTGTTACGGAGTGCATATTACGGCTGTGGGTAACCAATACTACAAATCGGATGAACAATATATATGGGAGCTATAGCTATATCTGAACCGATCTTCATCAAATTTGGCATACTAGCTTCTAGACTCTATTCGGTCGCAAGTGCCAAATTTCATTCCATTTGGTCAAATATTAGCCGTTTGGTGCACAATAAAAGGTAAATCGGACGAAGTTATATATGGGATATATATCTAAATCGTAACCGATCTCGATAAAATTTAGCAAATGTATTTCTGAGCTGCATTTGATATATTTTCCCAAATTTTGTTGTTGCAGAGTGCATATTACGGCTGCGGAGGACAAAAATAACAAATCGGATGAACAATATATATGGAAGCTATAGCTATATCAGAACCGATTTCGATCAAATTTGGCATACTTATTTTAAGGCCTAATTTGGTTGTATGTGCAAAATTCCATAATTTTCGGCCTGATATTAAACGTTTGGTGAACAATAAAAGGCAAATCGGACGAACATATATATGGGAGCTATATCTAAATTTTGACCGATTATTTCCAATTTCAATAAGGGTCGTCCTTGGGTCAAACAAATGATATGTGCAAAATTTCATCTCAATCGGATAATAAATATGACCTGCATTTTGTTCACAAAAATACTTGGACAGACGGACTGGCATGTATAAATCAACTCAGAAAGTGATTCTTTGGATATCCTCAAAAGTAACTATGGGTCTATCTCGCTTCCTTCTCCATGTTACAAACAAATGCACAAAGACATAATACCCTTACCACTATGTGGTGTAGTGTATAAAAACCTGCGAACCTTATATACATCTGAGCATAGACTCAACCCGCTCGTCTGTTGTCTTTAGATAGAGGGCTATAATTTTGTAAACATGTGCATTTTGTTGGCAGGCAGATCACGTTCAAACCAAAGACCATTTAGTTGGAACATATAGCCGCACTTCACGATATTCGGCAAACTGGTGGTCTTAGCCACAGGGTAAAGGATTTTCCGAATAATGGTATTTAAAGTTCACTATGAATACTGGCCTCTCTGGAGCAAATGGACACAATATTAGGAGTGTTGAAGATACTTACACCCTACAATACTATGTGTTTGGGGTATTACACGTTTGATTGGGTCGAAAATTATCTAACACCTCGAAATATTAGTCCCCGATATAGGAAACTATATAGGGATCTTCCTATCTCGCCTATCGAGCTGAGTCGATCCGCCCGTCCATCTGTTCAGGTTAATTTGTAATTAATTACAAGTTGCAATTATGGCCCAATCTGCAATTATAAACAAATCGACGAGAAATTTTGCGTGGAGTCATAGTTTATGGCTGGGCAGTAGCCTACCAATTTGGTCGGTCGTCGTCCAATATATAGCGGGTAAAATAAAGTATAAAATGTATGTAAGAAAATACTAACATTTCAACTAAACTGCGAATATTTTTAATCCCGACGAAATCAAAAATCAGTGATGCTGATAGCCAAGATATCGGATATATAGCGAAATAGGTGCAATATATATGTAAAATAAATATATCTTAATTATTTTGCTTATAAGTAAAGAAATGCTGCATTGATTTTCACAATTCTCATCATTTCGGAATGGTCTCGGACTTTTTTTTTTTTTGGATTTTTGTCAAACTTTTTATCGCATGCGATTTTTTTAAATTTTACTTACAATTTTTAAAGTTTTCTAAAGTTTTTCTATACCCGCAACACTATGTGTTGGGGTTATTATATACAGGTCGCAATTATCGTCCGATTATCACGAAATTTTGCGTGGGACATGGGGTGTTCTAGAAGATGGTGGATTGGGTTCAAATGGACGTAAAAATCGTTTTACAAATCATAATCTACACGGAATTTTTTCATGAGAAGAGAGGTAAAGACTTGGAAGAAATCTACCATTCTGGATGAGCTGTTAAATGCACCACAACTTTAGTGTGAAATTGTTTTGAATACCAACAACACGACGGAGAGCGTAAATATTGGGTAAGGGTAACGTTTGAGCAGGGCTCTATGACATTATTTCAAAAACGAAATTTTCCAAAATAGATTTGTACCTAAGTGGACTTCCCGATGTGTTGGAAGTCCCTTTAGGTACAAATTCCAGCACGTCTATAGCCTATGTCTGAATTTTGTCATTTTCATAACCTAACCATATGGCTACAGAGGGTAAATATTATTTTAGGACATTTGGGATAGATCTAGGAGGATATAGGAATTTGGTATATCGTAATATTATTGTCAAACTTACATTGAGTTCAAAAATGAGCAATATCGGTCTGCTAATCCCACAAAAGCTCAGATTTTTTACAGGAAATAATTGAACGTTTACAGGATGAGATGAAAAAACTGCAACCAAATTCAGACTGCTGTCATTAATAAGCTTCTCGTCCGACAGCTGTTAAAATTATTCCAGTGACAGCTCATCATATTGTTTACAAGCGTACCAAAGCATTTTGCTGAGAATTTTCCAGAAAAAAAGTTATTCGTGATGGAATTCAAGCGTGATAGTGTGATTTCTTCTGATTTTGGCTGGATAACCACAAGTGGCTATCGTTAGAGAACTTCAGCATTTAAATGTGAATAAATCTTTTGTGTCTCGTACCATCGCTCGTTACCGTGATACTGGTAGCGTAGACCCACGTCATGGAAGTGGACGAAAGAAAATAGCAACATCAACAGAAATGGTTCGAAAAGTAGAGAAGCGACTTGATCGAAACCCACGTCGCAGTGGCCGAAAAATTACTAGTGAGCTGAACATATCGCAATATTCCATATCGGCAAATATTCAAAAATGGGTTCGGGTAAAGCCATTGGAATTCCAAAAAGTGCTAGAACTTACACAGCAACAGAAAGAAAATAGACTCAAAAGAGCTAAAGAGTTGCTTCGCTTTGTCGAAAGTGGTGAACTGCAGAATTTGGTTTTCTCCGATGATAATACATTCGTTGTCCAGCAGTTTGTAAATAAACAAAATGATCGTGTTTACTTGCCAAAGAGGTCAGCTAAGAATGTGCAATTTCGGTTGGGCACCAGAACTCAAGCGCCGGCCATGGTGATGGTGTGGGCCGCCATAACAGCCAATGGTCGCTCTCCGCTCGTATTAATCGACCGTGGCATCAGAATAAATGCCAAATATTATCGCGAAAATATTCTGGAGGGTGTATTAAAGCCTTGAGCACGCAACTTTGTGGCGCAGACCTAGGACATTCCAACAGGACTCAGCACGCGCCACCAATCCGGTGGACTATTGTGTCTGGAGTATTTTGGAAGGTATGGTTGGCAATAAAAAACATCAATGTGTCGATCACCTCAAGCAAGCGTTTCACCGGAAATGGGTAAAAATACCGCAGAGAAACATTCGGGCAGCGTGTGATGGTTTCGTTTGTCCTTTGAAGGCCATAATTCGTGCCAAACAAGTCTAAATTTATTCTAAAATTTTTCTCATTTAACAAAATTTAAAACAAAACAAGTAAGCAAAGGCTACAGTCGAGCGGGGCCGACCGTTGAATACCCTACAACACTATAATAAACCATACAGTTTATATATTCGAAATACTCGACAGAATTCCACAAGATATTGCGACAAATAATAAAAGAAAACCATCAGGTTTCGTTCTCTAATTTTCGAATAATAGCAACTTAAACTAATTTGCTCATTTCCAGTTTATTGGTAGATGTTGCACGTAAATGGTCTTCCTAGATCCTAGAAGCAATATTTCCCAAAGACCTATAATCTCTCAGAAGTGGCAAAAGATTAACATTTATTATTGGTTTTTGACTGAAACGCATCTATATGAGATACAGACATTTGACTATATTCTTCAACGAAATCGGCGTTAACGAAATAGTCAGAAGTGCGTCTTTCCTGCATTTGTGAATTCTACAAAGAGTCACTGGAATGGACATTTTCGTACTTTTGTCTACAAAAGTTGGCAAACTATTTCACATATTGAATATTTTTGGATGGCCATCCAAAACTGCTTGGATTTTTGCAATGCCCGTAACCCCCTTTCAAATGTGCATGAGGATCGGGCAATAATTACGACCTGCTGACAATTTTGCAGTTTTTTGGTCCATTTCAACCCCTAAATATATGGCGATCATCTCCAAAAAGAGTAGGCTTCTATTCTGACCCTCATCTCATAACCATGCAAAATTTCGTAAGGATCGGGCCATAAATGCGATCTGTATATGGTATCCTGATATCCTAACTACTTAGTTTTGTTAGCTGTAAAAATGTTACCAAATGTTTAATTCAAAATGAACATATGCCAAAAATATGACAAAATTGAAAAAAGTATGAGAACATTTTACAAAATCAATATTTTCATCTTTAGAGAGATATTTTTATGCGATTTTTTAGACGTTTTTTCTTTCCTGCCAAGAGGCCATTCTGAATTAATGAGAACTGTCGAAATAAGCTCAGCCGTTCTCGACACATAAGAGATCTTTCAAGCATATCTTCTTTGATGGACATATATATCGCACATATTTTGCTATATATCCGATTTGCTGGATGTTAACATCAATGTAAAGAACCGAAGTAACCTTGACATGGCTTTGTGATTTCGCCAGGATTTAAAATATTCGCGGTTTAATGAAAAAATTTAAAATTTTTCAACACAAAAGATATGGTCTATTTTACCCGCTAAATATTATCCGATGACCACCCAAATTGGTAGGCTTCTTCCCCGCCCTAAACTCTAGCCACATGCGAAATTCCGCGGCGATTGATCTATAATTGCGACCTGTATAGCTACTGCAAAAATCCAACATTTTTTCAGTATTTGGTCCATTTCAACCCCTAAACATTTGGCGATCTTCTCTAAAAGAAATAGGGTTCTATTCTGACCCTAACCCCACCTACGTACAAAATTTCGTTAGGATCGGGCCATAATTACGACCTGTAGAGTGATTACAAATTAACATGGACAGACGGACAGACGGACAGACGGACGGACGGACATACATAGCTAGATCGACTCAGCTCGGCGAGCTAGGAAGATCCATATATACTTTCCTATATGGGAAACCAATATTTCGAGGTGTTACATAAATTCTGGCCCAATCAAACTTATAATACCCCCAACACATAGTGTTGTAGGGTATAATTATGGCTATTATCATTCGTCAAATCTGTTCTAAATGAAAATTGTGAACATGGCTATATATATATATATGACCTTCGTTAGATAAATTTACCCTGCGTTTTTTTTTTTTTTTTTTTGTTCAGGGAATACATTCCTTTTTGCTAGTTTGACTTACAAACTTCAAAGAATTCATAAATTATTATTATTATTATTTCTTTGATTCAAACTTACTATAAAAAATACATCTTTCGATATTTTCCCTAAATATTAGCAGGAATTTAATTCGATTGAAATTAACACTCACTTGTTTCCTCCGAGTATTACAATTTTCCTCTTTCGTGGAAAAGTCAAACCAATCAGAAGGTTTTTCTTATTTTCAGCATAGCATGACTTTTGTTCGACTCCGTTTATATTGTTCATCGAATCGTTGTGATTGCTCTGTTCATTCACCCAGGTATTTTCTCTCTTATATTCGTTCGTCCCTACCTCTCTGACTTTTTCAAATATTTTGATTTGGTGTTGATGTTACCGGGAATTCTTTACGTTTCAACAAATTCTTAGCTTGCAACAATTGTGTATTTTCCATTCTTGTTTTTTTTTTTTTTTTTTTTGTATTCTGTCACCTTTCTCTTCAGTTCAATAAGCATTCTCTTGTTGTTGTTGTCATACGTTTTTGTAGTTTCGTTTTCGTTTCCTTTTTTTGTTTACTTCACCATTCACAGGCAATAAAGACTGATTGGAATTTTATGAGACTAAGTGATAAAATGTTGGAGTCATGTTGAGAGCAACAAAAAACAAAAAATTGAACCTTGTCACGTCATTTGAAAACCAGGTGCGAAGGTAGAATGCCAGAGAAACGACAAATTAAACTGTCGGCATATGAAATACAGATTATGTAGGAAATTGATTGTAGTTTTCTTTTCTATAGTTGCAAATTGAATATCATTGTTTGAACAAATAATTGTGAAATTTTAGAATCACATAACCAAGCGAATATCCCTAAAACTAAGCTGGCCATTTTTAATTTCTGTTTGCGAATAAAAAAAAAAAAGATTGAATTGGAACCCATATCACAAAAAATCAAAATTTTGTTCAAAATGTTCATTTATCCCATACGTATATACGGTATTCCCTTCACTTATATAATCCCGACTTGACCCATGCAAATATTTATATCCGATTTAAGGCAGGTAATATTAAAATTTTAAAATTTGTCCTTGCTGTAAAAAGAGAGTTATATATCAAAAATTTCCATATCTCATAAAATATTGGGTTTTCGGCGTTTATAGCTATTATTTGTGATCATTTTTTCAAGCATGAATTATTAAATATTTTAAAATGGCCATAACTCCTTCAATATTGAGTTTTCGGTGTTTTTAGCTATTATTTGTGATCACTTTTTTAAGCGTGAAATATCCGATATTTTAAAATGACCATAACTCCTTAAATAATGAGTTTTCGGCGTTTTTAGCTATTATTTGTGATCACTTTTTAAAGCGTGAATTATTCGATATTTTAAAATGGCCATAACTCCTTAAATATTGAGCTTTCGGCGTTTTTACCTATTATTTGTGATCACTTTTTTAAGCGTGAATTATTAAATATTTTAAAATGGCCATAACTCCGTAAATATTGGGTTTTCACCGATTTTAGCTATTATTTGTGAATACTTTTTTGAGCATAAATTTATAAATATTTTAAAATGGCCCTTACTCCTTAAATATTGAGTTTTGGCGTTTTCAGTTATTATTTGCGATCAGTTTCCTAAGCATGAATTATTATATTTTTAAAATGGCCATAACTCATTAAAAATTGAGTTTTAAATTGAGATTTTAGCTGAGATGAAAAAACTTCACCCAACTTCAGACTGCTGTCATTTCTAAGCCACTCATCCGACAACTGTTAAGATTATTCCAGTGACAGCCCATTATATTGTTTACAAGCGTACAAAAGCATTTTGGTGAGAATTTTTCAGAAAAAAAAGGTAATCGTGATGGAATTTATGCGTGATATAGCGTTTTCTTTATATTTGGCTGGAAAACCACAAGTGGCTATCGTTGGAGCACTTTAGCATTTAAATGTGAATAAATCTTTTGTGTCTCGTACCATCGCTCGTTACCGTGATATTGGTAGTGGACGGAAGAAAACAGCAACATCAGCAGAAATGGTTCGAAAAGTAAAGAAGCGACTTGATCAAAACCCGCGTCGCAATGGCCGATAATTGGCTCGTGAGCTGAACGTATTGCAATATTCCCTTCGGCAAATATTGAAAAATGAGCTCGGGATAAAGCCATTGAAACTCCAAAAAGTGCAAAAACTTTCACCGGAACAGAAAGAAAATAGACTCAAAAGAGCTTCGCTTGGCCGAAAGTGGTGAACTCCGAATTTGGTTTTCTCCGATGAGAAAACTTTCGTTGCCCAGCAGTTTGTAAACAAACAAAATGGTCGGGTTTACTTGCCAACGAGGTCAGTTGAAAATGTGCACCTTCGGTTGGCCACCAGAACTCAAGCGCCGGCCATGGTGATGGCGTGGGCCGCCATAACAGCCGATGGTCGCTGACCGCTCGTATTAATTGACCGTGGTATCAGAATAAATACCGAATATTATCGCGAAACTATTCTTAAGGGTGCATTAAAGCCTTGGGCACGCATATATTTTGGCCGCAGACTTTGCACATTCTAAGAGGATTTAGCACGCGCCACTCAAAAATGGTTGCATAATGAGGTTCCTCGCTTCATTTCCAGCGCACAATGACCAACAAAATCTCCGGATACCAATCCGTTGGACTATTGTGTCTGGAGAATTTTGGAAAGAGTGTCGATCACCTCAATCAAGCTCTTCGCCGGCAATGGGCCAAAATACCCCAGAGCAACATTCGAGCAGCGTGTGACGGTTTTATTGACCGTTTGAAGGCTATAATTCGTGCCAAAGGTGACAAATTCGAACAAATCTAAAGACATTTTTGCTTTTATTCAATGATATTTAAAGAAATCTAAAAATTATGGCGTTTGACTTTGTTGCAGTTTTTTTTATCTCACCCTGTATATCAAATACAGCTCAAATTTTATGGAGATCAGTTAAGTTTTTTATATAGCTCTCAAATATATATTTACTCGATTTTAAGTTTATTTTTCACCAAATGCTTAGTATCAGCCCCAATTGGCACATACACCCGAATTCAGCTTGGAAGAAAGTGCATCAAATTAGGCGAAAGGATATAGCTATAGGCTCCATACATATGTTTTATACGATTATCTATTTAAGTCCATCACACCTGTAAAGTGCTCCCCACAACAACGATATTTGATATCGCATTTTTCTCAACTAATTTTATCTTATTGACATGTTGTCATTTAATAGAGTGGCCATGTAATATAGTCCACGAGCTGGATTTACGAAATAATAATTTTCAATTTTAAATTTCCACCATCAATTTCATATTTCTATCGGATCTAATGTTATTAAGTATTTATATATTTAAACAGTACACTCGACAGATGCATTAGTGTAAAATTTAATGCCAAGACAATCTACCCAATGAAAATAGTTTGCAAGTTTTTCCAAAGAAAATGTCATTATCTAAAGACGAAAACTTTTTCAATGCAACCGACATTCATTTCGAACTAAGAAAACGACGCGAAACAATTGCGAATAAACCACAGGAAAAAAATCGTTTTTAAAATTAAAACCATTACAATGAAAATAGGTTGCTGTTGTTATTCTCAGTGAAGCACAAAACCACAAAAAGACCAACCGAATGACTCAATGTTAACCTGGCGTAAATATTGGCTAAACGAAAAAGAAGAAGAAGAAAAAGAACTTTCTATGCACTACGCGGTGGCAGTCACAACAAGAAAAGCAGCACCGACTGCACTCTGGCATTAACGCTGCCTTACATATGCTGTGCGGCGAAACAAATGTCTGTACTTTGCGATTGCCACGAATTAATTGCAATACTTGATTATCCTAAAAGTTTGCAGTTTATCAAGGAGTTGAAGTTTTTGGGGAGTTTGTTTCTATTTTGTGTTTGGGCTTGTTTCGACTCGTTTATTGTAGTGCTTGTGGCATCGAATACATGGGCAATGTTGAGAGGGAGGGAAGTGAGTTGGCTTAAATACTCTGGTAGTTGGCTTTCAGCTTCTGGCTTTTCTTTTGGTATTCTTGTGAGCAGATGTTAAATTGGATAGCTGCAAACCAAAAAGGAAAACTTAGCCAAAGGGGTTAACCAACATTTACATTGTATTCATTGGTGTGAGTGTGAGTGCGAGTGTGTGTTTGTGTACATTTGTATATTTTCTCGCAGCAAATGAAACCAAAGAAAATAAACAAAAATAAATGAAAATGAAATGAAAGAAAAGAAAGACTCGTCACAATACCCATTTGGATCATTAAAACTTGTTAAAAGAAAATGCGGGGCACATACACACACACACTCTCTCTTGCTCACACAGGAGCACAGCAGCCGCATCGAGTTTTGAAATGCACTTTCGACTCTATTTTCTTTAGTTGTGATTACGTTTTAAACTTTCAATTGGATGGAGGAGAATCGACTAAGGCATTAGCTGTTGGTATATTAATGTTAAGCTTAGTTTTAAGAATAAGCTGCATCTTGAATGGAAGAGGATTTGGGGCTTTTTATACCCTACAACACTATGCGTTGGCGGTATTATAAGTTTGATTGGGCTAAAAATTATGTAACACCTCGAAATATTGGTTTCCCACATAAGAAAGTGTATATGGATCTTCCTATCTCGCCGAGCCGAGTTGATCTAGCTATGTAAGTCCGTCCGTCCGTCTGTCCATGTTAATTTGTAATCATTCTACAGGTCGCAATTATGGCCCGGTCCTCACGAAATTGAAAATGGAGGTGGGGTTATGGACAAAATAGAACCCTATTGCTTTTGGAGATAATTGAATATTTAGGGGTCGAAATGGACCAAAAACTGAAAAATTTGCTGATTTTGTAGTTGCTCTACAGGCCGCCAATCAACGCGAAATTTTGGAAGGAGTTAGAGTTTAGGGGTGGGCAGAAGCCTACTAATTTGGACGGTCATCGGACAATATTTAACGGGTAAAATAACTCATAACTTTTATTTCAAAAAATTCGAAAATTTCCACAAAACCACGAACATTTTTAATCTCGGCCAAATCACAAATTTATTAGAAGGTCACTACTGACCATTACAGTGATGCTGATAGCCAACATATCGGATATGTAGCGAAATAGGAACAATCTATATGTAAATAAAATTGATGTTTGTTATTCCGCTTATCAGTCAAGAACCGCTGGACGGATTTTGACAATTTTCACTAATTTTCAATGGGCTCTTGCCAGAAAAGGGTAAAATCTAAGAAAATCGCGTAGAAATCTGCCAAAAAAAAATTTTTTGTTTCCTTTTTTTAATTATTGTCATATTTTTTTTATCGCATGCGATATTTTCAATTTGACTTACAATTTTGAATTGTACGTTTTCAAATTTTTTTTCTACACCCTGCAACACTATGTTTTGAGGGTATAATATACTGGTCACAATTATCGTTTGATCCTAACAAAATTTGGCATAGGAGTAGGGTTAGGTTCAGAATTAAAGCCTATTGTTTTTGAAGATGTAAATTTAGACAAAAAATGAAAATTTTTGCAGACGCTATACAGGTCACAATTTAAAACCAATTGACACGGAATTTTGCATGAGTAGAGGTTAAGGACAGGGAGCATGTTGAGCCTTTTGGATGATCATTGGATTATATTTAATTGTAAAATGGACTACAATTTTGGTGTGAAATTGTTTTGAATACCTAACAACACGACGTAGTAAGTAAATATTGGGCAAATACCCCCGGTCAAATGCCTAAGGGTAACACCTGGGCAGGGCCCTATAAGATTATTTCAAAAACTTTTTGTAGTGTTGTAGAGTATCACATGGTCGGCCCCGTACGACTATAGCCTTTGCTTACTTGTACATGTTACACATTTTCCCTTCTTCAATCCTATTTTGGAATATGCTGTCGTATGATTTATATTTTATTTCGAATATTTAATATTGCACATACGCTACGATGTTCATGTAAGAGTCTAGCGAAATGCAAGAGTGGTCAAATATTGTCCATTTTTTAACAACTGCAACGTTGCGGTATCATGAATATTTTTGCAGGAGGTCATTTTAAATTCTGAAACGCTTAAGTCCTCGAAACGCTCTTTATAGACCCCACAAAGAATATATATACTCTGAATCAGCGTAAAATTCTAAGTCGATTTTGCTATGTCTGTCCGAATATCTTTGGAAGAAATTGAGATTGAAGACTAAAATCTTGCAAACCTGTGTATTTTGCCAGTAGGTAGGTTGGTTTGGTATATGGGTCATGTTGTTCCACGTTTTCGTGTAGCCCCATATAAAGGTATCTCCCTGTTTCAAATTTCGTATTTAAAGTTCGGAATCGGTACTACGGTCTATGAAAAAAGTTTAAAATTAAAAAATTAAAATATGTATATGCAGGTCCTCGTATTTGTGTAGCTCCCTTTTAACGGTTTTTATTGAAGCAGTATTTTTCGACTGATTTTTTGACATTTTCAAATTCCTTCAGCCTACGGAAATCTCTACGACCGTCTCTGGAAATCACTATAGCTTCCGACCGAACTGAAGTAAATTGATAAAATGTAGCTCGGACGTATTTTATGCTCTCAGGATTTTTGATATTGAAAATGGATCATGTAGATCCATGTTTTTTAATAGCCTTCATATAACTCTGCCGACAGATGTATTTTTTTATTTTTTTTGGAAAATTTTAGTCACAATTTTATACCATATTTGCTGTAAATTGGAATTATGTGTTCCCAGTGTTTTGAAAATATCCTTGTATTGAACTATATATATGGTCCAAATTGTGGTATAGTTTCCATATAACTGTACCTCCAGATATTTAGTATTTTAATGATTTGTGTCACACTCTTGACCGGAATTATTTCCAATTATGTATTTTATATACTGGTCGTATAGCCCCCATAAAACGGACCTCCAAATATTCGATATTTTAAGGATTTTAGTTAAATTTTTGAACAGAATTATCTCAGACTTGGTATTTGCAGTTTTTGATAAGCGCCGCCTTCTCTGGTAGATAATTGTTTGTAGAGGTATACGATT
The DNA here is from genome assembly GCF_030504385.1 of Musca domestica. Classification (NCBI taxonomy): domain Eukaryota; kingdom Metazoa; phylum Arthropoda; class Insecta; order Diptera; family Muscidae; genus Musca; species Musca domestica. The sequence goes on along the minus strand of NW_026712249.1, from coordinate 27,146,955 downwards.
TCGTATAGCCCCCATATAACGGGATTTTACACACATTCCACCAGAATTTTATAAATATTTGGATTTTGGAGTTCGTAATTGGTACTACTTGCAATGACAGAAATTTTCCTGTAGAGATCCACTCCTACGTATAGCCCCATATAACTGTGTCTCCCAATATTCTTTTGCATTTTGCAACAGAACTTTCTCAAAAATACTCTTAGCCGGAATTGTTTCAAATTCGGTATGTGGAGTACAAGAAAGGTACTATCACCTATGACAGAATCTTGCCTATACTGGTCCACATATTCGAATAGTCCCCACACAATAGTTCCTCCCAATTTTCGATATTTTGAGGATTTTAGTAAAATTTTTAACAGAATTATCTCAAACTTGGTATTTGGAGTTAATAATAAGCGCCGCTTTCCCTGGCAGACAACTGACTATAGAGACCTACGATTTCGTATAGCGCACATATAAGGAAACATCCCAATATTCGGTATATTAATGAATTTAAGCACACATTTCACCAATTTTTTTTTAAATTCGGAATTTGGAGACCGTATATGGTACTACTTGGAAGTATTTGGAGATACTAATAGGTACAATAGTTTCTGACAGATATGAAGGGATGGAGCTGGAATCTTACAATTTGACATAGAGGTCTTTGTTGATATCTGGTTATTGACTTGAAACTAACTAAACTGAGTTTGGTATTGGACGAAGGAATAGATCTGGAATTCCGAAATTTAATAGTAAGGTATCTCTTGGCATCTAGGATTGAGATATGCAGGTGGCTTTGGAATTTTTACTCTAATTGTTTGAAAAGTTCTAAATGGTAATTAATTTTGCTATTGTCTGAAGGGATAGAGCTGGAATCCCGAAAAATATAGCAGATAATGAAAGAAGATCTTGAAATAGAAAACATGTATATCCGCATTTTGGAAGATTACATCGCAACTTAAACAAAGGAGGAAATCAATGCCACAATTTTTGAAATTTTCGAATTAAGATTCCTTGGAATCCTTACATTTAGGTAGTTTTTTTTAAAAAATTGTGAAGTGGGTCATCGAAGGTTTTTCAAATACCTTTTTTAAAATATATTTGAAAACTCCATTTGACTCCATTGGTAACAAGCCAATATAACATACAATAGTTTTATTAAAATCAAAAATCTTAATCTTCCCTAAAAGCCATGAATTCCGAAATTTGCAAAACTTATTTTACAGTTAAAGCCAAAAAGGGTCAATACTATTCGTCATTAGTTTTCAGCAAAAGTCTTCGAGGAAAAGAAATCTCTACATCCATTATATATCAAGAAAATTTGCATATGCAAAGATATATAAACGACATCGTTAGACAGAGATGAATTTCGCGGACAAAAACTGATCGCTCAACTTTGAATAAACTTTTAATTTTTTGTGCCGAATATTCCGATTTGGATGTGTCTAATATTTTTGTTAACAGTGCTACGGGTTTGGATCATTTCTATATTACATGCAACTTCAATTAATATATCCTTCAATTTTTCTTGCCTTTCGCTTTTACTGTTCTCTATTGAAAGTGGGTGACGTATGAGTTACATTTACACCATTCAGTATTCATCATACGTCTTGATCCTTGTATTTGTTATTTACAATAATTTTTGGTTACCATTACAATCGCCTCGTACACCAACCTCGTATTACTTCCCCGTTTTAATACAACTTCATCTTGCAATTCATTCTGGACAAAGTACAAAAAAGAAACTAATAAAAGTCGATTAAATGAAGTAGAATTACTACGGCCAACCAAAATGGTCCATAGCTGTTACTAAATGGTCTCAACAACAGACACCATCCGATACACACACACACTGACTGCCAAAACATTGACTAACAACAAATACGTGCACATACATATTTACAATCGCGTAGAACAGAGGAAAAAAGGAGTCACAACCAAAAAAATATCTTTCGAATGTGCCCATAAGTTCCGGCCATTGCCAGTAGTGTCTCTGTGTAATTGCAAAATTCATCGAGTATAACAAAATATTTACCATTACATGGAGTAGTTTTTATTACTGCAAAATAATTTAGCATTTCACTTAGCTCGCAGTAAGATTTCTCAAACAAGGAACATTTGTCCCCGGAGTAATGACCACAGAAGTTAAATACAGATTTGTACGTAGGGGTCTGTTAATGGTGTAATGGAAAGAAAGAAAACACCATGGACAATAAAAAAATTATGGATATTTTAATGCGGTGAATAGTGTTGTAATTATTAAAACATATGTTTTGCTTGAAATAGTAGTATTGTATAGGATCTTAAAAAAAATATTTCAGTACTGAACATCTCATAAAAATATTTGTGAGAAGAAGTCAATTTGTATGGAAATAAATCTAATCTATTTATATGCTGGATAAGGATTTTTATAATATCACAATATGTACTGGGTTAGATGAAAAAACTGCAATCAACTTCAGACTGTTGTCATTTCCAAGCCTCTAGTCCGACTGCTGTTAAAATTATTCCAATGGCAGTTCATTATATTGTTTGCAAGCGTACAAAAGCATTTTGGTGAGGATTTTCCAGAAAAAAGTTATTCGTGATGGAATTCAAGGGTGATTGTGCGATTTATTTATATTTGGCTGGAAAAACACAAGTGGCTATCGTTAGAGCACTCCAGCATTTAAATGTGAATAAATCTTTTGTGTCTCGTACCATCGCTCGTTACCGTGATACAGGTAGCGTAGCCCGACGTTAAAGAAATGGACGAAAGAAAACAGCAACATCAACAAAAATTTTTCGAAATGTAAAGAAGCGACTTGATCGAAACCCGCGCTGCAGTGGCCGAAAAATGGCTCGTGAGCTGAACATATCGCAATATTTCATTAGGCAAATATTGAAAAATAAGCTCGGGATAAAGCCATTGGAATTCCAAAAGTGCAAGAACTTACACCGCCATAGCAAGAAATTAGACTCACAAGAGCTAAAGAGTTGCTTCGCTTGGTTGAAAGTGGTGAACTGGCGAATTTGGGTTTCTCCGATGAGAAAACATTCTTCGTCCAGCAGTTTGTAAACAAACAAAAATCGTGTTTACTTGCCAAAGAGGTCAGCTGAAAATGTGCACCGGTTGGCCACAAAAACTCAAGCGCGGGCTATTGTGATGGTGTGGGCCACCTTAAAATTTCATTGCGGGTTTGAAGACCACAATTCGTGCCAAAGGTGACCAATTCGAACAAATCTGAACAATTATGGAGTGCGAACAATTATGGAGTTCAACTTTGTTGCCTTTTTTATCTCACCCTGTATTATAAGTTTGTAATTGGGCCAAAAATTATGTAACACCTCGATATATTGTAAGGTACATAGGAATGTATATATGGATTTTCCTATCTCGCCGAGCTGAGTTGATTTTGCTATGTATGCCCGTCCGTCCGTCTGTTCATGCACATTTGTAATAAAGTTACAGGCCGCAATATGGCTCCATCCACACGAAATTAAAAATTGAAATGGGGTTCAGGCGAGGTTCAGAATAGAAATTATTGTTTTTGTAGATGATTGCAGAACATTTAAGGGTTAAAGTGGACCAAAAATAGAAAATTTTTCTGATTTTCAGTTACTCTACAGGCCAAAATTATGGACCAACTGAGGTTTGGAGTTTAGGGCTGGTCAGAGGCCTACCAATATGGATAATCATAGAATAATATTTATAGGGGGAAATATATAAATATATATTATCGTCCGATCCTCCCGAATTTTGCATGGGGATAGGGTCAGAATTGAAGGGGTTCATATGGACCAGCACAATTAACATTTTCCTGATTGTACAGGCGCTATACAGGTCACAATTAAAAACCAATGGACTCGGAATTTTGCATGAGGAGAGAGCTAAGGAAAGGACCAGTTACCTATCTTTTTGAATGCAATTGCTGTGTGAAATTGTTATGAATACATATCAGAAAATGCCCCCGGTCAAAAACCAAAGGTACGGTGTGTGCAGGCATGTATGAAATTATTTCAAAACAAAATTAACCAAAATGAATTTTTAACTATGGGGTTTCCAACACATTGCATTGTTGTAGGGTATCACATGGTCGGCCCGCACATCCTTTGCTTACAATTTTTTTAAACCCTCAGCTATACGGCCATAGAGGGTACACAGGATGAGATAAAAATAAAACTGCAACAAAGTCAAACACCAAAACTTTTATATTTTTTTAATTTTATTGAGTGAAAGCAAAAAATGTCGGAAATAGCATCAAGTCTTAGAATAGGTTTAGACTCGTTCGAATTGGCCACCCTTGGCACGAATTATGGCCTTCAAACGGCCAATGAAACCGAAACACGCTGCCTGAACGTTGCTCTGCGGTATTTTGGTCCATTCCTGGCGAAGCGTATGCTTGAGGCGATCGACACTTTAGTAGTTTTTAGTGCCAAACTTGCTTTCCAAAATACTCCAGAACAAATAGTCCAACAGCTTGGTATCCTGTGATTTTGGTGGCCATTGTGTGCTGAAAATGAAGCGAGGAACCTCATTTTGTAACAATTCTTCGGTTTACAAACATCTTTTTTGTTTACAAACTGCTTTTCTCATCGGAGAAAACTAAATTCGGCAGTTCACCACCGTCGGTCAAGCGAAGCAACTCTTAAGGTCTTTTGAGTCTATTTTCCATCTGATGCGGTGTAAGTTCTTGCACATTTTGGAATTTAATGGCTTTACCCTGAGCTCATTTTTTCAATATTTGCCGAATGGAATATTGGCCTATGTTCAGCTCACGACCCATTTTTTGGCCACTGCGATGCGGGTTTCGATCAAGTCGCTTCTTTACTTCTCGAACCATTTCTGCTGATGTTGCTGTTTTCTTCCGTCCACTTCCTTGACGTCGGGCTACGCTACAAGTATCATGGTAACGGGCGTTGGTACGAGACACAAGAGATTTATTCACATTTAAATGCTGGAGCGCTCTAACGATAGCCACTTGTGGTTTTCCAGCCAAATATAAAGATATCACACTATCACGCTTGAATTCCATCACAAATATCTTTTTTCTGGAAAATTCTCACCAAAATGCTTTTGTACGCTTGTAATCAATATAATGAGCTGCCACTGAAATAATTTTACAAGCTGTCGGACGAGTGTATTAAGAATGACAGCAGTCTGAATTTTGTTTCAGTTATTTTCATCTCACTCTGTGTGTAATCTTATACGACGAAGACGTGCCTCATTGAAATAACGGATTTAGACCCAAGATCTCTTTGGACCAAATCCTTTTAAGGACATTTCGAGTCGATCTAGGGATGCCCGTCCCTTTCTCTATCTGGCTAGCTGGCTGGTGCGCACGATAACTCTCGAAGGTAGTGGCCGAATTGGTCCAAATTTGGTACAAGGTTAATATTATTATCAAACTTAAATCGAGATCGGAGATGGGCAATATCGCTCCACTCCTTCGGTACCACCACCACAAAAGGACGATATTTTCAAAAAAAAAAACAGATACAGATACAGATACAGAAACGATGATCCAATTTTGCTCCAACTTTGCAAATTCTTATATATCCATCATTTCTAGGTTATGTGGGAAAATGGACAATCGGTTCACTCCAAATTTTTTAATAATTATAACTCTTATAAAATGTTATGTGATAGTCCGATTGTATTTATTTTTAGTACGCACGTCACAATACTTTTATTAATTATTATTATCTGGTGTGAGGATGGAATATATCGGTCCATTCTTTCTAGTACTATCCCCATGGAATGTCATGGAGTCTCTATGAAGCTCATTAAAAAATGACATCCAATTCCATTCAGACTTGTCACATTTCAATATTTCTTTCAGGTCTGTTACAGAGATTTTAGAAATCGAACCACTCCTTCTTTTATCTCCCTCACAAAGGGTCAAAGTTTTGAAAAACAAAACGCTCAACTCGCTTCAAATTTCACACATACAACAATTTTTGCTCACACAGGATGGTTTATATCTGCGAACTTCTTCTGGTATCTCACCCAAAAAGGGTCTCAATTTTCAATACTTTTATCTGTCATAACTTGCGAAACAAATCAAAGATTCTTTACAACTTGCTATATCTAAATATTTCCCTAAACCAGAAACCTGATATGAATATGTATTTTATGGTATCGCATAAAATTGGATATTCAGTTATATTTTCTTGTAATTTTGCGCAATATCTGTATTAAATGAAGTATGAAAGTGGAATACTTCGGTCGACTACATCTTCCGATTTTAACATTTTCTAAAAATTATCACATATTTCATACAAAGTGATGGAAGTAATCAATATAGTACATACCTGAAACGTCGCAATATTTATTAAGGTACGATACGAAATGGACAGTATTGGCCCATTCCTTCAGAACCGACTCCATAGGGGGTCAACAATTTGAATAATTGTAACGGAAGGTAAAATATATTTAAATAATGGAACGTTGGCTGAGGGTGTACATCTGTCCGCAAAACCGGCTGATACTTTTTAACATGTTCCAATTACTTTCAAAGATAACTACCTCTTAGGATGTACCATGATAAAAGTCATAAGTCATCAAGCAACCATAGAAGTGTGAGCGTATGTAGATGTTTGGTCTGTCTAAAGCTGGTCCAGGTTTAGAATATTTCATAGGTCCAAGCATATTTTTTTCAACAAGAATTGGTTTCACTCGAAACTTTGAAATCCCAGCGCTTAAAAACCTTCTTCTATTACCATTGCAGTGATCAGAAATAAAGGCGATTCCCTTCCGGTATACCTAATACTGTATGTCCCTTAAAAGTATTTTGAATGTGTCCACGATTCTTTGATTCCACTCCCATTTATACAACTTCTTCTCTTACAATTCGTTGAATTCATGCTGTTAGATTTTCACTCCTACGCTTTTGTAAGTGTTTACAATACCCTTCGAACGAAGGATGCCGGCAAACGCATTGCCTGCGAAGCTATTCAAAAGAGTTGTGGTAACAAAATTCGTATACAATTCTCGATTTTTCAACATCGGTTCCATTGTATCTAAGTGTTGTGGTGTATTTACTGTAGTGTGTTGGTCCTTCTAACACACAACGACAATGGCTAAGATTTTCGATGTGTGTGTGTGTGTGTGTGAGTGCTTGCTTGGTTTTGTTGCAATTTTTGGCACATTTGCTTGCTTATGTGAAGCATGTGTTGAACAAATATTCAAATTTGTTACATTGTACTCTTAAGCCTGGCGAGTGGTGGTTAGCAGGAAGGAAATAAAAGCTTGTTACTGATGCTTTTATGCTCGTTTTCCTTCTTCTTCTCCAGCACATACACACACACTCATCATCTGTTCTCTCACTAATGAAGACCATCTGTAGACTTAATCCTTTTAATCCATTTGCTCTGCTTTTACAAATGTGGCAACAAAAAGTAAAAACTGCGATTTGTGGTTTTTGTGCGAAAAGAAACGAAGAAGTACTTGAAAAACTGGTTTGGGTAGATGGTTTCATTTATTTAACTTAAAGTTTGAATAAGACATCCAAAATACTTTCCAAGCACATGTGTGGCAAAATTTTGGGAATATTTGGGTAAGGGATAGAACATGCAGATATGATCCTCGATTATCAAATTTTTGGATAATATAGAGTATACTTTATTTTTTTCTGTCCTCTATTACTGAAAAACTAATATAATTACAAGAGGTGCTTAAATACTTAAAACAAGTCTCAATCTTCTCAATGTTAACTCCATACGATCACAGCATTGTTATTGATCCAGCGATATGAACAAGTTGCCTGAAGGTCAATCTAATTGCAGTAGAAGAGAATGATTTTTTTAAAGTCGTATTGTAAGGAGCGAAAAACACTAAAGTGTATAATATGGTGCGGTATTGTTACTAAGCGATCAGTAAAACTTATACCTTTAAAATTTTGCATTAGGCTCAACTATCTCATAGTGATGTAACATTAAGCTGGATTTTTGGAACACCTTTCTTTAAGGGTGCTAAAGGGTACACAAATACTGATTTTTGGAATTTGTACCATAAACGTGCGAAATGTACATAAAGAAGCACACATTGTTAGCGATTTCAAACTTCTAATACGAAATTCGAAACGATTCCGGTGAATAATGTCTCTTATATCATCAAAATATCCAAAAAGGGAGATGGGGGTTATAATAAGCATAGACAATTTTCCATAATATGTTGTAGTACCTATTACGAACATCAAATACGAAATTTAACGGGGGTAAAGTACTCACAGAGAACTCCTTATGCAGAATTCAGACAATGTCACTGAAAAAAGTGATTACAAACATCGAAGTACCAAATGTCTGGAGGTACCGTGAACCCATGAACCCATATTGACAATTCTCTTTCAGGATGTAAAGTACTCACAAGGAATTCCTTGTGTGGATTTTAATCCAATTTAATTAAAAATGTGGCTAAAATCATCAAAATACCGAATATCTGTGGGTACATTTATATAGGCGATATACGATATCGTGGGCTTATATAGACAATTCTTTTTTTTTGGGGGGGCAGGGGGGTATAACTCCTTGTGTAGAATTTCAGAAAATCCTATTGAAAATTTGGTTAAAATCCTCAAAATACCGAATATCCGGTGGATCGATATAGCCCATCTTCGAACTTGAACTGCCTGCAGACAAAACAACAGATCGGTGCAAAATTTTAGCTTCCTATATTTATTCGTTTTGACTCTAGTGTGATTACACGCAAAATGACTAGAATTTGACGCTGATCAAGAATATATATACTTTGTTGGATAAAAAATTATTATTTCGATGAGATACAAGCGGAATGACGAACTTAATATACCCTCCATAATATATATGGTGGAGGGTACAAAAAGTAAGCAAAGGCTATAGTCGAGCGTGGCCGACCATGTGATATCCTACAAAACTATAATATATTGGAGGCCACCTCAAATCAAAATCCATACCATACAGGGTGAGATAAAAAACTACAATAAAGTCAAATGCCACAATTTTTACATTTTTTTTTAAATTTTATTGAATGAAAGCAAAAAATGTCGGAAATAGCATCAAATCTTAGAATAAGTTTGTTCGAATTGGTCACCTTTTGCACGAATTATGGTCTTCAAGCGGCCAATTAAACCGTCACACGCTGCCCGAATGTTGCTCTGTGGTATTTTGGCCCATTCCCGGTGAAGAGCTTGCTTGAGGTGATCGACACTTTGGTATTTTTTAGTACCAACCTTGCTTTTCAAAATACTCCTGACATAGTAGTCCAACGGAAATTTTTGATGGCCATTTGCGCTGGAAATGAAGCGAGGAACCTTATTTTGTAACCATTCTTTGGTGGCGCGTGCAGTCAAAATGTTTGCTTGCCCAAGGCTTTAATACACCCTCCAGATAATATTCGGCATTTATTCTGAAGGCACTGTCAATAAATACGAGCAGAGAGCGACCATCGGCTGTTATGGTGGCCAAAACCATCACCATGGCCGGCGCTTGAGTTCTGGTGGCCAACCGAAGGTGCACATTTTCAGCTGACCTCTTTGGCAAGTAAACACGACCATTTTGTTTGTTTACAAACTACTGGACAACGAATGTTTTCTCATCGGAGAAAACATAATTCGTCAGTTCATTACTTTGGGCCAAGCGAAGCAACTCTTTCTGTAGCTCTTTTGAGTCTATTTTCTTTCTGTTGCGGTGTAAGTTCCCGCACTTTTTGGAAATTTAATGACCCGATTTACCCCGAGCTCATTTTTCAAAATTTGACGAATGGAATATTGGGATATGTTCAGCTCACGAGCCATTTTTCGGCCACTGCGTCGCGGGTTTCGATCAAGCCGCTTCTTTACTTTTCAAACCATTTCTGCTGTTGTTGCTGTTTTCTTCCGTCCACTTGCCTGACGTCGGGCTACAATGCTAGTATCACGGTAACGAGCGATGTTACGAGACACAAAAGATTTATTCACATTTAAATTTAAAAGTGCTTTAACAAAATTTAAAAGTGCTTTAACAATAGCTACTTGTGGTTTTCCAGGCAAATATAAAGGAATCACACTATCACGCTTGAATTCCATCACGAATAACTTTTTTTCTGGAAAAATCTCACCAAATGCTTTTGTACGCTTGTAAACAATATAATGAGCTGTCACTGGAATAATTTTAATAGCTGTCGGACGAGTGGCTTAGAAATTACAGCAGGCTGAAGTTGGTTGCAGTTTTTTCATCTCATCCTGTATATATTCGATATATATGCTATCGGCATCTACGTAACGGTCAGAATTGACAATTTTGTCTATTTGTGATTTCACCGGGATTAAAAATATTCGCGGGATAATAGAAATTTTGACTTTTATTTAACAAAAATGTTATGGTCGACCATCCAAATTGGAAGGCTCGGCTCGGCGAATTATAAAGATCCATATATGTGGCGGACCAATATTTGTGGCCCAATCAAACTTATGATACCCCCAACATATAGTGCTGTAGGATATAAAAAACGAAACGAACGATTTCGATGAAACGTATTCTATGACCCACTCCTTTTCGCACATCCTTCATAAAAGGTTCAAATGATCGTCATTTTTTAAAATGCTTTGGTGTGAGCTTCTGACCTTCCTAATATAAGCTAACTGCAAAAGCAAGAGGCCCCCTGTGTCTCCAAATCTAGACTCATCTATATGATTTGCTTGTATTCGTCAACGAAATCAGCATAAAAAACAAGAAGTTCGCCTATTGTGTATTCCGGATATCGCCTGTAATTAATGTTGGTATTTTTCTCACAAAAGTAGTGGTCCATTCTACCCGCTGTTTTAAATTCCAACTTCATGTAAGATTTCGTGTCCTTTGGTTTCTATTTGTGACCTTTATAAGGGATGCAAAATCAGGATCATTTTGAGTTGCTGGTCCATTTCATATTGCGGACATCTTTGAAAACAATAGACTTAGCCCTTCTAAGTCTAACCCTACCTTTGTCAAAAATTTCGTGAGGATCGAACGATAATTGCAATATTTATATGAATAATAACCCCAACCTGTGTTGTAAAGTGCAAAAATATTACAAAATATACAATTCAATATTATAAGTCAATTTGAAAAAATCGCATGCGATGAAAAATATGAAAAAATAAAAAAATGCCACAAAATACTACAAAATCTACATTAACATAATTATTGGCATCTTTTTATGAGATTTTTTTAGATTTTATACTTTTATGCTAAAAGGGCATTCCAAATTTACAAAATTTGTCAAAATCGCTCCAGCCGTTTTGGAGATATAAGCATTCTAGCTAACATCCCCTTCCTTAGTATATACACATCGTATATATTTCTCTACATATATCCGATACATTTACTATTGGCATCTACGTAGCGGTCGGGATTGACCTGTTCGTATATTTGTAATTTCGCCGGGACTAAAAATATTGGCAGTTTAAGAAAAATTGACTTTTATTTAACTCAATTGTTGTTGCCTATTTCACCCACTTAATATTACCCGATGACCATCAAAATTGGTAGGCTTCTGCCCAGCCCTAAGTTCTAGCCCCATTCCAACTTCCGCTTTGATTGGTCTATAATTGCGACCTGTAGAGCAACTGCAAAATCAGTAATTTTTTCAGTTTTTGGTCCATTATGCGATCATCTCCAAAAGAAATAGGGCTCTATTCTGACCCTAGCCCCACCTACATTTTAAATTTCGTGAAGATCGGGCCATAATTGCGACCTGTAGAGTGATTACAAATTAACATGGACAGACGGACGGACATAAATAGCTAGATCGACTCAGCTCGGCGAGATAGGAAGCTCCATATATACTTTCCTATGTGGGAAATCAATATTTCCTGGTGTTACATAATTTTTGGCTCAATCAAACTTATAAGCCTAAAATTAAGTAGATGTCTATTTATGCAATTTTTATATTATTCAGAAGTACTCATATATAAGACATATAACTTAATTATTATTAATTATTTATATTAATTTTATCATACCCACATGAAAGCCTTATTTGAAAACATATTTTTCACAAGCACATACCAACACACGCACACACACCCACATAAATTACATTCTCGGCTATAACTAAATTTGAAAATAGTCCTTTAAATGTATAACATTTTATTTTCAATTAATTGACATTAATTTTATTGCCGTAACAATTAAGCGATACATAAATATTGATGGCAATTTAAAACAATACCCACAGCATTACGTTAAATGAGTAATGATGCCGGTTGGTCAGCCAGTGAGTCGGCCAGCCAGCCAGCCAGCCAGCCAGTCAGTCAGTCAGAAAGGATGCATCGGGGCTATTTAAGGCAAGTTAATAATGCGTAATTTGTTGTTTTTTGTTGTTATTGCTGCTGCACCGTTTTAAATGCACTTTCCATATGAATTCATTGATTCTAATGGCGGTCGATGTGGTTCAGTTGTTTGCATATAAGCGGTTTACACATATGTGTATGTGTAGGTATGTATGTTTGTGTGTGGGTGAATGGATTTGTGTAATATTTACTCTATGAACTATTATCATTAGGGAGCTATATACATTAAATAAACACACACACGCATACATATGGATGTACATATGTAGGTATTTGCAGTCAAACCCACAAAATGTGAAATTAAATGTTATTTAAATATGGTGGTCACCAAAGTGTATTAGCGCATTAAAAAAATGCGTAAATAATAATAATAACAATAATTATAGCAATGGGCGATTTTAAACAATTTAATCAGTGAATAAAAAAAAGAATAACATATTATATATAGAGTTATTTTATGATGTACATATGATTAACATGCATAATTAACTTGTATAAGAGGAGGTAGTTGGAGGGTACAGGTCATGTGAGCTCTTCTAAATTAAACAGATTTTTGAATCTTTGATGGGAGCTCTTGCTACAAAAAAATATCTTTAAACGGCCTTACAAACAAAGATGATTTTTAGAAAGTCTAATTGTCATGGAAGACCTTTAGAAAATGTCAATTTCACAAAAGGCCGTAAAAGGGTTTTATATCGATAGAACCCACTCTAAAAGTATTCGGAGAGATCATTTATGTTTAAAAACCCCAATACCAATTTCAGTATTATTAAGTAGCTTTCTTGCAAATGTAGGGCGCATTTCCAAACCCACTTCCATATCTTAACCACAGACACCAACAGAGGCCTAAATAAAAAAATTCCGGATTCTTGCCTTATTCCTTCACCCAATACCAAATTTAGTATTATTTAGTAGTTTTATAGCAATATCAAAACTACATCTATATTTTAACTTCTGACACCATCAGACCCCTAAATAACAAATTTCGTTATTCCAGCCGTATTTCAAATTCAAATTTAGTATTATTTCATTCAAATTTAGCAGTTTTCGTACATATATAGGATGCTTTTCCAAAACTACCTCTATATTTTTACTTCTCAAAACATCAGGGACCTAAATAAAAAAATTCAGGATATCAGCCTTATTCCTTCACACAATACCAATTTTAGTATTATTAAGTAATTTTCTGGCAAATTGGAACTTAGTGAAGACCCTATGCATACAGGGTGAGATGAAAAAGCTGCAAACAGCTTCAGACTGCTGTTATTTCTAAGCCACTCGTCCGACAGCCGTAAAAGTTATTCCAGGGACAGCTCATTATATTGCTTACAAGCGGATGAAAGAAAACAGCAACACCAGTTTAAATGGTTCGAAAAGTAAAGAAGTTACTTGATCGAAAGCCGCGTCGCAGTGGTTGAATAATGGCTCGTGAGCGGAGTATATTGCAATGTTTCATTTGGCAAATATTGAAAACTGAGCAAGAACTTACACCGAAACAGGAAAAAATAGACTCAAAAGAGCTAAAGAGTTGCTTCACTTGGCCGAAAGTGGTGAACTGCCGAATTTAGTGTTCCCCAATGAGAGAACATTCGTTGTCCAGCCAAAGAGGTCAGCTGAAAATGTGCACCTTCGGTTGGCCACCAGAACTCAAGCCCCGGCCATGGTGATGGTGTGGGCCGCTACAACAGCCGATGGTCGCTCTCCGCTCGTATTAATCGACGAAAATATTCTGGAAGGTGTATTAAATATTTTGACCGCAGATCAAAAAATTCTGGCGTTTGAATTTGTTGCAGTTTTTTTTATCTCGCCCTGTATTTAGACGAAATCCTTTTCAGGTTTGTTGGAAAGATGCTAGCGATATCCGTGCCTCTTGTTTTGCTGGCTGATATGGATGTTTTTTAATTATTTGTTAAAAATTTCTTCTGGGACAGAACAGTGGATTTTTGTTTTTAATTATTTTTCAAAGACTTTCTGGCCCAACATTGTAGATATTTTGTAATGTTTGTTAAGAATGTCATTACACAGAAACATGTTTTTTTATAATTTGAAATTATTTTCTGGACCAAGATCCTAGTTGTTTTTGAAGAACCAAAAACTGTGGATTTTTAAAGAAAAAAAAATTAGGATGTTCTGACCCATATTTTTCCAAGGAACTGTTGGTTATAATTTTGCTGGCAGTAATTTTTTTAATCCCGGCCATATCAAAAATTCATTAAAAGGTCGCTTCTGACTATTACAGTAATGCAGAAGCCAAGATATCGGATATGTAGCGAAATAGGTACAATCCTGATTTTTACAATTCGTAATGGTCTATTGCCAGAAAAGGATAAAATCTAAAAAATCGGAGAAAAAATATCCCAATAAAAAAGTGAATATTTATACCCATCACCTTGGAAAGCAGTACATTAACTTTGTCATTCCGTTTGTAACATCCCTAAATATTCATCGTAGACCCCATATAATAATGTCCATCTGCCTTTCCGTCTGTCTGTCTGTTGAAATCACCACATTACATTAGGGCTTCAAAATATGACACAACAATTTGTGTTTTGTCTAAGATGGTTTGTATTGAAAATGAGATATATCGGTCTACGTTTTGGTATAGCAGCCATATAACGGTACCTCCCGACATTCTGTATTTTGATGATGCTGCCTCATTTTTCCACGAATTTGGCATTTTTTGTTCGCAATGGGTTCTAGCTCCGGTGATGGAACATAGTATATATAGCTCCAGGTTTCCGTATAGCCCGCATATAATGGCATCTTCAAATATTCGGTATTTCGATGATGATGATGACAGATTTAGAACTTAGGGCTGGGCGAAGGTCTAGCATTTGGATGTTCAACGAACAATATTTAGCGGGTAAAATTAACCTTAACCTTGTCAAAAAATACGAAAATTTCCACTAAACCGCGATTTTTCTTTAAACCCGGTCAAATCACAAATTAATTAAAAGATCACCTCTTACTATTAAAGTGATGCGGATAGGCAAAATATCGGATACATAGGAAAATAGGTACAATCCATATGTAAAAGCAATTTATGTTAGTTAATCCGCTTATAAGTCAAGAACCGCTTGGCTGATTTTCACAATTCTTATCAATTCGGAATGGTCTCGTACCACAAAAGGATAAAATCTAAGAAAAACGTGCAAAAATTTTCCAATAGAAAAGTGAATATTTGAGGACATTGGATTTCGTATGATTGGTGGCATTTCGAATTCGAAAAAGCTAAGGGTAACATCTGGACAGGGCACCATGACATTATTTTAAAAACTAAATCTTCCAAAATGGGTTTGGACCTAAGGGGGCTTCCAACATATTGTAGTGTTTTAGGGTATCACATGGTCGGCTCTGCACAACTTTAGCCTTTGCTTTCTTGGTTTTTGAATGTATCTAATAATAACTTTCAATAAAATCACCTATAATTAATTCTTTCTGACAAATATACTTTGGTCCCAACTCTTTTTTCGAAGAAAAAAAAAATGTATTAATTTCACTTGATTGCATTGCAACCACAAATATTTTTGTAATGCTGCTGCAGCAGCAACAACAGCTTCTGTGTCATTGGCAGTAGCTATGACATCAACTGAAGCCACATTAACAGCAGAGAAATACCAAAAACAAAAAAAGACTGATGAAGAGTAAACCCGCGAGAGAATAACGCACACAATGAAATATTTCACACATCAAGTTCATTGAAAGTTTCAATACAATCGCAAAATACACGAACACACACACCCACCACATCACAAAAAAAGAGAAGAAATAATTATCCAGAAGCCACAACAATCGAAGTGGCAGTGTTATTTGTTCTCGCCAATATAAAATGTGTGCCGGACAGTGAAGTGAAATTGATAGTTATTTAAAAACATATAAATATTAATAATAACCGTCCATGTCGGTTATTGGGAATATTTACTTTTGGAGATATTTATGTAGCGAAATTGGTTGTATTTGATAAATCTAAAAATTTGGGTTACGTTACTAAAGCCCTAGGCTAAAAAAATCTTCAATACATTGAAACCCTAAAATTTATGGTATTCAGTAGGAAGATACAGGTAAGATCTTAAAGAAACGCCTATTCAGGATTTGTATTACATGAGGAATATTTTAAAACCTGAACCAATATACAATTTTAAACTTATTATGAAAATCTGAATTTATAGTCATTGTGAATATAGATTGTGGCTGGAACCTTTACTAGAAATAAAATATATTGGGAATATATTGAAAACAAGAAGGCAAAGGCCGATCATTTGATACCCTACCTTAAATATTTTGCGAACATTTTCCAAAACCGCAGGCTTCTATTCTGATCCTAACCCAACCGTCATGAAAATGTCGTGAAGATCGGACTATATATACCCCCCATTACATTGTGTTGTAATTTGTAAAAAATACAAAATGTTCAATTCAGTAGCAAAATATTTGAGAAAACAAATCTCATGCCATAAAAAGTATGACAAAAAAATAAAATTTTACAAAATATGACAGAAAAATATTTAAAAATTTACTGACAACTTTTTATGCGATTTTCTATATTTGATTCTTTTCTGCCAAAAAGCCATCTTGAATTGGCGAAAGTTGTCAAAACCCCGCCAATTATAAAAATCCAACTTGAGTTATAAGCGGTCTAACTAACATCACCTTTTTTATTGTATGAAATTGTATATAGTTTGCTGTATATGCAATATCTTGGATATTAGCATCAATGTAACGGTCAGAAGTGATCTCGTTGGAATTAAAAATATTCGCGGTTTAATGGAAATCTTCCTATTTTTTTACAATAATAGTTATGGTCGTTTTAAGCAGTTAAATATTATTCGATGACCATACAAGTTGGCAGAAGTCCTAAACTATGTATAACCCCGAGCGAAATGCCGCTACAATTGACCCACAATAGTAACTTATACAGCAACTGCATAATCGATCCAAAAACAATAGGCTTCTAATCCCACACTAACCCACACCTCCATGAAAAATATATTAAAGATCGTGATATATTTGCGACCTGTAGCGTGAGTACAACTTATATGGACAGACGGAAGGACGGACCTTTGCAGAGGTATTTCTAAGCTATATCTGATATGTCGTTCTAAATTTAATTGCTGTGGAGTGCATATTACGAATGTGAGGGACTTAATCACCCAGTCGAATGAAACACATATATGGGAGCGATGTTCACTCCAACTTGCTTCCGTGCTGAATTCGGCCATCCCATTTGGGTACACATTACACATATGAAATTAGACTATAATGTATATGGGAGCTATATCGAAATCTGAAAGGATATATACCAAAAATTGCCAGACATACTTTTGGACTGAACTTGACCGTGTGCAAAATATGAAATCGCTCGGCACCATATATTGAAGATATATCCAAATCTGATTCGATTGTCACAAATTTCAGTAGGGTTTATCTTTGGGTCAAACAAATGATTTGTGGAAAATTTCTCAGACCATTAATGCGACCTGTACTTTGTTTACAAAAAAACATGGGCAGACGAACGACGGACGGACATAATGATTCTATGCAGATCATCAAAAGGAACTAAGGGTCGATCTCGTTTGCTTCTGCATGTTACAAACAAATGCACAAAGACATAAGGACGTAGGTTAAAAAAAACCGAATATGGAACAGTAGGTACACCAAGACTTCGTTCCAAATATCAAATTTGAAACAATTCCGATTGAAACATGTTACCAAAATCTTAACGAATATCGGGAGGCGCCGAAGACATTGAGCATACATTACGAACATTAAATACCAAATTTAAAAATTGAAACAACGGAATTGTTTTGTATAAACTGTCACGCACACGTTGATCAGCATAAAATTCTGTGTCGCTTTAACGATGTCCGCCCTTCTGTCTGTCTGTCCATCTGTGGAAATCACTCTATCTTCCGAACGAATTGAAATTGGTCAATATGTGTGTTTGTTCTGCAGGATTTTTGGATATATAAGTTCAGGTTTTGGTGTAATTTAACGACATTATTGGCCGGAATTGTTTCAAATTTTATTTGTAACGGCTACTACAGGAATTGTTTCAAATTTTGTGTGTAACGGCTACTACATCCTGTGACAAAAAATTACCTATGATGGACCGCTCCTTCGTATATCACCCATGTAAGGGGTTTCATTTGAGTGGTATGCATCTACGGATTTTTATACCCTACAACACTTTGTGTTGGGGGAAATAGACCATAACTTTTGTGTTAAATAAAAGTCCAATTTTCCATTAAACCGCGAATATTTTTAATCCCGACGAAAGCACAAATAGACGAACTTCTGACCGTTACGTCGATGTCGATAGTAAATATATCGGATGTATATAGCGAAATATATACAATGTGTATATACAAAGGAAGGGGATGTTAGCTATAATGCTTATATCTCAAGAATGGCTGAACCGATTCTGACAAATTTTGTCAATTCAGAATGCCCTCTTGGCATAAAAGTATAAAAATCGCATAATAAGATGTCAGTAATGTTGTTAATATAGGTTTTGTAGTATTTTGTGACATTTTTTTTATTTTTTCATATTTTTTATCGCATGCGATTTTTTCAATTTGACTTATAATATTGAGGTATACATTTTGTATTATTTTTTCACCTTACAACACAGGTTGGGGTTATTATATACAGATTGCAATTATCGTCCAATCCTCACGAAATTTTTCATAATGGCAGGGTTGGGCTCAAAAGGGCTACCCCTTTTGGTTTTAAAGATGTCCGCTATATATTTGGGGGTTGAAATGGACCAACAACTAAATATATTCCTGATTTTGCAACGGTTATAAATATCACAAATAGAAACCAAAGAACACGAAATCTCTCATGAAGTTCGAGTTTAGGACAGCGGGTAGAATGAACACTACTTTTGTGTAAAAAAATACCAACATTACTTACAGGCGATATCCGAAATACACAAGATTCGAAATTTTGGCTTTTTATGCTGATTTCGTGGACGAATATAGCCACATATGGTAGCAAATCATATATGTGAGACTAAATTTTGAGATACAGAGGGGCCTTTTGCTTTTGCAGATGATTGGAAAATAATTAGGGGTTTAAATTAATTGAAATTGAAACCAATCGACACGGAATTTTGCATGAAAAGAGAGTTCAGGACAGAGAAGAATTCTAGCATTTTGGATGACCATTGGATTATATATAGCTGTAAAATGGACCACAACAACTTACAGCACGACGGAGTGCGTAAATATTGGGCAAATGTCCTTGGTCAAACTGCTAAGGGTAATATCTGGGAAGTGCTCCGTGACAAAATTTCAAAAGCTTCTAACATATTGTAGTGTTGCGGGGCCGACCATGTGATAGGGCATTACTATAGCCTTTGCTTACTTTTTTTTTTTTTATTTTCAAGTTCCTTAAAAATGTTGGATGGTATTAAAAGTTTGGCCCGGCCAAACCTCTTCTGTTTCTTCACTAGTTCTACTTGAGGTCATCCCTTAAATGCTGTTTTTGTTCACCTTTTAAAATCAGAGGAGTTGCGACTTTAGCCATATTTTTTTTCTTTCTTGAAAATTTATTAGAATTTTTGACGAATTCTTTGACCTGTATAAACCATTTATGACGAACGATTCTGTAGACAATGTCGATCCAAAACGATTGCATATTACTTGAGTTTTTGATTTGTTTAAAAACGTAGAAGACCTCTTTATCGATCCACACTATTTTGTTTATCTCCCTATGAAATTTTTTTGAAAAACCTTTGGCTCTGTTCTGTCATACAGTGCAATAATAGTTTTGCACGTGCAGGAGGTTGCGAACATTAAAGCCCGTTTTGAGAGCTTGGAATATAGCGTGATGACAACGGAAAACATCTTTATTGTCAACTTTCGAAGCAACATTACTTTAATAAATAAAATTTATTTTCATTTATTTTAAGTCAAGATATTGCTTATAGTGTGGTTTAAAAATTTCTCGAATTTTTAATTTACCCAGAGCGATCTATTTCTGTAACTTTTATCTGTTCGATTTGAAACACTGTTCATCATTTTCATTTCTGGTCCATCAAATCTACTGATACTTTACTGCCATTTATCGTTGTTATATTCTGATGTAAATGGGAAGAAAAAAATGACGACTATAACACAAGGAATGTTTTTGTTGCTGATGATGGTGAAAAGTTGATATGAAATTCCTCCCCCTTTCCCTTCAACTTTCAGACCGTGTGCAATTATGTGCATTCCCTTTTTTTTTCTATCAATTTCATAGTTACCACAAAGGGACTGACACACATACATGCAATACATTTAGATATTGGATGTGTGTGGGTGTGCATGCGTGCCTGTGCTGGTGGACTTTAGGTTATTTTTATGTTTTCCAATTTTTTATGCCCCGTTTCCTTTTTTTCCAAATGCCCAACACCCTGTAAAATATGCAACAATGTTGATTATTTTAAAAACCCAATTCATCACCACTTTGTTCCTTTGGGTTGTTACTGCTTCGTACGTTTCTGCTGGCCATGACCATGTTGTTGTGGTTGGCAGTGTAAACGACTGTATGTGTGTTTTTGTTGAGGGGAGAGGGAATTTTTTATGGTTAAAGTTGTTTGAAAACAACAAGTACGTCTTCTGCTATTTCTCTTCGTATTTCCCATTTTCATTTGATTTCTTGTTTTTGTAGTTGGGTTTTTGTAAAGAAAAGTTTAATTAATAAATGCTTAAATACTCCATTCGTTAGGGGTATACACACACGCACAACAACTCCTCAACTCTACTCTAATATGCAACTCATATACACGCACATATTCATTCATACTTACATGGATGGAGCTCCTTTGTTGTTTTAGTAAGAGGAGAGGTAAGGGCAAAACAAAAAAAAAAAAAAAAAAACAGAATCCCATCCCTGGGCCAGTAACTAGTTACTGTTACTAGTTTTACAAAAGTCAGTTCAGTTCATTGAGTGTGTGTGTGTGTGTGTGTGTGCGAGTTCGCCTCAAATTCATTTAGCCATCATTCATTCTTCCACGCCGTAATTTTTTTATTTTGCCCTGCCAAGCGTTGATTTTCTCCTGCCATGCCATGGTTTCATGTATTCATTTTTAAGGACTTAGTTAAGTTGTTAAAAAATGTTTTCGAAAAAAGTTTTTAAATTTCCGCAAAAGCCAAAATGTTCAAAGTAATAGAAAGTAACAACTTTAATGTTTACAGCAGAGAAAAAAATTTAAGATGAAGTTTTAAGGCTGGATTGGATTAGAAAACATGTGTAAAAAGGTTTTATATAAAGATTTAAAGATATTTGTTAGCTGCATAAACTTTGTAGTTTTGGTGATTAATAGAATATATTCGAAAATTAATCCAGTGGAACAGGCAACAAGTTTGAAAGTGTCGGTCGGCTTAATGTTGCGTCAATCTGGTTATCTCGAACGTCGTTTGTATGAAAACTCTGCGTATGAGTGATATGAATCATATAAATGTTATAAAATCAATCATACGCTTAGGAACTGGTGCTCTGAACTAGGAACTAGATTGACACAAATCTACTCTCAGACTATGACTAAAAATAACAGTAGTAATGCAGTCTTTACAAAATCTAATTTTTTTGGCTAGGAAATTGAGAAAATCGGACTTATAAATTTTGCCAAATTTTTATACGCTTCACCATACAATGGAGGGTATATTAAATTTGAAATTTCGTTTGCAACACCTCGAAAATTACCAAAACTGTGTATATTCTTGATCGGAGTAAAATTTTTGGATAGATTTACTCAGTCTATTTAAATCACTATAGAGTCCACATTATATTATCTAGAGCTTTGAAATTTGGCACCAAGATTTATATGCAGGCTGTTTTGTATTGAAAATGGTCAGTAAGGGTCCACATTTGAGTGTAACCCTCTTATAACGGTTCCTCCTGTATTTTGAAGGGTTCTGTCACAATTTCCAACCAAATAAGCTAAAGCTTTACATACGTGGTTCTTGGGAGGTCTGTTCATTCGCTACACGTCCACTAATTGGCATGACCCCAATAGACAACATTTTTTTCAATTCAGGCCCATCAATCTACATTTTAATCCTTAGAGGAGATATTCAATATGTATGGACCAGACAAGATCCTTGGGAGGTCTTATGGTCCTAGAAGAACCTTAAAAGTTATTTTAACCAAAGAGGACCCTAGAAGGTCTTCTGGTCCTAGAAGAACCTAAGAAAGTCTTCTCGGCATAGAAGACCCTTGAAAGGTCGCTTAGCCAAAAAAGACCCTTAGAAAGTCTTTTGTCCTTGGACGACCCTTAGACCCTTCTGGTCATAGAGTGTTTTGGACATGGAAGACCCTTACAAGGTCCTCTGGCTATAGAAGACCGCTTCAATGATTTTTCTGGTCGTAGAAGACCCTGAGAAAGTCTTCTCGCCATAGAAGACCCTTGAAAGGTCGTTTGGTCATGAAAGAAAGTCTTTTGTCCATTGAAGACCCTTAGACCCTTTTGTTCGTAGAAGACCATTAAAAGTTCTTTTGGCCATGAAACTTATTTAAAAGATTTTCTGATCCTAGAAGACCCTAAGAAAGTCTTCTCGCCATAAAATACCCTTAAAAAGTCTTCTTGTCATACAAGAATGTGAGTTATTGATGCATGGATGAGGATTGAAATATTGCTGAGACGCAATAAGAAAGTTGTGAACAGAGGGACACCGCGGGAAAGAATTCTGGCAACCCTGCTTTGGCTTCTGGTGAACAACGAAAAACTTGTGAATTTCAATCAACTTCGAATAAAGACAGTTAGATTTACCGATGACCTAGTGGAGGTGATAAGTAGTAGTGCAAAAGTGCTCTAGTACGGGTTTTTGTCTAGTTGGGCCCTTAACAGCTGCATCCTTATTGAGGAGAGCTCGATTTCAATCGGCAAGGAGTGCTCTGAGACTATGGGAAGCTGGAGGATGGCTCTCTTCGCGTTTTGGCCATGTACGAATATTGGACGTACCACTTAGTCGGAATACTGGACGCACCACTTAGTCGTTACGATAACTATGAGGAATGCTAGGGCTTGTGAAAGACTTATTGTAGTCGGCCTGGCCATTCACGATGGATGAAGATACCGGCGCTGGCGTATTCTGTCTTAAACAAAAAAGCTTTGTGCTGAAAAGCTAAGCGATATTGAAGCGAAGATTCATGCACTCAAGAAGGAGGCCGAAATGGTAAGAGAGCTATGCAATAGCCTAAGAGGATCAGTGACTATATATGTCGATAGTCAAGCGGCTCTCAAAGTTATCAAGTTAAGTGTCATTCTATAGAGATCTATTATTGACTGCAAGAAAGCCCTATTTGGAACACGTGACCTCATTATTTTTTGTTGGGTTCCAGGACAAAGCCAGATAATGAAATTAGCCTGGCGCGGAACCAATTCCATTGATAAAATAATTAAACCACCAATAAATTATTTTTTTTTGCTGTTTCAAAAAATGTCTAATCGAAGAACCTGGGGGGAGATGGCACTTGGAAGCCGGTTTCAGGGTATGTATGACCATCTGGCCGAGAATCCCGAAGAGAAGAAAAATATCCCATCTATCACTTAGTAGGTCTGATTTAAGGATCGTGGTAGGAACGCCGTCTAGCCACTGCAATATCAGATATTTATCCCCAAGACGGGACAACGTGTTCTGATTAGTTTAGACTATGTGAAGATGAAGAAGAGGTAAAAAAAGATTAAATATTTACTGTTCCATGTTATCGAATAAGGGACATAGGCTCTGAATTACATAAAAAATCACCCTACGAGCTCTGATAATCGACCCCCCCCAGATTTTGCCAGACAACTGTCATTATACAGTCCATTTCAACATGCCACCTTTAAAACTTTGTAAAATGTATTAAAAAAAAGTCATTTCACAGATGAGATTATTAATTATGTAAGGCTAATAATACAATGGACACACTACACCCATATATATTATACTATTTTCCTTTTCTCCCATTCGCCTGTAATCCCTTTCATATTGTTCTTCTCGAGTCAATATTAAAAGGTCTATAAAAGAAACTAATTCAGGGAGAAAATTGTAAAGAAAACTCCACTGACAAGCTGATAGAAGAAATAACAACTCCAACAGGAACAACTACAACAACAACAACACACATGACAACGGCATAATAAATGTAATTTCCAATGAAGTTACCAAGAAGAACAAACTTAAATACAACAACAACAAAAACAACATATTGTACAACAACGGCGTTGTTGTAACGACACACATGTGTCGTTACTCGAAGTGGTCAGCAATTGTAAATATCTGGTCAATCGTCTATGGTTCGATGGTTGGTTGGCCAGCTGCTGGAGAATGATCGCCTAATGTAAAACTGTAGCCCAGCGAGAATTGTATAAGGGTGTTGTTTGGCATTGTTAGAAAGCAAAAGAAAGAAAGAAGACACAAAAAGTGAATGACAACAAAAGAAAATCAACGATGCGATTCTAAAACTCCACACGCTACAAAGTTCTTTGGGATTGTTGCGCCTTCAATGAGGAAGGGTTATAAGGTTATGGGGATGAGTGGAAAAGTAAACGGAAATAAATGTAAAGTTTGTAGATAGTCTTAGTTTTTCGATGGGGTATTGAATGGGAAATCACACTAACAGTGCCTGTTACTATTACAGTAGTTTGTCAAATAATTATTGTAAATGTTATTTTTTTTAACTTTCCACGGGGTCATCTAAAATGGAGTGTAGCTTCTGATGTATGGTACGTATTGTCGCTCAGTTGCCAATATCTTTCTCTTCAATTTTTGTTAACAACAACTCGTTCAATATGGTCCTACATATTTCGAAGAAAAATGACCCGATTATGCCCCTATGAAAATTCGCACAAAACTGTGACTCGTTTGGGGTGCATTGGCTGCTAAATTTTTGGGCGGATTTTCTGATCCCTAAATGCGACAATTTTGTTTGTTTACAGCTGACGGTGCTTGTCTTCTTCCAAAGTCCCTACACAATTTTCGCACCCATTCTGCAACATTTCCATGAATGCCGATTTATTTTCAAAATAATGTCTTTCCAAACAATGCTGTTCAAGTTTAAGGATAAAACTTAAAATGAGCACTATTGTAAAAAAAGTTAGATCGCGGAACCGACATAAGAAAACAACAATTCTTCTTTTTAACAAGTACGCAAAGGCTATAGTCGTGCGAGGCCGACCATGTGGTACAATACAACACTACACTATGTTAGAAGCCCTTTATATCCAAATCCATTTTGGAGGATTTCGCTTTTGAAACTATGTCACGGAGCACTGCCCAAATATTACCCTTAGCATTTTGACCAGGGTATAAAAATTTACTTTTTATACCCTACAACACTATGTGTTGGGGGTATTATAAGTTTGATTGGGCCAAAAATTATGTAACACCTCGAAATATTGGTTTCCCACATAGGGAAGTATATATGGATCTTCCTATCTCGCCGAGATGAGTCGATCTAGCTAAGTATGTCCGTCCGTCCATCTGTCCATGTTAATTTATAATCAAGCTACTGGTCGCAATTATGGCCCAATCCTCACGAAATTGACAATGGAGGCAGGGTTACAGTCAGAATAGAATGTAGTGACTCTACAGGTCACAATTATAGACCAATCGACGGGCTAGAGCTTTGGGTTGGGCAGAAGCCTTCCAATTTTGATGGTCATCGGGTAATATTTAGAGGGTGAAATAGACCATAACATTTGTGTTAAATGAAAGTCAAATTCGCAATATATTTAGGGGTTGAAATGGACCAATATCTAAAAATATTCTTGATTTTGCAGCCGTTATAATGGTCACAAATAGAAACCAAAGGACACGAAATATCGCATGAAGTTAGAGTTGAAGTTGTAAAAAAAATACCAACTTAGTTACAGGCGATATCCGAATTACACAAGAGGCGAACTTCTGGCTTGTTATGTTGATTTCGTTGACGAATATAGCCAAATATCGTAGACAAGCAAGTCATATAGATAAGTCTAAATTTGGAGTTACAGGGGTTTAAATTAACCAAAAACAGAAAAAAAATTCCTGATCACACTATTGAAGCCAATCGACACGTCTGAGAAGAGAGTTAAGGACAGGGAAGAAGTGTAGCATTTTGGATGACCATTGGCTTATATTTAGCTGTAAAATGGACTACAACAACAAACAGCACGACGGAGTGTGTAAATATTAGGTAAATGTCCCTGGTCAAAAAGCTAAGGGTAAAATCTGGGCAGTGCTCCGTGACATAATTTCGAAATCTTCCAAAATGGATTTGGACATAAAGGGGCCCATTTTTCGGCCCCGCACGACTATAGCCTTTTGCTTACTTGTTTATTTATTTATTTTTTTTGATTTAAGGGTTCAGAACGAGGTGGCTAAAAATGTCAGTATGGAAACTTGAGTTAAAACTGGACAAAAGCGATCAAAAAAGTTACTCTCTTGCTGAATCTTGGTCACTAAATCATTATATTGCTATTCTGTTTTCTGATCACAGAAGTACTTTCAAAAAATCTCTCTTTATATAACCTTTGAAGCTCTAGTTCTTATCTCTCACTTCAAAGCAGTGTCACGAGTTGTATTTTTTACACCATTAAAGAAGGAATGTCCCTCAATTTAATTCAATCACATCATAAGTGACCCTGATAGCATATATTTTTTGAAGGATGACGACAAAAACAATAATATTTTAAAATGTTACTGTGTATACATCAATATTAAACAAAAAACCAAGGAAAGGTCAAAAGTCGAGCGCGGCCGACTTTATGATATTCTAGATATCATTTTAGGGAATTTTTCATACCAACTATGAACCATAGTTGAAGGCGTATCAATGTTTTATTGTAGTAATAATTTGGGAACAATATCCAACTCTGTATCGATTGTCAACTAATTTGCCGGAGGCTTTTGTACCTCTAGTACCAGTGTTAGTTGACTTTGATAAGGATTATCTTAAAAATATTTATTGGAGCAAAAGATATACCGGACCGAGTGTCACAAAAATGGAAACATTCGGTTGACCAAGAGACCATTCGGAATTGATGGGAATTGTAAAAATCGGCCCAGCGGTTCTTGATTTATAAGCAGAATAAATAAGATCAATTCTTTTATATATATATTGTACCCGTTTTTCTATATATCCGATTTCTTGGCTATTAGCATCACTGTAATAGTCAGAAGTGATCTTTTAATGTATTTGTGATATGGCTTGGGTTGAAGATAGTCGCGGTTTAGTGGAAATTTTCATAAAAGTTAGTGTCTATTTTACCCGCTAATTATTGTCCGATGGCCGCCCAAATTGGTAGGTTTCTGCCCAGTTCTAAACTCTAACTCCATTTAAATTTCCATCGATTGGTTCATAATTGTGACCTACAGAGCAACTGCAAAATCAGGAAATTTTTCTGTTTTTTTTGTCCATTTCAACCCCTAAAAAATGTCCGATCATCTCCAAAAACAAAAGGGTTATAATCTGACCATAACCCACCTCCATTTTCAATTTCGCGAGTACCGGTTCATAATTGGGACCTGATTGATTACAAATGAACATGGACAATTAACATGGACGTACGGACATACATAGATAGATCGGCTCATCTCGGCGAGATAGGAAGATCCATATATACTTTCATATGTGGGAAACCAATATTTCGAGGTGTTACATAATTTTTGGCCCGATTAAACTTATAATACCCCCAACACATCTGAACCGATCTCGAAAAAAATTACAGAATTATTTTTTGGACTGTTTCTGATATCTGGTACAAATTACTATTCTTGAGGAGTACACAGTACGCAT
The DNA here is from genome assembly GCF_030504385.1 of Musca domestica. NCBI lineage: Eukaryota > Metazoa > Arthropoda > Insecta > Diptera > Muscidae > Musca > Musca domestica. Next base: position 27,118,957 of record NW_026712249.1, on the reverse strand, counting down.
GTGAGGGACTTAAATACCAAATCGGATGAAACATATATATGGGATCTACAAATATATATGAACCGATTTTCCCCAAATTTGATATACTTATTTATAGAATGAATTCAGTTGGATGTTCCAAAATTCAGGTCATTTGGACTGATATTGGCCATTTGGTCCATAATTAACACGAAATCGGTTGAAGGAGCTATATCTAAATTTGAACCGACTCTTAGCAATTTCAATAGGGTTCGTCCTTGAGCCGAGCATATATAGTTCTCAAAATTTAATCTCAATAGGATAATAAATGCGACCTGCATTTTTTTCCCCAAAAAAAAAAGACATAGAACAATTGTGCCAAATTTTAAAGCTCTACGTCAAATAATGTAGGTTGTATCCTGATTTCAACATACAGACAGATATACGGACGTAACCCGACATAGAATTTTATGCTGATCATTAATTTATATACTTTATGAGTCTACGACGAATATTTATATGTGTTACAAAAGGTATGACAAACTTAAAATACCCTTCTGTAATAGGTTGTGGGTACAATAATCAGTATTTGTCCACGTTTTGGTAGAGTTTTGGTAGAAACCTAGGTAGATACAATTTCAAGTCATTTATTTCAAATTTCAAAAGATTTATGTTTATACGAAATTGCGGACATTTGTGGGAGAGGTACCATAATGGGGCCAATGTTACCCATCATTGAACTGGATCTAATTTTGACAAAAATTTTAGAATATAATTCTTTTGGACATGTTTTGATATTCCCTTCCAAAGTTATTGTCTGCGCCAGCCAGCCAAATGGACCTATGCGATTTAGAGTATGATTATAAAAATTCCGACCATCCTTAATACCCACATACCCATACTGTAAATCTCTCAACACACGCCCCCATTCACATCGATAATACAAAAAGGATAACAAATCTAAAGTGGTCAGGTCGACATACGACAAAATACACATATCTGACCACAACCGATGCCAGGCAGCTAGCCACCCCGCTACCTAGCCGGCCAGCATTATGACTTCTAAAAGAAGTTATTTTTGTTCGTCCACCCGGTGTAATGCATTGGACAAAACAAAATGCCAAGAATTGAATGGGCGAAAAGGAGTAACAGTACCAACTTAGGTTGGGCTACAAAAGCCAAGGGACAAGAAAACTCATACAAATAGGAGGACTTTAGAGTGGGGATTACAACAAAATACTGTATAGATTTCAAGGATATTACTTGAACTTATCTTTAATTGAATTTGACCACAAACAAACATTAGTTTCTTTCTCTTGTCGTAGTATTTTTTTTCTATTTTTGTACGTTGTCTCCTCAATGGTAATAGTAAATCTTTTTGCAGGAAATTTGCTACAAATGAAATATCCATTTGCAAAGGCACAAACACACATGCACACACAGCTATAGACACTTACCACAAAAAGATGATTTGTTTCTCTGCCACAGCAACAAACAAAGAGGCGAACATGAAAAAAAAAAGATCTACAAGAAAATCAAATTGTAGATCTTAGGATTGTTAGCTTTGGTTCGATTTCTTTTGTTTGCTGTTGTTGCATTTGTATTTTGTAAGTTATTCATAAGAGGAAATATAAATTCAAATAAATAAATTAGAAACTTCTTTTGATAACCACAAACTTCTTTTGTCTTCAATTAAAAGGATAAAGTTTTGTATTTATTGTTTCTTTTTTTTTTCTTTTGTTGCATCCAAAATGGTATTGTTCTTGTAATTTTCATACAACAATTTTAAAATCAGATTTGAATCTACGAATAAGAGAGGTGTGGCGGAAATGAATGCAGTATACGCGCCTGAAATTCGAAAGAAAATTAAATTTTAATGAAAAGGAATTGTTGTATTTCGAAAGTTTAACTATGAAATTTAAGATGCTTTTTATAACCTACAACACTATGAGTTGGGGGTATTATAAGTTTGATTGGGCCAACAATTATGTAACACCTCGAAATATTGGTTTCCCACATAGGAAACTATATACAGGGTTGCCCATATTCGACGGACCCATCTGGCAACGCCATAACTTTTGATAGAGATGTCACATCGCTAAATGACCGCGTTTGAAGCGTCAGTCCAAGCAGATTTTTACCATGAACCAATACACGCCACGCGAAATAGTTGAAATTTACATTCAACAGAAGAAGTCGATTGTGAAAACTCAACGTGCTTTTAAAACATTAAAAAATGTGAGAAGTGCGCCTTCTAGGAACACCATTAAGCGTTTTTACGAAAAATTTTCGACTGGTAAGGCTCTTTCTAATCCAAAGAGGCCATATAAAAGTCGACCAAGGCGATCGGCCGAGAATATCGCTGCCGTACGAGCCAGTGTTGAGATGTTCCCAAGAACATCCCAAGAACGCCGTTCTCAGCAGCTGGGCATGACTCGGTCCACTTTACAACGGATTATTCGCATTGATTTGCATTTGTTCCCGTACAAAATTCAATTGACGCAAAGAATGTTGCCTGCGGACAAGCCTCGTCGATTGAATTATGGCCCGATCCTCATGAAATTGAAAATGTGTTGGTGTTAGGGTCAGAATTGAATCCTGAGAAAGTCTACTCGTATTGGAAGACTTTTTAAAGGTTATTTGGTCATTAAAGACCCTTGAAAGGTCGTTTGTCCATAGAAGACCCTTGAAAGATCTTTTGGCCATGGAAGCCCTAAGGAAGGTTTTCATGTCCTAGAAGACCCTAGGAAAGTATTCTCGCCATAGAAGCCTTTTAAGTCTTAGAAAAAATGTTGGCCATGGAAGACGCGTAGAAGGTCTACTAGTCATAGCCAGGTCTTTCCTTTTCTGATCCAAGTAGACCCTAAGAAAGTCTTCTCGCCATAGAAGAACCTTTATTTGGTTCTGGAAGATCCTTGAGAGGTTATTTGGTAATGGAAGAATCTTGAAAGGTAGTTTGGCCATAGAAGACGTTTAAATGGTATTTTGGCCATGTAAGCCCTTAAGAAGGTATTCTTGCCCTAGAATACCCTAAGGAAGTATTCTCGCCATTGAAAGGAATTTTGGTTATAAAAGATCCTTAGAAAGTCTTTTGCGCGTGCAAGACATTTAGAAGGTCTTCTTTTCCTTAAAATTAATGTCAGTTATTGATAGGCAGGTGAGGATTGAAATGTCAATAGAAGGACACCGCGGGAAGAAGTTCTTTCACCTCCGCCTTGGCTTCTGGTTTTGACCAACTTCGAAAGTATATATGGATCCTATCTCGCCGAGCTGAAACGATCTAGCTATGTATGTCCGTCCGTCCGTCTGTCTGTCTGTCCATGTTAGTTTGTAATCATTCTACAGGTCGAATTTAGAAATGGTGGAGGGGCTAGGGCCAGAATAGAAGCTTATTGCTTTTGGAGATGATCGCATAATATTTAGGTGTTGAAATGGACCAAAAACTGAAAAAATCCAGCTTTTGCAGTTGCTCTACAGGTCGCAATTATAGACCAATCAAAGCGCAAGTTAGCATGGGGCTAGAGCTTAGGGCTGGGAGGAAGCCTTCCAATTTTGATGGTCATCGGGTAATATTTAGAGGGTGAAATAGACATTTGTGTTAAACAAAAGTCAAATTTTCTATTTAACCGCGAATATTTTTAATCCCGGCGAAATCACAAATACACGAACCGGTCAACGCCTGAGAAGAGAGTTAAGGACTGGGAAGAATTCTAGCATTTTGGATGACCATTGGATAATATTTAGCTGTAAAATGGACTACAACAACTAACAGCACGACTATAGCCTTTGTTTACTTGTTTTGTGCTGATGTCGTCGACGAATATAATATAATATCTTAGAAAAGCAAATCATATAAATGAGTCTTAATTTGGAGTTATCGAGGGGTCTCTTGCTCTTGGAGATGATCGCAAAATATTTAGCGGATTTTGGATGACCATTGAATTATACGGAGGGCGTAAATATTGGGCAAATATCCCTGGTCAAAATCCTGAGGGAAATATCTGGGCAGTGATCCGTGACATAATTTCAAAAGCGAATTCTTCCAAATTGGATTTGGACATAAAGGGACTTACAGCATATTGTAGCGTGTGGGGTATCACATGGTCGGCCCCGCTCGGCTGTAGCCTTTGCTTACTTTTTTCAATATAAATGTGTGAAATTTGGCACAGATGTTTTATGGTACTCCTGTTATATTTGATATTGAAAATGGTAAAGTATTAACCCCATGATTTTCGGTATTTCAAATGATTTGATCACAACTCCCAAACAAATCATATGTAACTTGATACTTCTTGTTTCAATCTTCGCAAAAAAATAATATAAAATACAGGATAAATTTTTGGTGAAATCCTCCTGTAAAAGTACCTCCGGAACATTTGAGGTTATACTAATATAATAGAAGCAAACAAATGTGTACTTAAATTTTAATAAATCGGAATATGCTTTCGGATGCGATCGATACAAATGGTTTATAAATATCTGTTGTTCTTTTAATATTATTCATATATAAATATTTAAACATATATAAAATTGGGTTGATCAAAAAGATAGATGCAGAAGCAATAAGTAAAAAACTCACATAAATGAAAACCGTTTTTTTCTGCAAAGTATTCAGAACACCGAAAATAATGAGGCATGCCTAAGTCTCATGTTCCTTTTTTTTTTTTTTTTTTTGTTAGTCATAATAAACTATCAAAATGTTGAGGCAAATTTAAAGGCAATCATAAGATGTATTTACCTTGCGGTTTTTGATTCATCCAAATGCCATTGAAGCAAACCCTTTCAACACACTTCCAAATATGAACAAAATTTCATGGAAAAGAACTTCTTTTTCGACTTTCCAAATTTCACCGGAAATCTGTTTCGAAAAAGAAACCGCAATACTTTTTTTAAGTCAATTACTTTGAATTGATTGCCTTTAAAAGATTTAACTTAGAAAAGATATAAAAATCACCCCAGTAAGGTTTTTGAAGAGAAACCCAGTTGACTTAACAGTTTAACATCGCCGAAAAGGACGAAGCCATAACCCACATACTTAGAGAGTTTTGTGGGAGAAAAGAAAGCCAAAAGAAAAGTCTTTACTTTTAGACAGTTTTAGCTTTTTGGATTTACTGACGGCATTTTGCATTTAAACTGTGCCTGATTTCTTTATTTCGCAATTATTTGTGTGTATGTGTGGTTGGGTGTGTGCAAATGCAGCTCAAAAGTTTGCCTCCAGCAGCCTGGGACTGGGAGAATTGCATAGGCAAAAATAGTTTTTTCGTCTTTCTACGGCTGAAAATTGGTCTTCTTCTTCTCCTCCTCCCACAAATTCTTGTGGCAGATTTATGTTGAACTAAATCAGCTCTTTGTTGCCATATTTTCCTCATTCATTCGCATACATCTTGTGCCTGGAGCAAGCGTTTCTGAAATTTCCGATTTTTTTTCTTTCACCAACCGTCTGTGGTTGGGCGGTTGGTCAAAGCATTGGCAAATACTTAAAGCTGGCCTCATGCAAACTTTGCTACTGCAAGCTCTATTCGTATTATGTGTTTGCCACCCGTTGTCGGTCTTCCTCTTTAAGCATTTTCTAAGCTAGGTGTGTGGTATTGCTCCTGCTGTTTTGAAACGACCGTGTATTTGTTCCGGGCCAAGTGAAAAGTTAAGTTTCTCCAGTGTTTGAAAAATGTTGTTGGTGACGTAGTTGCTGCTGCTGCTCCTGCTGTTGCTTGACTGCCGTTGTTCGCCACTGTTTATCGCCAGTATGTATTGTGCCTGGACTCACTCTGTGCGCTTTCAGATCTTATGGCCTTAGACACAAAAGAGAGCTCAACTTAAACCAATTAAACGAGGTAATAAGGTTAACGAAGAATATGCTCCAAATTAAAAGCAACGCTGAAAACCTGTTCCAGATTTCTGTGAACGTCTTTTTCTGTTTTTCTTCTGGAACAGTGCAATTTTGCTTTCATAATTAATGTGCGTTTTTGAGAAAAAAAAGGGGATGTTTAGGAAACGTTTGAAATGAATATTAATTTTCTTCTATTCATCGACGTCAAAGGGGGTTGAATGTTGGCTAAATTAGAGGAATTTATGGTGTAAGTGAGTAAAGAACGGCCTTCTGTTTGGCATATCGCAAATCGAATACAGGAACTCTTAAAGGTGGATACAAATGTGGGAATGCTTAATAACTCTCCTTGCCATGACATTATGCTACTCACTCTTAAAATGCGTTCCAAATAAGTTATTCGGGGTCGAAAATCAAGTTCTTCTGTTTCTTGAAATTTACGAAGCTAAAAAAGGACATTTTAATATCTCTTGGAAGAGGGCCCTTATGATTTTTTCTTAAAACAAAACACATAGCTCGGCTATTTATTTCGAGATTTTAAAAAGAGGTTTTCTAAACTGTACAATTTTGGATTTTATATCGACTACTACCTTCCCTTTATATGAGGTATTTGATCATTTTCGAAAAGTTCGTGTTTTATGAGAATTATAATTATTCAAAATTTTGACCCGTTGTGGGGAAGGTAACCCCAGGAGTGGAACGATATTTTCCATCTTCACACCAGACCTTGGGTCAACAAAAATATAAGGATGTGTGAAATTTGAAGACAAATAGACACTTATTTCATATTTTATGAGAGTTATAATTATTCGAAATTTTGAACCTTTGTGGGCTGGACCAATATTGTCCATTTAAGCACCTGACCTAGAATTGGCAAAAATATTGAGTTGCGCAAACTTTGCACAAATTCGAGGGATCCTTTATATTTTTATGAGATAAAATATTTTATATGAAAATTTTGTTGGAGTGGATCGATATTGCCCATCTTTGAAGGCGATTTGAGTTTGAACATAATATTACGATTTACGAAGTTTGGACCAAATCGGATACTACCTTCGAGAGTTATCGTGCGCCCAATCAGACAGACAGATGGACGGACATCTCTAGATCGACACCAAATGTCCTGAAACGGATTTGGTCCGAAGAGACCTAGGGTTCTGAAACCGTTATTTCGATGAGGCACGTAGCCACATGGCTGAGAGTATAAAAAAAAACAAATAAATGAAACAATTAGCCACTAGGAAGTCCCTTAAAATATTGACAATATTTGGGCGTAGATCCATGGAAAATTTTCTAAATTATATTAGAATATTCTAAAAATTTGACAGATGTAATAAAATTAACACAAATTGCACCAAATCGCAAAATCTGGTATTAATCGCGATTTCTCAAAAAGTTCGCTTAGCGTAGGCAGAGGAATTCTGCTTCTATTAAAATTAAGTAAACAGAGTCTAAAGTCGAGCGGAGCTATAATTCTGTGCATCTGTGACCTCTTTTCTTAGCAGAATGAAAGAATTCTCAGAATTTTGTGCTCCATCGCGGTGTTCCTATCCCCGGCCTATTTTATGCTCCTGATATGGACATAGCTATAACCAGAGGGGGTCACTCGTCCTACAGCTTTTAAAATTATTCCAATGATAGCCCATTATATTGTTTACAAGCGTAAAAAAACATTTTGGTGAGAATTCTCCAGAAAAATTGTTATTCGTGATGGAATTCAAGCGTGTTGGTGTGATTTCTTTATATTTGGCTGGAAAACCACAAGTCCCTATCGTAGGAACACTCCAGCATTTAAATGTGAATAAATCTTTTGTGTCTCGTACCATCGTTACCGTGATACTGGTTGCGTAGCCCGACGTCAAGGAAGTGGACGGAAGAAAACAACAACATCAGCAGAAGTGGTTCGAAAGGTAAAAAAGCGACTTGAACGAAACCGGCGTCGCAGTGGCCGAAAAATGGCTCGTGAGCTGAACATATCGCAATATCCCATTCGGCATATATTGAATGAGCTCGGGGTAAAGCCATTGAAATTCCAAAAAGTGCAAGAACTTACACCGCAACAGAAACAACAGAAAATAGACTCAAAAGAGCTAAAGAATTTCTTGTCCGAAAGTGGTGAACTGCCGAATTTGGTTTGGTAGTCTCCGATGAGAAAACATTCGTTGTCCAGCAGTTTGTAAACAAACAAAATGAAACTGAAACTGTGCACCTTCGGTTGGCCACCAGAACTCAAGCGCCGGCCATGGTGATGATGCGAGCCGCCATAACAGCCGATGGTCGCACTCCGCTCGTATTAATCGACTGTGGCATCAGAATAAATTCCGAATATTAACGCGAAAATATGCTGAAGGGTGTATTAAAGCCTTGGACATTCCAACAGGACTCAGCACCATCTCACTCAGAGCGTGCCACCCATGAATGGTTACAAAATGAGATTCCTCGCTTCATTTCCAGCGCACAATGGCCACCAAAATCTCGGGATACCAATCCGTTGGACTATTGTGTCTGGAGTATTTTGGAAAGCTCGCTTCATTTCCAGCGCACAATGGCCACCAAAATCTCCAGATACCAATCCGTTGGACTATTGTGTCTGGAGTATTTTGGAAAGCATGGTTGGCACTAAAAAATACCAAAGCGTCGATCACCTCGAGCAAGTGCTTCGCCGGGAATGGACCAAAATACCGCAGAACAACATTCGGGCAGCGTGTGACGGTTTCATTGGACGTTTGAAGGCCATAATTCGTGCCAAAGTTGACCAGTTTGAAAAAATCTTAACTTTTTCCAGAATTTGATGCTATTTCCCAGATTTTGCTATCATTCAATAAAATTAAAAAACATGTAAAAATATATCGTTTGACTTTGTAGCAGTTTTTTTATCTCACCCTGTACCTTGAGTCACATATTATTATTATTATTATTATTATTATTATTATTATTATTATTATTATTATTATTATTATTATTATTATTATTATATATTATTACGTTCTTCCGATGGAGCAATCTTAGAGATCTGAAGCAAATATTTTTTTTAAAAAACTAAGTTCGACAAAATAAAATTGCATGCATTTGTTACTTTTGTATGATTTTGGTCGTTTAATTCTTGAAATATTGTCATTTAGTCCTGCAAAAAGGTAATATTGACTTTTGGCGAGAACCACAAAACTATGAAAAATGTTGTAGCATTGTCCCATATATTTGGATTTTTGTGATGGTAGTACGGGAAGGAGTGAGTAAATATTGATCAGTTTCCCACCGCACATAAGCGAAATATAACGATATGTTAGCTTTAATCCATATCGGGTACTCTCTTCGATTTATTGGAATGTCTAATTTATAAATTCGGCATGAAGTTAAGGATAGGATGAGAATAGAGGCTAATTGTTTTTGGAGAAGATTTTGCAGTAGCTTTACAGGTCACAATTACAGATATCGACATGGAATTTCGGTTGAGGTTAGAGTTTAGGACAGTCTAGAAATTTAGCATTGTGGCCAGATGACGATCAGATAATATGTAAATTTGACCACAACTTTTGTGTGAAATTATTTTGAATGCCTATCGATATGACAAAGGTCGGATATAAAGAGCAAATGCCACCGGTCAAAAATAAGGTAATACTTTTGCAGTACTGTATGCCACTATTTAAAAAACAAATTCGAACATTTTTTTCACAACTTTTCATCCATGTCAACCGCTAAATACTTTGCAAAATTTTAGGAGTCTTCCCTGTTTGCAGAATTTACTTTTAATTTCGATTACCTACAGGCCATACAAAACTTGACGAGGATTAATCCACAATTGCGACCTGGAGTTTGATTACCGTAATACAGAAATGCACTCTATATAATCATAGAGGATAACAAGTAAAATAGCGGCCGGACCGAACTTTCAATACCCTCCACCGTTTGGAACGAATTAGGAAATTTTCAAAAAAGTAAGATCCATTAAAAATTCTGTTAAAATATAAAAAAATACCGAATATCGGAAGGTGCCGTTATATGGGGGATATATGATATTGTGGACATATATAGACAATTCTCTTTCAGGGGTAGAGTGCTCACAAAGAACTCCTTGTGCCTAATTGCAGACAATTCCGTTGAAAAATGTGGCTAAAATCAACAAAATACCGAATATCGGGCGGAACCGTTATATGGACCTATGTATATAGCCCATCTTCGAACTTGACCTGCCTGCAGGCAAAAGACAGATCTGTGCAAAATTTTATCTTAATTCCTTTTGACTGTAGCTTGATTACAACATACGGATGGACGGAAATCGTCTTAGAATTTTATGCTGATCAAAAATATGTATCTAAATGGGTCTATATGGGTCTAAAATTATTATTTCGATGAGTTACAAATAGAATGATGAACTTAATATACCCTCCATACTATGTATGTTGGAGGATATAAAAATACATAGATCCAATGGAATACAACCATTTTAATTTTCCTTAACAATATCACCTGTTTTCAAGTATTTTAGTAAAATTTCCAAACTGCATTGCTCTCCTGTTTCATCAGGGTTCAATTTATCGAATACCAAAAAAACAAAAACATTTTTTTAAGTTCATATACTTATACTGGTCCCCATTTGTTTTCCTGTAATTCTCCCCACATAAGCTATAATCGCACACTTGTCAATATTCATAGCCTGATATATGAGCATGCAAAGGATCAACATTACACTTCAAGACACATAAACAGCTACTCTAAGAATATAATATCTGATGTCGATAAGTTGGATGCGTCTCTATGTGTGAGTAAGTGAGGGAGTGCCGGGATACCAGCACGCTATTGTTATAATACACATAGTACACAAACTTGCTCATAATAGCAGCAGCAACAACAACAATATTACTAAGATGGATATCAACAACTAAAACTATGTACACTTGGCTGTAGTGACTACGACAACGACTTTGATGTTATGTTGATGAGCCAACAGACCGTCAGTCAAACTGAAGATGAAAATCCTAGACGAAGGAGACTCAGCCGAAACCAAGAGCGCCATATGGAGGGAGAGAGCAATAGAGAGTGTGTTACATGTTACCTTTTTACACCAGATGAGATTGTAAGTAAATACACTTAACAGGATTATTTACAGACAAACACACACACGCACCCTCTCTCACACGCACAAACTATCAATGCATTTACATATGAGTACCCTTGTAAGAATACTTAACGTCAATATTAGCATCCATCCATCCATCCAACATCTATGCCAAACATAAACATAATCATAATTGATGCTGTCGTTGTTGTCGACATCGACATCTTACCAAATCACTATCACCATCATTGTAATGATAATCATCATCATCAGCAACAGCAGCAACATCAACATCATAATTCAAACTAATAAAATGATAGGTTTATGTCCGTATGTGTTTTTGTGTTTACATATAAATAAAAATGCGCTTAGAGCAGGTGTGTTTGTGTGTATGAGTTTTATTTACATTTAACTACATGCCATACATGTTAATGATAGTTTAATAATTATAATATTTAGAAGGCGTAGCAAGGAGAAAACATTCATTAATGAATATGTATATTTATCTAGTTTTTTTATACCCTCCACCTTGGAAAGGAGGGTATATTAACTTTGTCATTCCGTTTGTAACATCCCTAAATATTCGTTTTAGACCCCATAAAGTATATATATTCATAATCAGCATAAAATTCTAAGTCGATTTAACGATGTCCGTCTGTTTGTCTGTCTGTCCGTCTGTCTGTCTGTTGAAATCACGATACAGCCCACATTATTTTTACGTAGAGCTCCAAAATTTAGCAGAGCTATTTGCATTGTGTCTAGGATGGTTGGTATTGAAAATGAGATATATCGGTCCACGTTCTGGTATAGTCCCCATATAACGGTACCTCCCGATATTCGATATTTTGATGATTTATGCCACATTTTTTCACGGATTTGTCTTAAAATTGGTATTTGTAGGTCATAGCGGGTCCCTGAGCGTGTGGCAAAACATTGCATGTATAGGTCCACGTTGTGGTATAGCCCCCATATAAAGGTACCTACCGATATTTAGTATTTTAGTTTTTTTTACCACATTTTTTCACCGATTTGTCTAAAAATTGGTATTTGTGGGTCACAATGGTTTCCAGCTCCGGTGGCGGAACATTGCATGTATGGGTCCATAATTTGGTATGGGTCCCATATAACGGTACCTCCCGATATTCGGTATTTTGATGATTTATGCCACATTTTTTCACGGATTTGTCTTAAAATTGGTATTTGTAGGTCATAGCGGGTCCCTGAGCGTGTAGCAAAACATTGCATGTATAGGTCCACGTTGTGGTAAAGCCCCCATATAAAGGTACCTCCCGATATTTAGTATTTTATTTTTTTACCACATTTTTTCACGGATTTGTGTGAAAATCGGTATTTGTTGGTCATAATGGGTTCCAGCTCCGGTGGCGAAACATTGTAATTATAGGTCCACGTTTTGGTATAGCCCCCATATAACGGTACCTCCCGATATTCGGTAATTTGATGATTTTTGCCACATTTTTTCAGGGATTTGTTCGAAAATTGGTATTTGTTGGTCATAATTGGTTCCAGCTTCGGTGGCGAAACATTGTAATTATAGGTCCACGTTTTGGTATAGCCCCCATATAACGGTACCTCCCCATAATCGGCATTTTAAAGGTTTTTGCCACATTTCTTCTAATGTTTCTTTTACCCTAAGGTGGAGGGTATTAAAAGTTTGGCCCGGCCGAACTTAATGTTTTTTACTTGTTTATTAATTAAGAGGTAGGTTTCAAAAAATATTGGAAATATTGGATCCTAATCATATGAATAAAATCGCCTTGGAAAATGGGAATATACATAAATGTTCCATAATTAGTTCCAAACTATAAGAAAGAAGGTACTAATATAAATAGTATATATTTTACGAACAACAAAACCTTGAATAAAAAGTAAGAGCCATTCCAACTGTATCGTTGCTTGAATAATAAATAAATGTATTTATGTCATAATGGAGAGCTGTATTGGGGATTGTATCCAAAATCCTTTTCTTCTTTTAAATAGGTGTCAAACGCACAGATAGTTATACAAAATCGAGCTGTAGTTTTAGAGAATTAGCACATGCTTTAATTTTAGTCTACTGGAAAGACATACACACTACATTACCAGCAGTGCAAAATTTTGGCAATTACAATCCTTTACATAAAAAATAATTAGTTACTTATATTTGTCTTACTAAGTAATGAGTAAAGGCGCACAGAGGTTTCATGTCTGAAACGTAAGTTTGTTTTTTGGATTCTCCGCTTCGAAAAAAAAAAATATATAACACAAGTAAATACGACATTAAGGTCGAACTTTTTGTACCCTTTGTCTTACTTAAAAATTCATCAAAATACCGAATATTGGGAAGTATATATGGGGCCATACGACGACGTGGACCCGCAAAGACAATTTTCTGTCATAGGCTGTAGTATCCATTACGAACTTTAAATATCAAATTTGAAACAATTCCGGTGAATAATGTCGCTAAAATCATCAAAATACTGAGTATCGGGAGGTACCGATATATGGGGGCTATACCAAAACGTATACATTTTCAATACAAAAAGTCCTGCAGACATAATATAAATTTGAGCAAAATTTTATCAATCTACTTTAATTCGTTCGGAAGCTAGAGAGATTTCCAAAGTCGGACAGACGGATAAACGGACGGACATCGCTAAATCGACATAGAATTTTATGCTGATCAATAATATATATACTTTGTGTGGTCTAAAATGTATATTTCGTAGTGTTACAAACGGAATGGCAAACTTAATATACCCTTCATACTATGGTGGAGGGTATAAAATAACTTAACCAGAAAATAGCTAGCTCGACCCCTACATTGCTAAATAAAAACCAGTAAAAAAGGCCAAAAGTTGGTCCGGCCGAATTAATGATACAGCACTTTGTATATTTAGTAGAGCTATTCATAACAAATATTCGTTGTTATGGGGAATTTATTAGAATTAAATGCTACCAACTGTCCGCCTTTGCTGTATCTGATAGCTGGGATCAAATATCGTTGTAGTAGAAAGTATTCTACGGGTGTGAGGGACTTAAATACAAAATCGGATGAAAAACTCTGATACACCTTTCTTCCAAACTGTATTCTTTTGTTTGTGCCAAAATCCATTGAATTCGGGCTCACATTAACTATTTGATGCATAATAAACTTGAAATTGAGTAAAATTATACATGGGAGCTATATCGAAATCTGAACCGATCTCGATAAAATTTTGCAACGGTATTTCTGAGCTGTATTTGATATATGGAGGAAAAAACAACAAATAGGACGAATATTATGCAGAGTGAGATAAAAAAAAACTGCAACAAAGTCAAACGCAATAATTTTAACTTTTTTCATTTTTATTGAATAACCAAAAAATGTTTGAAAAAGCATTAAATTTTAGAATAAGTTTAGATTTGTTCGAATTGGTCGCCTTTGCCACGAATTATGGACCTCACACGGCCAATGAAACCGTCACACGCTGCCCGTGTGCTTTGAGGTATTTTGCTTGAAGTTGATCGACACTTTGGTATTTTTTAGTGTCAACCTTGCTTTCCAAAATGCTCCAGACACAATAGTCCAACGATTTGGTATCCGGAGATTTTGGTGGTCATTGTGCGCTAGAATGAAGCGAGGAACCTCATTTTGTAATCACTCTTTGGTGGCGCGTGCTGAGTGCCATGGTGCTGTTGGAATGTCCAAGTTCTGCGGCCAAAATGTTTGCATGCAGGGCTTTAACACACGTCCAGAATATTTTTTGGTGATAATATTCAGAATAAATGATGCTATGGTCGATTAATATGAGTGGAGAGTGACCATCGACTGTTATGGCGCACACATCATCACCAACCAACCGAAGGTGTACATTTGTCAGCTGACCTCTTTGGCAAGTAAATACGATCATTTTGTTTGTTTACAAACTACTGGACAACGAATGTATTCTCATCGAAGAAAACCAAATTCGGCAGTTCACCACTTTCGGCCAAGCGAAGCAACTCTTTAGCTCTTTTGAGTCTATTTTCTTTCTGTTGCGGTGTAAGTTCTTGCACTTTTTTTGGAATTTCAATTGCCTTACCCCGAGCTCATTTTTTAATATTTACCGAATAGAATATTGTGATATGTTCAGCTCACGAGACATTTTTCGGCCACTGTGACGCCGATGAAGTCGCTTCTTCACTTTTCGAACCATTTCTGCTGATGTTGCTGTTTTCTTCCGACCACTTCCTTGACGTCGTGCTACGCTACCAGTATCATGGTAACGAGCGATGGTACGAGACAGATACGATTTATTCACATTTAAATGCTGGAGTGCTTTAGCGATAGTCACTTGTGGTTTTCCAGCCAAATATAAAGAAATCACCCTATCTCTCTTGAATTCCATGACGAATACCTTTTTTCTGGAAAGTTCTCAACAAAATGCTTGTGTACGCTTGTGAACCAAATAATGAGCTGTCACTGGAATAATTTTAACAGCTGTCGGACAAGTGGCCTAGAAATGACAGCAGTCTGAAGTTGGTTGCAGTTTCTTTTTTTTTTCATCTCACCCTGAACATGTCGCAATTATCGTCTGATCCTCACGAAATTTTACATGGGGGTAAGCTTAAGGTCAGAATTGAAGCATGGACCACAACTTTCATTTGTAATTGATTTGAATACCTCGAACACGACGTAGTTCGTAAATATTGGCCAAATTACCCGGGTCAAAAACCTAAGGGTAAAATATGGACAGGGCTCTTTGAAATCTTCCAAAATGGATTTGGACATAAGGGACTTCAAACATATTTTTACATGTAGGGAATCACATGGTTGGCCCCGCATGTCTATAGCCTTTGCTTTCTTTTAGGAATTGAGCTATTACTTAATTGGTGACTGTATATATGCGAGAGCCATTTCTATGACAAACCTCGGTTTATGTACAATAAATCGAAACAGAGATCGTGGCCTGAAAAGATTTGATTTTCCTTCTTTTAAAGTTATTACCTCCTTTTTAAATAAGATAAAAAAGTTATTAGGAAATATCAGACCAATTATATAGACAATCGGAACCTGTTTTTTTTTTTCATAAACTATACTTTCAGCTTTAAAGGAGAGCAATATCTCACTCAGTAGTAAGTCTTTGTCCCGTTGCTTTGTTAGACCTTTCGCTAATTTTTCATTCAGAAAACGATTCCACAGAAAATTAAAATGAAATATAAATACATCCTCCATGGCACCCACAAACCTATTTCGCTACAACATAATATTCGAATCTGTAAACATTTGCTGGCGTGTTAATTTTTGCCACAACATTGGACCGCAATGCGGTTTAGAAGGCCTTAAATCACACAACAGCTCGCAATGTTTTCCTCTTATAATTGTTAATAATAATAATTATGGTCGGACAATTCCTACACATATGTGCCTTATTAATTTGTATATGTATTTGAACAAGCATTAACAACAACGATAACAACAGCAGCAGCAATGGTTTGGTTTGTTAGAACATATTGCTGTACAACTGGTTCACACAGATTTGTTGCGTGTTGTGTGTTTCCAAAACTGTTTAAACCAACTGGGAATTTTGTAATATTTCCTCATTCCTTTTTTGCGAACATTTACAACACCGTACCATGTTTAAAATTTAGTTATAATTACTTTTAATTGTTAGCAATAAAATATTTTGTGTATAAAATTCTATAATTAACTCGCCGACCACATCGCGTGTGTATCGCATTAATCCAATTAGCATTTTAATGCCACTCTATTAAAAAGAATAACAACTTAGTTATGAACAAGCGGATTTTTGTGTCAAATACAAAGCAATAATATTTATATTGCTTTTTGCGATCCTTCGGAATATGTAATGGAAACGAAAATAAATAAAAAAATATGAAATCTTAATAAATCTTAGATCTTAACAAAAAGATATTTAATTTTTCTTAAAAATATTCTTGAAAAAGGACTTCGGCCGTTCTACGAGAATACTATTCGGCCTTCTATGGGAGGACCTTTCGGCCTTATATGGGAAGACCTCTCGGTCTTCTGGTCTTCTATGAGAAGATCTTCTTCTGGTCTTCTATGAGAAGACCTTCTTCTGGTCTTCTATGAGAAGACCTTCTTCTGGTCTTCTATGAGAAGACCTTCTGCTGGTCTTCTGTGAGAAGACCTTCTGCTGGTCTTCTGTGAGAAGACCTTCTGCTGGTCTTCTGTGAGAAGACCTTCTGCTGGTCTTCTGTGAGAAGACCTTCTGCTGGTCTTCTGTGAGAAGACCTTCTGCTGGTCTTCTGTGAGAAGACCTTCTGCTGGTCTTCTGTGAGAAGACCTTCTGCTGGTCTTCTGTGAGAAGACCTTCTGCTGGTCTTCTGTGAGAAGACCATCTTCTGGTCTTCTATGAGAAGACCTTCTTCTAGTCTTCTATGAGAAGACCTCCTTCTAGTCTTCTATGAGAAGACCTTCTTCTGGTCTTCTATGAGAAGACCTTCTTCTGGTCTTCTATGAGAAGACCTTCTTCTGGTCTTCTATGAGAAGACCTTCATCTGGTCTTCTATGAGAAGACCTTCATCTGGTCTTCTATGAGAAGACCTTCACCTGGTCTTCTATGAGAAGACCTTCATCTGGTCTTCTATGAGAAGACCTTCTTCTGGACTTCTATGAGAAGACCTTCTTCTGGTCTTCTATGAGAAGACCTTCTTCTGGTCTTCTATGAGAAGACCTTCTGCTGGTCTTCTGTGAGAAGACCTTCTGCTGCTCTTCTGTGAGAAGACCTTCTGCTGGTCTTCTGTGAGAAGACCTTCTGCTGGTCTTCTGTGAGAAGACCTTCTGCTGGTCTTCTGTGAGAAGACCTTCTGCTGATCTTCTGTGAGAAGACCTTCTGCTGGTCTTCTGTGAGAAGACCTTCTGCTGGTCTTCTGTGAGAAGACCTTCTGCTGGTCTTCTGTGAGAAGACCTTCTGCTGGTCTTCTGTGAGAAGACCTTCTGCTGGTCTTCTGTGAGAAGACCTTCTTCTGGACTTCTATGAGAAGACCTTCTTCTGGACTTCTATGAGAAGACCTTCTTCTGGACTTCTATGAGAATACCTTCTTCTGGACTTCTATGAGAAGACTTTCTTCTGGGGTTCTATGAGAAGACCTTCTTCTGGGATTCTATGAGAAGACCTTCTTCTGGGGTTCTATGAGAAGACCTTCTTCTGGACTTCTATGAGAAGACCTTCATCTGGTCTTCTGTGATAAGATCTTCTTCTGGACTTCTATGAGAAGACCTTCTTCTCATCTTCTATGAGAACATCTTCTTCTAATCTTCTGTGAGAAGACCTTCTTCTGGTATTTTATGAGAAGATCTTCTCTTGGTCTTTTATGAGAAGATCTTCTTCTGGTCTTCTATGAGAAGATCTTCATCTGGTCTTCTATGAGAAGACCTTCTTCTGGTCTTCTATGAGAAGACCTTCTTTCGGCCTTCTTCCTGTCTTCTATGAGAAGACCTACTTCTGGTCTTCTATGAGAAGACTTCTGGTCTTCTACGAGAAGACATTTTGGTCTTCTATAAGAAGTCCTTCTGGTCTTCTATAAGAAGAGCTTCTGGTCTTCTATGAGAAGACCTTCTGGTCTTCTATGAGAAGATCTTCTGGTGTTCTATGAGACGAAATTCTGGTCTTCTATGAGAAGCCCTTCTGGTCTTCTATAAGAAGACCTTCTGGTCTTCTGTAAGAAGACCTTCTGGTCTTCTATAAGAAGACCTTCTGGTCTTCTATAAGAAGACCTTCTATTCTTCTATAAGAAGACCTTCTGGTCTTCTATGAGAAAACCTTCTAGTTTGAGAAGAAGACTTTCTGGTCTTGTATGAGAAGACCTTCTTGGCTTCTAAAAGAGGGCCTTTCAGTCCTCTAAAAAAAGCTTCCCGTCTTCTTCCTATAGAAAACCTTCTTGTTTCCTCGTTTCCTTCCAGAAGAAGACGTCGTTATCTTCTATAAGAAGTCCTTCTGGTATTTTCTGCGAACTCTTTATGTGTGTTCATTTATAAAAAAATCTGTTGTACTGCTATAAATACATCTTGCGGTCTTATATATAACTTTTTTACTGTCTTCTTCTTCTTCAGTAGAAAAAACATTGCTCTCTCTGTACACAAAAAATGTTCCCCGAAGTAATACCTTTTGGTATTCGAAAACGGTTAACAAGTGTTTTTGAAGTTTAGGTTGTTCGTTTTGCAACAAATTGTCCTCCATGAACATAGAATTATTTTGTGTACTAGGAACAAAAAGTCCCCTTGTGATTATCAGGATTGCCCAAATAATAAACACATATTCGATTATTCTAATTAACACACACACATATACAAATTCAATAAAAAGCAGTGAATGACATTTCGGCTGCCTGCAACTGGCAAATGCAATTATTTATGTACAAAATTCATTCATTCATTTATTTTTGTACAAATAACCTACGGCCTAATTATGCTCTCTATCTATTACAAAAGGGTTCTAGTTTCATTATTGATTCAAAAAAAAAAAGAAAAACTTTTACTGATTGGATTTATTGTGCCATTTAAATGTTTAATTGTTAAAAGTGCCGCCAGTTGTATTAGCCGGACAGACAGTAGAGTACAGTGCCAACAATAAATAATTTATTGTTATTTATTTGTGTCCTCTTATTCCGCTCTCCTGCCGACACACGCTGCGTTTTGGTGTCAATCACGCAAAGGACATTTGTGATTTGCAAATATTTACCCTTTAATTATAATTCCAACAATTAGATGAGATTTGTTAACTAAATACGCGAATAAAAAAATTGTTGTTTAGTTTGAGGGTAAATGTCAAAATAGATAAATATATTTAGAGATATTTGCGCTGAAATCGAACGAATTATAGTTAATTGAGCAAAACGCTGTGTGAATAAATTTAATTGCTTTGAATTTAAAATGGAATATGTATGCAAATAAATGGCTTTTCAGATTATAATTTCTTAATTAATATATAAATTAACAAGGAAAAAAGCAGTAAGTTCGGCCGGGCCGAACTTTGAATACCTTCCACCATATGGAACAAATTAGAAACTTTTCAAAAAATAAAATCCATTAAAAATTCTGTTAAAATCTTTAAAATATCTAATATCGGAAGGTGCAGAGATATGGGGGTATATACGATATTGTGGACCTATATAGACAATTACCACTCAGGGGTTAAAGTGCTCACAAAGAACTCCTTGTGTGAATTTTCAGACAATACCATAGGAAAATATGGCTAAAATCATCAAAATACCGAATAGTGGGGGTACAGTTATATGGGGGATATACGAAAGAGAATTCCTATATAGAGAATTCTCTGTCAGGGGGTAAAGTGCTCACAAAGAACATCTTGTGTACAATTTCAGACAATTCCGTTGAAAAATGTAGGTAAAGTCATCAAAATACCGTATACCGGGGGGACCGTTATATGGGGGCTATACGATATTGTGGACCTTTATAGATAATTCTCTTCCAAGGGATTAAGTACCCACAAGGAACTCCTTGTGTGGATTATCAGACAATTTCATTGAAAAATGTGACTAACATAATCAAAATACCGAATATCGGGCGGTACCGTTATATGGGGGCTATACGATATCGTGGATATGGCCCATCTTCGAATTTGACCTGCCTGCAGACACAAGAGGGATCTGTGCAAAATTTTAGCTTCCTATCTTAATTCCTTTAGACTGTAGCGTGATTACAACAGACAGACGGACTGGCTAAATCATCTTAGAATTTTACGCTGATCAAGAATATATATACTTTGTTGGGTCTAAAATTATTATTTCGGTGAGTTATAAACGGAATGACGAATTTAATATACACTCCATACTATTTATGGTGGAGGGTATAAAAAGTCAGAAGTCTTCCATTTGCACATTTTGGATTTCGCCTGTGAGTCATTTTCGGCGTTTCGGTAGAATGAAAATGTTGGTTTTTTTCATACAAAAGTAATGGTCCATTCTACTCGCTCTTTTAAACTCTTACCTCATCATTTCGTGTCCTTTGTTTTCTGTTTGTGGCCCTTATAACGGCTGGACAATCCGAACATTTCTAGTTGTTGGTCCATTTTAACCCCCAAATATATTCCGGACATCTTTAAAAACAATAGGAACAACCCTACCCTTGTGACAATTTTCGTGAGGATCAGACGATAATTGCAATCTGTATATAATAACCCCAATCGGTGTTGTAAGGTGAAAAAATATTACAAAATATACACTTCAATATTTTAAGTCAAATTGAAAAAAATCGCATGCGATAAAAAATATGAAAAAATAAAAAAAAAATTGTCACAAATACTACAAAATCTATGTTAACATCATTTTTGCCATATTTTTATGCAATGTTTTTAGATTTTATTATTTTATGCCAAGATTTTGAATTTGAATTTACAAAATTTGTAAAAATAGGTCCAGCCATTCTTGAGATATACGCATTCTAGCTAACATCCCCTTCCTTCCGATATATTTGTTAGCGGCATCTACGGTTTAATGGAAACTTTGACTTTTATTTCACCCACTAGATATTACCCGATGATCATCAAAATTGGAAGGCTTCTGCCCAGCCCTAGGATCTAGCCCCATGCTTACTTCCGCGTCGATTGGTCTACAATTGCGACCTGTAGAGCAACTGCAAAATTAGGAAATTTTTCAGTTTTTGGTCCATTTCAACCCCTAAATTTTATGCGATCATCTTCAAAAGCAATAGGCTTCTATTCTGGCCCTAGCCACAGCTCCGGTTTTGGCCCAATCAAAACTTATAATACCCCCAACACATAGTGTTGTAGAGTATAATACAAAAATGCCGGGGAAATTCATGCGAAGTTTGTAAAATGTAAAATCTGAGGCAACTTTGTAAGGAGCTATTCCACAGAGCGAACCTCTGTTTATAAATTATGGTGAGGAAAAAAACTCAGATATTTAAAACTGAAAAAAATATTACGCGCTCACGACCCAAAATTCAAAAATTTAATTTTCTTAATAGAAATGAACCTCAAAACATATTTTTAAAGAAGGTACCGCTATATTGGGATTCTGTCATTGGGTGGTCTCATGTTGAACATTTAATCCCATATTTAAATTTGTAGACAATCCAGCATTTCAAAATCTCTCTGTCGTATCGAGCTCCAAAACTTATTAGAAGCTTCAAATTGAGGGCTTTATATGTATGTTAACTATTTATCTGAGAACTAGACCTATGCTTAGAAATATTGGTTCTAAGTAGACATTATTGCTAATTTGAAAATACTTTCTTAATAATTATCGAATTTGTCAAATATACCGACAAAAGCTAAAATTCTGCAAAAAAAAAAATAAATTTTAATTTTCCTTCAGAGAAGGATTTTGTAAAATTATTATTATATTCTACGCTTAAGACTTCAACTCCAGTATTCAAGTTTAACATATACATTTTCAAAACATATAATTTAAATTCTATTAAATTTACATCCTTACAAAAAATTGTGAGCATACACGCAAACAATCTCTGCACTTTCATTAACAATTCTTTTATATATTATTTCTACTGATCCTTTGTGTACCACTAGTACACTAATTCACATTTAAATTTAACGCTACAAACTTGAACTTTCGTTTCGGAGATATAAGCGTTCCTTTCTATGCCGGATGCCAGAAAACCGACAACCAAACATTCTCATCATTATTGCCATACAAATGTAAAGGAAATACAAATACACGTGCATATGTAAAAACATATGTTGTAATTGTTGGCGTATTTTCGTTTTTCATTTGCGAAAAGTTTCATGGTTACCACTTTGCCACAACTTCCCGACGGTTTCATCATAAAATTATTGCTAAAAAGATCATAAGGTAGGATTTGTTGCATGCGTTGGTGTAAAATACAAGACAGGCCAAATATATAAAGGGGACGAATTACTTATATTTAAGTTGAAAACGATTATATATCTGCTCTAAAGGAGCCTCAAAATAAAAATACCAATGTCCGCAAAAAATACGATTACATTCATATTCAGATAGAAAGAAATAACTATTCCAAATTAAATTGTGAAAATAATAACATATTTTGCAATCAAACATATTTTTATAACCTACAACACTATGTGTTGGGGATATTATAAGTTTGATTGAGCCAACAGTTATGAAACACCTCGAAATATTGGTCGCCCAATAGAAACCTATATATGGATCTTACTATCTCGTCCAGCTGAGTCGATCTAGCTATTTATGTCCGTCCGTCTGTACATGTTAATTTGTAATCAAGCTACAGGTCGCAATTATGACCCGATCCTCACGAAATTGAAAATGAAGATGGGGTAAGGGTCAGAATAGAAGTCTATTGTTTCTGGATGTGATTGCAAAATATTTAGGGGTGAAATGGACATTTTTGGAAAATTTATCTAATTTTGCAGTTGTTTTATAGGCAATAATTAAGCACCAATGGAAAATTTACATGGAGCCTGAGTTTAGGGCTGGGCAGAAGCCTATCAATTTCGGCGGCCATCGGACAATATTTAGGGGGTAAAATAGACCCTAACTTTTATGCAAGAAAATGTGAAAATGTCCACTAAACCGCGAACATTTTTAACCCGGCCAAAACACAAATACATTAAAAGGTCACTTCTAATTTCATAGTGATTCTGGTACCCAAGATATCGGATACATAGCAGAATAGGTGCAATACATATGTAAAAGAAATAGATCTAAGTAATTCTGCTTATAAGTCAAGAACCGCTGGACTTATTATTTTAAAAATTCTCATCAATTCGGAATGGTCTATTGCCAGAAAAGAATAAAATCTAAGAATATCACATAAATATATGACAATAAAAAGTTTTTCTACACCACGAAACACTATGTTTTAAGGAGTATTATATTCTTGCCGAAATTATCGTCCGATTCTTAAGAATTTTTGGCTTGAATGAAGTAAGGGTCAGAATTAAAGCCAATTGTTTTTTCAGGGCGTATATTTAGGGGTTCAAATGGATCAATCGTTAAAACTTTCCTGATATTGCAGTGGCTCTACAGCTCACAATTAAAAGCCTATCGACGCGGAATTTAGCATGAGTTAAGGTTTAGGACAGCGCAGAATTGGAACGAACTACCTTAAACTATATTTAGCGGGTAAAATTGGCCACAACTTTTGTGTGAAATTGTTTTGTATACCCTTCAGCACGACATATAGTGTAAATATAAGAAAAATATCTCCGGTAAAAAAAAAAAAACAAGTAAGCAAAGGCTATAGTCTTGCGGTACCATACAACACTACAATATGTTAGAAGTCCCCTTATGCCCAAATCCATTTTGAAAGATTTCGCTTTTGAAATTATGTCACGGAACACTGCCCAGATATTACCCTTAGCATTTTGACCAGATATATTTGACAAATATTTCCGCACTCCCTCATGCTGTTAGTTGTTGTGGTCCATTTTACAGCTAAATATAATTCAATGGTCATACAAAATTCTAGAATTCATCCCTGTCCTTAACTCTCTTCTCAAGCGTGTTGATTGGCTTCAATTGTGTGATCAGGACATTTGTTATGCTTTTGGTTCATTTGAACCCCTAAATACTTTGCGATCATCTCTAAAAGCAAGAGGTCACTCTGTATCTCCAAATTTAGACTCATCGGTATGATTTGCTTTGCGATACTTGGCTATATCCGTCAACGAAATCAGCATAAAAAGCCAGAAGTTCGCCTTTTTTGTATTTCGTATTTTTGTGTATTTCACACAAAGGTAGGAGATTTCGTGTCCTTTGGTTTTTATTTACGACCTTTATAAGGGCTGCAAAATCAGAAACATTTTTAGTTGTTGGTCCATTTCAATATTATAAATATATTTCGGACATCTTTGAAAACAATAGGCCTAACCCTACCCTTGTCAGAATTTTCGTGAGGGTCGGACGATAATTGCAATCTGTATGTAATATCCCCAACCTGTGTTGTAAGGTGAAAAAATATTACAAAATATACACTTCAATATTATAAGTCAAATTGAAAATATAGCATGCTATAAAAAATATGAGAAAATAAAAAAAAAATATCACAAAATATTACAAAATCTATACTAACATCATTAATGGCATCTTTTTATGCGATTTTTTTTAGATTTTATACTTTTATGCCAAAATGGCATTCTGAATTGACAAAATTTGGCAATATTTCAAATAATCGACGAAAATGGGTTTAGGAGTTATTCCGGATGACTATAGCCTTTGCCTACTTATTTTAGACTAGGTTTATTTCATCATAATGTTACTTACTAATATTTAAATATCCCTTTCTGCTTTTAGTGTAGCGGAAATTCGCGCCGTGTGATTCTTAAATTTGAAATTTTGAATTTTGGTTTCTTTATTATTCGCTTTTTCAAACGCCGAAAATGTCGCTGAACTGAAACTAGCAACTTTACTCAATATTTATTTATATTTCCTGAAGGCGGCTCTAAAACTATGCACTACGTCTACATCCATATAATTATTGACATTGACATAGCTGCAAACAAGTTTCCTTCATTTCCGTTGCAAATTTTGTGCAATTTCATATTTTTCTCAACTTATTATTTGACTTAATAAAATGTTGTTTTACATATGTCTATGTCTCATTACCCGAGGAGGTTTGCATCAAAGGGAAACTTGTTGCCATACAAACAAATAAAAGAAAAACATATTCGCCGGTTTATTACTTCTGTGTAGCTCAAGTATATAATAACATGTCTCGAGTGGTGGGGTACGTGTTTGTGAGATTCAGAAGCTGTTTTTGGAAATGTAAATTTTAATTTTTAAGCCATCTTGATAGGGCTTAAATGTGGGAGTGCTCTAAATGTATGATAACAATTATGTTATTTTGTAATTAATCTTATTGCCTTAGTTTGAAAAAGTTAATCAGTGTTGTATAAAAAACGAAAATTGTCTAGACCTAAAACCATCCTCTACACATTTACAAAAGCAGATTTCAATGGAAAATTACAACTTAAATTATAAATGTTTTTTTTTTTTTTTTTTTTTTTTTTTGTTATCAAGAGGGAACTTTAGAAATTAATTATTATTCAATAGACATTTAAAGTTTTTTTTTCTTCCAAAAATGCATATCCAATATTTTCAATTCTAGCTTCCCTTGCAACTTTAAGTAATTTCAGAAATTAATATATTATACTTTAAATATTTGCTTTTAGTTTTTTAAACCTCTTTCATTTATTCCTCCCCTAAGCAATTAGTAGCTTGATCGCGCCTGTGTCTGCTAAAATGTGAAAAACGAAAACAGTTAAAATAGCACTCAAAACCAAGAAAAAAATCTGCATTCCACTGGGTACGCGTATCCTGCTGCTGTTGAGACAATAAAGTTATGAGACAATTTATTCATGCGACACTTTCCGACACCGTTTTGCTGTGTGTGTGGTCACAGACTATAAACCACACCGAAAAAAGGGGTTAACTGTGTAAAATTGCTTTTCACACAGATTCTGAAATGTGATTTACCACCACCGATGGCATGAATTGTTAACTGTTTCGGAGCGGTTAATTTTGCACGTGGCATTCTCTTGAGTGTTGCGTAATTTTTGGTTACATGCAAATTAACTTATGCACGTTTTGAATAGTAACAACAATTTGGATGTTTTTGCAATAATTCAAAAAAAGTATGTCTTTCCATCCATTGGAGAAGTATGAATGCCTACAGCTTATTCGTAATGTTTCTTTGTGTAATTATGTGGCGTATGATCAATTGGTTGTATGTTGTACGTATCAAGTATACGTCACCCAAACATTAAGTACTGTAACAAATATTTGAAGGCATATTCTTCGCCTTTTTTCTTAAATTTTCAAGACCATAAATACGAAATTTTTGGTGAACGGTTAACGACAATAAGTGCCGCACGTTGGTTCAAAAAATATGTCTTCTGAAATTAACGGCCAAAGTTAATAAAATATTGATCAAATCTAATAAACCACCTAAATAATAGATTTAAAGTGAGAAAGTGTTATATTCGAACGGAGTTGACCAAGCGATATACTTACTTAGTTGAAAACGGTGGAGTGGTTGCAAAATCCATACAATTTTAAGTTTTTGAGCCTAAATATTTTAATATTATCTCCAAAAACAATAGGCTACTGTTGTGATCCTAACCTTAGTCCCATGCTAATTTTTTAAATATAATCATCCAAAATGTTGGAATTTTTTCCTGTCCTTAACTCTCTTCTCATGCAAAATTCCATGTCGATTGGTTTTCAACTGTGACCTGTAGAGCGACTTCAAAATCAGAAAAAAATTAAATTTTTTTGGTGCATTTGAACCTATAAAAAATTACATGAGGGTCGTTCGATAATTGTGACCTGTATAAAATCAACAACACATAGTGAAGAAAATCTTCAGAAATGTACAATTCAAAATTGTAAGTGAGATTAAAAAAGTCGCATGCGATAAAATTTCAGACAAAAATTGAAAAAATGTAACAAAAAATATTCACTTTTGTCATATTTTCTTAGATTTTATCCTTTTCTCGCAAGAGACTAATCCGAATTGATGAGAAATGTGAAAATCAGGTTCTTGAATTATAAGCAGAATAACTGAGATTTATTTCTTTTACATATATATTTTCCTATATATCCGATATCTTGGCTATCAGATAGACGGTCTGAAGAACATACATATCTAGATTGACTCAGCTTGGTGAGATGGGATGATGGATTTTTTTCCATAAAAGTTATGGTCTGTTTTACCCTCTACATGTAGTCCAATGACCATTCAAATTGATAGGCTTCTGCCCAGCCATAAACTCTAGCGTCATGCGAAGTTCCGAGTCGAGAACTGCAAAACAATTAACGCCACCTTCATGCAAAATGAAAAAATGCTTTAAAGAAACGGTCACAAATGGGAATATGCATGGTCCCTCAACCGCACACATGTCAAAATCGAACGTCATACACGAGAAAAATCAAAAAATGCGTGTCGTGCATCTTCACCGTGTATGTCGCACTTAACTGTTGGTATGAACGAGAGAATGAGTGTAACGGTTATGGTATGGTTCTTTGATGTGGTCACATATCATAACATAAAAGAGAGAAACAGTTGCGTATTGCATTGAAGTGAGTGTGATCTTTGTTTTTATACCCTACAACACTATGTGTTGGGGGTATTATAAGTTTGATTGGGTAAAAAATTATGTAACACCGCGAAATATTGATTTCCCACATAGGAAAGTATATACGGATCCTATCTCGCCGAGCTGAGTCGATTTAGCTATGTATGTCCGTCCGTCCGTCTGTCCATGTTAGTTTGTAATCACTCTACAGGTCGCACATATGGCCCGATTCTCACGAAATTGAAAACGTAGGTGGGGTTACGGTCAGAATAGAACCCTATTGCTTTTTGAGATTATAGCGTAATATTTAGGGGCTGAAATGGACCAAAAACTGAAAAATTTTATGATTTTGCAGTTGTTCTACAGGTTGCAAATATAGACCAAATGACGCGAAAGTTAGCATGGGGCTAGATCTTAGGGCTGGGCAAAAGACTTCCAATTTGGATGGTCGTCGGATAATATTTAGTGGGTGAAATAGGCCACAACATTTGTGTTAAATAAAAGTCAAATTTTTTATTAAACCGCTAATATTTTTAATCCCGGCGAAATCACAAGTAGGCAAACAGGTCAATTCTGACCGCTACGTAGACGCCGATAGTAAACATATTGGATATATGGCAAAATATATAGAATGTGTATATATAATGGAGGGGGATGTTAGTTAGATTGCTTATATCTCAAAAATGGCTGGACCGATTTTGACAAATTTTGTCCAATTAGAATGCTCTCTTGGAATAAAAGTATAAAATCTAAAAAAATTGTAAAAAATACGCCTATGATGATGTTAATATCGATTTTGTAGTATTTTGTGACATATTTTTATTTTTTCATATTTTTTTATCGCATGCGATTTTTTCAATTTGACTTATAATATTGAAGTGTATATTTTGTAATATTTTTTCACCTTACAACACAGTTTGGGGATATTATATACAGATTGCAATTATCGTCCGATCCTCACGAAAAGGGTAGGGTTAAGCTCAAAAGGGCTAGGAATATTGTTTTCAGAGATGTCCGCAATATATTTAGGGGCTGAAATGGACCAACAACTAAAAATGTTCCTGATTTTGCAGCCGTTATAAGGGTCATAAATAGAAACCAAAGGACACGAAATCTCGCATGAAGTTAAAGTTTAGGACAGCGGGTAAAATTGACCACTATTTTTCTCTGAAAAATACCAACATTACTAACAGGCGATATCCTAAATACACAAAAGGCGCACTTCTGACTTTTCATGCGGATTTCGTTGACGAGTATAACCAAATATAGTAGACAAGAAAATCATATAGATGAGTCTAAATTTGGAGATACAGAGGGGCCTCCTGCTTTTGGTGATTATCGCAAAATATCAGGGGTTCAAATGAATCAAAAACA
This sequence comes from Musca domestica, assembly GCF_030504385.1. Classification (NCBI taxonomy): domain Eukaryota; kingdom Metazoa; phylum Arthropoda; class Insecta; order Diptera; family Muscidae; genus Musca; species Musca domestica. The sequence goes on along the minus strand of NW_026712249.1, from coordinate 27,089,724 downwards.
GAAACAATTTCCTGATCACACAATTGAAGCCATCCGACACGCCTGAGAAGAGCGTTAAGGATAGGGAAGACCATTGGATTATATTTAGCTGTAAAATGGACGGAGTGCGTAAATATTGGGCAAATGTCCCTGGTCAAAATGCGGAGGGTAATATCAGGGCTGTGCACCTTGACATAATTTCAAAAGCGAAATCTTCCAAAATGGATTTGGACATAAGTGTACTTCTAACATATTGTAGTGTTGTAGGGTATCACATGGTCAGTCCCGCACGACTATAGCCTTTGCTTACTTGTTTTTTTTTACAAATAAATTATTATTTTCGATTCGCTTTGATTGATTTGGTCATTCCGTTTTTAACGCTTCGAAATATCCATTTTATGCAACACAAAATATATTTCTGACAAGCATAAAATTCTATGTCAATTTAAGCACATCCGTCAGGCTTACCGTCCCTCTGTGAAACTCATTCTAGGTTCCGAGAGATATGAAATAGATTTGAAAAAACAAAAAATATTCCGATGTATATTAGGTACGTTGAATATTTGCTTGTAGTCATGTTATTTATTCGAATTGATTATAAATCTTTAGTTTGTCTTCACAGCGGACAAAAAGCAACCTTGCAAAAAATTTTCCATATTGGTCCAAATTGCATCAACGGAATTTTTTCGCAATATGTGGAATTTTCTCTGGCACATAATTGTCCACGTAGGTCCACGTGTTTGTATTGCTCCCATTAAACTGTGCAGAAATATAGAAATATGCAGAAATTTGTTGTAAATTTGCAGTTTGTGTTCCCAGTGTAAGAAATATTTTTCAGATAACTACCTATAGAGGTCTTCGAATGGTAACATATAACTGTACCTCCCGATATTCGATAATTTGATAATATATGTAACTATTTTTATCGAAATTGTTTTAAATTTGATACTTAAAGATCGTAATAGGTACTACCTGTAACGACACCGAATTATTTGTGGAGGTCTTCGTGTAGCCCCAATATCACAGCACACTCCAATTCCGTATTTTAAATATTTTTTGTGTTGAAAATCAGTTTGACTCGGTGTATGGTATTTTGATCCTTTATGCCACATGCTACGCAGTATAGTTTAAAAGTTTCTACTTGTAGTTCGCAAGAGGTATCACCGTCTCTACATATAATGGTCCACATTTCCGGATAGACCCATGTTTTACAATCACCAAATACTCCATATTTAGATAATTTTACTCGAATTTTGAATCTGACAAAAAATTTGAGTTTTTGGTACTAAATAGGTACCAAAATGTACCACATGTGAAGGAAAAATGCTAAAATTTTTCATAGGGTCATCTGGTGTTACGATTTTGTAAACATACAGTATGCAAGGAAATTTGAAGTAAATATCAAAATATCAAAGAAGGTTCTATGTGCTTATTTAAATTCTGTATATTTCATGGTGAAGGCTATAATATATTCAGTCCTGACCGAAATGAACCCTTTTAAAATTGCCAAGATAGCGCAATGTATACTTGTTGTAACGTAAGGTATTTTATACTATGTTCTGTTAGTTTTGTAATTTTTGTGCCGACCTTCCACTTCTTCGCTCTCACCTCGTACCAGAAAACCACTGTATGTGTTGAACCTCATTAGAATGCCACATACATGAGAATAATTTGCTAAGACAATAAAGAGTAATAAAGTAAAACAGTTGTCGTCTCTAGTACCAACAAAGAACTGGCAAAAGCAAATGAGGAAAAAAATAACAAACTGGTTAAATACATAACAAAGCAAGTGATGATGAATGAGTGGATGGAGAGGAACCAGTAGAAAAACAAAACGAAAAGCAGATGAATTAAAAACACAAATATATAATTTCTCCCTTCTGTCTAAGCATGTCTACATGAAAACGCTGTCATCGCCGAGTACTAGTACAAAAGTGCCACACGTGACAATATACTTATTTGCACACACATACTCACACACACTCATACACATGTCTAACTCTCGCTTACATATTCATAGATAAACATAAGCGTATAAAAGGATTACATTTAATGAAATAAAATGAGCAAAGAATTAACACAATAGACAAACTTGACAGTACTTTGTTTTTGTGTGTTGTCGTTATTGTAGATTTTGTTGTCATTTTTACTTTTCGCCTGACAGTTTTCGAGGCCGGAATACAAACACCAACACAGACACCATCGAGAATTTTATATAAGACCGTCTCTTTGTGTCGTTTCAATCTAAGGCGGTGTTTTGTTTGTATGTGTCTGTAACTTGATGTAAGTTTATGATGATTATAATGATGCCAGGGTGTCTAAGTGTGTGTGTTTGCGTTTAAGTGCCTCCATATGAGTATGTGTGTGTGTGCGTTCCTCCTTTGTCTTTGTCATACACGTAACAAATTGTTTCCCATTTTCTTGCCTTTTGTATTGAAAATTATGATGAAATTTGAAATAATTTACGTTCTAAGCGCATCTATAAACTCTGGTTCATAATTAGATGGGAGTGTGTGAGTGGAGTATGGGACCAGACTCCCCGCACCTAGCCATATGAGCCTGCTTACTCACTTACACATGTAAAAAGTTATTATTGTTTACATTCCACTCGAATGGAGAAATGTGCGTCCTCACACACACTTGTGTGCAAACAATTCAACTGGTTAAGTGGCAATCCCAAGGTATAACTGCCACAGTTGGTGGCAATAATAAAAGTGAATTATCGTAGCAAAACCTCTAATAATAAACATTGCGGCGTGAGTGAGGCAAATGGAGTTTTTCATTCATGTTTGCCTTTTCCGTCGCGCAGGCAATGTACAAACAATGATCATAATAACTACAAATTAATTTAACATTCTGAATGAAATGGGCGAAAATGTACTTCCCTCTCGAAGGGTGTATCGGATTAGAACAACAATTTGAACATTTAAAACATACTAATATGTATACCCGCTGCCATAAGTCTGCAGAGGGTATATTTGATACGGCAAAAAATATGCCTCATCGAAATAACGGTTTTAGACACTAGGTATCTTTGAAGCAAATCCGTTTTAGAACATTTGGAGCCGAGTTAATGTTTCCATCCGTACGTCTGTCTGTCTGATACGCATAATAATTCTCAAAGGCAGTATCCGATTGGATTCAAACTTGGTATATCGTAATATTATTGTCAGACTTAGATAGAGCTCTAAGATTGGTAACATCCGTCCACTCCTACTGGTTCCTCCCGCACAAAAGGTCAAAATTTTCATAGAAAATAATTTACTCTATAGAACAAGAAAGGATCATTAAATTTTGTTCAAATATTGCAAATCCAAATATTTGTATCTGTGCAAGGTCGGGTGCGAAAATGGACAATATCGGTCCACTCAATCATGTACCTCCCCCATAAAGGGTCAATACTTTCAAAATGTATAGCTCTCATAAAAAGTGTAGTAAGAGTCTGATTATCTTCAAATTTCGCAGATCCCGACACTTCTACCCACACATGATCAGGTGTGAAGACAGAATAAATCGGACTTCTCCTTCTCGAACCGATCATATTTTGAATAATTTTAACTTTTCTAAAATAAGAAATAAGCATCCGATTCTCTTCAAATTCCACACATCCCAACATTTTTGATAATAAAAGATCTGGGGTAAAGATGGAATATATTACATCACTGGTACCGCCCACACAATGAGTCAATATATTGAATAGCCATGCAGTTAGTAACGCGAAATGAACAAGCGCCTTTTTTTAAACTCGGCATATCTCAATATTGCTATCAACACAAGATCTCATGTGAAGATGGTAGATATCGGCTCACTCTATTTTGTACCTCCCCCGCAAAGGGTAAACACTTTGAAAAATTGCAAAGCGTAATAAGGACCCGATTCTCTTCTAATTTCACACATTCCAATACTTTTTCTGACGCAAGATATTGTATGAAAATGATAGATATCTGCCTACTCCTTCTGATACTTCTCACACAAAGGGTCGAAGTTTTCAATAGTTATACAGCGTGAGATAAAAAAAAACTGCAATAAAGTCAATCGCCATAATTTTTAAATTTTTTAAATTTTATTGTCGGAAATAGCATCACATTTTAGAATAAGTTTAGATTTGATCGAATTATGGCCTTTAAACGGCCAATGAAACGGAAAGTCCAGGGTCTGCGGCCAACATTTTTGCGTGCCTAAGGCTTCAATACACCCTCAAGAATATTTTCGCGATATTATTTGGCTTTTATTCTGATGCCATTTATGATAAATATATTACTACGAGCGGAGAGCGACCATCAGCTGTTATGGCGGCCCACAATATAACCTTGGCCGGTGCTTGAGTTCTGGTGGCCAACGGAAGTTGCACGTTTTCAGCTGACCTCTTTGCAAATAAACACGATCATTTTGTTTCTTTACAAACTGCTGGACAACGAATGTTTTCTCATCGGAGAAAACCAAATCGGCAGTTCATAACTTTCGGCTAAGCGAAGCAACTCTTTAGTTCTTTTGAGTCTATCTTTTTTTCTGTTATGGTGTAAGTTCTTGAACTTTTTGGAATATCTAAGGCTCATTTTTCAATATTTGCCGCATAAAATACTGCGATATGTTCAGCTCACGACCAATTTTTCGGCCACTGCGACGCGGGTTTCGATCAAGTCGCTTCTTTACTTTTCGAACCATTTCTGCTGATGTTGCTGTTTTCTTCCGTACATTTCCTTGACGTCGTCGCAAGTATCACGGTAACGAGCGAGACACGAGACACAAAAGATGTATGCACATTTGAATGCTGGAATGCTCTAATGATAGCCACTTGTGGTTTTCCAGCCAAATATAAAGAAATCACCCTAAGACCCTTGAATTCCATCACGAATAACTTTTTTTCTGGAAAAATCTCACCAAAATGCTTTTGTATGCTTGTAAACAATATAACAAGCTGTCACTGGAATAATTTTAACAGCTGTCGGACGAGTGGCTTAGAAATGACAGCAGTCTGAAGTTGGTTGTATTTTTTCATCTCACCCTTAAATCTCGTAATTTATGAACCATGTCGGCAATTCTTTTCAAACATGTAATATCTACACATTTTCTCTCAACCAGAGTTCTAATGTAAATTTGATTTTTTTCGGATTATTTTTTCCAGTACCTCCTCCACAAAAAAAATAGGATTAAATGCTCATTATATTTTCTTAAAAAAGTTCTCGGTATTTCTCGCAACAACATTCTCAGTATTAAATGCAGTGGAATACTTTGGTCCACAATATCTACTACCTCAAATATATTTGAACATATTCCAAAAATTATCACATATCTCATATGATGTAAAGGAACTAGTCGATATAGTCAAAATCGGATACGTGGTAGCACTAATGATAGCTCAGACCCAGTAGGCGTACCAAGGATACAATTTATTCCGTAAGTGTACTAAAAGCACAAAAATTTAACTAATTCTCAAATTTGTCTCAAACGTCGCGAAAATCGCTAAAATTATCAAAATACCAATTATAGAGGTGTACCGTTATATGGGGCTATACGAAGATGTGGAGCCGTTTGAGCAATTTTCTGTCGTATGATGTAGTACATACTTGGAACCTCAATTTCCAAATTTGAAACATTGTGACAAAATCATCGAAATACCGAACATACCGAAATGCCGGACTATACCAAAAATTACACTTATATGTATATCTTCGTCATATTCTTCAATTTTATTATCTGCCATGTGTGTCATATTAGCCCAAACAGAATGAATGTTGGCACATTCGACCGAATTCAACCTAGAATAAAAACGGTGAAAATCGGTTTGGATATATCTATATCTACCATATATATGTTTTATCCAATTTACTATTTAAGTTTTTACATCCGAAATATGCACTCCATATCAACGATATTCAAGTCAAGATATTAAATGCAGCTTAAAAATAATTCTGCCAAATTGTATAGAGATCGATTGAGGTTTCGGTATAACTTCCATATACAGGGTTGCCCATATTCGACGGACCCATCTGGCAACGCCATAACTTTTGACAGAGATGTCACATCGCTTAATGGCATACTGCGTTTGAAGCGTCAGTCCAAGCAGATTTTTACCATGAACCAATACACGAAACGAGAGCGCTGTGAAATAGTTGAAATTTACATTCAACAGAAGAAGTCAATTGTGAAAACTCAACGTGCTTTTAAAACATTAAAAAATGTGAGAAGTGCGCCTTCTAAGAACACCATTAAGCATTTATACGAAAAATTTTCGACTGGTAAGGCTCTTTCTAATCCGAAGAGGCCATATAAAATTCGACAAAGGCGATGGGCCGAGAATATTGCTGCCGTACGAGCCAGTGTTGAGAGGTCCCCAAGAACATCCCTAAAACGCCGTTCTCAGCATTTTACTTTACAACGGATTATTCGCATTGATTTGCATTTTTTCCCGTACAAAATGCAATTGACGCAAAGAATGTTGCCTGCGGACAAGCCTCGTCGATTGGAATGGGCCCATAAAAAAACATGGGTCCGTCGAATATGGGCAACCCTGTATATCTTCATCGTTTTCCAATTTGTTGCACACAAAATGGTTAACATTAACCTAATTTTAGTTAGCACGTACGATCGTGTTTAGCCTAGCAGCAAGTGTGTCGAATGTTATAAAAATCTGTTTAAATATAGCTATAACTCACATCCAAACTGGTATTTACATCCCTCACATCCGTAATACGCACTCCACAACTAAGATATTTAATACCAGATATCAGATACAGCTTAGAAATACCTCTACCAAGTTTGATCGAGATCGGTTTTTATATAGATATAGCTCTTATGAATTTCAGCGTATGCGACTGAATATATCCTAGAAGTAAAAGTGTCAAATGGTGGTGAAAATCGGTTCGATTATAACTGTAGCACCCTTCTTAAATTTATATGATGCACTCTATTGCGCTGGTATTTGGTACGAGAGGTACAAATGCATCCGACACATTTGATGGAAATCGATTCATATATTAGTTCCCTCTGATATCAAATTATAACTGCTCTTAAGCCATAATACGGATTCAAAAAAGGTTCATGGTTCGTAGGATCTACTGCATATAAATTCCCAATATAATTTTGCATTTATTACGAGAATCTCTACTAAATATGCACAATGGCTTAGGGTATTATATAGTCGATCCCGCTCTTTTATGCCTTTTAATTGGTTTTAGTCTGTGGGTTTAAAAGGTAAAGCAGTACTCGAACTGGTATTAATCGGTAGATTAGTCACTTTTCGTACGGTTTATTAAAAAGTCGCTATTTTTTTACAAGAAAAATTTCTGGAGTTTTTGAATATTTGTAAATAAAATACCAGCTAGATAGCCTTCTTCTCTTTATTTACCAGTATTGATAATAATGGGTTGCACATTGGAGCCATACTTGCTGCCACCAAATAAATTGGACCACAAACCACCAGTTCCTGTTGTGGTACTCGACAAGCCGTTACACAATCTACGCTGATTCAAAGCAATTCCGTTGCATAAAGAGGCATTTACGGCAGTATAACCTACAAATAAATCACATTAAAATACCCGAAGTTGAAGTTCATGTAATAACTCACCAATATTGTCGGAACAATTAGCCGATTCGAGATAGCAATTATTTTGGAAACGTTGACATAAATTAGAGCGACCATAACGACCACAAGCGTTGACGTTGCTATTGCAATTTGCGGCACGAATTACACACACTCTGACAGCATCCAAGGAGCCGAATGCTACGACGGATAAAATAAAGCAAATCGAGATTATGAATTTCATTTTGAATTGTTGCAACTTTCTTTGAAAATATTTTTAAAAAGAATGATATGGGTTGGAAGGTTTCTCCGTTGCTTTATACTTAATATATTTGAGTGTTAGTTTTGGCCTCATTCGGCAAAACATTTGTATAAATATTGAACAACATGTGTCGAATTTGATTTGATAGCTTCTTTCAAAATAATTAAAATTAAATTTGATATTTTTAGGAAATTTAACGGAAATATAAAATTAAACCAATATATGTTTTTCAAGGTGAAATTTTCTACTCCAAGGTTAAATACATATTTTTGTATACTATTCTGTCCACAATGAAGCGTGCGTAGATATATTTTCTTTTTTATCTTATCGTTGCAAATAATTAGGCTGATCCCATAATTGTTGTTTTTATACCCTACAACACTATGTGTTGGGGGTATTATAAGTTTGATTGGGCCAAAAATTATGTAAGACCTCGAAATATTGGTTTCCCACATAGGAAAGTATATATGGGTCTTCCTAGCGCGCCGAGCATAATCGTTCTAGCTATGTATGTCCGTCCGTCCGTCTGTCCGTCTGTTGATGTTAATTTATAATAAAGCTATGGATCGCAATTATGAACCGATCCTCACGAAAATGAAAATGGTGGTGGGGTTATGGTCAGAATAGAACCCTATTGTTTTTGGAGATGATCCCACGATATTTAGGGGTTGAAATGGACCAAAAGCAGAAAAATTTCCTGATTTTGCAGTTGCTCTATAGATCAGAATTATGAACCAATCGACGCGAAAATTTACACGGAATTAGAGTTTAGGAATGGGCAGAAACCTACCAATTTGGGTGGTCATCGGACAATAATTAGCGGGTAAAATAGACCCTGACTTTTATGTAAGAAAATGGGAAAATTTCCACTAAACCGGGAATATTTTCAATTCCAGCCAAATCACAAATACATTAAAATATCACTTCTGACCATTAAAGTGATGCTAATAGCCAAGAAATCGGATATATAGCAAAATAGGTACAATATATATGTAAAAAATTGATCGTATTTATTCTGCTTATAAATCAAGAACCGCTGGGCCGATTTTAACAATTCCCATCAATTCGGAATGGTCTCTTGCTAGAAAAGGATAAAATCTAAGAAAATCGCAAGATAATATACCAATAAAAAAATTATATCTTTTGTTTCATTTTTTCCATTTTTTTATCGCATGCGATTTTTTCAATTTGACTTACAATTTTGAATTTTCTAAATTTTTACACCACCAACACTACGTTTTGAGGGTATTATATGTATGTCGCAATTATCGTCCGATCCCCATGAAATTTTGCATGGGGGTGGGTCGGAATTGAAGCCTATTGGTCTTAGGATGTGCATTTAGAGGTTTAAATGGCTAAAAATTTTAAATTTTTCTAATATTGTAGTCGTTCTATAGGCCACAATTGAAAACTAATCGACACGGAATTTAGAATCGGAAGAGAGTTGAGGACAGAGAAGAAGTCTAGCATTTTGGATGACCATTGGATTATATTTAGCTGTAAAATTGACCACAACTTTCGTGTGCAATTGTTTTGAGTTCTTCACATTACCGAGTGCGTAAATATTGGCCAAATTCTCCGGGCCAAGAACCTAAGGGTAACCTCTGGGCAGGGCTCTTTGGCATTATTTCAAAAACGAAATCTTCTAAAATGGATTTGAATATAAAGGGACTTCCAACATATTGTAGTGTTGTAGGGTATCACATGGTCGGCCCCGCACGACTATAGCCTTTGCTTACTTGTTTTATTAAAACAAGGTTTATTTATTTCTTAGAGGATAAGATTATTAATATTTATAATTAATACCATATAAATAATTAATCAGGACGTACCATGGTTTCGGAAAGAGCCACCAATCCTCATCAGCTTCCTTGTTTTTTTTTTGTCTGGGGATATTCTCCCTAAGAGTTATCTAAAAATAACTCCTACGACAATTTTTTTTTAAACTAAGGGAGGAGATCGTAATTTTATTTTTTTTTACCCTCCAACGTACGTGAAGGGTGTATTAAATTTGCCATTCCGTCTAAATTTCAACGAAAAAATCATTCTAGCCGCAGAGGTTTACAATTTTACAAATGATTTACTTTCACACCGGTGGAGAGTATAAATAGTTCAGCCGGCATAACTTAACTACTTTATATACTCTCAGCCATATGGCATGAGATGAAAAAACTGTAACCAATGTCAGACTGCTGTCATTTCTAAGCCACTCGTCCGACAGCTGTTAAAATTTTTCCAGTGACAGCTCATTATATTGTTTACAAGCGTGCAAAAGCATTTTTCCAGAAAAACTGTTATTCGTGATGGAATTCAAGCGGGATATTGTGATTTCTTTATATTTGGCCGGAAAACCGAAAGTGGCTATCGTTAGAACTCCAGCATTGAAATATGAATAAATCGTTTGTGTCTCGTACCATCGCACGTTACCGTGATACTGGTAGCGTAGCCCGACGTCAAGGAAGTGGACGGACGAAAACAGCAACATCAGAATAAATGGTTTGAAAAGTAAAGAAGCGACTTGATTGAAACCCGCGTCACAGTGGCCGAAAAATGGCTCGTGAGCTGAACATATCGCAATATTCGATTCGGCAAATATTGAAAAATGAGCTCGGGTAAAGCCATTGAAATTCCAAAAAGTTCAAGAATTTACACCGCAACAGAAAGAAAATAGACTCAAAAGAGCTAAAGAGTTGCTTTGCTTGGCCGAATGTGGTGAACTGCCGAATCTGGATTTCTCCGATGAGAAAACATTCGTTGTCGAGCAATTTGTAAACAGCAGCACCATCGCACTCAGCACGCGCCACCCAAAAATGGTTACAAAAATGAGGTTCCTCGCTTCATTTCCAGCTCACAATGACCACCAAATCTCCGCATACGAATCACTTGTGTCTGGAGTTTTTCATTAAAAAATACTATAGTATCGATCATCTTTCATTGGTCGTTTGAAGGCCATAATTCGTGTAAAACGTGACTATTTCCGACATGTTTTGCTTTCATTCAATAATTTTTTTTTTTTTTTTTTTTTTAAGTAAAAATTATAGTGTTTGACTTTGTTGCAGTTTTTTTTATTTCATCCTGTATATGGATCTTCCTGTCTCGCCGAGCTGTGACGATCTATGTTAATTTATAATTACGCTACAGGATATTGGGTACATAGCAAAATAGGTTAGTTATTCTGCTTATGAATCAAGAACCGCTGGATTGATTTTCACAATTTTCATTAATTCAGAATGGTCTCTAGCCAGAAAAGGATAAAATTGAGTAAAAATATGCCAATAAAAAAGTTAATATTTTTTTTTTAATTTTTTTCAATTCTTATCATATCTTTTATCGCATGCGATTTTTTCAGTTTGACTTACAATTTTGAATAGTATATTTTCAAAGGTTTTTCTACACCCAGCAATACTATGTGTTGAGGTTATTTTATACAGGTCGAAATTATCAAGAAATTTTGCATGGGGGTAGGGTTAGCGTCAGAATTAAGGCCTATCGTTATGGGCATGTATATTCAGGGTTCAAATGGACCAAACAAACTAAAATTTTCCTGATTTTGCAGTCGTTCTACAGGTTGCATGAGGAGAGAGTTAAGGATATTTTGGATAATCATTGGATTGTATTTAGCTGTAAAATGGACCACAACTTTTATTGAATTAATTTAGAACTCTATGGCATTATTTCATAAACGAAATCTTCCAAAATAGATTTGGATATAAGGGGGCTTCCAACATATTGTAGTGTTGTAGTGTATCACATGGTCGGCACTGCACGAATATAGCCTTTGGTTAATGGTCTTAATTAAAATAAGCTATTTTTTATTATTATTAAAGTTATTTTATTTAAAAAATATGTATATATATTCTGTTCCAAAAAATAAATAAAATATTCAGGAACTTTCTAACTTAGAAAATCTACTATAAATCTAATATTTCTATTTTCCTCGGTTAATAACAATGGGTTGTACATTATTATTGTTGTTGTTTGATGAACCCCATAAACTGCTTGTTGTGCCCCATAATCCATTTGTGGAACTCGACATACCATTACACATTCTACGTTGATTTAGCGGAATACCCGTGCAATAGGACGAATTTACAATAGTGTAGCCTATAAAAGAAAAAACAAAAATCATAAAAGAAATATGTTGCAGGTCAAAATATTCAAAAACTCACCAATGTTATCGCTGCAATTTGCTGTCTGGAAAGCACAACTATTTTGGAATTTTTTACACAATCTAGAGCGACCATAGCGGCCACAAACACTAACATTACCATTGCAATTTGTTGCAGTTGTCACACACACCTTGGCTGCATGCAGCGATCCAAATGCGATCACTGATAGAATTAAGAAAATTGGCAAAATAAATTTCATTTTTGAATTAGTGTTTTCTCGGGAAATGCTGCGAAGAACAATGATGGTGGTTGAGCTATTGTCGAAGTGTTTTTATAGCAAATTAAGACAGCCCTAGCCGAAACGTAATTTCTCCAAAACTGTTTTTGTGTCAACATTAAATAGCATGCGCCATTTAATAAATATGTCAAGGTAAATTTTGTGTGTGAAAAAGATATATATTTGATTAGTTTTTGAAAAATCTAGTTTTGAATGTTTTTTAATATACATCAAGGTTAGCTAAATATTTAGACACACTTATGCGCGGAACACACAAAATATTTTAATGTTTTAACTGGTATTTACTGAGAAGAAATGTCAATATTGATTCACACCAAAATAAAAAAACTTTAAAAATGTATTGTATTTCAAAAACCAAGTTTTCTATTTGGGAGGATATCAGAATATTTCTGGATTTAAACGTCTCTAACATCCCATCCCAAAAACTAAAGATGTCTGCTATGGTTGGACCTCAACCGCCATGTCAAATTTCGTTGGGATCATCCAATAATTGAGACCTAGAATTTGTTAAATTAAAATGGATAGTCGGAAGGGCACATAAAGCTAGATCGAGTTATGTAATAAAGATGCGATTTTAGGTCCAAAACCATTTTGGTATATTTTTGATCGGAGGCATGTGCCCTACATGTCTGCATGTGCTCGGGGTAAAGCCATTACAATTCCAAACAAGTAAGAAAAGGCTATAGTCGTGCGGGGCCGACTATGTTATACCCTACAACACTACACTATGTTAGAAGACCCCTTATGTCGAAGTCCATATTGGAAGATTTCGCTTTTGAAATTAGGATTTTGACTAGGGACATTTGCCCAACATTTATGCACTCCGTCGGTCTGTTAGTTGTTGTAGTCCATTTTACCGATAAATATAATGGTCATCCAAATTGCTAGAATTCTTCCCTGTCCTTATTTCTCTTCCTTCACAGGCGTTTCGATTGGCTTCAGTTGTGTGATCGGAAAAACATTTCTGTTTTTAGTTAATTTGAATCCCCAAATATTTTGCAATCATCTCCAAAAGCAAGAAGCCCCTTCGTATCTCCAAATTTAGACTCATCTATCAGACTCATCTTTCAGAAATTCGCCTTTTGTGTATTTCGGATATCGCCTGCAAGTAATGCTGGTACGTTTTCACACAAAATTGATGGTCCATTGTACCCGCTGTCCTAACTCTATCTTTATGTGAGATTTCGTGTCCTTTGGTTTCTATTTGTGAACTTTATAACGGCTGCAAAATCAGGAAAATTTTTAGTTGTTGGTCCATTTCAACCCCTAATATATTGCGGACATCTTTGAAAACAATAGGCATAGCCCTTCTGAGCCCAACCTTACACTTGTGAACATTTTCGTGACGATCGGACGATATTTGCAATACTTATATAATATCCCCAACCTGTGTTGTAAGGTGAAAAAATATTACAAAATATTATAAGTTAAATTGAAAAAATCGCATGCGATAAAAAATATGAAAATATAAAAAAATGTCACAAAATACTACAAAATCTATATTAACATCTTTATTGGCATATTTTCCTGCGATTTTTTTAGATTTTATACTTTTATGCCAAGAGGGCGTTCTGAATTGACAAAACTTGTCAAAATCGGTCCAGCCATTCTTGAGATATAAGCATTCTAACCAACATACCCTTCCTTTGTATATACACATTGAATATATTTCGCTATATATAACCGATATATTTACTATCGGCATCTACGTAACGGTCAGAATTGACCTGTTCGTCTGTTTGTGATTTCGCCGGGATTAAAAATGTTCGCGGTATAATGGAAGATTTTACTTTTATTTAACACAAATGTTGTGGCCTATTTCTCCCACTAAATATTATCCAATGACCATCAAAATTGGAAGGCATCTGCCCAGTCCTAAGCTCTAGCCCCATGCTAAGTTCCGTTTTTATTGGTCTATAATTGCGACCTGTAGAGCAACTGTAAAATCAGGATTTTTTTCAGTTTTTGGTCCATTTCAACCCCTAAATATTATGCGATCATCTCCAAAAGAAATAGGGTTCTATTCTGACCCTATCCCACCCTAACCCACCTCCATTCTAAATTTCGTGAAGATCGGACCATAATTGCGACCTGTAAAGTGATTACAAATTAACGTGGACAGACAGATAGACGGACGGACATACAGACGAACGGACATAGATCGACTCAGCTCGGCGAGATATTAAGATCCATATATACTTTCCTATGTGGGAAACCAATATTTCGTGGTGTTACATAATTTTTAGCCCAATCAAACTTATAATACCCCCAACACATAGTGTTGTAGGGTATAAAAATGCAAGAACTTACACCGCAACGCAAAGAAAATAGACTCAACAGAGCTAAAGAGTAGCTTCGCTTAGCCGAAAGTTGTGAACTGTCGAATTTGGTTTTTCCGATGAGAAAACAACGTTGTCCAGCAGTTTGTAAACAAACAAAATGATCGTGTTTACGTGCCAAAGAGGTCAGCCGAATATTATCGCGAAAATATTTTGGAGGGTGTATTAAAGCCTTGGGCACGCAAACATTTTGGCCGAAGACCTTGGACATTCCAACAGGACTCAGCATCATCGCACTCAGCTCGCCACCGCCAACCAAGAATGGTTACAAAATGAGATTCCTCGCTTCATTTCCAGCTCACAATGGCCACCAAAAACTCCGGATACCAATCCGTTGGATTTTTGTGTCTGGAGTATTTTGGAAAGCAAGGTTGACACTAAAAAATACCAAAGTGTCGATTACTTCAAGCAAGCGCTTCGCCGGGACTGGGTCAAAATACCGCAGAGCAACATTCGGGCAGCGTGTGACAGTTTCATTGGCCATAATTCGTGCCAAAGGTGACCAAGTCGAAAAAATCTAAGCTTATTCTAAAATTTGATGCTATTTCCGACACTTTTTGCTTTCATTCAATAAAATTTAAAAAAAAGTAAAAATTGCGGCGTTTGACTTTGTTGCAGTTTTTTTTATCTCACCCTGTATGGGTGCTATGCGAAGACGAGGACTGCATAAGTAGCCTATAGTACAGGTTCCGACCTACAAGTACGAAATTTGAAATAATTACGTTTATGTTGCAATACGAAGATGTGAACCAAAATGTAGCATGATTACAACAGACAGACGGACATCACTAAATCGGCTAAGAATTTACGCTGATCCAGAATATATATATTACAAACAGAATGTCAAATTTAATATATCCTCCTTATAATGGTGTGCGGAATAACAATTATGCTTCTTTAGGTTCGAGAAAAACTGTTTAGAAAAAAATTAGATTTTCTATTTAAACAGTACTTAACATAGAACTTCAGAGGGTCCTCCCTAAGAATTTTTCCGCCTCTGATAGTCCTTGCAGAATAAGTATTTTAGATATCCTCAATTTTAGCTTCAAAATATCATTTAAAATTTTTCTTTACAAAATAAAAGATCATAGTCCAATAGCCTCAGAAAATGACGGTTGGTTGGCTAAGAAAGCTTTGGAAAAAATCTTAAATAAATCTTTTAAATAATAGGACTTTATATTTTTGAGATTTGGAGAAAAATGTACAACCCACAGTGAACATCTCTCATTATTCCTTAACCTATTTTAAAAAGTCACAATTGTAGCTTTAACACAGTTGAATGTATCCGCGATTGTATAAAAACCAGAAAATAAAATCCACGTTATCATTCTCATCCAATATCAAGTCTTTCCAACATGACTTCATAGGCCTATGTAAACTATTTGATAACTATTCTAAATTATCTGTAAATGACTCAACATCAGCGCACACACATCCACATACATTGATTAACCTACACGCTTTTAGCTCTCTTGCCGATTAACTGTCTGATATATCAAACTCTTCAATTGTGGAATAGATGCCGACACAGCGGTATGTTGTAATTAAAAACGAAAACATTTTCCGAGTCAGCCGCCAGTCAACAAATTGGATTAATCTGTGGCGTCATTCAATCGACGACATCTTTAAACAAAGGAAAGCAGAGCCAAGCGAGCAACTCCAGTCACCTCTTTAAGCTCAGCATCAGTGCCAACAACAGTGTGCTGATGTGTATCACATACAAATTGACACAGTGATGATGCTCCATTCGAAATGCCATGGATGGTGGTGGCAAGGACAACACCAGCCAAGTCTGAGATGACACAATAGAGACGACAACAACAACATCTGTACCACGAGCACACTGATGTCTAAGAATTAATCCGAATCCGTACATATTTACATAACTAACAAACAAGCGGGACTGTTAAACATAATCTGTGATATCCATTGTTGGAACGGTAAGTAAGGCTGCTGCTATCACCTATAGGGTGAGATTAAAAAATTGCAACCATTTCAGACTGTTGTTATTTCTAATCCACTTGTCCGACAGCTGTTAAAATTATTCCAGTAAGAGCTCATTATATTGTTTACAAGTGTACAAAAGCATTTTGGTGAGAATTTTCCAGAAAAAAAGTTATTCGTGATGGAATTCAAGCGTGATAGTGTAATTTCTTTATATTTGGCTGGAAACCACAAGTGGTTATCGTTAGAGCACTTCAGTATTTAAATGTGAATAAATCGTTTGTGTCTCGTGTCATCGCTCGTTAGCGTGATACTGGTAGTGTAGCCTGACGTCAAGGAAGAGGACGGAAGAAAACAGCAACATCAGCAGAAATGGTTCGAAAAGTAAAGAAGCGACTTGATCGAAACCCGCGTCGCGATGGCCCAAAAATGGCTCGTGAGCTGAAAATATGCGCAATATTCAATTCGGCAAATATTAAAAAATGAGCTCGGTGAAAAGCCATTGAAATTCCAAAAAGTGCTAGAACTTACACCGCAACATAACGAAAATAGACTCAAAAGAGGTAAAGAATTTGGTTTTCTCCGATGATGTCCAGCAAATTATTGGTGTTTACTTGCCAAAGAGGTCAGCTGAAAATGTGCACCTTCGGTTGGCCACCAGAACTTAAGCGCCGGCCATGGTGATGGTGTGGGCCGCCATAATAGCCGATGGTCGCTCTCAGCTCGTATTAATCATCCGTGGAATCAGAATAAATGCCCAATATTATCGCGAAAATATTCTGGAGGGTGTAAAAAAGCCTTGGGCACACAAACATTTTGGCCGCATACCTGGGACATTCCAACCATAGTCAGCACCATCGAACTCAGAACACGATCACCTTAAGCAAGCGCTTCTCCGAAAATGGTCCAAAATACCTCAGAGCAACATTCGGGCAGCGTGTAATGATTTCATTGGCCGTTTGAAGGCCAAAATTCGTGCCAAAGGTGATCAATTCGAATAAATCTTCGAACTTGTTCTAAAATGTGATGCTATTTCCGACATTTTTTGCTTTCATTCAGAAAAATTTAAAAAAACATGTAAAAATTATTGCGTTTCACTTTGTTGCTGTTTTTTTATCTCACCCTGTACATTCATGTGTGGTTGGGCTCTGTTGGTGTTAGACAGCGGCCGCAGAGACACATTCATAGCTGGCTCGGGTGCGAGCAACTGTGTTAACACCGGGTAAACAAATATTGTCTTCTGCTATGATTTCACGTACAATTGTTACGTGTAAAGCCATACATTTAATAGGGGAGGCACACTCATTTAATTTTGGGGAGATAACTCATTTGGTGTAATATCAGATTTTGGTGTAAGCCATTATCCATCAGATTTGAAAATTTTCATTCAAGGTCCCATTTCATTTGCCATTCATATACCCCCACTTTCTTTCCATTAAAATCTCAAATTGTATTCCCATTCCACCTCCACCCCAATATATTACTGGCTTCTGGCTTCTTCATCGACCATGTTGTGCACATCTTTGACATGTTTAT
This sequence comes from Musca domestica, assembly GCF_030504385.1. NCBI lineage: Eukaryota > Metazoa > Arthropoda > Insecta > Diptera > Muscidae > Musca > Musca domestica. The sequence goes on along the minus strand of NW_026712249.1, from coordinate 27,071,735 downwards.
ATTTAGCTATGCATGTAAATCACGATTTTGCCACAATGTAATTTGCCACAATTATTTCTACCACTCCACAACCGGTGATGCCGCACCACCATCACCACCATCAGTGAACCTAAGAATGTGTCTTCCACGTCGACACACATTGCGAACAGTAAGACAATAACCCTAGGTCTCACACATGTATCCACAGATTTTATGCCTCTAATTTAGCGGATAATGACACCAAAAATATACAAGATACCAAATGCTTCCTGGAGATTTATACTGCAATGATGCTGGTGCTTTTCTATCTCCTTGGAGAACTCATTAGTTATCGCCCCCAGGGAAAATTATATGGGCGGTAGGTACATAATGGGTATTATATTGGTAGATTTATTTTTTTGTTTATGTAGCAAAAAGGTTCCGTTGTTATAATTGTTATTTAAACTCATGTCACATGTAATATGGGGGCATTATTTGTTTTGGTATTATTTTTTTGAGGGCAATATAGCAGCGGACAGAATAAAAAATTGGAAATTGGATTTTTAAAATAAATAGTATGGAGGGTTTATTAATTTTTTTATTCCGTTTTTAACACCTTGATATATAAATTTCCGTCTCTACAAAGTATAAATATTTTTGTTCAGTATAAAATGCTATGTCGACTTAGCGATGTCTGCCTGTGGAAATTACTTTAGCTTCCGAAGCTTTGCAGGACTTTTGGTATTGAAATGGGGCCACATACAGTGTGAGATAAAAAAACTTCAACAAAGTCAAACGCCATAATTTTTACATTTTTACAACCTCCACCAATATACCCTCCATACTATGGTGGAGGGTATAAAAATATAAAACGTTTTGCTATAGTCCCACATAACGGTTCCTCCCGATATTCGGTATTTTTATGATTTTTGCGACAATATTCATCGAAGTTGTTTCAAATTTGGTATTTGATACTGCAGCCTATGACAGAAAAAGTGTCTGTGCAGGAATTCGTATAGCCCCCATATAACGGTACCTCCCGATATTCGGTATTTTGATAATTTTAGCGACATTATTCACAGGAATTCTTTCAAATTTTGTATTTGATGTTCGTAGTGGATACTACAGCCTGTGACAGAAAATTGTCTGTTATATGGGGGCTATAGGAAGACGTGGACCTGGTCTTCGTATAGCCCCCATATAACGGAACCTCCCAATATTTGGTATTTTGATGAATTTAGCTACATTATTCACCGATTTTTTTTTAAGTTCCGCATTTGAATATTGTAATGGCTTATGACAAAAAATACCTATGCAGGTCCATGTCGTCGTATGGACCCTAATGTAACAGCCACATTCGGTTTTTTAACATTTTAACAGAATCTTTAACGGATTTTTTTGTTTTTGAGAATTGCTAAATTCGTTCCAAATGGTGGTTTTTTTAATTTTATTTAATGAAAGCGAAAAATGTCGAAAATAGCATCAAATTTTAGAATAATTATAGATTTGTTCGAATTGGTCACCTTTGGCACGAATACCCGATGCTCGCTGCACGATTCTTGCTCTGCGGTATTTTGGAACATTCCCGGCGAAGAGCTTGCTTGAGGTTTGGTATTTTTTAGTGCCAACCTTGCTTTCCAAAATTCTCCAGACACAATAGTCCAAAGGATTGGTATCCGGAGATTTTGGTGGCCATTGTGCGCTGGAAATGAAGCGATGAACCTCATTTTGCAACCATTCTTGGGTGGTGCATGCTGAGTGCGATGGTGCTGAGTCCTTGGACATTCCAAGGTCTGCGGCCAAAATGTTTGCGTGCCCAAGGCTTTAATACACCCTCCAGAATATTTTCGCGATAATATTCGGCATTTATTCTGATGTCAAGGTCGATTAATATGAGCGGAGAGCGACCATCGGCTGTTATGGCGACCCACACTATCACAATGGACGGCGCTTGAGTTCCGGTATCCAACCGAAGCTGACCTCTTTGGCAAATATACACGATGCTTTTGTTTGTTTACAAACTGCTGGACAGAGAATGTTTTCTCATCGGAGAAAATCAAATTTGGCAGTTTACAATTTCGGCCAAGCGAAGCAACTCTTTAGCTCTTTTGAGTCTATTTTCTTTCTTTTGCGGTGTAATTTCTTCCACTTTTTGGGATTATAATGACTTTACTTAATCTGTGCCGAATGGAATTTGGGATACGTTCAGCTCACGAACCATTTTTCGGTCACTGCGACGCGGGTTTCGATGAAGTCGCTTCTTTACTTTTCAAACCATTTCTGCTGATAATGTTGTTTTCTTCCGTCCACTTCCTTGACGTTGGGCTACGATACCAGTATCACGGTAACGAGCGGTGGTACGAGACACACAACATTAAGTCACATTTAAGTGCTGGAGTGCTCTAACGATAGCTACTTGTGGTTTTCCAGCCTAATATAAATGAATCACACTATCACGTTTGAATTCCATCACGAATAACTTTTTTTCTGGAAAATTCTCACCAAAATGCTTTTGTCCGCTTTAAGTAATATAATGAGCTGTCACTGGAATAATTTTAACAGCTGTCGGACGAGTGGCTTAAAAATGACAGCAGTCTGAATTTGGTTGCAGTTTTTTGTCTCACTCTGTATTTATGTATATATAGTACACATTTTCAAAACCACTTGCATATCTTAACAACAGACATAAAAAATTATATTTCCATATATATCTTCATCCGATTTGATGGTTATTGTGCAGCAAATATATAATACCACCTAAATTTCGCGGAAATCGATTCAAAGTATACATTCCATTTATTAGTTTCCTCTGATTCCAATTTATAACTGCTCTAAGGCTAAAATACGCATTCAAAACAGGTTTATAATTGGTAAGTTTAAAGTTTTAACAGGCTCATATCACAAGTCGGAACGTTCGACTTTCAACTTTTTTACCGGTTTCATTATAATATAAGTCATAAGCCTTAAATAGTTTTAATTCCTGCAAACTATATGCCCTGGCCTACTAATCATATATTTTATGTTTATCACTAAGAATTATTCCAAAAAATATCAAAAACAAGGTTTGTTAAAAAAAGTTCAAAAAAATCAATGCCGTTTTGTTATTTGTGTTATTTGGCATCGCTTACATGTGGCCACAAAATTATTTAATTTTAAAACCCGTTTTTTTTTTAGACAAATTGGATCCAATCGGAAATAAAATAAAATCTAAATATACATTTACAATTATATACTAAAATATATATTGTAGGACTAAAGAAGAGGAAAAAAATATATTTTTCTAAAAAATAAAGTTTAGTTTTGGAAAAGTTTGTTCAATAAGCAATGTAATTTTCATTTACACTAAAACCTATCAGAAAGTCACATACGAACGTTGTAGCTAAAGGTGAACCATTTTGCATAAAATAATATCTTATAGCCAGGGAAGCATTGTGCCAGACGAACATAGCCATCTCTGCAATCTTCATTCCTTGATGGGTATTGTATGACCACCGACCACCGTACGATTTTATATTTCAGTTAGAGTTGCCTACAATATCTCTCCTAACTCAACGTATGTTGATCGAATAGGTTTACTTCATACTGAAAAAGTCTATATATAAGACTTCCTTTTTTTATTATTAGTAGTATTTTCAAACATTCTGCAGCTAATTTCCCTCCTTTATTTAAAGGACATTCGTTAAATTGTTAACAAAAAACTGGAACAGAGCCTAAATACAAAAAATTAATATTTAGCTTACGTATTGTGTCTGTGTAAATAAACACAAGTATGTGTGTGTATGAATGGCTGTGTGTGAACACTCTGGTAATTCATGTCTGTCCAAATACAAATGCAATGCCAGCAACACTGCAAGCGTGTTTGAGTGTAGGTGTGTGTGTGCGTGTGCGTGCATGTGTGAGTGTTTATATTGTAATCAGTTTTAAACATGTGTTAACTACACAGTACACGTACTAAATTGAATACATCGCAAAACACGCCGGATTGTGTAAGGTGGGTAATGTATGAATTACATCTTACAGATATCGACGATAACAACTGCAGCAGCAACAGCAGCAACAACAATAACAACGGCAACGACAAACCAAATGATTTGTGTTAAACATTTGCTCCAGGAAATTGTAACTATGGAAGGTATAAAATAAAATAAGCATTGATTCAATTGCTGTGGCGCTGCAGTTGGGTCAATGGGAAACTTATGGAATTTTGCCGGCTGTGTGTTATGTAAAGTATTATTTACAAGCGGGGAAAAACCTTTATAAAATTATATATATATATATATATATATATATATATAATATCCTTAAATAAGGACAGCCTAAAGTGTGTGAGAAAAGAAAAAAAACATTTGTTTTATTTTCAAAATTAATATATCATTTTTATACCATAAACCATATATATTAAGTCATCATTCCATTTGTAACTCATTGAAATATTCTTTTTCGACATCTCGATGCTCAGTATTTCGATGAATTTAAGTAATTTTCAATGTACTTTAATCCCTGGAGGTGATATGTCCATATAGATCCTCCACATCGTATAGCCACCATATAACGATACCTCCCAATATTAGGTATTTTGATGAAAATTTTAAATTGATTTGGCTGAAATTGTCTGTGAGAAGTTCTTAGTAGGCTCCTTGGAATCTGACAAAAAAAAATTGTGTACATTTAGAATGAGTGTCGGAATTTGGTACAAAAATAAATTAGCCAAATTATATAAATTCGTTCAGATTTGGATAAAGTTAGAACATATATTTTGCTATCGACTTCAAGTATTTTATGCACAAAACACGATATGTTTGCCTGATTCACATAAAATTTGGAATGTGTAACGGAATTTAGTCTACAAATTTGTCAAATTATATTAAAGTCGGTTCAGATATGGATATATAGTCCCCATATATATTTTCGGCCAAATTTAACGTATTTGATACATCAAACGCGCTGTGTATATCAAATTTTAACTACAACTGGAGTATTTGAAGGAATTTGGCGAAGGAATAAATTTGTCAAATTATATAGAAATCGGTTCAGATTTGTATATTATTTTACTAAAGAACATTGACCCACCACGCCGTTGCTATGGTATTAGGCTAACAGTAGAAAAACTGCACAACAATTTAGTTGAGACTAAAATTGTTACGGGGAAGTATGTAGGCTTGAATTCCTCCAATAGCAACAGACATGCCGTTCCAACTGTAAAAGTTTGCAGTTATCTGGCATTTGTTATGACAATGATATGTGTTGGTATTTATTTGTTAGATTTTCATTAAATTTTTAAAAAGGACCATATTAACTGGATATCTTCAGAAAAATATATCCTCCACAATTTGGAAGAAATTTAAAATTTTCGTTGAAAAATACTGCTAAAATCATAAAAATACCGAATATAGGGAGTTACCGTTATATAGTGGGCCTCTATGAAGGCGAGGACCTGTAAATGCAATTTTTTCATACGCCATCACGATTCAAATTCGAAGTAATTCCGGTAAATAAAGTCACTAAAATCATAGAAATATCGAATATCTTGAGGTACCGCTATTTCGACATTGTGCAAAATGTTAGCTTCCTATATTAATTCGTTTTGTCTCTAACAGACGGACGGTTACGTCTAAATTATCTTAGAATTTACGTATTGTGTCTAGGATTGCTGGTATTGAAAATTATATATGTCGGTCCACTTTTTATATAACCTCCGATATTTTGATAATTTTTCCACAATTTTCCACGGATTTGTCTAAAAATTGATATTTGTAGGGTATTATGGGCTCTAGCTCTTGTAGCGAAACAGCACCCATATAACCGTACCTCCCGATATTCTAAAATTTTATGATTTTTGCCACATTTTTTCCCGAATTTGTCTAAAAACTGGTATTTGTGGGTCATAATGGGTTCTGGCTCCGGTTGGGAGACATTGTATGTATAGACCCTCGGTGTGGAATACCCCCTATTTTACGATACATTCCGATATTCGATGTTTTGATGATTTTTGCCACATTTTTAAACGGATTTGTCCAGAACTTGGTATTTGTATAGGTTAATGTTTTGGATTGCCTCTATATAACGGTGCCTGCCAATATTCGATATTTTAAAAAAATTGGTATTTCTAGTTCATAATGGGTTCTAGTCCGGTGTCAGAACATTGGATATTTAGTTCCATGTTTTGCTATAGCGCACACATGAATATACCCACCGATATTCGGTATTTTGATAATCCCTGTCACATTTGGTATTTTAGAAGATTTGATAGATGATAATCCTTGAAGTATAACATTGTCTATGGAGGTTCCCGTTTTGGTATAGCCCATATAACAGCCTCAACCACTTTATGGTTTTTTTTATAAGTTTACTCGTAAATGCATTATCCAAACGGTTTTACTGGTATGTGAAGGTTGCATCAAGTCTTACACCTAAGCTAAAAAATCATCGCTATTGTTATCTTTTCAATCGCTATCTTGTAAATCTGCTGCATAATTAAGTGCACCACTTCCTAAACGTATGAGTGATGTCATATATGGAAAACCACTCATACGCCATAACGTGCCTCATCAAATTAACACCGTTAGACTCTCTTTGGACCAAGTCCGTCTTAGGACATTTTGTGTCGATCTAGGGTTGCCCGTCCATCTGTGTAGCTTGTGGCTTAATATTATTTTCAAACTTAGATGGGGTTCGGAGATGGGCAATATCGATCTACTCCATCCGGTATCTCCCTTACAAAAGGTCAACATTTTTATAGAAAATATTTAATCTCATAGAAGAAAGGATAATTTAATTATGTTCAACTTTTGCCACCCAATATTTTTGCCAGTGTTATGTGAGGTGTGGAAATGTAGAGTATCGGCCTCGCCTACCTTTTAAGTTCTATTAAAATCCTTACTAACCACTGAGGGTATATATACTTTGTCAGTCCGATTGAATATATATTCTGGATCAGCGTAAAATTCTAAGACGATCTAGCGATCCGTCTGTTTGTTGTAATCACGCTATCTTTCGAACGAATTGAGATAGAAGGCTAAAATTGTGTATACGTGCACAGTTTATCAGTAGGCAGTTCGTAAATGGGCCATGTCGGTCCATGTCTTCGTATAGACTCCATATAACAGTACCTCCCGATAGTCGTGTTTTGATTATTTCAACTACATTATTCACCAGAATCGTTTCAAATTTCGTATTGAAAGATCTTAATGTGTACTACAACATATGAAAAAAGATTTCTTATGCAGCTCCACGTCTTCGTTTAGCCCCCATACAAGGGTACCTCCCGATATTAGGTATTTTAATTATTTTAGCGACAGCATTTACCGGAATTATTTCAAATTTGAAGTTCGTAAAGAGTCTACAGTTTATTACAAAAATTTGTGTATGCAGGTCCACGTCCTCGTATAGTTCGTACTGTGCTTCCCGATAATCGGTATTTTAATGATTGCAGCAACATTATTCACCGGCGTCGTTTAAAATTTCGTATTGGAAGATCTTAATGTGTACTACAACCTATGGCAAAAGATTTCGCTTGCAGGTCCACGTCTTCGTATAGCCCCCATATAACGGTACCTCCCCGATATTCGGTATTTTAATGATTTTAGAAACATTATTCACTGGAATCGTTTCAAATTTCGTATTGGAAGATCTTAATGTATACTACAACCTATGGCAAAAGATTTCGTTTGCAGGTCTACGTCTTCGTATAGCCCCCATATAACGGTACCTCCCCGATATTCGGTATTTTAATGATTGTAGCGACATTATTCACTGGAACTGTTTCAAATATCGTATTTGAAATTCGTAATGGATACTACAGCCTATGACAAAAAATAAGTAAGCATGCCCACGTCTTCTATAGTCCTCATATAGCGGTTTTCGTTTTCGTTTTTTTTTTTTTTTTTGAAAATTTTCAAATTCCTTACAAAATGGTGGAGGGCATTAAAAGTTCGGCCCGGCCGAACTTATTTGCTGTTTTACTGGTTTATTATCACCCCTTTAACTGCCCTTCATAGACATAACTTGGACTGGATATGGAAATTCCCCATAATGCCTTATTTTTCCCAATATTTCTTTGGAATCCCACATCTCTTCCAAAATGTCACCAGTAGCCCCTCTAATAAACCTTTACCTCCTCCTCTATGGAATTGTAGTATAAAGAAACGATTGCGTTTGTGAATGAATAAATACGACTGTTTGTTTGTATTGACATACCTGAAAGACGAACAAACATTCATGCACAGACATACGAAAATAGACCATTCACATTTATGCCTGGCAAATAGACAAACCGACAGACAGACGGGCGTACTGTCTATTTAGCATTAGAAACATGCTTTATTTGGTATTTGTGTTATAAACGAATGAACGAATGAATGACTGACTGACTGAATGAGGAAATGAACGAACCAACGAACGAACGAATGCTATAGAAATTTCACAAAAATTATTATGCAAAGTAATTATGCAAATGGCATATTAACAAGGATACAATTGTTTATATGTATAAATAGAAAGATATATAATAAAATATACATATTTACACATGTACTAGATATCTGTGCATGATTGGCAACAGTAATGTTCACATGTATGTGTATATAAATATGTATTTATATTTGTAAGGGCTTGTACATATGTATTATCAAGATATTCATATTTGTACTTTGCACTGACATGCTTCAATACTTCAAATAGAAAATTAAATACTATTAAATATTTGCAGTTGCCAGCGGAGATATATTCGCACATATAAATGTAAATTATTCTTTGAATACATTCAAACAAATTTACTTTGTACCATTTCTATAGTTTTTTTTTTTTTTTTTTGGAACTACACATTAGTTAAACTTCCGCTTAAATTCAAAATTGACTTCATTATACAAATAATAATGATTTCAAATATTTGCTTAGCAGAAAAGCTAATGAGTTAATTATTTCGAAAAATCTTAGTAATTTTATTAAAAAGATAATTAAACATTCGTTCCTGATGAAATATACAAACATTTAAAGTGGGGTTATATAGAGCTCTTTAGCACTATCTCTTTCCCTCTATTTACGCTCTATGGTCTGGGTTGATAAGTATTTGAACATTTCTCTTAATATGCGTCATACATAGGCATTTTTTTTACCCACCACCATAGTATGGAGAGTATATTAAGTTTGTCATTCCGTTTGTAACACCTCGAAAATAAATTTTAGACCCACAAAGTATATATATTCTTGATCAGCATAAAATTCTATGTCGATTTAGCGATGTCCGTCCGTCTGTGGAAGTCACTCTAGGTTCCGAACGAATTGAAGTAGATTGATAAAATTTTGCTCAAATGTATGTTATGTCTGCAGTACTCCCGATATTCGGTATTTTGATGATAGTAGCGACATTATTCACAGGTTTTGTTTAAAATTTGGTTTTTGAAGTTCGTAATGGATATTACAGCTTAAGACAGGTCTAAGTCTTCGTATAGCTCCCATATAACGGTACCTCCCGATATTCGGTATTTTGTTACATTCTTACCGATTTTTTTAAGTTTCGCAATTGAATGTTGTAATGGCTTATGCCAAATGTAACCTATGCAAATGATATCTATGCACATAAAAATCTTATGGAGTACCAATCACATAAATACCCTCAGACGTAACTATCAGTCGATACGATTCAATTTGAAAGAAAAAAAAATTAGCATCGGTTGGTATGTTTTGCTGGCTGGTGCGAACAATAACTCTTGACACGTCGAAATATTTTAGTTTCTGATTTAGTTCTTCTGAGCATGGATTTTTTATTGGATTTGTACCAAAAAAATGCCAGAAATGTGGAAATTTTCAAAAATGTCATTTTAAATACTATTTTGTTATATTTGAACCATGAATTTTTAAAATATTTTTATGAGGTCTTGATGAGATTCCCCAGACCTTGAATTTAAAAACCATCATCGAAAAGTTTTAATAATTTAGGGAAATTCAATAGGCTTAGACGAAAATCATGCATGTTTGAAAATTGAAAAATCGTATTTTTTTATTGTGGATTTTTATACACTACACCACAAGGTGGTCAGGGTATCATGTATATGTGCATTTGTTTGTAACAGGCAAAAGGAAACGAGATAGACCCATAGTTCGTATTGAGAATCTGCATAGAATCACATTCTGAGTCGATTTATGCATGTCCGTCCGTCTGTCCACGTATTTTTGTAAACAAAGTACAGTTCGCATTTATTCCCCTATCCAGATAAATTTTGCACAAATCATTTGTTTGGTCCAAGGACCAACACTATTGAAATTGGAGATAATCGGTCAAAATGTAGATATAAATCCATATATATCTTCGCCCGATTTGTTTTTTATTGTGCACGTGTAATATCGGCCCGAATAGTATGAAGTTTTGCACATACAACCAAATTAGGCCTGAAAATAAGTATGCCAATTTTTTTCGAGATCGGTTGAGAGAGTCGGTCCCCATAGAAAACTTCGACCGATTTACGTTTTATTGTGCACCAAACGTCTAATATTTGCCCAAATGAAATTTGGCAGTTATGACCGAATTGAGTCTAGAAGCTAGTATGTCAAATTTGGTGAAGATCGGTTCAGATATAGCTATAGCTCCCACAGCCGTAATATGCACTCCGTAACAACGATATTCAGGGAAACATATCAAATACAGCTCAGAAATATCTTTGCGAAATTTTATTGAAATCGGTTCCGATTTGGAAAAAGCTTCCGTATATATCTTTATCCGATTTCAAATTAATTGTGCACCAAATAGGCAACACAAGTCCGAATTTAAAAGATACAAATGCCTCGACATATTTAGTCCTTTGAACTTTAAATTATAATTATAATCATAGCGTGTATGATTGAATTCTCCCATAAAAACGTTTTAATGTTATGCGGAGCTCTATTAAATTAGCAAAGTGGTGTAGGGTATCATAAAGTCGGCCCCGCCCGACTTTAGGACTTTCTCTACTGGCTTTTATATTTTATTGTGAATTTTATAATGTTAACATTCTGAAGAAAAGAAGAATACAGCTAGGAATACTCATAAAAACTCCGATATAAAAATTTTGGATTAGTTTGAAATAAAGCGATTTTTGAAGAAATTTTGTAAAGGCCTCTTTGCAAAAATAAAGTATTAGTAAGAAACATTTTCAATATTTAGGATTTATAAATCAAAAAAAAAATTCAATGGACTCCTAAGCCAAATATTGAAAAGGAGGGTATATTAACTTTGTCATTTCTTTTACAATATCCCCTAAATTTTCGTCATAGGCCCCATAAAGTATATACAGGGTGAGATAAAGAACTGCAACAAAATCAAACGCCTTAATTTTTACTTTTTTTTAATTTTATTGAATAAAAGCAAAAAATATCGGAAATAGCACCAAATTTTAGAATAAGTTTAGATTTCTTCGAATTGGTCACCTTTGGCACGAATTACGACCATCAAACGGCCAATGAAACCGTCATACGCTGCCCGAATGTTGCTCTGCGGTATTTTGGATCATTCCCGACGAAGCGCTGGCTTGAGGTTTTTTTAGTGCTAACCTTGCTTTCCAAAATATTCCAGACACAGTAGTTCAAAGGATTGATATCCGGAGATTTTGGTGGCCATTGTGCGCTGGAAATGAAGCGAGGAACCTCATTTCGTAACCATTCATGGATGGCAATGGTGCTGGATCCTGCTGTAACGTCCAAGGTCTGCGGCCAAAATGTTTGCGTGCCCAAGGCTTTAATACACCCTCCAGAATATTTTCCATAAAGTATATACAGGGTGAGATAAAGAACTGCAACAAAATCAAACGCCTTAATTTTTACTTTTTTTTAAATTTTATTGAATAAAAGCAAAAAATATCGGAAATAGCATCAAATTTTAGAATAAGTTTAGATTTCTTCGAATTGGTCACCTTTGGCACGAATTATGACCATCAAACGGCCAATGAAACCGTCATACGCTGCCCGAATGTTGCTCTGCGGTATTTTGGATCATTCCCGACGAAGCGCTGGCTTGAGGTTTTTTTTAGTGCTAACCTTGCTTTCCAAAATATTCCAGACACAGTAGTTCAAAGGATTGATATCCGGAGATTTTGGTGGCCATTGTGCGCTGGAAATGAAGCGAGGAACCTCATTTCGTAACCATTCATGGGTGGCAATGGTGCTGGGTCCTGCTGTAATGTCCAAGGTCTGCGGCCAAAATGTTTGCGTGCCCAAGGCTTTAATACACCCTCCAGAATATTTTCGCGATAAGATTCGGTCGATTTATACGAGCGGAGAGCGATGATCCGCTGCCATGGCGGCCCGCACCATCACCATTGTCGGTGCTTGAGTTCTGGTGGCCAACCGAAGTTGCACATTTTCAGCTGACCTCTTTGGCAATTAAACGCGATCATGTTGTTTGTGTACAAACTGCTGGACAACGAATGTCTTCTCATCGGAAAAATCCAAGTTCGGCAGTTCACCTTTTGAGTCTATTTTTACCCTATACCACAAGATGGTCAGGGTTTTATGTGTTTATGCATTTGTTTGTAACATGGAAGAGCAAACGGGATAGACCCATAGTTCCATTTATTGACCGATCCAGAGGAAATTTTGCACTAATTTGTTTGTTCCACGTACAAATCCTATTGAAATTGGAGATAATCGGTCAAAATGTAATATCAGACCAACTAATTTGGAATTTTGCACATACGACTATATTATGCCTGAACATAAGTTTGCCGAAATCGGTTCCGGTATAGTTATAGCTCCCATACATATTGATCATCAGATTTGTTATTTTTGTCCTCCGCAACCCTAATATGCGCTCTGTAACAACAATATTCGGAGAAATATATCAAATAAAAATCAAAAAAAAAATATTTGCTAAATTTTATCGAGATTGGTGCAGATTTTAATATAGCTCTCATATATAAATTCGCTTTGCTTTGCGTTTTATTGTGCACCAGACCAAGCCCAAGTGGGATAAAATTTGGCATTTACGACCGATTTGAGTTTGAGTACGTCAAATTTGGTGAAGATCGGTTCAGATATGGCTATAGCACCCATATATATTGTTCATCCGATTTGTTATATTTGTTCCCCATGCCCATAATATGCAATCCGTAACAGAGATATTCAGAGAAATATATCAAAAACAGCACAGAAATATGTTAGCCAAATTTTATTGAGATAGGCTCAGATTTGGATATAGCTCCCATAAATATATTTATCCGATTAAAGTTAATTGTGCATCAAGCCGGAATTAAAAAGATACAAATGCTTAGGCATATTTAGTCCTTTTAACTTTAAATTATAATTTTAAAAACTTTAAATTGATTTATTTAAATTTAAAGGCCTTTAATAATTTTCATATTTAATATCACTTTCCATCTCTCTTACTCTTCTCTCCATGCTCCACTTCACATCGACAGAAAATCTACAAAAAAAAAACTTTACTTTTAATGAAAAGTCATTCAGTATCCTAACAAGTCTCGTTTTTTCATTACTACGTCGTTTTATTGGGAAATAACTAATTTAGGTTATGTCATGGCTACCATATGATTTTTTCTCACCAGTTTCTCTTTTGTTTGTGAAATAATATTTAATTTGCGATACTGCTTCAATTCTATTGAACCAAAAACGTAATGAACATCGAGATAACACCTACGCCCGGTGGCGGTGGTGGTAGATAATTCGTGTGGGTGTGTGACATTCCGTTAGAGTTCACAATGCCAATTCAATGGCAAAATGATTTTAATCGGAGCGACATAGGCAAGTGACCAAACGAGCGACTTAGAGACTTTGCGTTCATTCGAACACGGTTGAATGCACTGCAAATATTATGTTTGAATTCGATGATGCAGAAATTTTGTAGATAAGATTTTATTCATTAAAGTGTAAATTACAAACCTGGTTCGTAATGTGCCTAAAGTCGTATGGGAGTGTAGGTGTGTGTGTGTGATTGAGCGTTTACATCGTTAATGTGTAAAGTTCAATAATCAGTTGTCCAGACCGTAGGTGTCTTGCCTGCCATTCAGGCATGAAAATATCCCATTTACAAATCTAGGAAGGCATGTGTATCATCGTTGGCCATATGTAAAAATCCCAATAACAACAGCAACAACAACGTGATGGATGCTGATGAGCGACATGCCGGCCTACATGAATGAGATAATTCATTGAAGAGTTAATGCCCTATTAAGGCGTCAATTGAAGTGTGTCTGTGGGATTAATATGCATTTATGCATGTCCTGTGGGTATGTACGTAGGTAGGTAGCCCGGCTTAATAAGGTATTGTACAGGAGATTTATTAAATGGCAAAATTATAGTAAATATATTACACAAAGATGTGTGTACTTTCGTTTAAATGGTAAATAAGTGAAATGAATTGAAAATTGGGGCGGAACATGTCATTGCTGTTGATGGGAAAGTAATAATGAATGAATTGAAGAATTGATTTTAATATGAGGAAAACTGGACCTGAATAGCTCTTTGGTGCGAATTTTCCAGAAAAAAAGTTATTCGTGATGTAATTCAAACGTGATAGTGTGATTTCTTTACATTTGAATGGAAAACCAGAAGTGGCTATCGTTAGAGCACTCCAGCATTTAAATGTGAATAAATCGCTTGTGTCTCGTACCATCGCTCCTTACCGTGATACTGGTAGCGCAGCACGACGTCAAGGAAGTGGTCGGAAGAAAACAGCAACATCAGAAGAAATGGTTAGAAAAGTAAAGAAGCGACTTGATCGAAACCCGCATCGCAGTGGCCGAAAATTGTCTCGTGAGCTGAACATATCGCAATAGTCCTTTCGGCAAATATTGAAAAATGAGCTCGAGGTAAAGTCATTGAAATTCCAAAAAGTGCAAGAACTTATACCGCAACAGAAAGAAAATAGACTCAAAAGAGCTAAAGAGTTGCTTCGCTTGGCCAAAAGTGGTGAACTGCCGAATTTGGTTTTCTCCGATGAGAAAACATTCATTGTCCTGCAGTTTGTAAACAAACAAAATGATCGTATTTTTGCCAAGGATGTCAGACGGGAATGTGCACCTTCCATTGGCCATCAGAACTCAGGCGCCGGCCATGGTGATAGTATGGGCTGCCGTAACAGCCGATGGTCGCTCTCCGCTAGTATCAATCGACGGTGGCTTCAGAATAACTGCTGAATATTATCGCGAAAATATTCTGGAGGGTGTATTTAAGCCTTGGGCACGAAGACATTTTTGGCCTTAGACCTTGGACATTCCAACAGAAATCAGCACCATCGCACTCAGCACGCGCCACCCAATAATGGTTACAAAAATGATGTTCCTCGCTTCATTTTCAGTGCATAATGGACACCCAAATCACCAGATACTGATGCGTTGGACTATTGAGTCTGCAGTATTTTGAAAAGCAAGGTTGGCACTAAAAAATACCAAATTGTCGATCACCTCAAGCAAGCGCTTCGCCGGGAATGGGACAAAATACCGCAGAGCACCATTCGGGCAGCGTGTGACTGTTTCATTGGCCGTTTGAACGTCATCTAAACTTATTCTAAAATTGTATGCTATTTCCGACATTTTTTTCTTTCACTCAATAAAAATTTTTAAAAAAAGTGTAAAAATTATGGCGTTTGACTTTGTTGCAGTTTTTCTATCTCACCCTGTGTACTTCATGGGAACTATATTTGCCAACCTGTAGATTTACTTTAAAATCTGGAAAAGATTCTGTTGATAATCCATGTCTATTCTGACCCTAACCCTAATTCTATAAAAAAAAAATTTCGTGCGGATCGGATAATAAGAACTGTAAATTGATTACAAATTTTAACAAGTAAGCAAAGGATATAGTCGTTCGGTGCCGACCATGTGATACCCTACAACACCACAATATGTTGGAAGCCCCCTTATGTTCAAATTCATTTTGTTAGATTTCAATGTTGAAATAATCTCGTAGAGGCCTGCCCAGATGTTACCCTTATTTACGCATTCCGCCGTGTTATGTATTCGAAAATAATCCACAAAAGCCACGGTCTATTTTACAGCTAAGTATAATCCAATGGTCATACAATATGCTCGACTTCTTGCCTCTTTCCGGAAAATATTTTTTTGGTCCATTTGGACCTCTGAATTTAGGTCTCCATAACAGTAGGATTTAATTCTGACCCTAACGCCACTCCATGAAAAATTTCGTGAGGGTCGGACGATAATTGCGACCTGTATATAATACCTTCAACACATAGTGTTTGGGGGTGTAGAAAAACTTTAAAAATATTCAATTCAAAATTGTAAGTCAAATTGAAAAAATCGCATGCGATAAAAAATGTGACAAAAATTGAAAAAAAAAAAAAAAATGTAACAAAAAATATTCATCTTTCTATTGGTAGATTTTTACGCGATTTTCTTTGATTTTAACCATTTCTGGCAAGAGACCATCCCGAATTGATGAGAATTGTGAAAAACAGTCCATCGGTTCTTGACTTATCAGCGATCTAAATAACATTCCCTTCTTTGATATATGAGATTATATATATTTTGCTATATATGCGAGATTTTGGATATGAGCATCAATGTAACGGTCAGAAGTGACATTTTCGTGTATTTGTGATTTCGCCAGGATTAAAAATATTCGCGGTTTAGTGGAAAATTTCGTATTTTTTATAAAAAAAATTATGGTCTGTTTTACCCGCTAAATGTGGTCCGATGACCATCCAAATTTGTAAGTTTCTGCCTTAACTCTAACTACATGCAAAATTCCGCGCCGATTTTTCTATAATTGTGGTCTGTAGAGTAGCTGCAAAATCAAGTATTGTTTCTGTTTTTGATCCATTTCAACCCCTAAATAGGGTTCTATTCTGACCGCAACCCCACCTCCATTTTCAATTTCGTGGGAATCGGGCCTGTAGCTTGATTACAAATTAACATGGACAGACGGACATACGGACGGACGGACATACATAGCTAGATCGACTCAGCTCGGCGAGCTAGGAAGGTCCATATATACTTTCCTATGTGTGAAACCAATATTTCGAGGTGTTACATAATTTTTGGCCCAATCAAACTTATAATACCCCCAACACATAGTGTTGTAGTGATAATAAGACCGATAGTCGGACCCACATAGTTAAATCTCCTGAATATGAAAATACATCAAACGCTTTTTTGACTGGCTTAGGTAATCGGCTGGCTTCTTTGTAGAGGAACAAAGGAGTTTTAGGTTGACATAGTTCGATTTTGGCACTACGCTCCTTTGTATTTTTATGTAGTGGCCAGCCGATGACTTAAGGTAGTCAAAAAAGCGTTTTATGTATTTTCATCTTGAGACCAATAAACACATTACTTGTAATGTGTAAAAATTCCGCCATAAAATTAACGGTTGAGTTGGCTAAAACCACAAAGTAACAGCATTTTGACCTAATAACCCGCTGTGCGCCATTTTTCTTGTGTAGCCAATCGTTCTCAAATTCTGCGAAATCTGACATGTTTAAGGTCTCTAGACGGTTTCTAATATATGTAGATGGAATTTTGCAAATAAGACCCCAAGGGTAAAAAAAAAACATATAATGTAGTTATAAAAATTTCACGGAATTCCAATGGATTCGCTGGGAGCATATCATATTTATATATGATGCTTGCATTAGGAAAGCAAATAAATGTTTTTTTTTTTTTTTTCTACAGATTGAAATTCCGCAAAAATATCCTATGCCAACAAATGTCACAATGGAAGCCTTCCTTCCGTTCTTTTCAATTTTAATATTTTTTCTTTGCATGTCTTGCTAGCTTCTGGTAATATTTCCCATGATTTGTCTGTGTCAAGTCATTTCCGCTGATGCAAACAACATCAACAGCAGACACAGGGTGTAACAACTCAATTTTTATTTCCCCCATCACCGACTTTGGGTTCTCTTTTCATCGTTATATAAATTAACGCCTTTATGGTAAACGCCTTCGAAAAGAAAACCAAAACAGATAGGCTTTTTTATTCATTTTACCAAGAGAAGAGGAAGAAGCAGAAGCTAAAAGCCAAAATGAAGAAAACATAAATAGACACGGAATGAAGCAAACTGTCAAGGCCATTTTTTATGCGAATTAAGAGGCGTGATAACAGCTTAACAAATAACCATGAAAAAATAAACTCGCACTCAGCGCTTGTTTGTTGTCCACTTTACAACAACGATTGCGGTGGAATGGGCGGAAGCTGTAAATAAATATGTATTGTGTGTGTTTTTTTTTATTTCACATTCAATGTTCCTTCCATGGAAAATGAGGAATAAAAGGAAAGATTATCTCAGCCTACCTGCCAACAGAGGTCTTGCCATTAAGTGAGAAAAAAAATGCTAAAAGTGAAAAATAAACAACGCGCTAAGATGCAGTGTTGATAAAAAAGAAAAAAAAAATATCCGTTCATTGTCCTTGCCACCTTGGACTGTGTTTGGGTGTGTGCGTATTTTAATCCCCATTACATTGATGCCACACTTGAATGAACCTATTTCGTGGCCGGCCAATGGCGATTTAATGCGTCGTTGACCTTTGAATTATTTCGGTACACCTAATAAAATCCACGCTGCTAATGATTTGCATACAAAAAGAATAAATAAGCGGAATGATGGGCGGAGTAGGGGACGGGGGATGGCAATGGAATAAAATCACGTGCCCATTAATTTCACTTTAATAAAGTTTGAAAATTGTGAACTTATCGCCATAATAAACTAGATATTAAGACCTTTTCGGGGGATAACAATGCGCGTTGGGCCATAAAGTAGGATAGTTAATGGCAGAAGGCAGGTAAGACTGCTACGCGAACACCTTGACATACAGTATTAAAACATAATGAACAGAATAATAATTGTTCCAATATTTTTAGTAGTTTACGCTCCTTGAATGCTGCAAGATTTCAAATAAGCTACAAGGGTCTAAAATAAAAAATGGAGTATAAGAAGTCTTTTTTAATATTTTATAGTCGGGCAATTAAATTTTTCCACGGAATTTGCATAGGATAAAGTCCAAACTCAGACCTTCCACCCTCCACCATACTATGGTAGGACTATTAATTTGTTAGTTCCTAAAATGTATCGAAGTTCTTGATTCTAAATCAAATTCTAAAACGATTTGCGATGTCCGTCTGTCTGCCTATTGTAATCTTTCAAAAAAAGGTGTAGATACTTCACTTACAAAAATGCAAACTCAATACGGTATTCGTCCGGTCCAAACCAAAAGCTTTCTTAATTGCTTTATTTCCGCATTTCCCCTATGACTTTGCTGGTCTCCTTTTGAAAAACTATTTGGTTTTTTGAGTTTTGCCTTATTAAGGCGAAGATCATATGTTTTATGATTTATGTGTTTGATTTCTCTTTCGAGACGAGCTTAATGATCTAGAAACTCTCCAGGTTCGACTCAAGTTCTATAGGCAGATCTTTTTCACAGCAAAGTTTTTTTTTGTTTTTTATTTGGTTTTTTGTTTTGTGGCATATTTTGTGAGACAAAATTTGGATAAAAACCTGTCACCCGTCCGACAGCTGTTAAAATTATTCGAGTAACAGCTGATTATTACAAGAGTACAAAAGCATTTTGATGAGAATTTTCTAGAAAAAAAAGTTATTCGTGATCAAATTCAAGTGTGATAGTGTGATATCTTTATATTTGGCTGGAAAACAACAAGTGGCACTCCAGCATTTAAATGTAAATACATTTTTTGTGTCTCCTACCATCGCTCGTTACCGTAATACTGGTAACGTAGCCCGACGCCAAGGAAGTGGACGGAGGTAAACAGCAACATCAGCAGAAATGGTTAGAAAGGCAAAAAAGCGACATGATCGAAACCCGCGTCGCAGTGGCTGAACATATCACAATATTCCATTCGGCAAATATTGAAAAATGAGCTAGGGGTAAAGCCATTGAAATTCCAATCAGAATAAATGCCGAATATTATCGCGAAAATATTCTGGAGGGTGTATTAAAGCCTTGGGCACGCAAACATTTTGGCCGCAGACCTTGGACATTCCACAAGAACTAAGCACCATCGCACTCAGCACGCGCCACCCAAGAATGGTTACAAAATGAGGTTCCTCGCTTCATTTCCAGCGCTCAATGGCTGCCAAAATCTCCGGATACCAATCCGTTGGACTATTGTGTTTGGACTATTTTGGAAAGCAAGGTTGGGACTAAAAAATCCCAAAGTGTCGATCACCTCAAGCAAGCGTTTCGCCGGGAGTGGGCCAAAATACAGTAGAGCAACATTCGGGCGACGTATGGCCGTTTGAAAAATCTGGTGCTATTTCCGACATTAAAATTATTGCAGTTTTTTTATTGCAGTTTTTTTTTTATTTCACCCTGTGTACAAAACTGTTGACTTATGAGCCGAAAATGTGGTTTGGAAATGCAAAATAAACATAAGTGAAAATATGTTTTTATATGGAGACTGCGCTCCCACATTAAATTTTGTGAAAATGTTAGCTGGGAAAAAGTATCGAAATTGTCTTTAACTTTTGGAATACACAATATCAGGAGGTACAGCGATGGAAGCTTATACCAAATAGTGAATCATATTTAAAATGTTCTAGAAGAATGATTTGTGTCCTCTGAGAGCCTGTAATGCCAAACTACAATCAATTTAAGAGTTTTGCCTTATCAATTTAGTTTAATACCATATCTCAAACATACAAAAAAAAAAGAAAATTTGTAAAATTTTCATAAAAAAAGTAAGTAAAAAGTCAACAACTGTTCTGTTCCAGAACCTGCAAGAACCTTCTATTTTTGCATTTTTTTGATATCTTCAAATCGAAATAAAAGTTGTACATTCTTGCAGTTGTAGAACAGGCCAAACATTATTTATATCTTGGTTAATATCGGGGGTATACAATATGATATTCCTATATAGACAATTCTCTTCCAAGGGGTAAAACACTCACAAAGATCTCCTTGTGTAGAAGTTTAATTAATTCTATTGAAAATATGTGGCTAAAATCATCAAAATAGCGAATATCGGGAGGTACCATTATATGGGTAAAGTATTCGGAAGTAATTCCTTGTGTAGCTTTTTAGACAAGTCCATAAAAGCATTTTGCTACAATTTCCAAAATTACGTATATCGGGGGGTACCGGGGAGGACAGACGGACACGCCTATATCGTCTTAGAGTATTACGCTTATCAAGAATATGTATACTTTATTAGGTCTAAAATTATTATTTCTATGAGTTACACACGGAATGGCGAACTTAATATACCATTCATACTATGTATAGTGGAGGGTATAAAAAAATCCTACAAAAGTCCACGTCTCTTTACACACAAGGTACTTTATAAGTCTTGCATTTATGGAGGGTATATTAAGTTTGTCATTCCGAAATATGCATTTTAGACCCCACAAAGTATACATATTCTTGATCAGCATAAAATTCTATGTCGATTTAGCGATGTCTGTCCGTCTGTGGAAATCACTGATGAAGGATGGACTTTTGATATTGAAAATGGGCCATGTAGGTCCATATTTTGATATAACACCCATATTATGGTACCCCTCTATATTCGGTATTTTAATGATTTTAGCTACATTATTCACCGATTTTTTTCAAGTTTCGCACGTTGTCGTATAGATCTTAATAAAGTGGCTACGTTCGGTACTTTTTAAGATTTTTTTTTTTTTTTTGAAAATTACCAAATTTTTTCCGGTATTAATAGTTCGGTCTGGTCGAAGTTACAGCTTTTGAACTTGTTTCTATGACAAAGAATCATAGAATTTTATTTCACTTTTCCCAAATACCCCTCACTATCCCCCTTCGTCGTCTGTGGAAATCACTGATGAAGGATGGACTTTTGATATTGAAAGTGTGCCATGTAGGTCCACATTTTGTTATAGCACCCATATTATAGTACCCCCTATATTCGTTATTTTAATGATTTTGGCTACATTATTCACCGATTTTTTCAAGTTTCGCACGTTGTCGTATAGACCTTAATATAATGGCTACGTTTGGTACTTTTTAAGATTTTTCTTTTTGAAAATTGCCAAATTCTTTCCGTTATTTTGTACTTGTTTTTATGACAAAAAATCGTAAAATTTTATTTCACCTCTCCCAAATAACTCCCACTTTCCCCCTCACCCCTTACTTGTTTTTTTTTTATCTTCACACAAAACGATAATTACATTAAAAATAATATTTAAAACACACACATATATAAATACATGGGTGTACCTACTTCTTGAATATGTAATAAATATAAAAAAAAAAAAAAACAAATGACAATTCTTTGTTTAATTTTGCTAATTGTTCTCTTTCTCTAAATGAAAGTCCTCACACAAGAAATACTTCATGTTTGTCAGACACCATTAAAGCAAAATAATCGTAAATGATGCCATGCTGACAGTTGACAAATGAATGTGGATGGCAATGAAGATGACGACGACGAAGAAGCAGAATAACTAGACGAAGGAAGGAAGGACTGACGGATGTGTGTGTGTTCAGACACATCCTTTCTTCGTTACAAGCTGCAAGTTGAGAGAATTTGTATAAAAAAAATTAAATCCAATCCATGAAAAAACGAAACTGTTTAAATGAGATGAATGTAAAATAATACTTATTCAGATTGTAATAAAAAAACACATTCATATGTATGTACATATACTGGCACATACTTAGACACCCTCAAAGTGGAATATGTGTTTTTGTGTATTTCGGAAATTATAACTTTTTATGGTTGAATTTGAGATTTAATTTTTTATGATATCTGTTGAGGGGGAGAGGTTACAGCGAAGAGGAAAATAAATTAATTTTGGGAGACACTGGTGTTTTATAAATATAATAGAAAACAAGTAAGCAAAGGCTATAGACGTGCGGGGCCGACCATGTTAGAAGCCCTCTTATGTCCTAATCCATTTTGGAAGATTTCGCTCTTGAAACTATGTCACGGAGCTCTGCGCAGATATTACCCTTAGAACAGGGACATTTGCCCAATATTTACGAACTATGTCGTGTTGTTAGTTTTGCGCAAAAATGCTAGATCTTCCCTGTCTTTATCGCTCTTCCCAGGCATGTCGAATGGCTTCAATTGTGTATCAGGAATTTTTTTTTCTGTTTTTGGTTCATTTGAACCATCTCCAAAAGCAAGAGGCCCCTCTGAATCTCCAAACTTAGTCTCATCTATATGATTTTCTTGTCTACGATATTTGGCTATCGTCGGATATCGCCTGTAAGTAATGCTGGTATTTTTTACACAAAGTAGTGGTCCATTCTACCCAGAGTCCTAAACTCTAACTTCATGCGAGATTTTTATCCTTTGCTTCCTATTTGTATTATAACGGCTGCAAAATCAGGAACATTTTTTGTTGGTCAATTTCAACCCCTAAATATATTGCGGACATCTTTGAAAACAATAGGCCTAGTCATTCTGAGCCTAACCCTACCCTTTTCGTGAGGATCGGACGATAATTGCCATA
Source organism: Musca domestica (assembly GCF_030504385.1). Taxonomy (NCBI): domain Eukaryota; kingdom Metazoa; phylum Arthropoda; class Insecta; order Diptera; family Muscidae; genus Musca; species Musca domestica. Next base: position 27,048,409 of record NW_026712249.1, on the reverse strand, counting down.
TGTATACAATATCCCCAACCTGTGTTGTAAGGTGAAAAAATATTACAAAATATACACTTTAATATTATAAGTCAAATTGAAAAAATCGCATGCGATAAAAAATATGAAAAAATAAAAATATGTCACAAAATACTAAAAAATCTACATTAACATCATTATAGGCGTCTTTTTATACGTTTTTTTATATTTTATCCTTTTATGCCATAAGGGCATTCTGGATTGACAAAATTTGTCAAAATCGGTCCAGCCATTCTTGAGATATAAGCATTATACCTAACATCCCCTTCCTTTGTATAAATACATTGGCTTATTTTGCTTTCTTTAAGCGTTTTGTTTTTCAAAATCTTGAATCCTATGTGGGGGAGGTACCAGAAGAAATGGTCCAATCTCTACCATCTTATTAACAGATCTTGTGTTGACAGAAATATTTAGATGGACCAAGTCTGAATGGAATCGAATGTTAATTTCAAAATGTTGAACCTTTGTGGTGGAGGTACCAGAAGGAGAGGACCAATATATGCCATCTTCACAGCAGATCTTGTGTTAGTAGAAACGATGAGATGGGTGAAATATGAAGGGAACCGTATGCTTATTTCGGATTTTATAATCGTTTTGGTTATTCCAAACTTTGAACTAAATATTGAGATGTGTCAAGTCTGAATGGAATCGGATGTTAATTTCGAAATGTTGACCCTTTGTGGTGAAGGTACCAGAAGAAGGGGACAAATATATCCCATCTTCACAGCAGATCTTGCTTTATTAGAAACGATGGGAAGGGTGAAATATGAAGGGAACCGGATGCTTATTTCGGATTTTATAACCGTTTTGGTTATTCAAGTCTTTGACCCTTTGTGGGGGAAGTACAATAAGGAATGGTTTGACCTCTACCATCTTTATAATATATCTTGTGCTGATCGAAATATTGAGATGTGTCAAGTCTGAATAAAATCGGATGGTAATTTCAAAGTGCTCACCCTTTGTGGTGAAGGTACCAGAAGGGAGATATATCCCACCTTTACAGCAGATACTGTTTTAGTACAAACGATGGGGTGGGTGAAATATGAAAGGAACCGGATGCTTATTTGGGATTTTATAATCATTTTGGTTATTCAAAAATTTTGACTCTTTGGGGGGAGGTACCAGAAGGAATGGTTCCATCTCTACCATCTTTATAAGGAAATTTTGAGATGTGTCAAGTCAGAATAGAATTGGATGTTAATTTCGCGTTTCGAAAATGTTGATCCTTTTTGTTGGGAAGGTGCCAGAAGGAGTAAACCGATATATCCCATCTTCACAACAGAATTTGGGTTAATGAAAATATTGTGTTGAAAGAAATTTTTGAGATGTGTCAAGTCAGAATGGAATTGGATTGGAGTTTCATGGATATTGAAAAGGAGTGGTCCGTGGTATTCCATCTTCACACCAGACCTTGGGTTAATAATATATGGGGTTAATAATAATATTGTGATGTGTATAATTTGAAGACAATCGGACTCTTGCATCACATCTTACAACATCTTATAACTATTCCAAATTTTGATCCTTTGTGGGGAGGTAGTTAATGGAGTGTACCGACATTTTCCATTTTCACACCTGACTTAGTACTGATGCAAATATTAGGATTTGCAAAGTTGGTGGCAAAATCGGATTATCCTTTCTCTTTCTGTGCAGTAAAATATTTTTTTTTTTTTTTTTGAAAATTTCGATCTTTTGTGGGGGAGAAGAAGTGGACCGATACTGTTCATTTTCGCACCTGACCTAGCACTGATACAAATATTAGAATTTACAATATTTGAACAAAAATTGGATGCTCTTTTATCTTTTTTCTTTTTTGGAGCAAAATATTTTTTTTGTTTTGAAAATTTTGAGCTTATCGTGCGCCCCAGGACATTGCTAGATCGATTCCAAATGTTCTGAAACGGATTTGATACTAGGGTTTAAAATCGCTGTTTTGATGAGACACGTTTTGGCCGTATCAAATGCTATATACCCCCTCTGGCCATATTTCTGAGGGTAATAATAACAATCTTTTCGAGTGATATGCCCGCTTCTCGACTGATGTGCAACTTTAGAATATGTACTAACCACATGTGACCTAGTAGGTATTATTTGTGTTGTTTAAAAAGTTCAAAGGTATTTTTCAAAATAATGCCTACAAAAGATTCAAGATTTTTTTATAAGGCCTCAAATTTTAGCCCTTCTTTCAAATCTGCTGGATTTTCCCTGTAATAATTTTTTTTGTGTTCCACAATGTAATAGTTTGTAACTCATTGTGGTCGCTGATGTGAACCCTCTTTATGTTTTTCATCCTTTTCCATTTCCATCGTTATTTGATTTCATTGCAGACGATATTCAACGGCCTTGAAAAAAAACCAACGTTTACACATTTTGAACACCACTGTAAATACCCTGATAAATGTTTATTTACATTTTTCGAATACTCGGTTATTTGCTTGTGCCTCCGCCTCCGCCTCCGTTTTTTTTTTTTGGCCACATGAGAAATGTAAAAATAATGCCAGTTTTATTTTTTTGTTCTTTTGTTTCCATCAACAGACACAAAAAGTATGTCACGTTTTTATTCAAATTTAATTACATGAAACCATTTGTAACATTATGCCTGAACGCGATTGCGTACGTGTGTATGTGTGTGTGCGTGCATCTTTTGGAACTCGGTGTGAAAATGTAAAAAAGTTTATTTATTATTTATTTAAAGGCATATAAACCACACACACGCACACACACCCATTCACAAGACAAAGAACACATCGTATACATTTTTTTCAGGCACATTTAAATTCGCATACCTACCTACAAACATATATCACATTTACTTCTTATGAGCAATTATTTAGATAAAAACATTATTCTTCAATTGTGTGTGTGTGTGTTTTATTTTATTTTATTTTTTTTTTTTTTTTTGAATATTTTAATGTTTTCAAATTTAATTCCAAAATAACTGCAGTAAAATGTGATAAATGTCTTAAAAGACTTTGAAATTATCATAAATTACGGAAGTGCGTAAAATAATTTATAGGTAGAAGGACAGGGGTAGGCAATTCAATTATATATGATTATTTCATTTTTTGTATCCATAGGTTTATAGCACGATATATGGGTTTAAGATATAATTTATCTCTTGCTTGAAATTTATTTACACAATTCCTCTTTGATTGTAAAAAAGACTGATATCATCAGCAATTAGAATAAATGCTAGGAGAGCTTTTCCTGACATCCAAGGCAAAAATGAAACCACTTCATTGGTTGGTTAGCCTACTACCGCTAATTTTTTTCAAATTTCGCACATCCCTAGTATGAAGATGGCTAAGAGCAATACATCTTTTCGTTGTTACTCTCAAAAACTGGAGAAAAATTAAAAAATCTGAAATTACATATAAAAACCCGTAGGAAAAGGTGAAAAGTCGGGATGGGGCGACCATACCACCACTATGTGTTTTTAGTAGAGCTTCCGTAAAAAAAAAATATTTTTTAATGTGAAGTAGATCATACCAACAATAAACCTTATTTGAATGCGAATAATGGCTTTAGAGTAGTCACAATTTGGGAACCAACCCTGAACCGATTTTCAAATTTGACGGAGGCTTTCTACCTCTAGTATGAAAATAACATTGCCGTATAGCGCATGATATGACTTCGATAAGATAAAAAAAAAAATTGGAGCAACAGATATACCGGACCGAGTTTCACCAAATGGAAAAATTCTGTTGAATATGAAAAAATCTAACCAATGTGGGCTGATATTACATATATGGTGAACTATAACCGGATAAAGATGTATATCGAATGTATATACTAATCTGAACCGATCTAAACAAAATTTGGCTGAACTATTTTTGAGCTGAAATTGATGCCCAGTGTCAAATATCATTGCTGTGAAGTGCAAATTGCGAATATGATGGACTTTGACACCAAATCGGATGAAACATATAAATGAGAGCGGACGGACGTGCCAAAATTCAGCCCATTAGATATTTGGTGCACAATAAAACTGAAATCGGATAAAGATATATATGGGAGCCACATCCAAATCTGAACCGATCATGACAAAATTATAGACATTTACAGAATGAGATAAAAAAACTGTAACCAAATTTAAACTGCTGTTATATCCAAGCCACTCGTCCGACAGCTTTTAAAATTATTTCAATGACAGCTTATAATATTGTTTACAAGCGTACAAAAGCATTTTGGTGAGAATTTTCCAGAAAAAAAGTTATTCGTGATGGAATTTAAGCGTGAAAGTGTGATTACTTCATATTTGGCTAGAAAACCACAAGTGGTTATCGTTAAAGCACTCCAGCATTTAAAAGTGAATTGATCGTTTGTATCTCGTACCATCGCTCGTTACTGTGATACTGGTAGCGTAGCCCGACATCAAGGAAGTGGACGGAAGAAAACAACAACATCAGCAGAAATAGTTCGAAAAGTAAAGAAGCTACTTGATCGCAACCCGCGTCTTAGTGGCCGAAAAATGGCTCGTGAGCTGAACATATCGCAATATTCCATTCGGCAAATATTGAAAAATGAGCTCGGGGTAAAGCCATTGAAATTCCAAAAAGTGTAAAAACTTACACCGCAACAGAAAGAAACTGGACTCAAAAGATCTAAAGAGTTACTTCGCTTTGTCGAAAGTGCTGAACTGTCGAATTTGGTTTTCTCCGATGAGAAAACATTCGTTGACAGGCAGTTTGTAAACAAGCGCAATGATCGTGTTTACTTGCCGAAGAGATCAGCTGAAAATGTGCACCTTCGGATGGCCACCAGAACTCAAGCGCCGGCCATGGTGACTGTATGGGCCAACATAACTGGCGATGGTCGCTCTCCTCTCGTATTAATCGACCGTGGCATCAGAATAAATGCCGAATATTATCGCGAAAAAATTCTGGAGGGTGTATTAAAGCCTTGGGCATGCAAACATTTTGGCCGCTGACCTTGGACATTCCAACAGGACACATTCGCACTCAGCACGCGCCACCCAAGATTTGTTACAAAATGAGGTTCCTCGCTTCATTTCCAGCGCAAAATGGTCACCAAAATCTCCGGATACCAATTCGTTGGGCTATTGTGTCTGGAGCATTGTGGAAATCAAAGGTGGCACTGAAAAATACCAAAGTATAGATCACCTTAAGCAAGCGCTTTACCGGGAATAGGCTAAAATACCATAGAGCAACATTCAGTTGCTTCCGTTGGAATCAAAAATGCCTTTAATCGGGCGCTATATATTTATATATGCGGGTTATATATGTGTACGAAATTATTTATATGTACTTGACGCATTCAAAGAGAAATCACACTTCTAATTATAGGTTATTCCTTTGGAAAATGTATTGTCTATCAGCATCACTGTAATGGTCAGGAGTGACCTTTGGTGTATTTGTGATTTGACCTGTATTAAAGCTTTTTGCGGTTTAGTGGAAATTTTCGTTTTTTTTTTTTTTTTTTTGACATGAATGTTGTGCGTTGTCCGATGAGCATCCAATTTGGTAGGCTTACGCCCAGTCCTAAACTCTAACACCATGCAGAGTACCGCGTCGATTGGTTTATAATTGTAGCCAGTAGAATAGCAGTAAAATCAGAAAATTTTTCTGTTTTTGGTCCATTTCAACCCTTAAATATTTTGAAATAATCTCCATTTTCAATTTCGTGCGGATCAGGCCATATGTGCGGCCTATAGCTTGATAACAAACTAAAATGGACAGACGGACGGACTTAAATAGCTAGATCGACTCAGCTCGGCAATGTAGGAAAATCCATACATAGTTTCCTATGTCAGGGGAGCAGTATTTGAAGGTGTCACATAATTTATGACCCAATCAATCTTATAATACCCCCAACATATATTGTTGTTGGGTATGATTAACCGTTTTCGTTTATTCCAACCAAAAAAAGCATTTGCACTAATATAAATATTTATAAGTTAAACCAAAAATCTGTTTTGAAGCCGATAATTTTGGAAATCGCTGGCACCAGCGGATAATTTTGAGTTGGTATCTAATTTTGCCCTTTTGGTCGAACAGAACTCAAATTATTATTTTTACCTTATAACACCTTTGTTATCCTTGCACCAAAACTCCAAGTAAGATATTTTTCTATCAATGGAAAAGTAAATAAATATTGATTTGTATTATTTTCAGTCAAGTTTCAGAACAGAAACGCTAAAATATCTATCATGAGAATGTTTGCATGTACAAGTTATCTGCATACGATCAAGTTTTAATGGGATCTGCACATCGATATAAAATCCCACCAACTGTAGATTTTTAATATTTGTCTTTACCTTCACAAAGCTTACTGTTCTCTATGCATAAATAATTATAGCTCTCCTTGAAAGCAAACACGAGCAAAACAAATTCACAAAATTTACAAACAAAAAAGAAAAAGACATGAGATATAACATAAACAATTATAAAAACAAGACAAAAAACAAATCCCACAAAAACAACTACTAAGACACATTTGTGGCGAACGTGGCTGTGCCACTACATGTCTGGCTTTATGCCTCATTTGGCCATAATATTTTATGTTATTTATTTACTTATATGGCAGAGAGTGAGAGAATATATTCTTTATGTGTAAATAAGACTATTGTCTTTCATCTTTCAATGTTATGATGGTAATGAATGGACGATGCTGAAGTACAAGGATGACAAGGCCAATAAAACAGCACCCATAGTCGGCAAATGTATACACGTCATATACACATACGAACGAACACACGTGTTCCGTTGTCGACCCACAGAAAACACAAAAGCAGAAATGTTTAATAACGCCACTAAGTGCGTGTACACATATTATACACATAGAGGGGTATGTGTGTATGTTTTGTGGAGGTCTTTGGAATATTGCCTTGAACTTTGTGTACCCGACAAAATATCCTTCACCAATGTTAAAGTGAAAAGAACACTGGCATGGACAACGCCAAGGAGTGTACAAAACAAAAACTCACACGAAAACAGGACATAAATAGCATAAAGGATGTTGAGAAACAACCCATTTCTCTCTTGCAGAGAGTATAGTGTGGTGAATATGCAACCGGTATGACGACCACTACTCTCTGGTTATAATTTCCATATACAATGAAAGAGAGACGAATAACGTTATTTAAAGAGAGAAGGGATGGAATGTTTCCATTACACTCTTAAATTTGTTTCTCAACATTGCTGAATCTGTAATGGGTGTTGCTTTGCAACATGTTTATGAATGAAAATGTTTCCCAAGCAAAATTATGACCAACATTTTGTTGTTTTGTTTCTTTTTTCTATCTGTGTAATTCTTATGCCCATGATTTTCGCTTAAATTTCTACATTTTGCTCCTGTCATATTTAGGGCAATGATGTTTACTCAACATGAAATAATGGAATTTCATTTGAATGACTTTAAAATCGAGGGTCAGCAGGTGAAATTATTTGATGTTTCAAAATGCCGTATAATAGCATTTCATTTGTTAATTCGTTGTAGATGGTGGCGTATAATGTATGTTGATGTAGCGTTTAGAGTAAACATACGCCACATGAGTGTTTTAATGGAGATATAATATGAACATCTTTCAAATAAAGTTAACGATGATTTATTATGAAAAAAGATATTTTAATGTTTAATATTGCTTGAAGAAACATAAAAACAGGTGTTTCATTCTAATCTCTCAAAAACTTAGAATAATTTAAAGAAAAGCATTTGGAGCATAGTCTGGAGGCCAGGAACGGTTTCTATTAAAGAAATCAGTTTTGGCCTACTTAGAGTATACATCACAACTTTTCGCACTTAATTCGTTTTTGGAAATTTGAAGCTTAACAGCGAGGTGAACACGATAATCGCGATAACTCCGATTTGGTCGAAATTTTGTACATCAAAGATTGACACAATCGTTTTACTCTATCCAGTAGTCATGAACATTCTCTTAAAAACGCAAAATTTTGGTGAAAGATCTTTTTTTGGAAACATTTCTAGTAAATCATGGGTTATAAGTAAGGTTTTCCTGAAAACCTCCTATCTTTCTTATTTTTCTAGGACAAAGATGATGGTATCTTCAGAAATATTTCGAGTTAGTTAAAATTTGAAATTAATTCTTTTTTTGTGTGACAAGACCATCCTGTACAAAGATGGTGGACCTTCATAGTGAATTTACAGAGGCAAAAATTGTTCATTTTTAATGGGCTATCTTCCTGCTAAACACATTCATATAACTATCAGTCTATGTTTGGCATTTTGATATCCAAATCATTAGCTTGAAAATTTTAAATTAAAATTTCTGAATGAATAAAAATAATAATAAGGCAGTTGAATTCGGTCAGGCCGAAATTTTAATACCATCCACCAGTTGGAAAAAACTTGAAAAGCATGTAAATGCAAGTAAGCAAAGGCTATAGCCGTGCGGACCCTACAACACTACATTATGTCATAAACCCCCTTATGTCTAAATCCATTTTGCAAGATTTCGCTTTTGAAATTATGTGATTGAGCACTGCCCAGATATTACCCTTAGCTTTTCAGCCAGAGACATTTACCCAATATTTACGCACTCCGTCGTGCTGTAAGTTGTTGTGGTCCATTCTACAACTAAATATAATTCAATGGTCATCCAAAATGCTAGAATTCTTCCCTATCCTTAACTCTGTTCTCAGGCGTGTCGATTGGCTTCCATTGTGTGATCTGGAATTTTTTTCTGTTTTTGGACCATTTTAACCCCTATATATATTGCGGACGTCTTTGAAAACAATAGGCCTAGCCCTTCTGAGCCTAACCCTACCCTTGTGAAAATTTTCGTGAGGATCGGCAGACTGTATATAATAACCAAAACCTGTGTTGTAAGGTAAAAAATATTACAAAATTTACACTTCAATATTATAAGGCAAATTGAAAAAATCGCATGCGATAACAAAAATATGAAAAAAAAATCACAAAATACAACAAAATCTACAATAACATCTTTATTGACAACTTTTTCTACGATTTTTTTAGATTTTATACTTTTATACCAAGATGGCATTCTGAATTGACAAAATTTGTCAAAATCGATCCAGCCATTCTTGAGATATAAGCATTCTAGCTAATCTCTCCCTCCTTTGTATGTATACAATTATATATATTTCGCTATATGTATCCGATATATCGTTTGTCGGCGTCTATGTAACTGTCAGAATTGACCTGTTCGTCTATTTGTAATTTCGCCGGTATTAAAAATATTCGCGTTTTATTGGAAATTTTGTATTTTATTTAACACAAATGTTGTGGCCTATTTCACCAACTAAATAGTACCCGATGACCATCAAAATTAGAAGGCTTCTGCCCAGCCCTAAGCACAAGCCCCATGTTAACTTCGGCGTCGATTGATCTATAATTGCGACCTGTAGAGCAACTGAAAAATCAGGATTTTTTCAGGTTTGGTCATTTCTACCCCTAAATATTATGCGAAGATCGGGCCATAATTGCGACCTGTAGACGGAAATACATAGGTTGATCAACTTAGCTCAGCGAGATAGGATGATCCATATATACTTTCCTATATGAAAATATAGGTTTAAAAATATTGGTTTAAATATTTCGAGGTGTTACATAATTTTTGGCCCAATCAAACTCATAATACCCCTAACACATAGTGTTGTAGGGTCCTTAGGACCAAACACATTTTAGTCGATTATTTGAAATAATAACATACTCTCCTGCTCAAATGTTACCTTTGGTTTTTTACCGAGGATATTTTCTTTACATTTATACTCTATGTCGTGCTGATAGTTATGAAAACAATTTAACACAAAAATTTTGGTTCCCCTGAAATATCAAGAAAATTCTAATTTTTGGTCCATTTTAACCCATAAATATACATTTTCAAAAACACAATTTTTTGAGAATCGGACGATTATTTCGACTTGAATATAAAAGTGAAAAATATTACCAAATGTAAAATTCAATATTGTAGGTCAAATATAAAAAAATATCACAAAAGTAAAGATATGACAAAAAATATAATGAAACATTCACTTATTTATTAGCATATTTTCACCCGATTTTCTTATATTTTATCCTATTCTGGCAAAAGGTCATTCCAAAATTGTCCGAACTATCAAAATCCGTCCAGCCGTTCGTGAGTTATAAACGGTCTAACTAACATCGCCTTCATTGATGTATGATATTGTATTTATCTTGCTATATATGCGATATCTTGGATATGAACATCAATGTAACGGTCAGTAGTGACATTTTCGTGTGTTTTTGGTTCATTTTAACCTATAATATTATGCGATCATTTCCAAAAACAATTTTGGTCCATTTCCACCCCTAAATATGACTACAACCCCTCCTCCATTTTCAATTTGGAGAGGATCGGGTCACAACCAATACGCGACCTGTAGCGTGAATACAAATTATCATGGACACACGGACGGACGGACGTACATAGTTTGATCGAGATAGGCGAGATAGGAAGATCCATATATACATTCCTATGTGGGAAACCAATATTTCGAGGTGTTACATAATTTTTGGCCCAATCAAACTTATAATACCCCCAGCAAGTAGTGTTGTAGGGTATAAAAATAATTACAAAAAAAGAAGCTTCTTAATGGTATAAAGGATTTACTCTAAGGCTCCCAAAAATTTAATTAAAATATTTTGACATTTTTATAACAAAAAAAAAAAAATCTATGCAATTTTTTCTGAGGATTTCACATTTTTTAAAGAAAATTCATTCTTTTTTTAGATCTCATATTTTTGTTATAATAACATTCAAATGCTGAGGTTGTACATATGTCTGCCAACTCAAAATAAGCTTCATCCAACGGCGAACCTTGAAATGACTTTCGAAATCAGGTATAACAAGTAAAAAAGCAGTAAGTTCGGCTGGACCGAATTTTGAATACCCTCCACCATTTGGAACGAATTAGAAAATTTTCAAAAAAAAAAAGTCCATTAAAAATTCTTTTAAAATCTTTAAAATATCTAATATAGGAAGGTGCCGATATGGGGGATATACGATATTGTGGACCTATAAAGACAAATCTATGTCTGCGTGTAAAGTACTCAATATGAACTCCTGGTGTGAATATTCAGATAATTCCATTGGAAAAATAGCTTAAATCATCCAAATACGGAATATAGGGGAGTACCGTTATATGGGGGATATACGATATTGTGGACCTATATAGACAATTCCGTTTCAGGGGTAAAGTGCTCACAAAGAACTCCGTGTGTGGATTTTCAGACAATACGATTGGTAAATGTGGCTAAAATCATCAAAATACCGAATATCGCGGGGTATCGTTATATGGGAGCTATACGTTACGTTAACCTATATAGAGAATTCTCTGTCGGGGGGTAAAGTGCTGACAAAGAACCCCTTGTGTACAAAGAACCCCTTGTGACCATTCCGTTGAAAACTATGGCCAAAAACATCAAAATACCGAATATCGGGGGTACCGTTATATGAGGGCTATACGATATCGTGGACCTATATAGATAATTCTCTGCGGAGGTATAAAGTACCCACAAGGAACTCCTTGTGTGGATAAAATCATCAAAATACCGAATATCGGGGGTACCGCTAAATCGTCTTAGAATTTTACGCTGATCAAGAATATATATACTTTGTTGGGTCTAAAATGATTATTTCGATGAGTTACAAACGGAATGACGAACTTATTATACCCTCCATACTCTTTTTGGTGGAGGGTATAAAAACGTGTTTTCCAACATAAAGTGTACGCAGGAATGGCGGGAAAATTTAAAACTACGAAAATTTAGAGTTGCCACGTATATCAGCTATATCTTCCTTATTCCTCGACCCAAATTGTATTTTTATATATTAAGTACTGTTAGTCCTATCATGACTGCAATTGACAGGCATCCTTCAAGAGATGTAAAATTATTTTTTTTTTTTGATGTTGCAAAGGGAATTGCAATATTGATAAAGAGGTTAAAATTGTCCCTAATTCTATACAATATGTTTTTGACGCCATTTTTTGATTATAGTCAACTACACTTCCAACTGTTCTAGGTACGTGATCTCATTGTACTTACATTTCATTTCAATCTTACTTAAATTCCAAATACTAGAATAATTAAAAAGCTTGAATATATACATGACAAAGGGAGAAATTAAGTTGCACTATTAACATAATTTTAGTGTGATACAAACGTTTGTCCCATAACCGTATTATAATCTCCTCGCCTTGCAATGTGGAATATAAATAACAAATAACCATAATTAAAATACTCAGAAACATTAAAATACCTTATTAAAATCCAAAAATCTATTAATAAAGCTTACCTTTATTAATCATATTTCCAATTTGCAATTTCGCAACACCACTAAGGCAAAAGGACATTAACGAAGTACAGTTCAATTAACCTGTAAATGAAATGAAATTAATTAAATCCTTAGTTAAATTTGAATTGATTTAAATCATTAACCATGAAGCCACCTCCACTTGCCCCAAACACCATCACCACCACAGCAACAGCAACCACTGGTCACTAACAATTCTCGAGGTTTTCCATTCATTGCTCCATTTACATTTGTTGCCATGGCCGTGACCATGGCTTATACAAATGAAACGAAGTGAAATGAAATGGGAAACAAAAAATAGCAACAAAAACAAAACAGGACTAACAGGATTCGTAAGAGTAATTTCAATTTAAATGTGACACAATTAACTCTTAATTTCATTTTTATTTTTATTTCAAAGCAAAAGCTGTCGCAAATGGTCGGATGGGTAGTGTCGCCAGCCGTCATTACTCACTCCTCCTCCTCCTCCTCCTCCTCCTCCTCCTCCTCCTCCTGTTGCTAGATTTTTTAATATCTCAACACTTTTAATTTAAATCTGTTTTGTTTTGAAAGGGGTGAGGGGGTCGAAGGCGGATGTAGATGGCGGGTCAGAAAAAAAAAAATCGTCCATTCGCTAGCAACAACAAAAAAGATTGACCCGCCAAGTAATGCTAATGTGCAGACAGTTCACAACACCCACATATTTGTCAAAGTCAGACCAGAGGAAAACAACAAAACAGCAGCAACAACGGCTTAAATCGGGACAGCAACAGCGGCAATAACAGCGACGAACGACATTCGTATTACCACCAAGCCAGCATTGGTTTTTGGCAGCATCAACCAACATGACCCAAAATTTGAGTAAAAAGCAAACCGGACTCAAAAGCCATTGAAATGCAAATGAGAAATGCTTGTTATTTGGTATTTTTGGGTTGCAATAAATGGTGGTATTCGGGAGTTGTGGTTCACCCTACAATGTTGAATCAAATTGTAAGTTCCGGACACTTCTAATGTATCATTAGGTAATGAGTAGTCGACTGGCTTATGAATATGTCACTTTAAGGCTTCTAAATAGAAAATACTATATATGCTTATAGATAGCCTTTTTCCAAAATCTTCAGCCCTTAGCACTACATGAAGTCCGTCAATATAGTAAATCTTCAATTGCGGACAGCATGTGCTATATATCTTCCAACTATATGCAAGTATACCTTATAGGATTTAGAAAATTAGAAAGTATATGGAGAAAGGACTACATAGTTCAATTAAATCTTAATAACTTGCATTCCGCTGTTGTTTAGGTATGGACGTTTAATGGAGTTGTAGCTCGTGAACCTGACATGTCATCATAAAATTAAAGGATATTTGACAACAAAAAAAAAAATTAAGAAACTGGATATGAAAAAATTTATTAAAATTAAAAAAAAATCTGGGCTTTTAGTGGCCAGTCATAAGAAAAATGCGTACACCGAGAATGTCAGTCAGTGCGGTACTTTCGGAATAGGGTCCACTTCGTTTTTGCCTAGAATAATCCCAGCAATTACATTATTTTTTCTAAATTTTTATGGGCTATAAAGGCGGCAGAAGCTAAAATCGTGAAATTAAGCATAATGGGCAATCGAGGTGCCAGGGGTGAGATAAGATGAACTTTGTCCATTAAGGGTACTGAAATGTATAAAAACAATTAAAAACTTTCAGATGATGTTCCAACCAATATATAATGACACCCTATATAAATACCGTTTTTGGAGGACTTATTATGAAGAGTGGGACTATATATCCTATTTTTACACTAGATCTAATGTTACAAAAAAAAAAATAAAGCAGTGTATGACCTCGAAAAATTTTTTGAGATAAAATCTTGCATTTCAGGAGAGTTATGGTTATGGAAAATCTAAATCCTTTGTGGTGGAGGTACCAGAAGGGGCGAAACAAAAAATATATTCAAGAGAATAATTTTGAACTTATAGAGGGGGAGTTATGAGAAAAAATGGGCGAATATTTTCTCCTGACATAAAAGGAACGAAAAAGAGCCTCATCCACTATTATTTCTTGATATTCAAAACTTGGAGAAAACTGAATATCACTTACCCATTTTAAGAGGATTAAAACCATACCGAATTATATGGGGGAGGACGTTCAAGATTGAGTGGACCATTATTGTCCATTTTTGTACCCTATAACACAAAGTGTTGGGGGGTATTATGTTTGATTGGGCCAAGAATTTCGAAATATTGGTCCACGACATAGAAAACTATATATGGATCTTCCCATCTCGCCGAACTGAGTCGCTCTAGCTATATATGTCGTCGTATGCCGTCCACCAGTGCGTCGGTCCACGTCAAATTGTAATCGGCACAATTATGGTCCGATAATCACGAAATTTTGCGTGGAAATAAGATTAAGATCACAACAAAAACCTATCGTTGGCATCGTAAAATGCTAAAAGGTTGAAAAGAACCAAAATCAAAAACAAAACAAAAATACAACTAAAAGAGCTGTGATTTCGACCGGGTCGAACTTTGAATTACCTCCATCATTTGAAATGTGAATACCTTCCACCATTTGGCAATTTTCAAAATAATAAAGTCCATCCAAAGTTCTGCTTAAATTTTAAAAAATACCGAATGTAGTCGCTATATTAGCATCGACGACGACGTGGACCTGCATAGGCAACCTTTGTCATAAGTCCTTACAATATTCAAATGCGAAACTTGAAAAAAATTCGGTGAATAATGCTAATAGCTAGCTAATATCATCAATATAAGGAGGTACCATTTTATGGGACCTATACGAAGACGTAGACCTGCACAGACAATTTTCTGTCAAAGGCTGTAATAGCCGTTACGAACTTCAGGTACCAAATTTGAAACAATTCCGGTGAATAATGTCGCTAAAATCATAAAAATACAAAACATCGGGAGGTGGGCGTTATATGGGGGCTATACGAAGACGTGGACCTACACACACAAATTTCTGTCATAGGGTGTAATATCCATTACGAACTTCAAATACCAAATTCCAAACAATTCCGGTGAATAATGTCGTTAAAAACATCAAAATACCGAATATCGGTAGTTGATGTAATATGGGGCCATCACTAACTTCAAATACCAAATTTGAAACATTTCCGATGAATAATGTCGCTTAAATAATCAAAATACCGAAAATAGGGAGGTAACATTATATGGGGGCTATACCAAAACGTGGACCTACCAAAAGTCCTGCAGACATAATATACATTTGAGTAAAATTTTATTAACCTACTTCATTCCGTTCGGAAGCTAGAGTGATTTCCACAGACGAACTGACGGACGGTCGAACAAACGGACGGATATAGCTATATCGACATAGGATTTTATGCTGTTCAAGAATACATATACTTTGTGTGGTCTAAAATGTATATTTCGAGGTGTTACAAATGAAATGACAAACTCAATATACCCTCCATACTATGGTGGGAAAACCAGCAAAGTTCGGTCGAAAGGAACTTTTAAAACACTCCACTTTTAAAATTGTTAAGATATCGAATGTCATATGTTACATATATATATATATATATGGAGGCTAAACGAAAACGTAGACCTGTATAACCAACTATCTGCCAGAGAAGACCTACTGCCAACTTCAAATACTCATTTTGAGATAATTCCATTTTAAAATATGCATATTTGGGATTTGATATACTGAGTTATCATTAGATACTTATTTCTCTTCCGAAAAATTAACAACATAGGTCAATGCTTTGTAAAAGCCCCAAGGAACATTCCAATTTCGTATAATCTTGTATTCATTTCGCACAATGCTATCATATTTATTTCGTCCAATGAATTAATTTACATTGGACGAAATAAATATGATAGATTAGATTCCATTCGAATTTCTCTCACCGCAAATCAAAATACAGCATTTCTCAAAGTTCCGGAAATGGACTTTATCTTAGCCTGCAGAAACTTTTTCTACAGCCGGCATTAAAAACAGATTTAATTGAAACGGAATAAAATACGGAATCGGTTGGAATAAGAATCCCAAATTCGATTTCGAATAACCATAAGAAGCACTGCTACACCAAAAAAAAAATATATGTCCTCCCTTAACATTCTCAAGACAATACTTAATTTCATTTAAAGCCCTCAGATATCACATTTCCCTAGGCAAAATAGCAATTTGCCATTCGACCAATGCCGCCATTAGCTCTAATAGCAAATTATTTCTATGAATTCCAGTTACATTCCCCTTTGACCCGGTAAATATATAACTTGCAGAAGGCTTATTAAGCCAAAAAAAAAAATCGTTAAATAGGAAAAACACGGAGGAAAGACACAAACCGAAAGAACACAAACACACGGGAGGAAAAACCCTAAAACACTCTCCCATTGAATGTGCAAAAAGGAGTCGACAACGAAAGAGAGCAGAAAAAAAGCTGTTAAGGTCATTTTATTAATTAACCCATAAACGAAAAACACAAACTCTCACCCAGATAAACACCCAGCTAAAGACCAACGCAACGACCACCTCAAACCAAAAAAAAAAAAAAAAGAAGAGAATAACACGAAGTTGTATTTTAGCTTAATTTAAAAAGGAAATCTCCCCTTGTCCCACTTAGCAAGTGGTGGGAATGGAGCCATAACAACAAAGCCATAAAGACCTAAAAAACAAAATTGGCTCAGCATCATAGAGCAGAGAATAGAAACCATGAAGACGAGAGAAAAAAACAACGCTGCCAAACCATAGTGAAAATAAGCAACCATCCAGCGCCATGGCAAAATGGGGAATGAAAAAAACAAAACAACCAGACTTGGGGAAACGGGAACAACATTCCTCTTTTTTTTTGGGGCGAAAGGCGCGCACCATAAAACCGTAATGCAAACCTTAAAATGCGGTAAGTTGCAAAGATTTTTATGAAGAACACAAGAGGAACAACACGCCGCTTGCTTGTATGACTATCAACGGCAATGTAGTCCGTTGTGATTATTCAGCCGGTGTGTGTGTGTGTACGGCAGGAGTTGCTTCTCATTTTCATTTCACAGTTGTAGTAATTCTTTTAATGATTGCTGGGAACATTTTTCCCGGTTTTGTTTTTTTCGGTGCGTTAATGTCTTCTTCAAGTGTTGACGCTGCGGACGTTCTTGCGGTAAGGCCACAAAGAAAATAACGTGGGTGGGTGTAGAGCTGCCAGCGAATTCTATGGGGATTTGCTGTCCAAAATGTTAGTAGGGCAATTTTCTTCTTCATTAAATTTACATAATTAAAAATGGTAATCGTAATTCTTCATTTCATTTGTCAGAGATTTTTTGGTTTTTTGATGGTCTTCACCACAGTTTCTATGGGAATGGTGTTACACCATATGTTCCGCTTGTGGGTAATTATTGGCTTTGTTTCCTCACATTTCCCAGTTGTTTGTTTTTTTGGGAATTTCTGTAGAACAATAAATAAAGTATTTACAACAATTTATAAGTTAATTACAACCTAACAACTCTAATAGAGAACAAAGACAAAACTAAAGGGGAAAATGCAATGGCAATTCATTGCGACAAGATGCAATGCCTTACTTGAGAGGGGTTAAATTGAGTTTTTGAACCGAAATGTATTTACGAATCCATTAAAAATCCAGATGTAATAATTTCCATACTTTCAACTGTTGACTTAGGATATACAAGTTTTATATTTTAGACCTGCCAAAGAATGAACCTTGCGCATTACTGCATGTGCGATTTAGCTTGTAGTACGAAAATACATCAAGGGAAAAATTAGTGGAGTTCTGTCCTGACTTTTTATACCAACAGTCATATGGCTAAAGAGAGTATATATCATTTGGTACGGCCAAAACGCGCCTCATCAAAAACTGTTTAAGACAATAGGCCTCTTTGGACCAAATCCGTTTCAGGACATTTGGACTTGATCTAGCGATGTCCGTCTGTCCTTCTGCCTGTCTGGCTGGAGTGCACGATAACACCCAAAGGAAGTATTCGATTTGGTCCAAACTTGGTACATCGTTATATTATTATCAAATATAGATCAAGTTCGGAGATGGTTAATATCAGTCTACACCTTCTGGTACCTCCCCCCCAAAAGTTCGAAATTTTCAAAAATTCTCAGAAAAAGAAAGGATAATACAATTTTGCTCCAACTTTGCAAATCCAAATATTTGCATCAGTGCTAGGTCCGGTGCGAGAACGGACGATATCGGTCCACTCCATCAAGTACCTCCCCGGCAAAGGTTTGAATAACTATAACTGTTGTAAAATGTTATGTAGGAGTCCGATTGTCTTGAAATTACACACATCACAATATTTTTATTAACCCAAAGTCTTTTAGGAAGATGGAATGTATCGGTATACTCCTTCTGGTGCGCACCCACATAGGGTCAAATCTTTGAATGTCCATGAAGCTCATAAAACTCAAAATTATCCATCTAATTCCATTCAGACTTGGCACATCTCACCATTTCTATCCACACATGATCTGTTATAAAGATGGTAGAAATAGGACCATTCATTCTGGCACCTCCCCCAAAGAGTTAAAGTTTTGAATAACCAAAACGTGTATAAAATCCGAAATAAGCATACGGTTCTCTTCATATTTCAAACACATCCCATTATTTATAATAGCACAAGATCTGCCCCCACAAAATTTTAATACCTATGAAACTCATAAAACGCGAAATAGACATCCGATTCCATTCAGATTTGGTACATCTCAATATTTCCATCAACACAAGATATGTTTTCAAGATGGTAGAGATTATACCATTCTTTCTGGTACTCCCCACAAAGAGTCAAATAACGAAATAAGCATACGGTTCTCTTCATATATCACACATCCCATTACTTCTACTAACACAAGATCTGCTGTGAAGATGGGAACTGTCGGGCCACTCCTTCTGGTACCGCCCCCACAAAGGGTCAACATTTTGAATACCCATAAAGCTCATAAAACGCGTAATTAACATCCGATTCCATTAAGACTTGGTACAACTCAGTATTCCCATTAACACAAGATCTGTTATAAAGATGGTAGAGTTTGAACCATTTCTTCTGGCACCTCTACCACATAGGGTTCAAGATTTTGAAAAAACTAAATACTCAAAAACGAAGTAAGCATCCAACTCTCTCTTAAATAATTTTATCCATCATAACTTGCGAAACAATTCAACGATTCTTTACAACTTGCTATATCAAAATTTTTTCCTGAGCTGAGAAGCCTGAAATGAATATAGAACCCATGATTTCACATAAAATTGGATATAAATCTTCATTTTCTTGTAATTTTCCATACCAATATTTTTATTTGTATTAGATGAGGTATGAAGGTGGAATACTTCGGTCGATCTGGTCTCTCGTGCACATTTCAATATTTTCTAAAAATTATCGCATATCTCATATAAAGTGAATTTCAAACCTGGCACATCACAATTATATCATATTTATTTAGGCCCAATACCAAATAGAAAATATTGGTTCATTCCTTCGGAACCTACTTCTACCAAATTTAGTAAATGTGATTTCCCAATTTTAAGATTCCAGCCCTGTCGGTTCACTTAAATACAACTTGTATAAATGTAGTACCATATGGTAGAGATAAATTCGAATTGCGAAAACTCCCTACACAACCCAAGCTTACACTCCAAAAATTATCTCAATTCAAAATTTTAGGATTCAAGCTCTATCGGTTCACATGATTATACCAAATTTAGTACATATAAGTAAAAAATTTCCAAAACTACCTTCATCATACAGTGCGATGGAAATATTATATCCAGAATTCAGTATTCGAACTCTACCATTTCACCCAAAATTTAAATTGTACCTTTTAATAGACATAGGTACGAATTTCCACAACACCCACATACCTCTGTCCAGAATACAACAATAATGTCATTTCTAAATTTCAGAATTCCAGCTCTATCGGTTAACCTAAATTTAAATTGTACTAAATTTAGTGTCATATAATACAGATAAGTACGAATTTCCAAAACTCCATACATAACAAATCCTACACTCCAACAGTAATCTTAATTCCAAATTTCAGGATTCCAAATGTATTGGCTCACCTAAATCCAAATTGTACCAAATTTAGTACATATAAGTACGAATTTCTAAAACTACCTACATTCCTTAATTATAGAATGCAATGGTAATCTTATTTCTAAATTTTAGGATTCCGGATCTAACAGTTCACACAAATCGAAGTTGTACCAAATTTAGTACAATTTGGTACATTTCGCGCACATAAGTAAACATTTCTGCAACTTATTCCAAATCCTAATCCACCACTAATTTTAATTTCCCATTTCAGGATTCCAGCTCTATATATTCCTCCAAATTCAAACAGTACTACAATTTTGTACCGTTTAGTACTTTTTGTAAACATGAGTACACGCTTCCTAAACTACCTCCTTACATCGACTCTACTCCTCCATCTTGATTCCCATTCCAAAATTTCAAGTTTTTAGCTCCAAGTGTTCACGTGATACGAAATGGTACCAGATATAGTACATTTCAGTACCTATCGTACACTTATAGTGCGAATTCCAAAGCCCTTTGGTACGTCTTCCAGACACTCCATCTGTGACCCTCATTCCAAATTTAAGAGTTTTGGTTCTACTGGCTTGTCAAATACAAAGGGTACAATATTTTATTTAGTATCGTTTATACTTTTGTACCCTTCTAGTACGAATTTTCAAAAACCCAGCCTTATTTGACACCTACGGACCAAGAGTTACCCTCAGTCAAAAATTTCAAGATTCCAGCGTTAGCTGTTTCGTCGGGACGTTGATGAATCGTTAAGTCCGTCAGTCAATTACTTTACTTTTTTATTAATATAGATATTCGGCGGAAAATTTATTAATAAAAACAATTAAAAAAGCCGGGCCGAACTTTGAATACCCTTAACCACTTGGAACGAATTTGGCAATTCTCAAAAACAATAAAATCCGTTAAAAATTTTGTTAAAATCTTAAAAATACCGAATGTAGCCGTTATTTTATGGTCAATACGACGAAATGGACCTTTGTAGGTAACTTTTGTCATTAGCCATTACAATATTCAAATGCGAAACTTAGAGATAAATCGGTGAATAACGTAGCTAAAATTATTAAAATGGCGAATATCGGGGGACAGTTTTCTGTCCTAGGCT
This sequence comes from Musca domestica, assembly GCF_030504385.1. NCBI lineage: Eukaryota > Metazoa > Arthropoda > Insecta > Diptera > Muscidae > Musca > Musca domestica. The sequence continues at coordinate 27,026,994 of NW_026712249.1, read as the reverse complement.
GTAGTATCCATTTTGAACTTCAACTATCAAATTCGAAACAATTCAGGTGAATAATCTCGCTAAAATCATCAAAATACCAAATATCGGGAGGTACCGTTATATGGGGGCTATACTTGGATCTGCAGAGACAATCTCCTGTCATAGGCTGTACCACCCATTACGAACATCAAATACCAAATTTGAAAGAATTCTGATGAATATTGTCGCTAAAATCATCAAAAAACTGAATATCGGGAGATACCGTTATATGGGGGCTATACCAAAATGTGGACCTACCTAGCCCATTTTCAATACTCTGCAGACATTATATACATTTGAGTAAAATTTTATCAATCTACGTGTATATTTTGAGGTGTCCAAATGTAAATGTATATTTCGAGGTCCATACTATGCTGGAGGGTATAAAAATGTCCAAAAATTTTTATTAGTTCCGGCAAAAAGTTTCTGCCATTGATCTTTTAAAAAATTTAGTAGGTGCGTATAAATGCTTTCAATACAACGTGATTAATTGATAGTCATACGCCATGCTGTACGCTGGATTAAAAAAATATCCACATTAAGAGAGGTAAGCAAAAAAAAAAAAACACAAATTACAGTAAATAAAACTTCAATGTGCATTGTTTCTATGAAAAGAGAATTGTATTTCCTTTAAACACCTACATCCTGGTTAGTGCAGAAAAATGTATGCATTTCGTTGTGGTTAGCCCCCAGAGGTTCGTGTTTGTGACTTCTTGCACGTTAAGCAGCTGTTTTATTTAGAAGTACTTTAATAAAGGAGGAAGAAAATGAAAGGAACAACAACAAAAACTATTGTTCATACGAAGGCATCCAGTCGTCTGGTTGTGCAGGGGGTTAAGCTTGCCCCCAGTGCGGCTTAGTGCAACAATGGTAGTAAGAAAAAAAAAACTGAAATGCTTTGCATTATTTTGTTCATGTTTTGCGCTCTGGTTGCAATGCTAGCAATAGCAGAAAAGGCGCCAACTATGCCGCATAGTTGCTTTCACTTCCTTTTCTTTCTTGACTGCATCTGAAAAATACAAGGCACACAGAGGCGAAGCTTCTTTGCAAATTGTTGTTAGCTGTTTGAATTCCCCTCCATCCGCTGCAACCGGCGCTTCTCCGACGAAAGCATTTATTTGATCCTGATGTCGCTTTATGTTCAAAACTAAACGAATTCTTGTGGATGAAGTAACATATTTAAGTCTCTCTTAGGTTCGTCGTTTTTTCCCCTATTACGTCTTTGTCTTGACTAAAGCAGGCGATAAAGAATAAAAGTGAAGAAAATTATGATTCCTTTGCTGGGCTTTTCTGTCTATTGCTTAAAGAAAAGAAAAAAAAAACATACACACACAATAACAATGCAACACAGCCGGCAATTGCAGGAAAAGACAGACAAGAAAAAACGCAAAATTTATGTTGTCGTCAGCAGCGTCATTTTGATGTCATACAAGATGTCTGCTCATTTTCATAATTGGATACTTAAGGGAATTTTCTAATTTGCACTAAACTTAAACATAAAGTATATGAAGTGGTGATGTGTACGCCGATAAAGGGTTATAGAAAAAGGAGATATAAAGTTTGAGGATATTGGTGAAAGGTATTTAAAAAAATAAATATAGCAATAAGCAAGACCATCAAAAATAACAAAAAAAGGTTACTTATGTGTCCCACAACCTTTACCATTATTTAGAAACTTTCTTTTTATATATGGATCTTGCTATATCGCCTAGCTGAGTTGATCTAGCTATGTAACACCTTCCGTCGCCTGTACATCTGACTTCAACATTCGAGACTTTGAGGAGACTTGCGACACGAGGGAAGACTTTTCGGCGATAAAGTGTTTTACATGAGAGTCGACAGATACATTGTTCATTATTTACAAATTATAAATGCGAGGATTAATCCTTACAAATTCACAAAGTTCTTAAAAAACCCAAAAAAAAAATTTTCTCTCCAGGTATTCCACGAAAACAGGAAACTAATAATGCAAAGATGTCCTTGAATAAAAATTCTAAAAATTTCATTATTTGTCCTGAAGATCCAGAAAGCAATATTTGAAACAAGTAAATAAACATAAAGTTCGACCGGACCGAACTTTTAATACCCTCCACCTTAGGAAACATTACAACTAGTTATGACCACAAATAGCAATTTTCAGACTTTTCGTGTGAAAATGTGGCAAAAAATCGTCAAAATACCGAATACCGGGAGGTACCGCTATATAGGGCTATACGAAAACGTGAGCCTATACATACAATGTTTCGCCAAATCCGTGAAAAAATGTGACAAAAACCATCAAAAAACCGAATATCGGGAGATACCGTTATATAGGGGCTATACTAAAGCGTGGACCTTTGCATACTATGAACCCATTATGACCAACAAATACCAATTTTAAGACTTGAAAAAGTGTGGCAAAAATCATCAAAACACAGAATATTGGGAGGTACCGATATATGGGGACTATACCAAAACGTGAACCGATATTTTCAATACCAACCATCCTAGACACAATAAAAATTATTCTGCTAAATTTTGAAGATCTACGTCAAATAATGTGGCCTGTATCGTGATTTCAACAGAGAGACGGACAGATAGACGTCCTTAAATCGACTTATAATTTTATGCTGATTATGAATATATAAGGAATGTTAATAACGGAATGACACCTTACCAAGGTGGAGGGTATACAAATCTACGATTTTCGGTCTGTTTATCCTTGGAAATTGTGCAATTAATAGTATTGTTTGGCGCATCTTTATTTACTTATTTTTTATATATATATATTTTTTTTTTGTAATCCACGATTTTTAATTGAAGGTCTTAAATAAAATTTTCTAAAAATAATCCATAATTTTAGGTAAGATTTTCAGTTAGAATATCTTGAAAAAAAATATTCAAAAAATCAAAATTTTTGGTATGAAGGCCCTTTAATAAAATTTACCAAAAAATTAATCCATGATTTTGTGCCAAAGGTTTTTGAATAAAAATTACAATGAAATCTCCGATTCACATTAAAGATCCCTTAAATAAAAATTTCTAAAAAAAAAAAAAATTTCCTAAATTAAAATGTTTATACCATATTCCCAGTTTATAGGTAAGAAGTTCCTTAAATAAAAACCTGAAAAAAATTGGTAGGACCTTAAATAAAATTTAAATAACCCACTTTTTAGGTAATTAAAAAAAAACGATTTTTGGTATAAGCATCCTCTAATGAAATCTTCTAAATATTCCACGTTTTATAGAAAGAAGATTATTGAATAAAATTCACAAAATAAATCAATGATGTTTGGCAAATATTTCCTACAAAACCATTTTTTTAAATAATTCGAGGTTTTTGAATTATTTTTTATCAAAAGCGTAAAAATATAAATATGGCCCCTGAAGTTTATCTTAAAAATTCTCGATTTATAACTGAGAAGTCCTAAAATTTAAATAATTTTGCAATCAAGCAAAAATGAGTATAGGATAGAAGGCACCATGAGTAAAAAATCTATGACAAGAATGGCATTAAATAAAATGATCTAAAAATTCCCTAGTTACTGAGAAGGAGAACCTTCAATATGGCAAAATCTCGCAGATTGGTTTAAAATTTTCAATAACCAAAACGCTCAAAAAAAACCCTTATTTCATCCTTTCAATAGGGTCTTTTTTAACATCAAACATCGTATAATTTCTACAAAGTGAAGAAAGTATTCGATACAGCACAAATCTGAAAAGTTGTAACATCAGACTTATGTCATGAATGGGCATCAATTTAAATAATCTTAACGCAAGCCAAGATATATTTAAATAAAGAAACATTGGCTGACACGACTGATGCGATTTTTGGTCAAATGGTCTCTGAATATTATTTATTTTATCCGAATAGAATTATTGTTAAACGAACTACGAATTATAGCCCCTATATCTGGAAAAATCTTAAAAAGATATGTTAAATATCCATAACTAAAACCTAAAAATGCAAGAGTCTTGTCTTGGATGTGTTTTTTAATATTTTGATAAAAAAACGACCATTGATTCTTTCAGCTTCAAAATAAGTAATTATAATCGGAACCCATGAAACCCTTTAAAATCCACTACTTAAATTCTAAAAGTCGTTCAAGCTCCTATAAAAAATTATCTTAAAAATTTATGATTTATAATCGAGAACCAATTGGAAATCAATGATTTTTAGTTAGAAAGATTTAGGAGTTTGGTGTAGGTAGTCCAAAAATATAACGATATATAAGCTGGAAAACCATGGAGGACCCTAGAAAAAAAATTATAAAAATAATTAATAAATCCTCTATTTTTAGTTAGAAAGAGCTTAAAAAGCCTTATGAACTACATTGGACTTGGAAGCAGGGGATCGCTTCAAAAATATTTTTAAAATACATAAATTATAATCGGAAAAATTAGAAAATTGTCTTAAAAATCCAAAACCTGAGCCATTGAAAATCTATTGAAAAATCTCTAAAAATGCACCTGGAAGTCCATGATGCCCATTTGACTAATATATTTAAGTATCAGAAGATCTTTGGAAAAAAAAAAAACTAAAAATGCGTTGGAAAAAGTCTACAAGCCTGGACAAGAAAGTCCTTCAAAATCCGTAATTTTGGAATAGTAAGTTCTTAAAAAGCATCGCTAAAAATCTTAGCACTTGCTTCATGTATGAAGAATATTTTTATCAAAAATGCCAATTTTTTTCAGACCGAGATTTATGAATTTTGGAAAATGTGAGAAGATGTAGGGATGTGGTAAAATATAGATAATTTTGATTCAAAAGAAACTTAAAATCTTTCAAAATTTTGACCGTTTGACATGAAAGCGCAGAACGTTATACCCTTCCTTCACATTAATTCTAAGATAGACAGAAATATGGCGATGTGTGATGTTTGAACCAGTTTTTGCCTTAATTTCACACTTTGTGGGGTAGCTAAAAAAAAAAGAAAAATGCTACAAATATCCCACATTTTTTTTTTTTTCAAAAATATCGGATACTTTGAATTTACATCTTCCTAAGAAGTGCCTTCTTTATATTTTAAATTTTTAAGATTTGTGAAACCAAATGGATGCTGTCTCCTCTAATATTTTTTAAAAACGTAAAACTTTTGTGGGAGATATACCAATAGAAGTTTGGCGGAAGATCAACTTATTTTTGAAAAAGTTATATCATTGCTCCAAGTTTGGATCGATTTGAATAACCTCTTCGAGTGCTATCATGCACACCAGTCTAGAAGACCGTCAGAAAGGTAGATCAACTCCAAATGTCTTGTAATGTCCAAAAAGGATTCACTTTATTGATTTATTGATTGGATGAGACATATTTTAGAGTATGCCGAAGGATATATACCAATTGTTGCCATAAGCTGGTTTGTCACCCGTTCTCCGTGGCACAATGAATTTTTCATAATAAAACCTAGCTTAGTTATAAGTCCATGGACTGAAATTTAAGAAATCTAAGACGAGAAATTCGACATTTCATTGCAGCATAAAATTGTTATTATCCAATGTCGTAATCAAATCATATAAAGCGTATTTACATTGAGTTTCCTTGACAATTTAATTTTCCAGGCTCCGTATGAAAATACCTCACACACTTCCCAAGAGTTTGCAAAGGCCACAGCACATAGAACGCATTTCAAGGTCTTTTTAAAAGCTCTTGAAATTACGCTGCGACAAAGAGTCGTATTTCATAAATACTTGCACCTTTCCTTTTACAAACCCTGAAATCTTTATCTCAAGTGCAGCAACATACTTCACTTCATCCGACACACCCTTACGGCGGTATTCATGGTCGCAGTGTGTCCACATTTCCCACAACCCTTTGCTGCTTTCACTTTAATTTTAATAATTTCATAATTTGTAAGTTGTTGTTTCTTCGCTCCATCTTGTTGTAATCATGCAATATGGCTTACTGCACCGCCACATCGACAAAGCACCTCATTTTCCAGCATTTTCCATTCCCATTCCCGCTTGGCATGAGGTACTGGAATTACAACGCTTCTCCCCAGTGTGCAGTTATTTGTTTCATAAATGTTTTCCTTTATGAGAAAAATCACATCGCAACACGCATACAGCACACCCACAAGGGCTAACCAAGGGGGTGGGGGGTGGAAGCAAAACCACAAAAATGAAAAGAAAACGAAAAGCTGCACAAGTGAAGTGATGGAGAGCGAAAGAAAAAATAAAACGCCACAAGTAAAACGATTACACTCACTCTGAAGAGTCAACCTTCACGGGAATGCTAAGTCAAGTTGAATTTTGTTCGCTTTTCGCACCGTTTTCTTCTTGAGCTGTGGAGAGCAAAAGCGGGCCGATTATACCTGAAGGGCAGGCTAGTAGACAACAACAAATGACGAGGACGATGAGGTTGGCACCGACCGTTGAAGTTAATTTTAAATTTAGTGCAACAAAATTATGCTGCGGTGGATGTCACTTCATTTTAGCAAACTGACGGAGGCCTGTAGCTTAAGGTGGGGCACAGTGGGAGGACGAAAGTATGTCGAAGTTTCAATAAGACTTACATTTTTATAAATTGTGGTAGTAGAAAGAAATACTCCCCTGTAACTTTAGATATCTTTGGAAATTACTCTCTAAGAGGAGCATAATCTTGGCAACCTTGCGAATACCGATTTGATAAAATTTCTAGGCCTACTTTAAATTGTTTTCCCAAAAAGCTTTCTATTACGCGTTGTAATATTCATGACAAAACCAGTAATAAAATCTGCAAGTTCGGCCCGGCCGAACTTTGAATATCCCCCCCATTTGGAACGAATTTGGCAAATTATCAAAAAAATAAAATCCGTTAAAAATTCTGCTAAAACTCTCAAAATACCGAATGTAGTCGTTATATTAGGGTGTATACGACGACATGGACCTGCAAAGGCAACTTTCACCATAAGCCATTACAATATTCAAATGCGAATAATGTACCATCAAAATATCGAATAGTGAGGTACTATCATATGGGGGCTATATCAAGACGTAGACCTGCGCAGACAATTTTTGTCACATCCCGTAGTATCTATTACGAACTGCAAATAACAAATTTGAAACAATTCCGGTGATCATCAAAATACCGAGTACCGGGAGGTGCCGTTATATGGGGACTATACAAAGGCGTGAAACTGCACGTAGAATTTTCTGTCATAGGTTGTAATATCCATTATGAACTTCAAATGCCAAATTTGAAACAATTCCGGTGAATAATGTCGCCAAAATCATCAAAATATCGAATGTCGGGAGATGTGACGGCTATACGAAGACGTGGACCTGCACAGACAATTTTCTGTTGTAGGCTGTAGTATCCATTGCGAACTTGAAATACCAAATTTGAAAGAATTCCGATGAATAAAGTCGCTTAAATCAACAAAGTACCGAATATCGGGAGATGCAGCTATATGGGGGCTATACGAAGACGTGGACCTGCATAGACAATTTTCTGTCGTAGGCTGTAGTATCCATTACGAATACCAAATTTGAAGCGATTTCGGTAAATAATGTCGCTAAAATCATCAAAGTACCGAATATTGGGGGGTACCGTTATATTGGGGCTTTACGAAGACGTGGACCTGCACAGACAAATTTCTGTCATAGGCTATAGTACCCAATACGAACTTCAAATACCGAATTTGAAACAATTCCGGAAAATAATATCGCTTAAATCACCAAAATACCAAAAAAAGGGAGGTACCATTATGTGGCGGCTATACCAAAACGTGGACTTACATGGCCATTTTAAATACCAAAAGTCCTGAAAACAGAATATACGTAATATACATTTGACTAAAATTGTATCAACCTACTTCATTTCGTTCGGAAGCGGAAGAGTGATTTCCACAGACGGACAGGCGGACAGACATCGATAAATCGACATAGAATTTTATTCTGGTCAAGAATATATATACCTTGTGGGGTCTAAAATGTATATTTCGTGGTGTTACAAAAGGATTTTTCATTAAACATTTTCCGTATCTCACCTCCCACTGTATTAACTGTGCCACAAAGTTGCACATTCCAAAGAACAACAACAACAACAAATCCGAAACTAACATTGTTGTATGTGCTGTGGTGCTAAAATAAGACATTATAAATGTGCAGATCCAAATATAGCCTCTGTGTTTGTGCATTGCTATATATAGTTATTTATGCAACAACCACACACACACATCCATGCACACGACAATAATTGGAGCATATAACATCACTCTTGACATTATGATGTAATTTCCCTGCAGCAAATTAATTTTTATCATAAATTGCATTTATAAAAACCGCCACAGATTCATGCAACATTTTTTTTGTTCCTTCTTTGTTGCATTTTATTTCTGTTGTCACTTTAACTCACCAGCGAGTAAATAGAGGTGCGAAAAGTGGAAACGTAATGTCTGAAGAAGGTTAATTGAACTAATAAATTTCAATCGAAACTAGAAAGGGTTGTTGGAGAGCAGGAACGTGGGAAAAGAAAAGAGTTGTTACATACCTCATATACAGCAAAAGGTCATATTATAAAATATCAATGGGTCATATTAGAATAGTCCTAGTCGGTCCATTTTAAACACTAACAAGTTAAGATCTATTAGTCGGTTTTGCCGACAATTGTATACCCTCAAATATCATATCTTGATTTAGTAAAAAATGGGATGTGTGAAATTTAGAGAGAATCGGGTGCTTATTTCGCATTCTATGATAGTATTTATTATTATTCAAAATTTTGAAACGTTGTGGGGGAGGTACCAGAATAAGTGGTCCGATATATCCCATTTGAACATCAGATCTTGCGTTGATACGTTTAAACAAATCGGATACTTATTTCGCGTCTTATGAGTTTCATGGTTTTTCAAAATTTTGACCCGTTGTGGAGAAGGTACCAGAAGGAGTGACTGGTTCTATCGGCTCTTTAAACCAGATATTGTGTTGGTGGAAAAATTAAAATGTACGAAATTTGAAGACCATTGACTCATATTTCACATTTTATGACTGTTATAATTGGTGCAAATTTTGACTCTTTATGGGGGAGGAACCAGAAGGAGTGAGCTGATATATCGCATCTTCATACTTCTACCTTCGTGTTTTCCAAAAAAAAAAAACAAATAAAAAAGTATCGGTCGGTTTTGCCGACAGATGTATACCCTTAGCCAATGTTCGATTATTTTAAAATATTCTGATTTCTGTTAGGAATTTTCAAACTCGCTATGGAGTGGGCTTGGAAAGAATGGTCAATATTGTCCATATCATATCGGACCTAAATAAATATTATATAATTATTACATATATATAAGAAAATCGGAAATTTATATCCAATTTATGGGAAAACATAAATTCCATATTCATCTCAGCATTCTGGATGAGAGACATATATTTAGATATAGCAAGCTGTAAAGAATCGCTGAGTTATTTCGCAATTTATGACAGATAAAAGTATTGAAAATTTTGTCCCTTTGTGGGTGAGGTACCAGAAGGGGTTCGCAGATATATAGCATTTGTGAAATTCGAAGAGTGTTGGATGTTTATTTCGCTTTCTTTGAGCGTTATGTTTTTCAAAATCTTGAACCATATATGGAGCAGGTAGCAAAGGAAATGGTCTGATTTCTACCATCTTTATAACAGATCTTGTGTTGATGAAAATATTGAGATGTACCATGTGTGGAATGGAATCGGATGATGATTTCGCTTTTTATGAACTTCATGAATATTCAAAATTTTGAGCGTTCGTGGGAGAGGTACCAGAAGGAGTGGAGCGATAAATTCGATCTTACTACCAGATATTGGGTTCATAAAAATAGTAGGATGTGTGAAATTTGAAGACAATCGGACTCTAACATTTTATTTTATAAGAGTTGAAATTATTCAAAATTTTGACCATTTGTGTGGGAGGTACTTGATGGAGTGGACCGATATTGTCCATTTTTCCACCTGACCTAGCCCTGACGCAAATATTAGGATTTGCAAAGTTGGAGCAAAACCGAATTATCCTTTCTCTTTCTGTGCAAAAAATACATTTTTTGAAAATTTCAACCTTTTGTGGAAGAGGTACCAGAAGGAATGGACCGATATTGTCCATCTCCGAACTCAATCTAAGTTCGACAAAAATATTACGATGTACCTAGTTTGGAACAAATCGGATACTTCCTTCGAGAGTTATCGTGCGCACCAGCCAGCCTGACAGACGGACGGAAGGACGGACGGACGGACATCGCTAGATCGACTCCAAATGTTCTGCAACGGATTTGATCCAAAGAGACCTAGGGTATAAAACCGTTATATCGACTAGGCACTTTTGGCCGTATTAAATTGTATATACCCTTTTTAGCCACATGGCTAAGGTTATAAAAATATTGAGATTTGTGAAATTTGAAAAGCATCGGATGGTTATTTCGTGTTCCAAAAGAGAGATAAATATTCAATATTTTGACCCGTTGTGCAGGATCTTCATACCAGAACTAGAGTTGTTAGAAATATTATAATGTACTTAATTTTAAGACAACTGCACTGTTATTTCACATTTTATAAGCGTTGACATCTTTTAAAATTTTGACCCTTTGTGAGGGAGGTACACGAAACAGTCGGTCTATATTGTCCATGATCTAGCACACAAATATTAGAATTTGCAAAGTTGTTCTGTGATATTTTTTAACTTTTTTGGGGGACTACTAGAAGAAGTAGATCGATATTGTCCATCTCCAAACTCGATCTAAGATTGATAATAATACTACAATATACCAAGTTTGGGCCAAATGGGATAATCTCCTAGAGAGTTATAGTGCGCACCATCCAGCCAGAAAAACAGACGGACGGAGGGCCATCGCAAGATTGACTTAAAATGTTCTGAAATGGATTGGGTCTAAAGATGGTCTAAACCCGTTATTTCTATGAGGCACGCACTCATCTGGATCGGGTAAAAAGGCGACTTGTACTTTGTTTACAAAAATACATGGACAGACGGACGCACATGCCATAAATCGACTCAGAATGTGATTCTATGCAGATCATCAACAGGAACTATGCGTCTATCTCGTTTCCTTTTGCCTGATACAAACAAATGCATAAAGACATATTACCCTACCCAACTTATGATACAAGGTGTAAAAAATGTTGCAAAATGTACAATATTCAAAAATTATTACAGAAATATATTCACTTTTCTCTAGATTGTTATTCTTTTTTCTATATTTAATTCTTTTCTGCAAAAAGACCATTCTGAAATGAAGAGAATTGTTAAAATCCATCCAGCCGATTTTGAATTATAAGCAGGCTTCTGCTAAGCCCTAAATTCTAGCCCCATTAAAAATTTCGATTGGTCTATAATTGTGAACTCTAGTGCAACTACCCGCCCGATACTTGTCTATCCTTACTGGTTTTGATTTTGATATATATTTATATTTTTATACCCTCCACCTTGGAAAGGAGGGTATATTAACTTTGTCATTCCGTTTGTAACATCCTTCAATATTCGTCTTAGACCCCATAAACTATATATATTCATAATCAGCATAAAATTCTAAGTCGATTTAACGATGTCCGTCTGTCTGTCTGTCCGTCTGTCTGTATGTCCGTCTGTCTGTCTGTTTGTCTCTCCGTCTGTCTGTCTGTTGAAATCACGATACAAAAGAGAGCCAAAATTTAACACAGCTATTTGCATTGTGTCTAGGATGGTTGGTATTGAAAATGAGATATATCGGTCCTGGTATAGTCCCCATATAAAGGTACCTCCCGATATTCAGTATTTTAGTTTTTTTTGCCACATTTTTTCACGGATTTGTCTAAAAATTGGTATTTGTGGTCATAATGGTTTCCAGCTCCGCTGCCGAAACATTGCATGTATGGGTCCATGATATGGTATAGCCCACATATAACGGTACCTCCCGATATTCGGTTATTTGATGATATTTGCAACATTTTTTCACGGATTTGTCTAAAAATTGGTTCCAGCTCCGGTGGCAAAACATTGCATGTATGGGTCCATGATTTGGTATAGCCCCCATATAACGGTACCTCCCGATATTCGGTAATTTGATGATTTTTGCCACATTTTTTCACGGATTTGTCTGAAAATTGGTATTTGTGGGTCATAATGGGTCCTAGCTCGTGTTCGGTATCGGTACCTACCGATATTCGGCATTTTAATATTTTTTGCCACATTTCTTCTTATGTTTATTTTACCCCAAGGTGGAGGGTATTAAAAGTTTGGCCCTGCCGAACTTAATGTTTTTTTTACTTGTTATTTATTCTATTTTCTTTACACTTCTTTATTTATTTAAGTTATTTATTTTATTCGTTTTACTTGTTTTATTATTTTTTTATATTTCTTAATTTATTTTATTTAATATTTATTTTATTTAATAATTATATTTAATTTATCATTTTTAAAAGAATTGTTTTCAATTATAACTCTCTTGTACCTGCAATTGTTTGTAATTTAATACATTACAATGAAAATCCAGTACTAAAATAATAAAAAAAAACCTATTTGAGATAAGCTCAATTTCCTTCATGTATGGATGCATTTATGGGATTAATTTCACCAACACGTGTCGACCAGCAATACTTCACATCCACACCCTTGTCCAATACAATTTCATTTCGATTCAATCTAGGGATTATGTTCATGACCTTAATTTGTTACCTGTAGCCTCAATTTGACGCCTCTGGTCATCGTTGGAAAAATATTCAGGCAGAAGAGATATTTTTTTTATGCGGGACCCCAATCAACATATATGTATAACATTCACACCAACACATGTAAACGAAAATTAAAAAACCTTGAAAACATTTTAGATTAAACTCAAAAAAGTGGTAAAACTCAAAGGGGTGTTATTGCATACTTTCGCTGATTTAGTGGTTACCATGGTTTTTTGATTGAATTCAGCTTCAGCTTCAATTTAATTTCCATGCCTACTACTAACTGACAGCATGATAAGCCTACTTTAAATTTTTTGGCACAGCTAGTTTTGGCCCATGATTACCATGAGAATGATGCCGACGACGAGGACGACGACGATGATGGTGCTGATGATGATGTTGTAGAGCCTCTTGTAACCGCATTTTAACTTTTTCCGTGTTGCTGTGCCTTGGCATAACTTTTCACCTGCCATCCTGCTGTCTGCTTATCAACACGGCAACAAACACAACAACAACAGCGAAAAAACAAGCACACGAAAAAGGCTTTAGCCTTCATCTTTTGCAAATTTATAATGCTGTTGCATGCAGCAGTAACATCCCCCTGCCTTTCCCGCTCCCCCTCTCTCATATTTGCCAAGCGAAGAACATAACCTAACAAATTTTATACTTTTTAGCATTTTTACCACTTAAAATCTCACATGTCAGAACAGGGATGAATATGATGATGATGGCTCTGCCACAGACGCTGATGAATTCATACTGACTGCTGACGAAGGGTTGCGGCGGTTTGTCGTGGGCCCACCAAAAAAGTTGGCTGGGGGCTTTTGGCGTTTATTTTTTCCGACGTTAACTTTTTAATAAAGTTGGAAATGTGTTATCGCTATAAAAATATTTATACATTCACATCATTTTGTTATTGTTGTATGTGGGTTGGTTGCTGATGTTGTCGGTGTCACTGTCCTTGTTACTACTGTTACTAACACCAACAGCAACATCGCCGCACCACCACCACCCTTTCTCTTCAGCCATCTTACACTGATGACTCTGCATCAGAACTGAGGCTGTTGAATACTCTGGCTAAGCTCTGCATTGGGAAGCTGAATATTATTACATGGATTGTTTGCAGTTTTTATGCGGTTTGTTATTTGTTTGCCGTTGCCTTTGGCGAATGTGAAATGTTTTGAATAAAATTAAAATATAAATTTATTACAGATTTATTTGTTATGTTTTGGTAGAATTTGATGGATATGCTAAACAACTTTGTTAGGTAAACATTTCTAGCAGACCATTTTTATGCAATTAATTAGTTTCTCTATAGCATGAATTTAAAGGTTTATTAGAATTTATATGAGATATTTTATGTGGAGATTGAAACATGGACAATATATTTGCAAAATCATATGAGGACTCTGCAGAGGACTACACACCGCTTAAATCAAGGATTTTGTTATACCATTCCTCATTTTGCTTTTATACCCTCCACCATAGTATGGAGGGTATAGTAAGTTTGTCATTCCGTTTGTAACACCTCGAAATATACATTTTAGACCCCACAAGGTATACATATATTCCTGATCAGCATAAAATTCTATGTCGATTTAGCGATGTCCGTCCGTCTGCCCGTCTATCTGTTTGAGAAATCACTCTAGCTTCCGAACGAAATGAACTAGATTGATAAAATTGTACTCAAATGTATATAATGTCTGCAGGACTTTTGGTATTGAAAATGGTCCATGTAGGCCTACGTTTTGGTATAGCCGCCATATAACGGTACCTCCCGATATTCTGTATTTTGATTATTTTGTTTCAAATTTGGTATTTGATTGTGCAGAAAATTGTATGTGAATTGTCCACGACTTCGTATAGCCCTCATATAACGGTACCTCCCGATATTCTGTATTTTGATGATTTTAGCTACATTATTCACCGATTTTTTTAAATTTTGCCTTTGAATACTGTACTGGCTTATGACAAATTTACCTATACAGGTCCATGTCATCGTATAGACCTTAATATAACAGCTTCATTCGGCATTTTTAAGATTTTAACAGAATTTTATTGCTTTTGAGAATTGCCAAATTCGTTCGGCCCGCTTACTTACTTACTGCTTTTTTACTTGTTCAGTATGTAATTATTCAAAATTATCCTATATCACCGTCTAAGTTAAAAACTCAGTTTTCTAATCAATTTTATATAAATAGCTGAAAAAATAAAATTTAGGATTTGTTTGCGAATTTAGGTTCGGACTACTTGAACAAAAATTATTAATACAGGTTCACCCTTTGGTTTAAACTTCCTACAACAGCTTCCGATGATATTACGAATTTTGTTTGTTTTAGGCATAAATATCCACGGAATTGTACAAAAAATCGGAAATTTAAGATCTCCATGGATGTCTGGATGATGGTTGAAAATAATCAAACCACATTTCTTCATTGCCCTTCAGAATTGTTCGTCACTATATTCTACATTTTAATAACTTTTACCACCTTTTGTTTGCAATTGAATAGTTGAAGATTATTAAAGCTTGGCTGTCCCCTGGAAGAAGATAGACAATATTGGTCCAGTCTATATCGAAAGGTCAAAATTTTCAAAAAAAAAATATTTTACTGCACTGAAAAAAAGGATAATCCGATTTTGCTCCAACTTTGCAAATCCTAATATTTGTATCAGTGCTAGGTGCGAAAATGATGAACTCCATCAATTACCTTCCCACAAAGGGTCAAAATTTTGAATACCCATTAAGGTAATAAAACGAGAAATTAAGATTCGATTGCAATCAGATTTGGCACATCTCAATATTTCTATCGACACTAGATCAGCATTTTTTCTAACACAAAATCTGTATATATATATATATATATATATATATATATATATATATATATATATATATATATATATATATATATATATATATATATATATATACATATATATATATATATATGATATATATGATATATCTGGGAACTTCCGGGATCTCACCTTGCTCACTTTCGGTCATAACTTGAATAAAAAGTCAGCGATTCTTTACAACTTGCTGTATTCCGTTGACTATACCAGGTACCTTACGAACATTTTAACATTTTTAAAAATCACATAACTCATTTAATGTGAAGGAAACAACCTATATAGGACAAATCTGGCACGTTGCAAAATTTATATCATATTTATTTAGGTCCGAGAAGAAGTGGACAATATTGACCCATTCCTTCGGAACCTATTCCATACAGGGTCAACAATTTCAATAATAACAACAGAAGTCAAAATATATTTAAATAATCGAACATTAGCTGAGGGTATACATCTTTCGGCAAAACCGACGGATATTTCTTAAATTGTTTTGTTCACAAAAATGTTAGGTGTATTTTTATTGAAGGTACTGCCAGAGCATTCTGAATCGATTTAGCTAAGTATGTCCGTCCGTCCGTCTGTCCATGTTAATTTGTAATCACTCTGCAGGTCGCAATTGTGGGCCGATCTTCACGAAATTTTGAATGGAGGTTGGGCTTGGTTGGGAAAAGATCGCATAATATTTAGGGGTTGAAATTGGCCAAAAAAATTTTTCTTAATTTTGCTCTACCGGTCACAATTATAGACCAATCGACGCGGAAATTAGCGTGGGGATAGAGCTTAGGACTGTACAGAAGCTTTCCAATTTGGATGGTCATCGGGTAATATTTAGTGGGTGAAATAGACCATAACATTTGTTTTTAATAAAAGTCAAATTTCCCATTAAACCGAGAATATTTTTAATCCCGGCGAAATCACAAATAGACGAACAGCATTCAAGCTAAGTATCCTCCAACCACTGTTATTCTTTGGAAGAGTGTTTTTGGAAAGAACTTATTTTTTGTATGAACTGCATGTATATACATGCGGTGAAGCACAAACTACCAATAACAACAACTTCTGATGATTCCGAATGGAAGAAAGCACTAGAGAAAAAAAAAAAACATTTACCAATGTTGTGGTGACACAATTTTCTTCGTTTTAAAACATCATCATCGGGATAGTAAAACAGCAGCATTGACAGCTCTTGAGAGTTCAAACTCGCGCTATTAATTTTGGTCTATAAATAGAAAATAGCCAAAAGATTTTTTTTCCGATATTACAATGCCACAACCCAAAATATTTTTCTATCCTTTTTTCCAATCGAGAAAAAAGAAAACATAACAAACTGTCAAAAGAATAAAAATGTATATGGCATTGTGGTCGATTTGTTCTTCTTTGTTGCTGTTGTTGTTGCTGCTGCTATTGCCATTAGCCTTTAGTGGTAATAGTAATAATAATAAAATTATTATATGGTCATTTTATGGTAACCAGCATTTATGCAGCCATTAAATCTGTCAGGTGAAATCTGTGCAGTCAACAGGAAAAAATCCTAGACAACCGTTGGAGGGCAGCTAGACATAGAACCTATGGATAGAACAAAGTAAGTTTGTCCATGGAAGAGGGGACAGAATAACACGTCCAAAGCAAATAGGAACTCTCTGCTTCCACATGTTGAGAATATGTATGAGAAGAAGAAGAAATAATAATAATAACAATAAAATAGCAATAGTGTAAGGGATACTTGCCTGGGTGGAGTATTCTGGAGTCATAGACATCCAGGCATTCCAACCACTCAGACAGATATATGTGGCAAATGTAAGACAATGACAGTGAATACTGATGCCCAACGAAAAAAGCAACGACAAAGTAATGGTTATAGAGAGACCATTAGCAGCGTAAAAGTAAAATGAAAGGAGCATGGTTCTTAGGAAGAGGTAGTGAACTTCGTAGCCTTGGAGGATAATAATACTAGGAAATATTAAAACAGTGGGATCATTTCATTCATTCATTCCTAGAAGTATTTAGATATATCCTAAGAGTGAAAACATGTATCAAAGCGGGAACATGTAATTACGCTACAGTTCGCAATTATAGGCCCATCCTCTCGAAATTGCATGGAGTTAAATTTAGGGTCAAAATAGGAGCCTATTATTTTTAGACAAGTCAGCGATGACTATAGTAGGGTGGGGCGACAATGTGATACCCTAAAATACTACAGTATATTGAAAGCCCCCTTATGCAAAAGTTGAATTTGGAAGATCTCGCTTTCGAAATGATGTCATAGAGCCCTGCTCAAATTTTACTCTTAGCTTTTTGATCGGGGGCATTTGCCCAATATTTACGAACTTCGTCGTGTTGTAAGGCACGACCCTAAACTTGTTGTCCATTTTACAGCTAAATATAAACCAAAGCTCATCCAAAATGCCAGAATTCTTCCCTGTCCTTAACTCTTGTCTTACGCAAAATTTCGTGTCGATTGGTTTCAATTGTGACCTGTAGAGTGACCGTAAAATCAGGAAAGTTTTATTTTTATTTATTTTATTTTTTTGGTCCACTTGAATCCCTGAATGTACATCTTCAAAGACTGTAGGCTTTAATTCTGGCCCTAGCACTACCCCTATGCAAAATTTCGTGAGGATCGGACGATAGTAGCGACCTATATATAATACCTTAGCTGAAAAAATGGACCACAACTTTCGTCTAAAATTGTTTTGAATGTCTATAAGCCTTTATATAGGGCAAGTTCCCCTGCAATAGCTGCACGTGATTTTCAAATTATTTGAGAAACTTTCACAACTGTTGAATTTTAATAGAATCTAAATGTGGATTTAAAGGATATTTTCCATCAGCTATGGGGTTTCAAGGAAATATTAAAGAAACTACATCTTTTTGTGGATTTTCAGCATATCTTTCTAAAATGGATGCTCGTGGATGCTTAAGGAAATTTTCCAAATATTATGGTTGCTCGTAGAAATTTATGGTTTGTTGGAAAAATATGGCCTCACTTTGACTCTCAAGGATATTCTTAAAAGTTTTAAATTTTTTGAGAAGCTATGACATCTCGTTGACTTTCAAGAATATAACTTCAATATAACTAAGCACCTCATGAGCTTTTTATTTATTTTAGCATCCTTATTTAATTTCGTGGATTTTTTTAATTTGTGGGTTCTAGCTAGCACCAGGTGAGTTTTGAAATTTTTTTTCAGGAAACTCTGACACCTGTCATATTTAAAAGAATATTTATGATACTATGATCCTTCTTACATTTCAAAGGAGATTTTTTATGGAAGTATTATGAAATGCCTTTCTCGCGAATTTTGCAGAATATTTTAGAAAAGCTTTTACGGACTCAAAAACCACTAAACTGATTTTCCTGAAAATGTTCAGCTATCCTGCAACATCGCCTGAAAGTAACATACAGGGTGAGATGAAAAAACTTAAACCAACTTCAGACTGCTTTCCATCTCTTTCATCTCTTATTCGTGATGGAACTCAATCGTGATAGTGTGATTTCTTTATATTTGGCTGGAACACCACAGGTGGCTATCGTTAGGGCACTCCAGCATTTAAATGTGAATAAATCTTTTATGTCTCTTACCATCACTCGTTATCGTGATACTGGTAGCGTAGCCCGACGTCGGATGGAAGAAAACAGCAACATCAACAGTAAAAGAGAAGTAAAAGTAAAGAAGCGGATCTGAACCCGCGTCGCACCGGCCGAAAAATGGCTTGTGAGCTGAATATATCGCAATATTCCATTCGGCAAACATTGAAAAATGAGCTCGGGGTAAAGCCATTGAAATTTCAAAAAGTGCAAGAAATTACACCGCAACAGAATGAAAATAGATTCAAAAGAGCTAAAGAGTTGCTTGGCATGGCCGAAAGTGGTGAACTGCCGAATTTGGTTTTCTCCGATGAGAAAACATTCGTTGTCCAGTAGTTTGTAAGCAAACAAAATGATCGTATTTGCTTGCCAAAGAGGTCAGCAAAAATGTGCACCTTCGGTTGGCCACCAGGACTCAAGCGCCAGCCATGGTGATGGTGTGGGCCAACATAACGGTCGATGAAAAAATATTCTGGAGGGTGTATTAAAGCCTAGGGCACTCAAATATTTTGGCCACAGACCTTGGACATTCCAACAGGACTGAGCACCATCGCACTCAGCACGCGCCACCCAAGAATGGTTAGAAAATGAGGTTCCTCGCCTCATTTCCAGCGCACAATGGTCACCAAAATCTTCGGATACCAATCTGTTGGACTATTGTGTCTGGAGAATTTTGAAAAGCAAGTTTGGCACTTAAAAATGTCAATATGTCGATCACCTCAAGTAAGCGCTTTGCCAGGAATGGACCAAAATACCGCAGAGTAACATTCGGGCAGCGTGTGACGGTTTCATTGGCGGTTTGAAGGCCATAATTCGTGCCGAAGGTGACCAATTCGAACAAATCTAAACGGAAAACGGAAAAAACGGAAAAAACGGAAAGGTAAGAGTAACTGCAGATTTTTCAAAAAATATTTATTCTATGATCCATTATTTTCATATACGAGTAGTTACTGTAATTCTAATGAAAACTCATTTCTGATTTCACACCCTCCAACAAATTGTATGCCTCAATACCACCAATTTCCACTGTGCCCTGTCATCGAATATTTATTTAATTCAAGTAAGGAATACAATCTAATAAAAATAAAATACAAATTTAAGTTGAACATGAATTTAAAACAGCCGAACTCTGGATGGCTGGTCTCTATTCAGTATTCATCAACATTGTCCTCATCATCGCCGTCATTACACCATGAACGAAATTCAGCCGGCGGCCATCAAGTACTAGTCATCATCATCATCACCAACAACACCACCACCACTACTACTCCACTCTGCACGACTAACAACAACACGATGCAAACGCACTACAACATTATCATTACGCTGACATTATATCCTCTTAGCTAAGTAACGCCCGAGGACTAGAAACAGGATGTTGTGCCGAACATACTTGAAACGATGTTGTTTGAATGTTTTGGTGTTTGACTGGAATAAACATTTGAACATAATGTTCGACAAGAAAACGGTCACTTTGTTCAGCGGCACAACAAAAACAACTCTGTTCGAGTAACAACAACAGCAATAACAATGACGACGACGACACCATTGAAAAATAACAACAAAAATGCCAGTTGTTGTCGTTGTTGTTGTTTTAGTATTCTCATATCATGTGAAAAGTAAGTTATTTAGCTGTGGCTAGATTTCCAGAAAGCAGACAGCTACTAAATGTCTGGCAAACAAGAGTCACATCCATACATAGTCAGTGTGTGTGTGTGTGTGTGAGTGAGTGTCGACAACAAAAATAGATATTTTGCCCAGACATACTAAACAGCTAACTTCCTTCCAGCGTAGACAATTTCATTGAAACTTCGTTGAGCAAACATTAAATTGTTTTCGATTTGTTTTTCGTCGTGTTTTTAGTTTGGCATTAAATTTTATTTGGTCACGTCCATTTTTTATGCAATAAATATTGAACATTTTTATAATAATCGAATCGAAGAGCAGCCATTGTTAGAAGCTGGGAATGCAAAGGAGAACATTTTTTTGGAACGGCAAACTGAAGGATGCACTGAAAGGATACAAGGAGTCATATTGGTACCAATTTTTTTTTTATTTGAATTGCATATGTGTTTTTACAAATAAGAATTTTTTAAGATCAGAGGTGTTTTCAAGAGAGGGCTGTAGATGGACACAGTTTACTCCACAGGGAATGATGGTGGTAAAATATTAAACGATTTATTATAGATCTTTGGAATTGGTAGAAATAGTTCAGATTCAGTTCTTGTAACTAACTAAACACAGGGAAATTGTGTCACTTTAAATTTTCAGCTATTTTTTCAACATTCTCAGATATTTAAACCCTACAACACTGTGTGTGGGGGGTATTATAAGTTTGATTGGGCCAAAAATTATGTAACACCTCCAAATATTGGTTTCCCACATAGGAAAGTATATATGGATTTTCCTATCTCGCCGAGCTGAGTAGATCTAGCTACGTATGTCCGTCCGTCCGTCCGTCCGTCTGTCCACGTTAATTTATAATCACTCTACAGGTAGCAATTATGGCCCGATCTTCACGAAATTTAGAATGAAGGTGGGGATAGGGCCGGAATAGAACCCTATTGCTTTTGGAGATGATCGCATGATATCTAGGGGTTGAAATGGACCAAAAACTGAAAAATTTCCTAATTTTGCAGTTGCTCTACAGGTCACAACTATAGACCAATCAAAGCGGAAGTTAGCATGGGGCTAGAGCTTAGGGCTGGGCAGAAGCCTTCCAATTTTGATGGTCATCGGGTAATATTTATTGGGTGAAATAGACCATAATATTTGTGTTAAATAAAATACAATTTTTCAATTAAACGGCGAATATTTTTAATTCCGGCGAAATCACAAATAGATATACAGGTCAATTCTGACCGTTACGTATATGCCGATAGTAATTATATCGGTTATATATAGCGAAATATATACAATGTGTATGTACAAAGGAAGGCGATGTTAGTTAGAATGCTTATATCTCAAGAATGGCTGGACCGATTTTGACAAATTTTGTCAATTCAGAATGCCCTCTTAAAAAAAAGTATAAAAACTAAAAAAATCGCAGAAAAATATACCAATAAAGATGTTAATATAGGTTTTGTAGTATTTTGTTAATTTTTTTTTATTTTATTCATATTTTTTATCGCATGCGATTTTTTCAATTTGACTTTTAATATTTTGTAATATTTTTTCACCTCAACACAGGTTGGGGATATTATATAAATATTGCAAATATCGTCCGATCCTCACGAAAATTTTCACGAGGGTAGGGTTGGGCTCAGAAAATCTAGGCATATTGTTTTCAAAGATGTCCGCAATATATTAGGGGGTTGAAATGGACCAACAACTAAACATTTTCCTGATTTTGCAGCCGTTGTAAAGGTCACAAATAGAAACCAAAGGACACGAAACCTCGCGTGAAGTTAAATTTAGGACAGCGGGTAGAAGGGACCACTACCTTTGTGTGAAAAAATATCAACATTACTTAAGACGATATTAGAAATACACAAAAGGCGAACTTCTGGCTTTTTATACCCTCCACCATACTATGGAGGGTATATTAACTTTGTCATTCCATTATTCACCGGAATAGTTTCAAATTTAGTATTTCAAGTTCGAAATAGATACTACAGCCTAAGACAGAAAATTGTCTGTTCAGGTCCACGTGTTCGTATAGCCCCCATATAACGGTACCTCCCTATAATCGGTATTTTGGTGATTTTAGCGTCTTTATTCACCAAAATTTTTTCAAATTACGCATTTAGAGTTCGTAATGGAAACTCCAGTCTGTGACAGAAAATTGTCTATGCAGGTCCACGTCTTCGTATAGGCCTCATATACCAGTACCTCCCTATATTCGGTATTTTGACGAGTTTAGGTACAATACTCACCTAAATTGTTTGAAATGTCGTATTTGAAGTTCGTAATGGATGCTACAGCCTATGACAAAAAATTGTCTTCGCATGGTTCAGGTCTTCACACAGCTCCGATATAACGGTACCTCCCTATATTCTATATTTTCATGCGTTTATTTCAAGTTCCGAATTTGAATTTGGTAATGACTTATGACAAATAATGCCTGTGTGGGTCCACATCGTATATGCACCATTATAACGGCAATATTCGGTATTTTTAAAATTTTAACAACGTTTTTTTAGGACTTTATTTCCAAATTCGTTCCAAATGGTGGAGGGTATTCAAAGTTCGGCCAGGCCGAACTTACTGCTTTTCAACTTGTTTATGCTGATTTCGTTGATGAATATTGCCAAATATCTTAGATAATAAAATCATATACATGAGTTTATATTTGGAGATACAGAGGGGCGTCTTGCTTTTGGAGATGATCGCAAAATATTTAGGGGTTCAAATGAACCAAAAAAAGAAAAAATGTCCTGATCACACAATTGAAGCCAATCGACACGCCTGAGAAAATAGTTAGGCACAGGGAAGAATTCTGGCATTTTGGATGACCATTGGATTATATTTAGCCGTAAAATGGACCACAAAAACTAGCAGCACGGCGGAATGCCTAAATATTGGGAAAATGTCCTTGGTCAAAATGCTAAGTGTAATATCTGGACAGTGCTCCGTGACATAATTTCAAAAGCGAAATCTTCCAAAACGGATTTGGGCATAATGGAGCTTCTAACATATTGAAGTGTTGTAGGGTATCACATGGTCGGCCCCGTACGACTATAGCCTTTGCTTACTTGTTTTTCAATATTTTCAGATATTTTTTATTTCGAATCCTTAAAGTTGAATTCGAAGTCTACCAAACTCACATTGCATCCTAAAACTTCCACCACGACGTCTCTGCCTTAGATTTTTTCTCTACCTTCTTGGTATGAAATTCTGCGAATTTGTCTAAAACAAATTTAATGATACGTAACAAATTATCAATAAATGTTAAATAAATAAAGAACAGCATTTTCGATTTGTCCAATACAACTTTTGCAAACTTCCATTGACAACGTCTGGACAAAGGTTTATTGTTTCTTATAACGAGCAAGACGAAAATAAGGAAAAGCACTCTTCAAGTTTTATGGTGTGTATAAATGCAATCGAAGTTTTGAAATTTTTGGAGACACAAATAACATTTAAAACTCAATTGTTGAAAGCATTATTAAAACTCTTAATGCAGTTCATTAGCTCGACATTATCGAAATGTCATAAAGGGAGTATTTTACTGAAAAATAAATGCAATTTTGGAATAAAAGAAACAATTTCATTGTTTCTGAAATCAGTTGAAATGTGTTTAATTCTTCCAAATTCCGAACTCCATCAAATGCGGTTCGGTTTAGGGCTATACAAATGTATTCCAAAATGGGAACAAACCGGTAAATCTTCAAAGTTTCCCAGTTTAAATTAAATATATGGCGTATAAGTTATACTCCACATCCCATTCCATATTGGTCATACGCCCTACAGAATCGTGGGTGTAATGGTGACGTGATCCATTCGTCATTTTTATGGAAGGCATATTTGTCATTTCGTTTTTTAACTCCTCAAAATACTCATGTCAAACCCCAAACAACGATTGGGTTGCATTTGGTTGTCTTTCTATTGTAATGACGCTATCTATCGAATGAATTGAGATAGAAGGCTAAAAGTTTGCACACATTTGCATATTTTCGTATAGCGCCCAAACAGTGGTACCTTCCACTTTTCGGTATTTTGATCATTTTAGCGATATTTCTTACCAGGATTTTTTTTTTTAAATTTCGCATTTTAAGTTCGTAATAGCTATTACAGCCTAAAAAACTCGTTTTCGTATAGCCCCCATATAATGATACCTCTCTATCTTCTCTATTTTCATGATTTTAGCGGCATTATTCACCAGAATTGTTTAAAAGTTCGTAATTTATGTTCGTAATGAGTACAACATCCTATGACAAAAAAATACTTATGAATGAGCACGTTTTCGTATTTGGATGGCCATAGGTTAATATTCAGTAGGTAAATATACCACAAAATTTCCCTGAAAAGGTTTTGAATAACTATGGCAGAGCTAGGCAGAGGCCATATATATTGGGCAACTGCCAGCAGTCACAAAACAAAGGCAACATTTTTGCAGGTCTGTATAGCATTACTTCAAAATCAAATTAGGTTTGTACTAGAGCGCTTTTCCAATATATTATATTGTGGTAGGGTCATAGCAAAAACCGTTAGAAATTTTAGGCGAACAAAGATATTTATAATCTATTTTTAAAACAAGTAAGCAAATGCTATAGTCGTGCATGGCCGACCATGTGATACTCTACAACACTACAATATGTTAGAAGCCCCCTTATGTCCATATCCATTTTGGACGGAGCACTGCCCAGATATTACCCTTAGCATTTTGACCAGGGACATTTGTACAATATTTACGCACTCCGTCGTATTTTGCGATCATCAAGCGCAAGAGGCTCCTCTGTATCGTCAAATTTAGTCTCTTCTATACGATCTCTATGTCTACGATATTTGGCTATATTCGTCAAAGAAATCAACAAAAAAAAAAAACAGAAGTTCGCATTTTGTGTATTTCGGCTATCGCCCGTCAGTAATGTTGGTATTTTGTCAGACAAAAGTAGTGGTTCATTCTACATGCTGTCCTAAACTCTCTTCATGACCTTTATAACGGCTGCAAAATCGGGAACATTTTTAGTTGTTGGTCCATTTCAACCCCTAAATATATTGCGGACATCTTTGAAAACAATAGGCCTAGCCCTTCTGAGCCTAACCCTACCTTTTTCGTGAGGATCGGACGATAATTGCAATCTGTATATAATATCCCAAACCTGTGTTGTGTGGCGGAAAAATATTACAAAATGTACACCTTAACATTATAAGTCAAATTGAAAAAATCGCATGCGATAAAAAATATGAAAAAATAAAAAAATGTCACAAAATACAAAAAATCTATATTAACATCATTGTTGACTTATTTTTATGCGATTTTTTTAGATTTTATACTTTTATGTCAAGAGGGCATTCTGAATTGACAAAATTTGTCAAAATCGGTCCAACCATTCTTGAGATATAAGCATTCGAACAAACATTCCTTTGTATATACTCATTGTATATATTTCGCTATACATATCCGATATATTTACTATCGGCATCGGTAACGGTCAGAATTGACCTGTTCGTCTATTTATGATTTCGCCGGGACTAAAAATATTCGCGGTATAATGGAAATTTGACTTTTATTTATCACAAATATTATAGTCTTTTTCACCCACTAAATATTACCCGATGACCATCAAAATCGGAAGGCTTCTGCCCAGGCCGAAGATTTAGTCCCATGCTAATTTCCGCGTCGATTGGTCCATAATTGCGACCTGTAGAGCAACTGCAAAATCAGGATTTTTTTTCGGTTTTTGGTCCATTTCTTTAAATATTGTGCGATCCTCTCCAAAAGAAATAGGTTTCTATTCTGACCTGATCCCCACCTCCATTCTAAATTTCGTGAAGATCGGGCTATAATTGCGACCTGTAGAGTGATTACAAATTAACATGGACAGACGGACAGACGGACGGACGGGCATACATAGCTAGATCGACTCAGCTCGGCGAGATAGGAAGATCCATATATACTTTCCTATGTGGGAAACCAATATTTCGTGGTGTTACATAATTTTTGGCCCAATCAAACTTATAATGCCCCCAACACACAGTGTTGTAGGGTATAATGAAGCCGATTGCCATAAACTTCAATAGGTTTCGTTTTTGCGCAAAGAATAATTATTTTTGAATAATAGTAAAACAATAAATGCTTACTTTGATTACAACAAGTTAAAAGGCCGATCAGCTTATTTTTAAATATATCTGAACTTGTATTAAGATTATTCAAACCATTGATCCTTATGGGGTAGGCGTGAGCCAATATTGTCAATTTCGTTTCTAATGTAAGTCTGATATAGAGATTACAACATGCCAGATTTGGACTATATCGAACACTTTACTTGATTTGAGATATGTAACAATTGTTAGAAAACTTCATCTTTTATGGAGGAGGTACCAGAAGGAATAAGCTGTATTCATATCAGATCCCTCGTTGAGAAAATTATTATTTTATATTTAATTAAATTATTTTATATTAAACAAGTAAGCAAATGCTACAGTCGAGCGGGGCCGACCGTTGAATACCCTACAACACTATAATAAGCAATACAGTTTATATAGGCGCGATACTCGAAAGAACTCCACAAGATATTGTGACAAATAATAAAAGAAAACCATCATATTTCGTTCTCTAATTTTCGGATAATAGCAACTTAAACGAATTTGCTCATTTCCAATTTATTGGTAGATGTCGCTGGAATGGACATTTTCGTATTTAGTCTACAAAAGTTGGCAAACTATTTCACACATTGAATATTTGTGGAAGGCCATCCGAAACTGCTTGGCTTTTGCAATGTGCGGTAACCCCCATTCAAATGTGCGTGAGGATCGGACGATAATTACGACCTGCTGACAATTTGGCAGTTTTTTGGTCCATTTCAACCCCTAAATATATAGCGATCATCTCCAAAAAGAGTAGGCATCTATTCTGACCCTCATCTGATCCTCATGCAAAATTTCGTAAGGATCGGACCATAAATGCGATCTGTATATGATATCCTGATATCTCAACTACTTAGTTTTGTTAGCTGTAGAAATATAAAATTTTAAAAAATCAATATTTTCATCTTTAGAGAGATATTTTTATGCGATTTTTTAGACGTTTTTTCTTTCCTGCCAAGAGGCCATTCTGAATTAATGAGAACTGTCGAAATCAGTTCAGCCGTTCTCGACATATAAGAGATCTTTCAAGCATATCTTCTTTGATAGACATATATATCGCACATATATTGCTATATATCAGATTTGTTGGATGTTAACATCAGTGTAGAGATCGGAAGTAACCTTGTCATGTCTTTGTGATTTCACCGGGATTTAAAAAATTCACGGTTTAATGAAAAATTTTGAATTTTTTCAACACAAAAGACATGGTCTATTTTAGCCGCTAAATATTATCCGATGACCACCCAAATTGATAAGCTTCTTCCCAGCCCTAAACTCTAGCTACATGCGAAATTCCGTCGATTGGTCTATAATTGCGACCTGTATAGCTGCTGCAAAATCCGACATTTTTTCAGTATTTGGTCCATTTCAACCCCTAAATATTATGCGATACTCTCCAAAAGAAATAGGGTTCTATTCTGACCCTATCCCCACCTCCATTCTAAATTTCGTGAAGATCGGGCCATAATTGCGACCTGTAGAGTGATTACAAATTAACATGGACAGACGGACAGACGGACGGACAGACGGACGGACGGACATACATAGCTAGATCGACTCAGCTCGGCGAGATAGGAAGATCCATATATACTTTCCTATGTGGGAAACCAATATTTCGTGGTGTTACATAATTTTTGGCCCAATCAAACTTATAATACCCCCAACACATAGTGTTGTAGGGTATAAAAATATAAAAAGTATTTAAAATTGTTACTCTTGGCGATAGATCTGGGTATTAAGAGAATCATACTATTATTTCACATTGAATGAACTTTTTGGTGATTCAACATTTTAACCCGTTTGTGGGTGTTTGTGAGAGGGATTGGCTCGTACTGCCTGTTCTTCATGTCAAATCTTTTGTTGGTAAAAATGTTGAGATGTACGAAATATTTACGGAGTGGGCCCATATTGTCGATCTCCGAACTCGGTGTGAGTTTGATAAAAGTATTACGATGTACCAAATCGGATGAAGGTACTTATCAGATGGCAACTTCCATTCTTGTAGATTTGATAAAAAAAATGCCTTGCATCCAGAATTTGAGATAGCGACCAAGTTTGGATATTCTTATATGGGTCTAAAATGTTGGCATGTTGATTTCTTCTTATCAATACCCTTCCACTTCTATCGATACCAGATATTTTTTTTTTTTTTTTTTTTTTTTGTAATATGTATGATGATTTGTGTTTGAAGTTCAGAGTCGCTGCTACAGCCTACACAAAAACAAGCAGGTCTGTAAATTTGATTGGGCCAAAAATTATGCAACACCTCGAAATATTGGTTTCCGACATAGGAAACTATATATGGATCGGCCTATATCGCCGAACTGACTCGATCTAGCAGGGTATGACCGTCCGTCTGTCCATGTTAATTTGTAATCATGTATGCACTTAGAGTTTCGGTCTGGGCAGAAGCCTACCAATTTGGATTTTTATCGGACAATACTTGGGGGGTAAAATTTTTTGTGATCTTTTTTTAAATTTTTTGCCATATTTTTTACCTTTTTTTTTTCAATTTGGCTTTTGAATTGTAAATTTTCTAAATTTTTTTACACCCCGCAACATTATGTGTTGAGGCCAAGACAAGAAATTGCAAATTAGACTATCAAATTCCCACAATGGGATATGTGCCGTATGTATTACATTTCACATTCCATTCTATATTGTTCATACGCTCAGTTGTCTTCCGTTAATTAAATATTGAGACTTAAAAAACTAAGACAATTTTAAATTTTTGTGACTGAATATCAAACACCATTCTAATAAAGATTTATTTTCAATTTCATTTTCGATTTAGTTATGGCGAAAATGTATAAAATATTCATTGCACATTCATAAAAATCCGTTACGAAAATCGAAGTAAACGAAGAAATGAAATCGAAAATAACAACTACAACAAATCAATATTCAGTGGTAAACAATACACGTCGCATCACTTACTTAAACTATTGGCTAAAAAACGTGAAGGCATTAATTTTGATGGAAAACGGAGAACAGATTAGCAGAAACTCACACACACACACACATACGTGGTGAAATATGCTGCACATTGGGAAAATAAGTTTGGAAAATTAAATATTTTAGCGTTTTAACAAGATTGTAATATCTTCGACATCTTTCGTTAGATAGGGTTTTTATGTTGAGGCATTCGATGCATGCAAAAAAATAAATGTTCCGAAATTTCAGAAAAAAAACTGTTTTGGAAAAGTGAAGAGTCTCATTTCCCTATGCGTTTATTCTTTGTGGGGGATATACTAAACTTCGATCATATCTTGACAGCTTTGGATGAAATGTATTTTTTGGACTGAGATCTACGACTTCTAACTTCATTCAAATTAGTGACCAATAATTTCATTCTGATACCGTTTTTTCCGTCAATTCATCCTTCCATAAAGGTGTGATGTTCTGAAAATGTCTCTTTAGTTGCCACCACTGTAGAATTCAATTCTGTCCCACATTAAACCAACAACATTCTACCATAAAGTGCAATGTCAAAAAGTGTGTTACTCTAGAATTTAAATAAAAAAATACCCACAGACACACACTCACACAAAGCCAAATGTAGATGCATGCATATCGGTATATGAATACTGAATGCCCGTAATGTACTCTCTCTCTCTCTACAATATGCCAATACGTGTTTGTATTTCGAATGCCAAAATCAGGCAAACACGAAACGAAATGAAGTGAATCTATTTTGAATGTTGAGAATTTTAAACGCAATAACAACACCCTCGTCACCCGGTTAGAAAACATTGCCATGGAAAAACAAACAAACAAACAGACCGACACCAATCGACACAGCAACAGTAGCATCTATAGCTGGCAAATACAGGAATGCAATGCAGCAGCGACAACAACAGAAGCAACAACAACACAAAATACTATGAAATCACATTTCCCATGGATGTCGGTAGTACATTTATCCTTAACCAGGATACAAGATGCAAACACAATTGAAAGGGAAAAAACCTAATTCTTGCACACACACACATCTAAATCTTCCTTGGAATGTGATCTGATCATGGAAGGTAATACGGGCATATGTGAAAGAGTGTATGGAGCATATGAATGCGTGTAAATATTCAAATCACGCCTGTGGGATAAGGCGGACAAAAGGGAATGAAGGATATAGATATCCATTTCCTAAATCTTTTGGTGTTTCAGCAGCAAACAACCAGCCAGGGTTGCCAATGCACTATATAGAAAAAATAGCAGCTTAAAAAAAATTGGCAAAAAAACTGGAAAAAATCTATTTCAAACACATCTTATGCAGGGTGAGATAATATAACTGCAACAAAGTCAAATGCCATAATTTTTACTTTTTTTAAATTTTATTGAATGAATGCAAAAAATTTCGAAAATAGCAACAAATTTTAGAATACGTTTAGATTTGTTCGAATTGGTCACCTTTGGCACGAATTATGGCCTTCAAACGGCCAATGAAACCGCCACATGCTGCCCGAATGTTGCTCTGCGGTATTTTGGCTCATTCCCGGCAAAGCGCATGCATGAGGTGACCGACACTTTCGTATTTTTAGTGCCAACTTTGATTTCCAAAATACTCCAGACACAATAGTCCAACTGATTGGTATCCGGAGATTTTGGTGGCCGTAGATTTTGGTGCGCTGGAGAACCTCATTTTGTAACCATTCTTGGGTGGCGCGAGCTGGGTGCAATGGAGTCCTGTTGGAATGTCCAAGGTCTACGACGAAAATGTTTGCGCGATCAAGGCTTTAATACACCCTCCAAAATATTTCCGCGATAATATTCGGCATTTATTCTGATGCCACTGTCGATTAATACGAGTGGAGAGCGACCATCGGCTTTTATGGTGGCTCACTCCATCACCATGGCCGGCGCTTCAGATCTGGTGGCCAACCGAAGGTGCACATTTTCAGCTGACCTCTTTGACAAGTAAACACGATCATTTTGTTTGTTTACAAACTGCTGGACAACGAATGTTCTCTCATCGGAGAAAACCAAATTCGGCAGTTCACAACTTTCGGCCAAGCGAAGCAACTCTTTAGCTCTTTTGACTCTATTTTCTTTCTGTTGTGGTGTATGTTCGTGCACTTTTTGGAATTTCAATGGCTTTACCCCGAGCTAGTTTTTCAATATTTGCCAAATGGAGTATTTGCGATATGTTCAGCTCACGAGTCATTTTTCGGCCACTGCGGGTTTCGTTCAAGTCTCTTCTTTGATTTTCGAACCATTTCTGCTGATGTTGCTGTTTTCTTCCGTCCATTTCCTTGACGTCGGGCTACGCTACCAGTATCACGATAACGAGCGATGGTACGAGACACAAAAGATTTATTCACATTTAAATGCTGGAGTGCTCTAACGATAGCCACTGTTGGTTTTCCAGCCAAACTTAAAATAATCGCACTATCACGCTTGAATTCCATCACGAATACTGTTTTTTCTGCAAAATTCTTAGTAAAACGCTTTTTTACGCTTGTTAATAATATAGTGAGCTGTCACTGGAAAAATGTTAACAGCTGTCGGACGAGTGGCTTAGAAATGACAGCAGTGTGAAGTGGAATGCAGTTTTTTTCATCTCACCCGTATATGGCCCATTTTCAATACCAAAAATCCTGCAGACCTAACTCAAATTTTTTCTGCCTACTTAATTTTGTTCGGAAACTAGAGTGATTTCATAGACGGACATATGTATGGACGGACATCGTTGACTCAACATATAATTTTGTGGGGGGCATAAGAAATAAAAAATTCACGAAATATTACAGATAATAATTTTTTCTAAATTTTATTCTTTTTAGCCAATAGGCCATTTTGAATCGGTAGGAATTTTCAAAATCCGTACATTCGTTATTTAATTTGTTTTTGGTCCATTTCAACCCATGAATATTTTGCTATCAACAACAATAGGTTTCTATTCTGACCTTAACCGCACATCCATACAAAATTTCGTGAGGATCGGGCCATACACAGCTAGATCGACTCAGCTCGGCGAGATAAGTATAATAACTAAGTAATATTCAACTTCCTATGTGCAGGACCAATATTCTGAGGTATTACATAATTTTTGGGCAATCAAACTTATAATATCCCCAACACATAGTCCTATAGACTATAACTAGGGTTCATTGTGGATATAAAATTCATACACCAACATTTTTGGTTAGCACGAGAACCCTTCCGCAGTGGCATTGATTTAAATCACAACTTCCAGTATATGACAAACAAAACACCCATATGTCTATAAAGGAAAATGAAATTTCACCAAGAAAAACAAGTCTCTGTAGAAATTGCACTAGCCTTTCTCCTTCCACACATACTCACTTAAACTGAACTTCAACGTTGCAGAATTAAAAACAACACAGACATTCAAGAGTATTTCAAATACCAATTTCAAGTATTCTCTTCTCGATGAAGCCTAAAGTGAAGCACTTGAGACTAAGAATAATATTGGTGGTTCCATCCCCTCCTTTGCTGACGAATTTTTCAATTATCGGATGTAATGGATTTCCATAACCCCACCGACTTATGGGTGACGTAGGAAACAGGTGAATAAATCGCCACTCGATGTAAATGTCTGGAAATAAAGATTAAATGCCAGCTGCAGGTAAAGAATATCAATGAGGAAAGAAACGAAAATATGATTTGATTTCTTGCAAAAATCATTGCAATCCCTCAATCAGACAGCCACAACATCATTATCGTCAATGCCGTCGTCATCATCGTCATCAGCATCGGCAGCACCGCCACCACCACCACCACAGACAACGTCTGTCTGGATCTTGAGTTTTTGCCACAAAATTAAATTGCATTGCATTTCATAAGTTAAGCAATGCACTTAACCTTATTCGACCGATTTCAATGCAGGACTCAAAACGGATATTGGAAAATGAAAACGTTCATAATTGCATTTCCAACGTTCCATTAAATCAGACTGCCTGCCAGACACATCCTCTCCCTTCGATGGCATTGCCATCTGTGGGAAGACAAGTCCAACAGCAAGTGCCATTTCATTCCACATTGACGTGGTGAGAATTTAATTTTGTAAGTCTGTGGCATTCGTAATCGATTTACCATCAGCATCAGGTGGTTAAGTAGAATAAAAATCCAATTTCTCTGCATGCGAAAATAGCAAGCTGTAAAAATACGTAGCCCCAGTCATCCACCAGACATTCTTCAAAGTCAAAATGAATGACGGAACCAGATAAAGACATCAGGTAAGCCGAGCGCTGACACAGGCCAAGAGGAGGTGAAGGAGGAGTAGGTGATAAAACCTAATAAAAATATGTTTTCAATATATTTTCAAAGCAGCCGGCAATAATTGGCATGGACTTAAAAGTGTACTTTGGAATTTCTAATTTGTTGGAAAAATGCGGTAGAGAAATAAAGAATCAATATGGCTTAAATGGGACTGATCTGACCTATTTCTTAGAGAGGCATATTTAAATGAAATATGTAGCAGAATGTAGTTATCGGTACACATACATTTTGAAATCAAACTTTGTGGTCGGACCTTGTTCGTCCTAGTGTTCTATGAAAAGGCTTGTAGTGATCTATTCATATATACGCCATTTCGCAGGAATGTTTAAAAATATCATTGATAACAAAAGTTGTGGTCCATTTCAGTCGAAATAATATCCTAGGTTCATTCATAATTGTAGTCGTATGTCCTGCTTAAAAAAAAAAAAAAACTCTGACCCGTCCAAAATAGTGACCTGTTGAGCAATAGCTAGTTTTTGGCTACTTTCATTCCCCAAATATATTCCGACCATAATAAAAAAACAGTAAAGAAAGTCTTAAAGTCAGTCGGGCCGACTTTATGATACCCTACACCACTTTGCTAATTTAGCATAGCTTCGCATAACAATTAAAAGTTTTTATGGGAGAATTCAATCATACACGCTTTGATTAAAGGACTAAATATGCCGAAGCATTTGTATCTTTTAAATTCGGACTTGTATTGCCCATTTGGTGCAAAAATAATTTGAAATCGGATAAAGATATATATGGGAGCTATATCTAAATCTGAACCGATCTCGATAAAATTTGGCAAAAATATTTCTGAGCTGTATTTGATATATTTCCCTGAATATCGTTGTTAAGGAGTGCGTATTACGGCTGTGGGTAATAAATACAACAAATCGGATGAACAATATATATGGGAGCTATAGCTATATCTGAACCGATGTTCACTAAATTTGGCACACTACCTTCTAGACTAAATTCGGTCGCATGTGCCAAATTTGGGCACAATAAAATTTAAATCGGACGAAGTTATATATGGGAGCTATATCCAAATCTGAACCAATCTCGATAAAATTTAGCAAATGTATTTCTGAGCTGCATTTGATATATGTCCCCAAATATTGTTGTTACAGAGTGCATATTACTGTTGCGGAGGACAAAAATAACAAATCGAAAGAACAATATCTATGGGAGCTATAGCTATGTCTGAACCGATTTCGAATTTCGTATACTTATTTTCATGTCCAATCTGGTCATACGTGAAAATTCCATACTATGTGGGCTGATATTACAAGTTTGGTGCAAAATATAAGGCAAACTGGACGAAAATATTTATGGGAGCTATACCTAAATTTTGACCGATTATATTCAATTTCAATGGGGTTCGTCCATGGGTCAAACAAATTGTTTGTGCAAAATTTCATCTGAATATCATCGGGCAATAAATGCGACCTGTACTTTGTTTACAAATATACGTGGACAGACGGACGGACATGCATAAATCGACTCAGAATGTGATTCTATGCAGATCATAAAAAGGAACTATGGGTCTATCTCGTTTCCTTTGTCCTGTTTCAAACAAATGCACAGAGACATAATACCCTGACCATCTTGTGGTGTAGGGTATAAAAATATTTATTCTAATTCAATATTCGTACCCTATTCATATATACGCATGTTCGCAGAATAGTGACACTTGGCATTAAACATATTCATGTTTCAAAGGAAGTTTTGGACTTTTTACACAAAAATTGATCTATTTCATCCTTGAAATATTATCCTTATCTCACTGTCTTAAATTTCAACATTGTACACAATTTTGCGTCGATCGGTCCAAATATGCCACACCGACTGTAAAATAAAGAAAAAATCTCCCTAAATATACCACCGTCAAAAAATACAAGTGTATGTTTTAACCTGACCTAGATTTTGTGGCGTTCAGTCCACAATTGCGATTAATATGACCATGTAGAGCTAGGGCTAACATTTCGCGGTATTAAATTTTTTTTTGGGCTAAAAAAATAAAATAGCCAAGGAGAAATCGTTGCTGTCAGAAAATCACAATGAAAATATAAAAAGAACTACATGAAAATAGCTGAATACTTGCAACTAGTTAGCCTATACTTTAGTAAACAAAAACATGTCTTTATTTCTAAGGTACCAAAATATGACAAAACTAAAAAAAATGTAACAAAAAATAATCACTTTTTTAATGTCCTATGCTTAGGCGATTTTCTTAGATTTTATTCTTTTCTGGCAAGAGACCACTCCGAAATGATAATAATTATAAAAATCAATCCAGCGTTTCTTGACTTAAAGCAAAATAAGTAAGATCTATTTATTTTACAAATAGGTTGTACCTATTTTGCTATATATCCGATATCTTGGCTATTAGCATCAATATAATGGTCAGAAGTAACCTCTTCTTATTTTTGCCGAGATTAAAAATATTCGCGAATTAATGGATAATTTCGTATTATTAGGACCTATTTCCTCCCATAAATATCATTCGATGACCATCTGCCCAGCCCTAACTTCTAACTCCATGCTAAGTTTCGTTGATTGGTCTATAATTGTGGCCAGTATAGCAACATAAATATCAGGATTTTGTAACGTGGTTTTCTCGTCGGCTGAGGTAAGCTCAGCTGTATCCAGGGTCTCCATGAGGACCCAGTAAACCTTATGAAATAATAAAAGTAGATTTCTCCCTTTCCTGGGGGTAAAAATCGGATGTTTTATTGATCTTTAATGCTAAATTCAATTTACTCGGGATGAAATACGATAAGATAAATATAGAATACTTCAGAGGACAGGACTTCAGAGATGTTCGTGACCTCATGGTAATGATGCTTAGTTGATGATCGGGAATTCGATGTTAACTCGTATCGTAGGCAGGAGGGTGTATTATTCGTGGATAATCGAGAACGATGATGTCGGGTGTACACAACAAGTACTCGGGTGGTTGATGTAAAGTGTGATTAGTCGACGACTTGAAGGCGACTGGATACTCGGGGATGACCGTCGGAGGTTGATTGTGGGGAAGATCTGGAATTACGATGTTTGTGTCCGGGTGATCAGGGTTGTTGACGATTTGAAGGTAATCGGGAACTTGTGGTCGTCGGTTGTCGACGATCAGGTATTACGATATTTGTGTTTGGGTGATGAGGGTTGTTGACGATTTGAAGGTAATCAGGAACTTGAGGTCGTCGGTTGTCGACGATCAGGAATTACGATGATTGTGTTCGGGTGATGCGTTCTGTTGACGATTTGACGGTAATCGGGAACTCATGGTCGTTGACGATTTGAAGGTAATCGGGAACTTGTGGTCGTCGGTTGTCGACGATCAGGAATTACGATGTTGGTGTTCGGGTGATGATGGTTGTTGACAATTAGAAGGTAATCGGGAGCAGCTGTCCAGGCCTTCGTGAGCGGATTGACATTCGTACTGGTTCGGCAGCTCGTTGAGGGTAGATTCGGCAACCGATGCGTTAGACTTTTTAGATGGATCGGGGCTCGTTCGGGTTCGGCAGCTTGTTGAGGGTAGATTCGGCAACCGATGCGTTACGCTTTGTAGAGGGATCGTGGCTCGTTCGGCAGTTCGGGTTTTTGTTATTCGGGTCGGCTACAGGGGCGAGGTAACTAGCCTAGCTACGATTCTATAACTACGTCTACTCCACTACCAACGTTTGACTATAATACGGAACAGCGAGCCGAAACTCCTGCGGAAGAGCGAGCCGAAGCTCCTGTGGAACAGCGAACAGAAGTTCCTGTGGAACAGCGAACAGAAGTTCCTGTGGAACAGCGAGCCGAAGCTCCTGTGGACCAGCGAGCCAAAACTCTCTGAAGCAGGAAGTCGAAGCTCCTGTGGAACAGCGAGCCAAGACTCCTGCGGAACAGCGTGCCGAAACTCCTGTGTAAATTAATTACCAGCCACTCAACTTAATGAGAGCCAGTCTTGAAAAAGTATTCCCGACTAACGCTTTTATTAGTCGGAGGACAGCCAATGATCTTTAGAAAATCACTAGCTACCCTTTGGCAAGCTCCTGCAATAGCAAGCCTTGCTTTACCACACCGCAAACCGAACACTATATGTGACCGGTCCTACCAAGTCATTGCGAATTATTTGCCTTATGCGGCATATCACCGAAATGTAATTTGTTCACTACGCGCCCAACGAATGCTGTGGTTGTTGGTTGGTTCTGTTGTCGTCTTGTGTGCTGCCTATGGCCGTGTTGTGTGAACGTTGTGGTGGTGGTTGGTTGGTGCTATTAGCGTCGCACCTGCAGTGGTCGCTGTTGTTGTTATCATTGTGCAATAGGTGCGGTGGTTTGTTCGTATAAATGTACGTGATAAAATCATCACGTTACAATTTGTTCTGTTTTGGTCCATTTCAACACCTGAATATTTGGCGATAACCTCCAAAAACAATAAGTCAAACGACATATTTTTTTTTTTAATTTTAATGAATGAAAACAAAAAATTTCGGAACTAGCATCACATTTAAGAATAAGTTTAGATTTGTTCGAATTGGTCACCTTTAGCATGAATTATGGCCTTCAAACGGCCAATGAAACCGTCACACGCTGCCCGAATGTTGCTCTGCGGTATTTTGGCCCATTCCCGGCGAAGCGCTTGCTTGAGGTGATTGACACTGGTATTTTTTTATTGTCAACCTTGCTTTACAAAATACTCCAGACACAATAGTCCAACGGATTTGTATCAGGAGATTTTGGTGGCCATTGCGCGCTGGAAATGAAGCGAGTTCATGCACTTTTTTTTCAATATTTGCCGAATGGAATATTGCGAAATGTTCAGCACACGAGTCATTTTTCGGATACTGCGGCGCGTGTTTAGATCAAGTCGTTTCTTTACTTTTCGAACCATTTCGGCTGATGTTTTTGTTTTATTCCGTCCACTTCCTTGACGTCGGGCTGCGCTACCAGTATCACGGTAACGAGCGATGGTACGAGAAACAAAAGATTAATTCGCATTTAAATGCTGGATTGCTCTAACAAATTATTAATTTATTCTTAAGTTTAAGTTTTTTCTAAGTTTTTTGTAAATCTTTTTTCATCCTATATTTGACAATGTAACGTATATTACACACTCAGTGACATATGCAACGAATACATCACTGAACAAAAATAAGTAACCAATTTAAATAACTGACAAAATCTGTAAGAAGACAGCAGCTAATAGAAGCGTCTTAATGAATTCAGAACGAATACCAAATGCTAACAGATGTTTCGTTGGATCTATGCGAAAAATGCCTCCCAGGAAAAATGTATTTTTCCTTTGATGCTCAACTGTAAAATGAATTAATCAACAAAGAACAATGGCGGCCAGCAACAACAACAACATCAATGACAACAAATATAAATGTAAATTACACTTCTAAGGCCTGAAGAAAATAAATCGTTTCATTTTATGCAACCGAAGAGGGAAACACAATCATCATCCTCAGCTCGAAAGGAAAAACCAACTCAAGAACAAAGTAATACCGTGAGGATATCCAAAAAGATTTGCAGATTTTTCAATTTCAATTAGAATTTTTGTTGTAACTAAGCGAACAACAACAACATAATACTTTATGTTTTCTCGCACATATTCCCTCACACTATGAGATGGGTTCAACACCTCTTTTACTAACACCTCGCTAAGACTACAAAAATATGTATAAAAGAGCTTCTTCTCAAAGGCTATGCCTGCCTCACCCTTCTCCCTTTGCACTGAAATGCTTGTAAACAAGTATTGGGTTGTATTTCACTCAAAGCAAACAAATGCAAAAGGCTTTTTTCCAGCTTTTTAGATAAATTGAACTTTTAATTAAAAAATTCAACCAAATTACACGAACCGCAGATGTTTGAAAATTAAAATAACTAAAACTATTAAAGGCAATCTCTATTCTCAATAGAATGAACATCCTTTGGCTGTGTGCGTTCACCACAAACGAACTCACCCTCTCATACACACAAAAACGTTATATGGATGAACTCGACTGCCGAGAGATGACGCAAAGCGTACCGTACCGTTTTTCATTCCTTGTGCTTCTTCTTTTTCTTTTTCCACCAAAGTGAATGATGTGATGAAATTTACACAACAAAGTGACTGGCGAACTCCAAAGGCGAAGAAGACGAATGCAATGTGGGCGAAATGAGTAAACTGAATTCGAAATAGTTTAAAGCTCTTCATGTGGAAACTTAAGGTGAGATGTAAGACGAGGAACAACTTGCTTTTGTTGTGGCCCATCAGAAATGAAAACTTTACCCTTGGGTTAGAGCGCGCAAAGAAAATGATTTACAGCTGTAGATTACTTTATGGAAAGTTTAACATTAAAATAGCTCACGAAATGATACTTTGACAAGTATGTAATGATAATATTGGGCGCATAAGCCAATAATAAGTTTGGAGAGAAGGATTGGAAGCGAATACCGCTCTCATGGATAAGGAAAACGAGAATGTGGGTAATGTGGACAGATTATTTAAAAGCACTATCTTTATTAATAAAAGAGTAAATTAAAGATTCATCAAAGCCTAGACAAAACGGCTGAAGCTAGGATCTGAAATTTTGGGTGAGGATCACTCCTGGTCCGAAGGGGTCAAATAAGACTGGGCTTTTGAAAAATACTTGCTAGAACGGTGTGCAAAGTACTAAAAGTACAGATCAAACAGCTGAACGTAGGATCTTGATTTAGGTGAGAGGTACGAATCTTGACTTAGGTCACTCCTAGGCAGGGCTTTTGGAAATTCATACTATATCGGTACGCAAAGTACTAGAAGGTTCAAAATATGGCACCTCTTGTATTTGACTAACCAGGAGAACTAAGGTGTTTAAATTTTAAATTGGGAACAATGATGAAGTGTTTGATAAATGTACCAAAGGGCCTTTGGAAATTAGCACCATAAGTGTACGAAAAGTAGTAAAATGTACCATATTTGGTACCATTTCGTATCATGTGAACGGTTAGAGATAAAAACTTTAAATTTGGAATGGGGATCAAGGTTGATGTAAGTAGGTAGTTTTGGAGGTGTGAACTCATGTATACGAAAAGTACTAAACGGTACCAAATTTAGTACAAATTTGAATTTGGAGGAAGGGATTGAGCTTGAATTCTGAAATTTGAAATTAATATTACAGGTGGAGTGTAGGATATGGAGAAAGTTTTCGCAATTTGTACTTATGTGCACGAAAAGTACTAAATGGTACTAAATTTGGTACAATTTCAATTTGGGTGAACCGATAGAGCTGCAATTCTGAAATTCAGATACAAGTTTGCAATTGCATTATATGACTGAGGAATGTAGTAAGTAAGGAAATTTGTACTTATATGTACCTAATGGTACTATATTTGGTACAATTTATATTTTGGGTGAACCGGAAGAGTTGGAATTCTGAAATTAAAAAAAAGGTTTCTATTGAACCGTACGATGTAGGTTTTTGTACAGTACGATGTATATTTGGAATTAAGATTACTGTTGAAGTGTAGGATTGGGTTACATAGAAAGTTTCGTTTCTGTACTACATGGTACTTAATTTGGTACAATCTCTACTTAGGCGAACCGACAGGGATGGAATCCTGAAATTTAGAATTGGGGTTACTGTGGGAATGTAGAATTGTGGTATGTAGGAAGCGTTGGAAATTCGAACTTATATGTACTAAATAGTACTAAATTTGAAACAATGAAGATTCGTGTGAACCTATAGGACTGAAATCCTGATATTGGGAAATACTAATTCCATTGAATTTTATAATACAGGCTGTTATGGAAATTTGCACTTATGTATACTTAAGGGTACTAAATTTCGAACATTTTTGATTTGGGTGAAACAATAGAACTGGTGTCCTGAGATTTGAGAATAACATTACTTTCAGAATGTCGGATTGGAATATGGAGGTAGTTTTGGAAATTTGTACATATATGTACTAAATTTGGAAAAAATTCTACCTAGACGAACTGAAAGGGCTGGAATCCTAACATTTTGAATTGGGATTAAAGTGGAAGTGTAGAATTGGGTTTTGTACAAAGCTTTGAAAATGCGTACTATATGGCACAACATTCGGTACAAATTGGAACTGTGATAAACCGATGGTGAGTGAATTCTGAAATTTGGAATGGGAGTCACTGCTGGATTGCAGGATAGATACTCCAAAGGATTATTGGGAATTCGAACTCTAAGGAAATGTTTTAAAATTACACTAATCCACCATTTGGTATTATGTGAACGGATAGAGCTGGAACTTTAAGATTTAGTATGAGAATCAAGGTTAGAAAGTAAGTTTGAAGGTGATTCTAAAAATGTGTACAAAGTGTGTGAACTGTACAAAATGGTACTAGATTTGGAACAGTTTCACCCTAGAAAAGAAGAAGCCGAAATTTTTTATTGGGTGGTAGGTTTGTGACAAAGATGTGGTTTTGGAAGTGTACCAAAAGTACACAAAAGTACTTAAGTACTGATATTGCTTGAAATCTGAAATTTGGTACGCTGTTCATGTGTAGACTAGATATATGGAGATGGTTTCGAAATGTGTACTATAACTTTAGCAAAAGAATAAAATGGTACTAAATTTGATGTTGGGTGAAGAGATTGGGCTGAAATCAAATGTGATATTGAGATCTCGGTTGGTATCTCAAATTGAAATATGAAAATGTGTACTATAATTGAAAGAAAAAGTATTAAATTTGTTATTGGGTGAAGGAATAGAGCTAAAATCCTGAAATTCGATACAAATGTGTATTTCGATATAGATATAAGGTCTAAAGGCCTGGAATTCTTAAAATTGAGGTCTCTGTATTGCGGTATGGAAGTGTTTTTGTATGAAAAGTACTAAATTATACTAAATTCGGTATTAGGGTCAAGGGATAGGGGTGGAATCCTCAAATTTGACATTGAGCCCTCTTTTGGTTTCTTTAACTGAGATATGGAAGTGGTTTTGGAAATTTGTATTAAAAATTATACCAAAAGTACTAAATAGTACTTAATTTGGTATTGGTTGAAAGAATAGAGCTTAAATCCTCAAATATGATGTAGATGTTACTATTGTTGACTGTAGTTGTGTGAAGGAGGCGGTTTTGGTAATGTGTGTTATGAAATATGAAAAACGCAAAATTGTATCAAATTTGCCGTTCATGAAATTTTATATTGAGGTCTCTATTAGTATCTGGTGGTGGTTTTGCAAATGAGTGCTTTTATTGTTCAAAAAGTATCA
Source organism: Musca domestica (assembly GCF_030504385.1). Taxonomy (NCBI): domain Eukaryota; kingdom Metazoa; phylum Arthropoda; class Insecta; order Diptera; family Muscidae; genus Musca; species Musca domestica. The sequence goes on along the minus strand of NW_026712249.1, from coordinate 26,983,761 downwards.
ATTGATACTTTTTTTGGATCACTGTTGGTATCGAGTATGGCGAGATGTAGATTGTCTTGCATAAGAGTACAAAATGTTATTAAATTTGGTATTGAGTGAAGGGATATAGCTGAAATTCTAAAATTTCATATTCATATTTAGACTTTGAAGTGATTTTACTAATATCCCGCTCTGTAAACTTCAAAATTAACGATTTTGTAGACTTTCTGGTGTAAAATGTAAAAATTTTAATATTATTCTATCCGAAAAAGGACAAATTTAAATATAATATAGAATCTTGAAATTCTGAAAATTTAATACGATGTATTAAGCTTTGATTAAAATATGTTATCAAACTGAAAAAAATGTACATTTTGAGTATTAACAAGTAAAAAAGCTGTAAGTTCGGCCGGACCGATCATTGAATAACCTCCACCATTTGGAACTAATTTGGCAATTAAAAAAAAAAAAATAAATAATAATAATAATAATAAAATATAATAATAATAATAATAGAAATTCTTGTAAAATCCTAAAAATACCAAATGTGGCCGTTATATTAGGGTCTATACGACGACGTGAACCTGCAGAGGCAACTTTTGTCATAAACCATTACAATATTCAAAACTTGAATAAAATAATTCGATGAATAATGTAGCTAAAATCATCAAAATTCCGAATATAGGGAGGTACCGTTATATTGGGGCTATACGAAGACGTGGACCTGGACAGACAATTTTCTGTCTTAGGCTGTAGTATTTATTACGAACTTCAAACACCAATTTTGAAATAATTCCGGTGAATAATGTCGCTAAAATCATCAAAATTCCGAATATCTGGGGGTACCGTTATATAGGGTCTATATGAAGACGTGGACTTGCACAAACAATTTTCCTTCATAGGCTGTAGCATTAATTACGAACTTCAAATACAAAATTTCTGGGGAATTATGTCGCTTAGATCACCAAACAAAAAAACCGAAAAAAGGGAGCTACCATTATATGGGGGCTATATCCACATGGGGACCTACATCGTCCATTTTGAATACCAAAAGTCCTGCAGACATAATACACATTTGAGTAAAATTTTATCAACCTACTGCATTTCCTTCGGAATCTAGAGTGATTTGCACAGATGGACAGTAAATTAAATTTGTGTGTAAGCTAAGTTTTCTTCCAATAACTAACTTATTATACCCACCCCCCTGCAGTAAAGCCGTGTAAAACAAAATCCCCAAGAACTCCAATACATTCCAATCATCCAATAACATAAAAACGAACCGCAAAACTAAACTCCATTGGAAAATACAGAAAATCTAATTTTCTAAAAATATGCAGATAATCTGAAACAACACCAAAGTAAGCTTCGTCAAAAAACAACACCATTCAACGGATTTTGTTGAAAACGAAAAAACGCTAAACTCTCTCTCTCCACAAAACTAAATTAATTAATTAAAATAAAAATTCTTTTAGCAACAGATGACAAGCTACTGCCATCGGCGTAAATGCCAAGAGTAAACTAACCAACCTTACAGGGGCAAACAAACTACGATACGCACACAAACACAACACGCAAAAAACTACATTGTCAATAAAATGTGTCATTGTAAACAACAGTTCGACGAAGGTAAATAAATGAAAGGACACGCTATGATATAGCCACTCTTTAGAAGCAACAGCGGCAACAACAACATCGGCAACAGAAATACCAACAATAAAGTTTATCATCAATTCCCAACTGCCTGAAAGTGCAAAAAAAAGGACATTCAAAAGTTAAATTAGTTGGAAACACAGTTACAACGCACACTAACACATGAATATCTTAACGCCATACTCATTATATCTAGCAAAATATTAGTGATGGTTTTTAAGGTTTAGTGTGTGATCATATGCATATGTATTACCTTGGGGATCATAGTCGAAAAGGATCAGATCACATTCTAAAAATGATAAAAATATACATAAAATAATTAATAAGGTTTAAATTCAAGAATTATCTGAATTCAAACGTGTTCCACTTTAAACTAGAAGTACTCGTGGGCAAATGTGGCTATTGTTATCAAAATACCGAATATCGATGGGTATCGTTATATGACCGCTACAGGCAAACGTGGACCTGAATATCTAAAGTTCTGTCACCGGAGCTAGAACCCATTACTTCGCACAATTACTCAACTCCATTGCATTGATATGTGAAAAATTAAAGTTGGCAATGATATAAACCTATAAACCTTTCAAAACGAGAAAGTGCCTGAAAAATATTTTTTATTATGGATATCTGTTTAAAATTCATAAAATCTCCAAAAAAAATTTTTTTTTTGAAAATAATAAAACTGCTTTCTTTGAAAATGATAAAAAATGAACGAATTTGACTTTTAATTAGTAGAGGGAACATCGTTAAAAAATATTTTAAACACAAATTAAAAAAAAACCGCATGCGATAAATAATATGAAAAAATAATAAAATATATTCACTTTTTTATCGGCATATTTTTACGCGTTTTTTAGATAATATCCTATTCTAGCAAAAAACCATTTCGATTTGATGAGAATTTTGAAAATCAGTCCAACGGTTCTTGACTTATAAGCGGAATATCTAACAAATATTTCTTTTACATACAGGGTGAGATAAAAAAAATGCAACCAACTTTAGACTGCTGTCATTTCTAAGCCACTCGTCCAACATCAGTTAAAATTATTACAGTGACAGCTCATAATATTGTTTACAAGCGTACAAAAGCATTTTGGTGAGAATTTTCCAGAAAAAAAGTTATTCGTAATGAAATTCAAGCGTGATAGTGTGATTTCTTTATATTTGGCTGGAAAACCACAAGTGGCTATCGTTAGAGCACTCCAGCATTTAAATGTGAATAAATCTTTTGTGTTTCGTTACCGTTACGCTACCAGTAGCCTAGCCCGACATCAAAGAAGTGGACGGAAGAAAATAGCACCAGATATGGTTCGAAACGTAAAGAAGCGACTTGATCGAACCCCGTATAAAAACATTTAGTTCGACCGGGGCATATTTTAAAATTCTTATCCAAATCCGTAGAAAAATGTGGGTAAGACCGTCAAAATACCGAATATTGGTAGGTACCGATATATAGGGGCTATACGAAAAGTTGGACCTATATAACCAATGTTCTGTCACGGAAACTGGAACCTATTACTAACAACAAATACCCATTTTTTAGACAAACCCGTGGAAAAATGTGCAAAATTCATCAAAATACCGAATATGGGGAGGTACCCTTATATGGGGACTGTACGAAAAAGTAGACCTATGCATACCATGTTCCGCCACTGGATGTAGAACCCATAACGAATTACAAATACCAATTTTTAGACAACTTGGTAGAAAAATGTGGTTAACCATGTAAATACCAACTATCAGGAACTACCATCCTAAAACGTGGACCAATACATCTCATTTTCAGCACCAACCATCCTAGACATAATATAAACTACTTTGCTAAATTGTCGTCAAATAATGTTAGCTTCATCGTGATTTCAACAGACAGACAGACGAACATCGCTAAATCGATTTAGGATTTCATGCTAATCATGAATGTATATACTTTATAGGGTCTATGACGAATATTTAGAGGTGTTACAAACGGAATGACAAATTTAATATACCCTCGTTTCCAAGGTGAATGGTAACCAATGAAATACGACAACCAATGAAATACCAAAAAAAAAAAAACAAATTCAAATCACGTGAGATTACCCTTTAATACCACCTATCAAATCTATATACAACTCTTAAGTAACTAAATTAAACACACACTAAAAAACAACCGAAATCACTTAAAGAAAACTCCTGTATATTCAACTATCAAAGGGATTTATTTTGGTTCAATATCGTTCACTTGATGCCAAGAAATAAACGATATTTTATGTTTCTCAAGTTTTTGTCTATCGTTCTTCGAGCTTGACATTTATCCCATGACGTTTATCATGTTGTTGTAAAGAAACAACACTTTTGAATGGCTTGTTTTCTATATCTTTTTTATTTTAATAGACAGATGGCCAACAACTGTTTTGAAATCGAATTTGAAATGGAAATTCTCTTAAGCAAATAATCCATCCATCCATTTATTCACACGTGTTTGTACAGACAACACTCTGAAATGTAAAAAATCGTACGAAATTAGACACAGACACAAATCATAGGAATTCCAAAGAGATGTGAGCGTATGTGTGTGTGTGTGTTTGCGTGTAAATAAATGATTGTCAGTAACTGAATTGAAATTTAATCAAATGTAACGAACAGAAAATATTATCAACATCAACACCCAAACGACAACGGTAAATAAATGAATAACAATTTATAGAAAAAGATATCGGAAAAAAGAAAAAAAATAAATAAGTAAACAAATATTTGTGATTGTGCATTGAAAAAACAGAATTATTTTCAAGTCAGTTGAGATTGCCTGGCAAATGCAGATTATAACTTTTCTTTCATTTTTATTTAGGAGAATATTTGAAAAATGAATTCGAAATATTGAACAAGCCAAATTGGTTTAGATTTTTAATTTCAAATACATTTAGAAAGGGACAGCCGGCAAAAAATAAGATTTTCAAGCTAAATTTTCTAAAAATATATAAAAATTTACCAATTGGGTGGCCCCATCCTGGCTACGTCTGTGAAGTTTATATCAACAGTTTATATTTTTGTAGGCAAAAAATATACAATATATTAAGAATTTTAATAAGTTGTTGTAATTTATTTCTATTTTTATACCCTCAGCCACATGGCTACAGAGACTATATATCATTTGATACTAGTTGAAATAACGGTTTTAAACCATAGGTCTCTTCGAACTAATTCCGTTTCAGGACATTTGGACTCGATCTAATACTATTGACAAACTTAGATCGTATTGGAAGATGAGCAAAATCGGTCCACTCCTTCTGGTACCTTCCCCAGACAAAATGTCGAAATTTTCAAAGAAAATATTTTATTGCAAAGAAAAAGAAAGGATGAACCGATTTTGCTCCAACTTTGCAAGTCCTAATATTTTCATCAGGTCAGGTGCGAAAATGGACAATATCGGTCCACTCCATCAAGTACCTCCCTCACAAACGGTCACAATTTTGAATAATTAAAACCCTCATAATATGTGATGTAAGAGCCCGATTGTCCTCAAATTTCATGCATCCCAATATTTTTACTAACCCAAGATCTGACGCTAAAATGAAACATATCGGGCCACTCCTTCTGGGGAGGGACCAGAAAACAAAACAGGTCTAAATTTAAAAAAAAAAAATTCTTTCCGCACAGAAAGAGAAAAGATAATCCGATTTTGCTACAACTTTGCAAGTATTAATATTTGCGTTAGCGCTAGGTCAGTTGCGAAAATGGAAAATATCGGTCCACTCCATCAAGTACCTCCCCTCACAAAGGGTCAAAATTTTGAATATTTATAACTGTTATAAAATGTGATGTAAGGGTCCGATTGTCTTCAAATTACACATAAAAAATATTTTTATTAAACCTTGGTCTGGCGTGAAAATGGAATATATCGCTTCACTCTATCTGGTACTTCCCCCACAAAAGGTCGAAATTTTCAAAAAAAAAAAAAAAAAAAAAAAAAAAAAATACATTTTACTGCACAGAACGCGAAAGGATATTGTAATAATTCTGCAAATCCTAATATTTGCATCAGTGCTAGGTCAGGTGAGAAACTGCACAATGTTGGTACACTCCATCAAGTACCTCCCCCACAAAGGGTCGAAATTTTGAATAATTTTGACTCTAATAAAATTTAATGTAAGAGGCCGATTGTTTTCAAATTAAACACAACACAATATTTTTGTTAACCCAAGTTCTGGTGTGAATATGGAATATATCGGTCCACTCCTTCTGGTACCTCAACCACAAAGGATCGAAATTTGGAATACCCATATAGCTTATAAAATGCCAAATTAAGATCCGATTCCATTCCGACTTGGCACATCTCTACATTCCGATCAACACAAGATCTGTTATAAAGATGGAACCTCAGATGGACATAGAATTAATTATTTAGCATAAAATTGAATATAAATGTTCGATTTTCATGTAATATTGTCCATTCCAATATTTATATTTGTATTAGATGAGGTATGAACATGAAATACTTCGGTCGATTACATCTGATACCTCACGCATATTTTAACATTTTCTGAAATTTTTCACATATCTCATACAAAGTGAAGTAGTCGATATATTCCAAACCTGGCACGTCGCAATGTTCATATCGTAATTATTTTGGTCCGCTTCTTTCCTATTGGCCCATTCCTTCGAAATCTACTCCATAGAGGGTCAGTAATTTGAATAATCATAACAGAAGTCAAAATCTAATATTGGCTGATCAAATATTGACTGAGGTATAAATCTGTCGGCAAAACCGACTGATACTTTTTAACTTGTTTCTTGACCTTTAAATAAAATTAATTAGCATATTAAATATATCAGAATATTTAAAGTATACACTTAGAGTCCAATGTCCAATTTTGTGGCTTTAAATTAAAAGCAGTACTTCTATTTGAAACACAAAACCACATTAGTATTTCCTTAAAACTTTATTCATACACATGCATAGATATTTATCCATGGTGCATAATTACCAAAAATTACAGATGAAAAACTGTCAGTGTTTTTGTTTCGTCTTTATTTAAATTGTGGCTTTTCACAAATTACTTCACACAATTACACAATTTCATTTCAAGCATTGAGATGCGGAACATTAAAGTTGACAATGATATGCATGTGACATACATATACGGATATGTGTGTCACAGTCTATGATAGCTTTTGTCATATGTTTTTGTTTCCAAACTTTGGACTGTGTTTGAGTTTGGATAGAGTTTGTGGTTATTTTTACTCTGATTATGTTAATAAGAGACATTTTGGTGGATTGTATGGGTTTTGCTATATGAGAGCTTCAACTGAATGATATGGTTGTTGGATGTCTTTCGATGTTAAGTGTACACACTTTTCTAAGCAAAAAAAAAAAAAAAAAAAAAAAAAAAACAGTGATGAATATGAAACTTCATATACTGGGTGGGATAAAAAAAAACTGCAACAAAGTCAAATGCAATCTTTTTTAATATTTTTTCAATTTTATTGAATGAGAGCAAAAAATGCCGGAAATAGCATCAAGTTTGAGAATAAGTTTAGATTTGTTCGAATTGGTCGCCTTTGGCACGACTGTGAAACCGTCACACGCTGTTGTTGTTGCTTTGCGGTACTATGGCCCATTCCCGGCGAAGCGCTTGCTTGAGGTGATCGATCGGAATGTCCAAGGTATGCGGCCAAAATTTTTGCGTGCCCAAGGCTTTAATACACCCTCCAGAATATTTTTGCGATAATATTCGGCATGTATTCTGATGCCACGGTCGATTAATACGAGCGGAGAGCGACCGTCGGCTGTTATGGCTGCTCACATCATCTCCATGGCCGGCGCTTGAGTTCTGGTGGCCAAACGAAGGTACACATTTTCAGCTAACCTCTTTGGCAAGTATACACGATCTTTTGGTTTGTTTACAAACTGCTGGAAAACGAACGTTTTCTCATCGGAGAAAATCAAATTCGGTATTCATCACTCGGCCAAGCGTTTCAGTGGCGGTGTAAGTTCTTGCCCTTTTTGGAATTTCAATTTCATAGGAAAGTATATATGGATCTTCCTATCTCGCCGAGTTGAGTCGATCTAGCTATGTATGGCCGTCCGTCCGTCTGTCCATGTTAATTTGTAATCACTCTACAGGTCGCAATTATGGCCCGATCTTCACGAAATTTAGTATGGAGGTGGGGTCAGGAAGGTCAGAATAGAACCCTATTTCTTTTGGAGATGATTGCATAATATTTAGGGGCTGAAATGGACCAAAAACTGAAAAAATTCCTGATTTTGCAGTTGCTCTACAGGTCGCAATTATGGACCAATCGACGCCGAAAGTAGCATGAAGCTAGAGCTTTAGGCTTGGCAGAAGCCTTCCAATTTTGATGGTCACCGGGTAATATTTAGTGGGTGAAATAGATTATAACATCTGTGTTATATAAAAGTCAAATTTTCCATTAAACCGCGAATATTTTTAGTCCCGGCGAAATCACAAATAGACGAACAGGGCAATTCTGACCATTACGTAGATACCGATAGTAAATATATCAGATATATATAGCGAAATACATACAATGTGTATAAACAAAGGAAGGGGATGTTAGCTAAATGCTTATATCTCAAGAATGGCTGGACCGATTTTGACAAATTTGGTCAATTCTGAATGTCATCCTGGCATAAAAGAATAAAATCTAAAAAAATCGCATAAAAAGATGCCAATAATGATGTTAATATAGATTTTGTAGCATTATGTGACATTTTTTATTTTTTCATATTTTTTATTGCATGCGAATTTTTCAATTTGACTTATAATATTGAGGTGTACATTTTGTAATATTTTTACACCTTACAACACATGTTGGAGCTATTATACACATATTGCAATTATCGTCCGATCTTCACGAAAAAGGGTAGGGTTAGGCTGAGAAAGGCCTATTGTTTTAAAAGATGTCCGCAATATATTTAGGGGTTAAAATGGACCAAAAACAGAAAAATTTCCTTATTTTGCACTTGCTCTATAGGCCACAATTATGAACCAATCGACGCGAAAATTTACATGGAGTTAGAGTTTTGGAGTGGGCAGAAACATACCAATTTGGGCGGCCATCTGACAATAATTAACGCTAAATTTTATGTAAGAAAATATACAAATAAACCGCGAATATTTTCAATCCCAACCAAATCACAAATACATTAAAAGAGCACTTCTGGCCATTACAGTGATGCTAATAGCCAAGAAATCGGATACATAGCAAAATAGGTACAATATATATATAAAAGAATTGATCTTATGTATTCTGCATATAAATCAAGAACCGCTGGCCCGATTTTCACAATTCCAATAAATTCAGAATGGTATCTTATCAGAAAACGATAAAATCTAAGAAATTCGCGGAAAAATATACCAATAAAAAAGTGAATATCTTTTGTCGAATTTTTTCAATTTTTGTCATATTTTTTATCGCATGCGATTTTTTCAATTTGACTTATAATTTTGAATTGTAAACTTTCTGAATTTCTACACCCCCCAACACAACGTTTTGAGGGTATTCTATGCATGTCGCAATTATCGTCCGATCCTCACGAAATTAAAGCCTCTTGTTTTTAAAATGGAAATTTGAAGGTGCAAATTGACTAAAAAAATATTTTTTCTAATTTCGCTCTGTAGGCCACTTCTCGGCACGGAATTTAAGAACAGGGACATTTTTTTTCAAAATCGAAATCTTCCAAAATTGATTTGGACAAAAGTGACTTCGAACATATTGTACTGTTGTAAGGTATCACATGGTCCGCCCCGCACGACTATAGCCTTTGCTTACTTGTTTTTATTTTATTTATTAATTAATTAATTTTTTTTTTTTTTGAAAATCGGATTTGCAACATCGAAAAGCAGGCAGTAGAATCGACAAAAATCAAAATAATTTGTTTTCTTCCAAAACTGCGAATTAATCCCTTACAAATTCCTTTTTTCATTTCTAGCAGTTTCGATGGCCACTTCCCGTTTTGGTTCTTCTCGGCACAAATTATTCCATAAACGTTTTTAATTTGCTACTTATCTCAAAATCCAGCTGAAAACAAAACAAACAAAAAAACAATAATGCAAGCATAATATGAATGTGCGCTCAAACATAAATGTAATAGGCAACAGATACCAAAGCTTTATTTCATGTGTTGGCAAAGCCAAAGGAACATGACGGAGAAAAACAATAGTAAATATTTTTTTCCACAAAAAAAAAAAAAAACGCCACAGTCAAACGAAGAAGCCATTACAGCGATTATAAAGTTTTATTATCTCGGCTTAGGCCAAACACAAGGACAACAACAACAACAGGCTCCAGTATCATCAGCGGCAATTATAAAAGTAACAATATCCGGGGATCCGAGGACCACTTGAGTGGCTGCTTTATTAAATTGTTTTAGAGTTATTCTATTTTTGTGTGTTTTTCTCGATCTCTCTCTGTCTCTCCACCATCTTAGCGGGAAGAATAACAATTTCAGGGAAAAGGCGAAAAGGGTTAACTTGGGAGCGTATATGGCGAAGCTAATTACTGCATGAGACGCAAGAGGAAACGCTAGCAAAGCAAAAAAGACGTTAAGCGAAAAATTCACATTTTCCCAAAACGTGCTGAGATTTCTTAATCAGCCTAATAAGGCAAAGCGGAATGCTAAGTAGTGGCTGGGGCATTTATGAATACATTAGAGTGTGATGAATTTTTAAGAACCAGAAATTGCAAAGTTATTTTTATTCGTACGCATAAAAAAAATTATTTCTCATTTCTCAAAGGGGGTACAATTTCAAATCTTTAAGATTTTAAAATTTAAAAATTGTAATGCATTCTTTAGGCACAACCTAATAAACAAACAAAGTATAAAACACATTTGTAGACTATCTCTCTCTCGTTTTGTACTGTAAATATACAAAACTACTATTGCCACTCGCAGATACCGCCAACAGCCCGCACCACCACGCATTTTGTTCATAGCGATTTGGAAATCGTGCATAGCAACAACTGCAAGTGACTTTATTAGACAAGCGGGCACACACGTAAGTAGTAGAGGACTTATTAGCGAGTATATCATCAACTGGATGCATTGGAGTAAATGTTGGAAACGAAAAGTACTTGGTCTTTCGATAAAAATGCATACAAATGGTTCTGGATTTGCTTTGGAACACTTCCAGCAAACTGTTACTTGTTATGGCAGTGTTATTAAAAATCTTAAATATTTCGTATGTTTTCAAAATATATTGAAGGCTTTGAATTTGAATTAAAAGCATGTAATCAAAGGCTTTAGTCGTGCGGGTCGATGATTTAATACCATGTTACACAAAACAAGCAAAAAAGCTGTAAGTTCAGTCGGGCCGAACTTTGAATACCCTCCACCATTTGGAACGAATTTGGCAATCTCAAAAACAATAAAATCCCTTAAAAATTCTTTTAAAATCTTAAAAATACCAAATGTAGCTATTATATTAGGGTCTATACGACGACATGGACCTGCGGTGAATAATGTAGCTAAAATCATCAAAATACCGAATATCGGGAGGTACCGTTAAATGGGGGCTATACGAAGACGTAGACCTGCACAGACAATCCCCTGTCATAGGCTGTAGCATCCATTACGAACATCAAGTACCAAAAATGAAACAATTTCGGTGAATAATATCGAATATCGGAGGTACCGTTATATGGACCTGCACAGACATTTTTCCGTCTCAAGCTGTAGAATCCATTACGAACTTCAAATACTAAATTTCCAACAATTCCGATGGATGATGTCGCTAAAATCTTAAAGATATTGAATATCGGGAGGTACCGTTATAATGGATGCTATATAAGATATAAGACGAAGACGTGGACCTACATGTCTCATTTTCTGTCTTATGCTGTAGTATCTATTACGAACTTCAAATACCAAATTTGAAACAATTCCGGTGAAAAATGTCGCTACATCCATAAAAATACCGAATATCGGGAGATACCGTTATATGGGTGCTCTACGAATACGTGAACCTGCACAGACAATTTTCTGTCTTAGACTCTAGCATCCATTACGAATTTCAAACACCAAATTTGAAATAATTACGGTGAATAATGTCGCTGGAATCATCAAAATACCGAATATCGGGATGTACCGTTATATGGGGGCTATACGAAGGCGTGGACCTGCACAGACAATCTCCTGTCATAGGCTGTAGCGTCCATTACGAACATCAAATACCATTTTTTAAATAATTCCGGTGAATAATGTCGCTAAAATCAGCAAAGTACCGGATATCGGGAGGTACCGTTATATGGGGCTTATACCAAAAAGTGGACCTACATGGACCATTTTCAATACCAAAAGTCCCGCAGACATGACATACATTTAAGTAAAATTTTATCAATCTACTTCAATTCGTTCGGAAGCTAGAGTGATTTCCACAGACGGATAGACGAACAGACATCGCTAAATCGACATATAATTTTATGCTGATCAAGAATATATATACTTTGTGGGGAATCTTGTGGAGTACATCTTACGCATGTTAGGGACTTAAAACTCCAAATCGGATTAAATATATATATATGGGAGTTATAGCTGTATTTTCTCCAAATTTGATGTACTGATTCAGGTCATTTTGGACTTATATTTTCCATTTAGTATAAAATACCGTTGAAATGAAAACCTCTGTGGGCAATACGAAGTCGTGGACTTATATAAATTACGAACTCTAAATTTGAAGCAATTCCTGTCTACAATGTATCTGAAATAAAAAAAGAGTATTGGGATCTCCCATTATTTGCAAAAACGTGGACCGACATAACCCATTTACGAACTTAACCTGCATAGGAGCACAATATACATATGTGCAAATTTTAGCCTTCTATATATATTCCGTCAAGAGAGAGCGTGTTTACAACAGGCGGATATATCGGCGGACATCATTAAAACGAATTAGAATTTTAAGCGGACCAAGAATATAAAGGGTGAAATAATAAAACTGGCACAAAGTCAAACGCCATAATTTTTAAATTTAAAAAAAAAAAATGTTATTGAATGAAAGCAACAAATGTCCGAAATAGCACTAAATATTAGAATAAGTTTATATTTGTTCAAATTGGCACGAATTATGGCCTTCAAACGGCTAATGAAACCGTCACACGCTGCTTGAATGTTGCTCTGCGGTATTTTAGCCCATTCCCGGCGAAGAGCTTGCTTGTGGTGATCGACACTTTGGTATTTTTTTGTAACCATTCTTGGGTGGTGCGTGCTGAGTGCGATGGTGCTGAGTCCTGTTGGAATGTCCAAGGTCTGCGGTCAAAATGTTTGCATGCCCAAGGCTTTAATACACACTCCAGAATATTTTCGAGATAATATTCGGCATTTATTCTGAAGCGATGGTCGATTTATACGAGCGAAGAGCGACCATCGGCTGTTACGGCGGCCCAAACCATCGTCATGGCCGGCGCTTGAGTCCTGGTGTCCAACCGAAGGTGCAGATTTTCAACTGACCTCTTTGGTAAGTAAACACGATCATTTTATTTATTTACAAACTAAAGGCCTGCACAAGACGAATTGTATGAATTATGCTTTTTTCGACACACTGACTTTGTCTACTCAATCATGCGCTATGTATTTGATAGGCAATGACAACCAACAACATCCCCCATTTGGATTCATGTGTACCATTGTCTAAGGTTCGATCGTGGCATGGCTGACTCGAATATTTGCATGGTGTTCTCCATAAATGCAGGGAGTCAACGATGACATCGAACCGTGTCATCGTCAAATTGTGTGCCATTTGTGTACGTGTGCTTAAATTGAGAGAGTGTGTGTGTGTGTTACTTTCGACGGTGAGGGTGTGTTTTTGTGTGTGCTGTAATTTTGAAGTAACAAACACCGCGTAAATAAAAAATTGAGTTCAATAACAAAATGTGCATAGACATCAACAAATGAATAGAAAAAATGAAATATATACTGAACAATCCCAATTTATTGATGATTATTATAAAATTTTGGTCATAAAAAATAGGTAAATATTGTTTGCCTATTTTCTATCTACAAATAGTGTTCTTTTAAAATAAAAATTTGTGGGCAGATATTTGACTCTCATTCAATAACAGAATATGCACAGAATTGTACAATGGAAGTATATAGTGTTGTTACGAGAATTACAGTGGCACTCATTCTCATTTACACCTCAATACCGGAGGCAAACATTTGTGAAATTATAATCAAAATAAGAAAAATTTTCAGGGGATTATTGTTTTCTAATAAGGAACATTTTAGATTGTTTTGTCAATAACCACGAAATGTGAAAATTTTGTGTGGACCAATTAGAAGTACCTTCGATATTTTAGTAATCGCCAAGAAATTCTTTATTACAAAAAATTGTTTTTTTCACATATCGGAAAAGCAGGTAGCGATTGCGCTTTGCCTTCATCACGTGTGTGTCTTTTTGGTTGGCAATTGTTTCATAATTGTTCTTGTTGTTTGATAGAACATTTTTGTATGACACACTATTCAACATTCCCTTTTATTGGTTATTACATGTTATGACGATGGGTTTGAGTGTGTCCGACATGACGAGACATCGAACATTTGGTTGGATGTCACGTACTGTTGTGCGTTTGATCAAACAGGATACAACATGACGAGCGTTTTCTCTTCATGGCATAAATAGAGAAAATTGTCACATTTGCAGCCCTTTATTACAAACTGCTGGACAACGAATGTTTTTTCATGGGAGAAAATCAAATTCGGCAGTTCACCACTTTCGGTCAAGCTCTTTTGAGTCTATTTTCTTTTTGTTGCGGTGTAAGTTCTTGCACATTTTGGAATTTCAATCGCTTTACCCCGAGCTCTTTTTTTTTTCAATATTTGCCGAATGAAATATTGCTATACGTTCAGCTCACGAGCCATTTTTCGGCCACTGCGACGCGGGTTTCGATCAAGACGCTTCTTTACTTTTTGAACCATTTCTGCTGATGTTGCCGTTTTATTCCGTCCACTTTCTTGACGTCGGGCTACGCTACCAGTATCACGGTAACGAGCGATGGTACGAGACACAAAAGATTTTTTCACATTTAAGTGCTAGAGTGTTCTAGCGATATTCGTTGGTGGTTCTCCAGCCAAATATAAAAAAATCACACTACCACGCTTGAATTCCATCACGAATAACTTTTTTCCGGAAAATTTGAGCTGTAACTAACTGTAACAGTTTTTTTTCATCTCACCCTTTATTGCAAGCCAAATTAGCAATCAAAAGATCGCAAGTTCAACCCGTCAATTTTTATACAAAATATCAAAATATCAATCTTATACAGGGATGTCCAAATTCGACGGACCTTTAGGCTCTTTGGGTCCATTCCAATCGACGAGGCTTGTCCGCAGGCAACATTCTTTGCGTCAATTCAATTTTGTACGGGAACAAATGCAAATCAATGCGAATAATCCGTTGTAAAGTGGACCGAGCCATGCCCAACTGCTGAGAACGGCGTTTTTGGGAAGTTCTTGGGGAACTCTCAACACTGGCTCGTACGGCAGCGATATTCTCGGCCGATCGCCTTGGTCGACTTTTATATGGCCTCTTCGGATTAGAAAGAGCCTTACCAGTCGAAAATTTTTCGTATAAACGCTTAATGGTGTTCTTAGAAGGCGCACTTCTCACATTTTTTTTATGTTTTAAAAGCATGTTGAGTTTTCACACTTGACTTCTTCTGTTGAATGTAAATTTCAACTATTTCAGAGCGCTCGAGTGGCGTGTATTGGTTCATGGTAAAAATCTGCTTGGACTGACGCTTCAAACGCGGTATGTCATTAAGCGATGTGACGTCTCTGTCAAAAGTTATGGCGTCGCCAGTTGGGTCCGTCGAATATGGGCAACCCTGTACTATTCACCAGGTGAACATTTTACTTTTGGTCAAATTAGAACCTATATATTCCATCGACATCAAACATCCTACAGTGAATATCCTTGTCTGCGTAAAATTATAAAGTTCAAGTTCAATAGTGCAGTCTCTAACGCGATTTGAACAGAGGGACAGGCTGTCATTTTACGCTTATCAATTTCCCAGAAAAGTAGCCGTCAAAATCCACATTCGAAATGTTGTAAAGCTTACCGACTAAATGAATTGACTGACATGGCCATAGCAAAGTCAAAGATTCTGAAATAGATACATTGGCATTAAGGCTATTATTTTTTTGGCTTATTAGATGACTGACCTGTGTCACATGTGGACACATATATATTTTCATATATAGAAAAAACTCTACGTTTTACAAAATAAATATCTATTACAGCATAAAATCTGATATAGCACATGTACAAATATATATAAGACATTTAACAATTCCCTGGTTCCGCTTTTTTCATCCAGTAACATAAAAATTTAGCATAATCGTAATAACAAATTTCCATGAAATGTATAATTTTTCTTTGTGGCTTTTGATTATTTTCTTTTTTTCTGCCTTCCTAACATGGGATGATAGTTTTTTAGAATTGCTCTTCATTTTTTCATGTTGTAATACATAATATTATTTTTTTTTCGCCACGAGTTTGTTAAACAAAGTTGAGCATCGTTTTTGGCTTCCAAAAATGCAGCACATTTGTCATTTTATGACAGGAACTTTACTTTGATTGTGGTACTCACGTAGGCTTAAGTGAGATGAACGTGTCGTGAATAAATATATATGTGTGGTCAAAAAATATGCTTCATATCTTTCGTTGGTGACGTTGAGGCGGCAGTCTTCCTGCATTCCTCGTTGCTTTAATGGCCTTCCTTTCGGTGTTTTTTTTTTTTTTTTTGGTCTGATGTCCTTTTTAGAATGGTGAACACGATTTGTAAATTTTGTTCATTTCCCGTTTTATGCTTCTGGCGGTTGCTGTATTTGTGTGCGTGTATCTGTGTGTGGATTGTGATTCTTCTCATCCTGAGGCGTTGGTCTAAACTTTTAGATAATTTTGTTAAATTGACTTAATAATAAGTTAATTTGAACTTTTTTCTAACCATGTCAAATATTAATCTTTAGATTTTGATTGAAAGTCACGTTGCACAATTGGAAAAAGGAAATCGGTAATAAAAAGTTGAAATCATAAGTTATGAAAGGGTTAATAATTGTTATAAAAAGTTTATATGAAATTATTGGAATCAAGTATTAGCCAAGGATTTGATTGCAAATTAATTGAATGAAACAGCAATTTGAAGAAGCAATTAAACTTTTTACAGTTTTTTAGTTTGGTAGGCCACTCAAGGATTATTAAAAAAAAAACTTATACTGCTGCAATTCAGAATGTTGAAGAAACCATATCAAGGAATTCCAGAACATCGAACGTAATTTATAAAGAACGTTCTTTGCTTTCATCCTTGATTTTTATTTAAGATCTAGCAAGTGCCCGCTACTTTGTCTGCG
The DNA here is from genome assembly GCF_030504385.1 of Musca domestica. NCBI lineage: Eukaryota > Metazoa > Arthropoda > Insecta > Diptera > Muscidae > Musca > Musca domestica. The sequence goes on along the minus strand of NW_026712249.1, from coordinate 26,966,783 downwards.
AAATGTCCACCTTAATATTTAGGTTCGTACCTAAAATTCGTTTTAGCGCTTCCACCAAAGTATGGAGGGTATATTAAGTTTGTCATTCTGTTCGGTATACCCCCATGGTAATGGTACCTCCCTATTTTTCGATATTTTGGTGATTCAAGCGAAATTATTCAACGGGATTTTTTCAAATTTGGTATTTGAAGTTTGTAATGAATAGTTCAGCCTATGACAGAAAATTGTCTGTGAGGTTCACGTCTTCGTATAGCCCTATATAACGGCACCTTCCTTTATTCTGTATTTTAAAAATTTTAGCGACATTATTCACCGGAATGGTTTCAAATTTGATATTTGAAGTTCGTAATGGATACTACAGCTTATGACAGAAAATTGTCTGTGCAGGTCAACGTCTTCGTATAGCCACCATATAACGGTACCTCCCGATATTCGGTATATTGATGATTTTGGCGACATTATTCACCGGATACTACAGCCTAAGTCAAAAAATTGTCTGTGCACATCCACGTCTTCGTATAGCCCTCATATAAAAGCACCTTAACAGAAGTTTCAACGGATTTTATATCTTTGAAAATTGCCAAATTCGTTCCAAACGATGGAGGATATTCAAATTTCGTCCCGGCCGAACTTACAGTTTTTTTATTTGTTAGTATTCAAAACGCATTTTATTTCTAAAAAAAATCTAATCATAACTTCGTACATCGTACCTAATTTTCAGACTTTCAAGATTTTCAATATCATTCAAGTTTTTTCCCATTTGGGAAAGAATAATAGGAGCAGTTTTATCTTTTGCACCAAAAAGTCTTCAAAATCTTTTATTTTGAAGTTAATCGAGTTGGATATTAGTAAAACCATTTCAGAATGAACCAACATCCAATTTTTCTGTCCAATACTATTCCAACATCTCCATATGTAGATCCTCGAAACCACCAATACCAATACCAAATTTCAGCTCCATCCTAGGAACAAATTTTGTAACATTTAGTACGCAAAAACAAGAAGAGGTGACATCCAAGTCACCAACATTGATCTAAAATTAATGTCATTCAGTACTTTCTGAACAATTATCTTATACAGTTTGAAAACGGGACCACTTTTAATAAACACCAGATATCAAGAGATCTTATTTCGATATTCCAGCTCTGTAGAGGGTGAGATGAAAAAAACTGTAACCATTTCTAATCCACTCGTCCCACATCTGTTAAACTTATTCCAGTGACAGCTCGGATGTGCACCAGAACTCAAGCACCGGCCATAGAGATGGTATGGGCAGCCATAACAGCCGATGGTCGCTCTCCGTCCGTATCAATCGAATAAATGCCAAATATTAGCCTTGGGTACGCTAACATTTTTGCCGCAGACCTTGGACATTCCAACAGGACTCAGCACCATAGCACTCAGCACGCGTCACCCAAGAATGGTTACAAAATGAGGTTCCTCGCTTCATTTCCAGCGCACAATGGCCACCAAAAATCTTCGGATACCAATCCATGGGACTATTGTGTCTGGAGTATTTCGGAATTCAAGGTTGGCCCTAAAACTATCAAAGTTTCGATCACCTCAAGCTGGGAATTGGCTAAAACACTGCAGAGCAAAATTCGGGCATCAAAGGTGACCAATTCAAACAAATCTAAACCTATTCTAAAATTTGAAGCTATTTCCGACTTGTTTGATTTTATTCAATAAATTTAAAAAAAGTAAAAATTATTGTTGCAGCTTTTCTATCTCACCCTGTATATTTACTCAATACCAAATTTAGTAACATTTAGTAATTTTCGTATTATTTTAGTACAAATTTCCAAAACCTCCATATTTCAATCCCTCTTAACCGCAGATACCTACAGTGACATCTATTTCAAACTTTAGAATTTCAGCTTCTTAACTTCCCCCATTACCAAATTCGGTTCAATTAAGTACTTTTCGAACAACTATAATACGCATTACCAAACCCATCCCCATATTTGAACCACGGACCCCAATTGTGACATATATATCAAATTTCAGAATTTGAGCTTCACTCAGTACCAAATTAGTACAATTTAGTAATTTTCGAAATTGAGTACTATTTCAAATTTCAGAATTTCACCCAATACCAAATTTAGTACTATTTAGTATTATTGCTTAAAATTTTAGTACACCTTTCCAAAACCACCTTCATGTCTCAATTCCAAATACCACAACAGACCACGATATCTAATTTCGAGATTACAGCGAATACCAAATTGAGTACAATTTAGTATTAAATATATTTCGTACAAATTTAGGACGAATTTCCAAGCCACCACCAAATCCCACACGCGCATACCAACAGTTATGTTAATATCTGAATTTCTTTCTGAATACCATTCAGTACTTTTCGTACAATAAAAGTAGAAATTTCCGCAATCACTTCCATGCATTCAAGCTACACATGAACAGGGAACCTATTGCAAAATTTCGGATTTTTACTCACATAATACCAAATTGCACCAAAAATTGTACTATTTAGTACTTTTCATGCACTTGTAGTACCCATTTCCAAAACCATATCTTTAACACAAACCTCTCACCTACAGGGACCCCAATACAAAATATCAAAATTTTAGCTTTTGAACCGCTATTACTGTACTATTTAGTACAGTTTGCACACATAGTACGCCTTTCCGAAAACACCCAAATATATAAAACTTTCGTTCCAACCTTGATTCTCATACCAAATTTCAAGTTTTTAGCACTATCCGTTCACATAATACCAAACGATGCCATTTTAGAAGTTTAGTTCGAATTTTCAAAAACCCTTCGGTACATTCATCTTGTACTCCATCAGTGACCCTCATCCCAAATTCTAGCTTATTCCGTTTGTCCAATACAAAGTATTCAATTTTTGGTGCATGTTAGTAATTTTCGTGTCCTTTTATTACTAATTTTTAATACTAAGTGTTCACCTAATTTTTATTTAGGTATTTATTCAAGTATTTGTTTTTATACCCTCCACCATAGTATAACTTTGTCATTCCGTTTGTAACACCTCGAAATATACATTTTTGACCCCACAAAGTATATATATTCTTGATCAGCATAACATTTTATGTCAATTTAATGATGTCCGTCCGTCCGTCTGTGGAAATCACTCTAGCTTCTGAACGAAATAAAGTAAGTTGATAAAAATATACTCAAATTTGTATTATGTCTGCAGGACTTTTGGTATTGAAAATGGGCCATGTAGGTCCACATCTTCGTATGGCCCCCATACAACGGTACCTCCCGATATTCGGTATTTTGGTGATTTTAGCGACATTATTAACCGGAACTATTTCAAATTTCGAATTTAAAGTTCGTAATGGATACTACTGCCTATGACAGAAAATTGTCTGTGCCGGCTTATGACAAAAGTTGCGTATGTAGGTCCACGTCGGCGTATAGACCCTAATATACGGCTACATTTGGTATTTTTAAGATCTTAACAGAATTTTTAATGGATTTTAATTTTTTGAAAATTTCCAAATTCGTTCCAAATGGTGGAGGGTATTCAAAGTTCGGCCCGGCCGAACTTACTGCTTTTTAACGTGTTATTTATTAATTTTTTCATTTATTTATTTTTCTCTTGCCACGTAAAAGAAACTCTTGCATGAGTTGCCATAAACATATATTTTGCCATTGAAATCTTTAAGAATTCTTTGTTTAATCATTGGAACAATATTACAATTTTCAACATTTTCAATTCGCTCAATTTATGTCTGACAAAGATAACTCTCTGTGAACGAGTGTGTGAGTGTGTGTATCTTAATGAGCCAGTCTGTTTGCCTTGGCACAGTAAATGGATGCAAACGACACAAGACAATGGCTGTACATTATCCATGGATAAAGTTGTGCGAATCTAATTTTCCAAATGCATAAATACTGTTTACTTAATTTTATTGAAAATTATTGCAAATATCTTCCAGCAACGTGGCCCGGCTGACAACATCGAACATGTGCACACACACATACACTCATACATATGTATATATATGTAAGTAAGTCGTATGTATGCTTCTGTTCATGACTCGAATAAAATGCATGACGACAAATAATTTTCTATCAATTCTTTTGCGTTCTTCTCCAGTTCAGTCTTTTCCTTTATCCCGAACATTGCCGAACAAAAAAACAAATGTTGAGTCGATAATGGATAAAGTTTCTGCTCCATAAACGATATGAAGTAAGGCAGAAAAATGCCATCAATATCGGAATGCTCGTAGAACAATGGTTAAGTGCATGAGTGAATGAATTGAATTGGGAATTGTGAAAGCGACAAGACAAACACAAATGTTACAGCTGAAAATTTACATAAGTAAATATGGGCAATTAGGAGAGTCTTAGGAGTGGCAAATGATTACACTTTAAGGATACGCTTGAAGGATGTTATTGACAATGTAACACACACAATTGATAAAAACTGCTTGTATGCCAGTTGTTTGGTTGATGCAAACAGCTTCTATTTGGGTAAATTTGGTAATTGAGATAGATAGCCGAAGAATGGAAATGCTACAACGTGACCAATGCGATAGATCTTTGAACTAAAATTGTGGCATTAGTAACGGGATAAGATAATAAAACTACAACAAAATCAAACTCCAAAATTTTTATTTTTTTAATTTTATTAAATGAAATCGAAAAATTTCGGAAATAGCATCTAATTTTAAAATAAGTTTAGATTTGATCGAATTGGTCGCCTTTGGCACGAATTATGTCCTTCAAACGGCCAATGAAAACGTCACGTGCTGCGGCATTTTGGCCCATTCCCGACGAAGCGCTTGTTTGAGGTGATCTACACTTTGGAATTTTTTAGTGCCAACCTTGCTTTCCAAAATTTTCCAGACACAATAGTCCAACTGATTGGTATCCGGCCATTGTGCACTGGAAATGAAGCGAAGCATTTCGTAACCATTCTTGCGTGGCGCGTGCTAAGTGCGATGGTGCTGAGTCCTTTTTGTGCGTGCCAAAGTCTTTAATACACCCTCCAGAATATTTTCGCGATAATATTAGGCATTTGTACAGGTCCAGTGCTTCGCATAGATCCTCCAATATTCGGTATTTTGATGATTTGTGTCACACTTTTCATCAGAATTATTTTTCGGTTTTTAATGGGTACAACAATGGGAAGATTTTAAAACTTCGACTATGCTGCTTTTTTGTTTGTTTTTCTATAAGACATTCCAGTTTTTAGAGAAGAACATGTGGTCTTCCATTAGAAGACCCTGCAAAATCTTTTTTTCTGTTCGTACATAAAATGACTTTGTCCTGTGAAAATAATTTCTAATCTTTAATAAAAATACTATCTAGGAGAAACCCCCTCGCTTTCTACAAAAAGAGATTCGGGTTTTTGAGGTGAAGACCATACAATGGGAAACCTTTCGGCGCTATGTGGAGGAACCTCTGGCCTCCAAAAGCCCTTAGATTTTTGTAAGAGCGATTTTTGGCTGTTTTTGAGAACATTGGACTCGCATGAGAAGACTGTCGGTCTTCCCAGAAAGTAGAAGCTGGACTTTACGATAAAACTTTCTATTGGCTTCTATGAAATGATCCGCCTACATGTGAAGTTCTTCCGGCCTATTACTCCCATGAGAAGAACCCCATTTTTTATGAGAACACCTCCATAGTAGATGTCATTGTCCTTCATGATGCGAACCCCATGTTCAGAACTTTTATAACAACTTGGTTTTCTATAAAAAGACACTCTGTTCTTCTGTGAAAAGACCCATTAGTCAATTAAGGAAAGTATTCTATTAGAATACATAGAATTAATATGTGGTTTCTTATGAGACTACCCTCTGTAGTTTAATGAAAAGAAATATCCGAATTATCCAATAGAATACATTACAGTCTTTTATGGGAGGATTTCCAATTCCTTTAAAAAAATCGACTTCAAGGTCTTTAAGCTTAAGTCCATAGTAGTGATTAGGTCTTTTACTAGAAGTCCTAAAAGAGAGAAGACCTTCTACAAGAGAATAAAATTGAAATTTCCTGATATTTTATTAGAAGTTCTTCTGGCTTTCACCAGTTTTCCCAAAAGCAAATTTTGTGCTCTTTTATTGCTTCCTATGAGATCCAAGTCATTTATAATATGTTAAAAAAATGCTACAGTCGAGCGGTCCTACTATTTGATACCTGACAACAATGTAATATATTAGAGAGTCCCCTGGGTTTGGACCTCATTTTGGTTGTAGACCATGTTACCCACTTAATATTATCAGATGGCCTCAAAAAATGCTAGGCTCCGATTGTGACCTGAAGAGCGACAGCGAAATAAAGATAATGTCAAAAGCCATAATAAATTGCGATCATCTTCAAAAATAATAGGTTCTTATTTTGTCCCTAACTCAAACCTCATAAAAAGTATCGTGAGGATCGGATCATCATCTTCAATAATAATAGGCTTCTATTTTCTAACTCAAACCTCATGAAAAGTTTCGTGAGGATCGAACAATTGGGACCTCTAAATGAAATTTTGATATATTTCTTTAAACAAAAGTTATGGTCCATTGGGACCTGTAATGGAAATTTTGATAAATGTCTTCAAACAAAAGTTATAGTCCAATTCACTCTTTAAACTTTATCCGATAGGTTCCTGCTCTGCACCTCATTCTATACTGGCCCTAACCCCAACATTATGCAAAATTTCACGAGGATCGAGCCATAATTGCGACCTTTAGCTTGATTACAAATTTACATGGGTGGTAGCTAAATCGACTCAGTTTGGCGAAATAGGAAGATTAATATCTAACATTTTTGGCCCAATCTACATATATTGTTGTAGGGTATAAAAACACCTCGAGATTTTTTATGAGAAGACTTTCAGGAGTTCTGCGAGTGGACTTCCAAGTCGTCTGAGATAAGACATATTGTTCTTCTATAGGAATTTATGTTATTTAAGTCTCATCTGGGTCTGGAAAAAATTGTTAAATCTCGAAATCTCAGAATTTCACTGAAGTCTAGAAAACTGCAAATGAATAACATTATCAGAAATATAGATAGAAATATAAGCTCCGATTTCCACATTTCAATTCAGTCTTCAATTTAATGAATCTGAAGCATTCAATGAACCATTTTCCTTCTTTTTTGGTTTAGAAATATAGGCTCCAATTTCAATATTTCAATTCAAATCTTCAATTGAATAAATCAGAAGCATTCAATGGACCATTTTCTTTCTTTTTTTTTTTTGGTTTCCTTGTAATTTAAGATTTGACTTGAAGTTATTATTCTGAATAATCTCTTAATTTCAGTGGCAATTCTTAGCAATATTTGATCCATCCATTTCATATTTATTTTCCCGCTGAATTTTTTTAAGCTTTATCATATTTATCAAATCACCAAAAGGGTTAAATATATATGTTCTCAAATAAAATTGTAAAAAAGCAATTTTGTTATTTTCCAAAACCTGTACCTGTGATTTAATTTTCCCTCAATTTATTTTTATAAATGTCTGCTCAAGATTCAATCAATAAAATTCCATTCCAAAAAAAATATTTTTTTAATTGCTTTTTACTCAAAAAGTAAACAAAATATTAAAAAAATGAAGATAACTCTCTTCACTTGTTTAATCTGCACCCACTGATGCCGAAAAAGTTACTTCACTTTATTTAATGGAAATCTTCTTTGGAAAAAAGAAGCGTTTTCGCGCGGAAAACACGAAACAATTGAATGGCATGAAAAATGCATTGCCGTGAAAAGGGGCTTATCAAATATTGAGCTGTTACATGGAGCTTTAGTTGGAGGGGGTCCATACATATACGTGGAAGGTGTGCCACTGCCAACGCCAGAAATGAAGACAACAACAAAAACGGTTAAAAGTTAACATCACCTCCTGCACAAAGGAAGCAATCAGGCGTATGGGAACAAACAATATATTCGGTAAGTGTTTTGGTGTTACCTTTATTTTTTTTCCTATATTGAAAAAATGGTGTATTGAGAAACAGTATTGGCCAATGCCAAAGTGCATTTAGCACTTGGAAAGTGTTGAAGGCGATAAAATACACATTCTGGTTGGCTGTGCGACAAAGCTTATCAAACTAAGTGATGCGTATAAAGATTTCCTAACGTGCGGGGAGCCGGGAAAGAATATGTCATATTTCTTTTAAATAGGGTGCCTACTCGAAATGGCGGCTAGAGCCTAGGTATTTATAACCTACAACACTATGTGTTGGGGGTATTATAAGTTTGATTGGGCCAAAAATTATGTAACACCTCCAAATATTGGTTTCCCACATAGGAAAGTATATATGGATCGTCCTATCTCGTCGAGATGAGTCGATCTAGCTATGTATGTCCGTCTGCCCGTCTGTCCATGTTAATTTGTAATCACTCCACAGGTCGCAATTATGTCCGATCTTCACGAAATTGAAAATGGAGGTGGGGTTATGGTCAGAATAGAAGCTTTTGGAGATGATCGCATAATATTTAGTGGTCGAGATAGACAAAAACTGAAAAATTTCCTAATTTTGCAGTTGCTCTACAGGTCGCAATTATTGACCAATCGACGAGGGCTGGGCAAAATCCTTCCAATTTTGATGGTCATCGCTTAATATAGAGTTAGTGAAATAGACCATAACATATGTGTTAAATAAAAGTCAAATTTTCCATTAAATCGCGAATATTTTTAATCCTGGCGAAATCACAAATAGTCGAACAGGTCAAATCTGACCTTTGCGAAGACGCCGATAGTAAATATATCGGATATATATAGCGAAATACATACAATGTGTACATACAAAGGAAGGGATGTTAGATAGAATGCTTATATCTCAAGAATGGCTGGACCGATTTTGACAATTTTTGTCAATTCAGAATGCCCTCAAATGTATAAGGTCTAATAAAATCGCATAAACAGATGCCGAAATGATAATATGAATTTTGCAGTATTTTGAGACATTTTTCCATATTTCTTATCTCATCCAATTTTTATACCCTCCACCTTGGAAAGGAGGGTATATTAACTTTTTCATTCCGTTTGTAACATCCTAAAAATATTCGTCGTAGACCCCATAAAGTATATATATTCATAATCAGCATAAAATTCTAAGTCGATTTAACGATGTCCGTCTGTCTGTTGAAATCACGATACAGCCCACATTATTTGACGTAGAGCGCCAAAATTTAGCAGAGCAATTGGTATTGTGTCTAGGATGGTTGGTATTGAAAATGAAATGATATATCGGTCCACGTTCTGGTATAGTCCCCATATAACGGTACCTTCCGATATTCGGTATTTTGATGATTTATGCCACATTTTTTCACGGATTTGTCTGAAAATTGGTATTTGTAGGTCATAACGGGTCCCTGTACGTGTGGCAAAACATTGCATGTATAGGTCCACGTTTTGGTATAGCCCCCATATAAAGGTACCTCCCGATATTCGGTATTTTAATTATTTTTGCCACATTTTTTCACGGATTTGTCTAAAAATTGGTATTTGTTGGTCATAATGGTTTCCAGCTCCGGTGGCGAAACATTGCATGTATGGGTCCATGATTTGGTATAGCCCTTATATAACGGTACCTCCCGATATTCGGCATATTGATGGTTTTTGCCACATTTCTTTACTTTACCCTAAGGTGGAGGGTATAAAAAGTTTGGCCCGGCCGAACTTAATGTTCTTTTACTTGTTTTAATTTGACTTATAATATTGAAGTATACATTTTGAAATATTTCTTCACCTTACAGCACAGGTTCGGGTTATTATATACATATTCCAGTTATCGTCCGATCCTCAAGAAAATTTGGATATTGTTAGGCTACGATGGGCTAGGACTTTTGTTTTCAAAGATGTTCGCAATATATTTAGGGGTTGGAATGGACCAGCAACTAAGCAAGTTCCTGATTTTGCAGCCATTATAAAGGTCACAAATAGAAACCAAAGGACACGGAATGCATGAAGTTCGAATTTAAAACAGCGGGTTGAATGGACCACTAGTTTTCTGTGGAAAATACCAATATTTCCATTCCAGATGATCGTGAAATATTCATTCGCGATATTTGATTGGTTTAAATGAGCCAAAAACAGAAAAAAATTTCCTGATCACACAATTTAAGCCAATCGACACGCCAGAGAACAGAGCTAAGGAGAGGGAAGAAGTCTAGCTTTTTGGATGACCATTGGATTATATTTAGCTGTAAAGGAGCACAACAACTAACAGCACAACGGAGTGCCTAAATATTGGCCAAATGGCCCTGGTCAAAATGGTAAGGCTGATAGTGAGGTCTGTGCACCTTGGCATAATTTCAAAAGCGAAATATACCAAAATTAATTTGAATATAAAGGGACTTCTAACGTATTGTAGTGTTGTAGGGTATCACATGGTTTGCCTCGCACGACTATAGCCTTTGCTTACTTATTTTAAATATTGTGGTCTGTCGGTGTTGGAGCCTAGGTTTATTTACATAAAATACATTGGTTGGAAGGGCATTTGGAGTCATTCTCTCGATATCCACTTATCCGACCTTATTTCAAGGACAAATATTAACAACTATAAAATGATGTTCTAAAAAAATGTTTATATTTTAATCGCAAAATCTATCATTAGAACTGGAACAGTCGTATGTAACCTTATCTTATATACGCTGATTAAATCTTTGGATCTTTAAATCCAATTTCAAATGACATGAAGTTAGTTAAACACCAGTTTACATATTTACAGCTTCAGGAAATTAATTTGCATCCTCGGATCAAACCCAGACGCAATTTAGTGTATACTTAAAATACATACTTAATAAAATGTCACCCAAAGATGTCTACCCATACGTCTATCCCTAAATCATCAGTGGAGGATGATAAAGCTGCATCACAAATGTTGTTTAGGTTTTATTTTGTCATTTTAACGATGCATGAATATGTGCGTACGTAGGTATGTGTACTCGTATTGCATTCCAAGTTTGTCTGTGAACCTGCATTTGTTGTGTGAGACTAGACGACAGGAGTGCATCCGTAACCATCAACGTTTTCCCTACACTTGACATCGAAAGCGATATTGACAGTCTCATTTTATGCTTCGAAAAAAATGACGGGGCGAAAGATTGAAGAGGTGATGTCAATGGGAGTACTGAATATACATGAAGCTCTTTATTGGCATTGGCATAGAAGAGTTTTAGGGATGTAAGAATATGTATAAGATGAATTATATTGGCGAATTTTATATAACGATTGAGCATTATTTACTAGCTCAATTCACATGAATTGTTTTGGTTTAACTATATAGAGAGCACGGAGCATATTAGTGGATGTTATATGGGAGAGGTGTAAGATTTCATATCATTATTGATGACGGCCACAAGCATTGGTCCGATATCTACCATATTTGTAACAGAACTTGTGTTGATGGAAATATTGAGATGTACCAATTCTGAATGAAATCCAATGTTAATTTCGCGTTTTATGAACTTCATGGACAATGGGAAATTTGGAACTCTTGTGGGGGAGGGACCAGAAACAGTGGACCGATATATTCCATCTTCCAGCACATCACATCATTAGTAGACATAATCGAATGTGTGAAATGTGAAGATAACCGGATGCCTATTTCGAATTTTATAATCGTTGTTGTGGGGGAGGTACTAGAAGGAATGGTGCGATCTCTACCATCAATATAAAAGAGATATAAAGACGTGAAGAGCGACTGCAAAGTCAGGATAATTTTAATTTGTTGGTCCATAAATGTACATCTCAAAACAATATGCTTCTATTCTGAACCTAACCCTACTTCCATGCAAAATTTCGTAAGGTTCGAGCGATAATTGCACATAGTGTTGCGAGGATGCAATACAAAATACGACAAAAAATTAAAAAAAAAACATAAAATAGTCACCATTTTATTGGCATATTTTTATGCGATTTTCTCAGATTTTATAATTTTTTGGCCAAAAACCATTCCGAATTGATTAGAATTGTGACAAGTAAAAAAGCTGTAAGTTCGGCCGTGCCGAACTTTGAATACCCTTCACCATTTGGTACAAATTTAAAAATTTTCAAAAAAATAAAATCCGTTAAAAATTCTGTTAAAATCTTGAAAATACCTAATCTAACCGTATATTAGAGTCTTTCCAACACGTGGACTTGCATGGGCAACTTTTGTCACAAGCCATTTCAATATTCAAATGCGAAACTTAAAAAAATCTGATTATAATGTAGCTAAAATCATTAAAATACCGAATATAGGGAGGTACCATGGGGGTCATAAAACGTGGACCTGCACAGAAAATTTACTGGCATAGGCTGTAGTATCCATTACGAACTTCAAATACAAAATTTGAAATAATTCCGGTAAATAATGTAGCTAAAATCAACAAAGTACCGAGTATCGGGAGGTACAGTAATATGGGGGCTATACGAAGATATGGACCTGCACAGACAATTTTCTGTCTTAGGCTGTAGTATTCATTACGAACTTCAAATACCAAATTTGATGTTCGTAATGAATACTACAGCCTGAAATCAACAAAGAGCCGAATATCCGGAGGTACCGTTATATGGGGGCTATACGAAGATATGGACCTGCACAGACAATTTTTATGTCTCAGGCATCCATTTCAAACTTCAAATACCAAATTTGAAACATTTCCGATGAGCGTTTTTGTTTTTGATGAGCAAATTGGATACTGTCTTCGACAATTACTGTGCGAACCACCCAGACAGGCAGACAAACGGACACCCCTAGATACTCTAAATGTCCTGAAACGGATTTGGTCCAAAGAGACCTAGGGCCTAAACCGTTATTTCGATGAGGCAAGTTTCAGCCGTATCAAATTATACATACCCTCAGTAGTCATATAGCTGAGGGAATAATAATTGTATCAAAGCAGATGATTTGACTTGGTGTTTAAGTCCATTACATCCGATATGTACCATACAACAATTACATTTGGTTCCAGATATCAGATACAGCTCAAATATACCATTTTTCAATTTCACATCAAAAACAATTTCAAAAATTCCGAACTTCTCTCCTCATGAAAAAATTTTTTGTCGATTAGTTTTTTTATACCCTCCACCATACTATTGAGGGTCTATTAACTTTGTCATTCCGTTTGTAACTCCTCGAAATACTCATATCAGACCCAATATACATATATATTCTTGAAAATTTCTAAGTCGATTTAGCGATGTCCGTCTGCTGTCTGTCCGTCTGGCTGTCTGGCTGCCTGTCTGTCCGTCTGTTGTAATCTATGCTATCTTTCGAACGAATTAAGATAGAAGGCTAAAATGTTGCACATATGTTTATTTTTCCAGTAGGCAGGTTAAGTTCATATAGCCGCATGTAACGGTAACTCCTGATATTCGGTATTTTGATGATTTTAGCGACATTATTAGCCGGAATTGTTTCAAATTTGGTATTAGAAGTTCGAAATGGATACTACAGCCTAAGACAGAAAATTGTCTGTGCAGGTCCACGACTTCGTATAGCCCCCATATAACGGTACCTCCCTATATTCGATATTTTAATGATTTTAGCGACATTATTAACCGGAATTGTTTCAAATTTGGTATTTGAAGTTCGTAATGGATACTACAGCCTATAACAGAAAATTGTCTATGCAGGTCCACGTCTTCGTATAGCCTCATATAACGGTACCTCCCTATATTCCGTATTTTGTCGATTTTAGGTACAATACTCACCGAAATTGTTTGAGATGTTGTATTTGAAGTTCGTAATGGATGCTACAGCCTGGGACAGAAAATTGTCAATGCTGGTCCAGGTCTTCGCACAGCTCCGATATAACGGTACCGCCCGATAACTGTAGCTACATTATTCACCGATTTTTTTCGTTTCGTTTTCGAATTTGAATATGGTAATGGCTTATAACGAACAACATGTAGGTGCACGTTGTATGCACCCCTATATCAATATTTTTAAAATTGTAAAGGAAGTTTTTAAGGATTTTATTTTTTGAAAATTTCCAAATTAGTTCCAAATGATAAATTGGTCCATATTTCGGTCCGGCCCGAACTTACTGCTTTTTAACTTGTTTTTTTATTGTGACGTTAAGAACGACTGCACAGTCAGGATAATTTTAATTTTTTGATCATAAATATACATCTCAAGACAAAAGGATTCTATTTTGACACTAATCCTGCTTTCATTGCAAAATATATAATACCTTCAACACATAATGTTGCAAGGTGCGAGGATGCGATAAAAATATGACAAAAATTGAAAAAAATGTAACATAAAATATGTATATTTTTACGCGATTTTCTTAGAGTTTATAATTTTTTGGCCAAAAACCATTCCGAGTTGATTAGAAGTTTGAAAATCAGTCCAGCGGTTTTTGACTTATAAGCGGAATAACTAAGATATATTTCTTTTACATATATATTGTATTGCATATTTCCTATATATCCTATATCTCGGCTATCAGCATCACTGTAATAGTCAGAAGTGACCTTTAAAGGCATATGTGATTTGGACGGGATTAAAACTATTCGCGATTTAGTGTAAATTTTCGTATTTTTTTTTAAATAAAAGTTGTTCTTTATTTTACCTAGCGTCCAACTTGCTAGGCTTTGTGGCCTGTAGAGCAAAATCAGGAATTTTTTCTGTTCTTCTTTTTCTATCATCTCCAAAATCAATAGACTTCTGTTCTGACTTTAATCCCACCTTTATTTTGAATTCCTTGAGGATCGGGCCATAATCGCGACCTGTAGCGTGATTACAAATGAATATGGACAGATGGACATACGGACGAACGGACATGCATAGCTAGATCGACTCAGCTAGGAAGATCCATATATGGTTTTCTATGTCGGGAACCAATAATTGTTGTCCCATTCAAACTTATAATCCCAACACATAGTGTTGTTGGGTACAATAAAAGATAATTCCAATGGAAAAAAAATTCAAAACATTTCAAATTTCTGTAATCAGGTGGTGCTGTTATAAAGGGAATAATAACAAAAGGAACTAATGGATGGCTTCGAAATATTTTGTACGGAGTTGAGAAAAAACCCCAAATACAATTAAAAACCAGTAAAGAAAGTCTTAAAGTCGTCCGGGCCTACTTTATGATACCCTACACCACTTTGCTAATTTAGTAGAGCTGCGCATAACAATTAAAATTTGTTATGGGAGAATTCAATCATACACGCTATGATTAAAATTATAATTTAAAGCTCAAAAAACTAAATATGCCGAAGCATTTTTATCTTTCAAATTCGGACTTGTATTGCCCATTTGGTGCAAAATTAATTTGAAATCAGATAAAGATATATATGGGAGCTATATCCAAATCGGAACCGATCTCAATAAAATTTGGCAAAAATATTTCTGAGATGTATTTGATATATTTCCCTGAATATCGTTGTTGGGGAGTGCATATTACGGCTGTGGGTAACAAATAAAACAAATCGGATACACAGTATTTATGGGGGCTATAGCTATATCTGAACCAATCTTCACCAAACTTGAAGCTTCTAGACTCAATTCGGTCGTAAGTGCGAAATTTCATCCCATTTGGACAAATATTAGACGTTTGGTGCACAATAAAATGTAAATCGGACGAAGTTATATATGGGAGCTATATCCAAATCTGAACCGATCTTGATAAAATTTAGCAAGTGTACTTCTGAGCTGTATTTGATATTTTTCCCTAAATATTGTTGTTGCAGAGTACAAATTACGGCTGCGGAGGACAAAACTAACAAATCGGATGAACAATATATATGGGAGCTATATCTGAACCGATTTCGATCAAATTTGGCATACATATTTTCAGGCCTAATTTGGGTGTATATGCAAAATTACATACTATTCGGGCTGATATTACACGTTTGGTGCACAATAAAATGCAAATCGGACGAAGATATATATGAGAGCTATACCTAAATTTTGACCGATTATCTCCAATTCCAATAGGGTTCGTCCTTGGGCCAAACAAATAATCTGTGCAAAATTTCATCCGGATCGGGCAATAAATGCGACCTGTACTTTGTTTACAAAAATACATGGACAGACGGACGGACAGACGTACGGACGGACATACATAAATCGACTCAGAATGTGATTCTATGCAGATCATCAAAAGGAACTATGGGTCTATCTCGTTTCCTTTTGCCTGTTACTGCACAAATGCACAAAGACATAATACCCTGACCACCTTGTGGTGTAGGGTATAAAAATTCGCATATCTTCCTTACTATAAGCTAGATTGCATATTATTTTTTAAATATTCAATTATCAGTGCGCTCTCATGTGTTTAAAAAATGAACACACCTTTTTGTATTTACATATTCGTTAGCATTGATATTACAATTCAAATGTAATTCTATATTCGAATATTAATTTACACAACACCACAAATCATACACACGGCCTCAAAATGTCTCGCCAACTGGTTTAATAGTCAACTCATGGACTTGAACATGAGGCGGTGTGCCAATGGCATACATAACTCCAGCTGAGATATCTTCGGGTTTCAACATGGGTAATCCCTGATAATTTTCCGGTACTATTTCAGTGTCCACCAGGCCAGGACTTATGCTCTGGAAAACAACAGAAAACCACAAAAATTAAAATTGAAATTTGTTCCGAAATCCCATTCATACCGTTATCTTGATTTTTGTCTTCAAATCTCTGAACTCTTGACGCAATACCTCCGTCAAGCCTGTTACAGCATGTTTCGAGGGGGGATAAATATTAAATTGGGCCACCACACCAGGTGGCAAATTGAAAACATGGTGACCTACAATGCTATTAATCAGCACCACATGACCATCGTTGATATTGCGTTCCTGCATCGATGCGTAGGCGCGCCGTGTGCAATAGACAATTCCCATTAGATTGGTTTGTAATGTTTTCTCCACCTCGCCCAGGTCCATGGTCAGCACCTGACCGGCTGTATAGGTGCCGGCATTGTTCACAAGAACATCCACACCACCCAAATTCTTTTCGATCCAATCGAAAGCTTCATTGACAGATTGTAAATCGGAAACATCACATTTGACGACATGTAAACGTGTCTGTAAATTTGTGGCTAAAGTGCAGCGTATCTCCTCGACACGTTGAGTGCGACGCGCCAAGCCGACCACAATCAGGCCAGCATTAACCAGATCTTTGGCAATGGCAGCACCAATGCCCGAACTGGCACCAGTGACGGCAGCTACGCGATTTTGCCAACGTTCCATTTGGAATGGCACGTTTTGTGCAGGTGGAAGATGGAGGAACGACGGGAGAACAGAGGTCTTGTTTCGCTGTGGTTAACACGTTTCACCTACTCGTTCAAATTGATTGTTTGCTCTGGCTAACGTGAACAAATTAAATCGCGTAAGTCTTTTTTTCCGATTTTCGTTTTACTACTTATTCCAACGATGTGCATTAAGACGACCGCAATGAATGTTTGTTGTTGCCGTCCGATGTCTGGTTTAGAACTGAAGCCTACTGCAACGATATGCGATATTTTTATAGAATGCAAACTGCTTATTTGTGCAACACAATGGATGTCATTTATAGTAGCGAAATTATATTTATTATTGGCCGCAAATAAGCCGTAAATATTACAAACAAGCTGCAGCTAAGTGGGTGGTCGGTTGGATGGGTGTGTAGATGTAACTATGTAATTTGTATTATATGACCGTTTTTATTTACTATTGCATTATTAATCAATTTTAAATGTGAAAACTTTCAAATGGCTGTGGTTGCCAGTACCGCGTATAATCGGAACTGTAACCCATGATGAAGGTAATAAAATTATTTTGACATAAGAAAATTTTAAACCATCTGGAGAAGAAAATAATAATGGGTTTCTCTAAGTAATAACATTCTGGCTTCTTTAACCAGATCGTTAAGGTCAGGAGTTTTCTAAGTCACAAGAATCAAAGGATTTCCTCGAACAAAGCTTATTGATATTCACACTCTACATCACTTTGTGTTTGGGGTATTATAAGTTTAATTGGGCCAAAAATTATGTAACTCCTCGAAATATTGTTCTTGCACATAGGATGTTTAATATTGATCTTCCTACCTCGCTGAGCGGACTCGATCTAGCTTTGTATGTCCGTCTTTCCATGTTAATTTGTAATCACTCTACAGGTTGCAATTATGACCCTATTTTTGATGATTTTGCATATCCCCTTGTCAGAATAGAGGTATATTGCTCTTAGATGTGATGGAAAAAAATATTTAAGAGTTGAAATGGACAACTATAGAGCAATCGACTCGGAATTTTGCATGGGGCTAGAATTTAGGGCTGGGTAGAACTCTACCAATTTGGATGGACATGGAATAATATTTATTTAGGTTATATAGACCATAACATATAACGCTACCCCATGCTAAATTTCGTCTGTATCGGAAGAAAATTGCGACCGCTACATAATACCTTCAACATAAAGTGTTTGGGGGGTGTAGAAAAACTTTAAAAATGTACAATTCCAAATTGTAACTCAAATTGAAAATCGCATGCGATAAAAATATCACAAAAATTGAAATAAAAGTAACAATAGATAGTCACTTTTTATTGCCATATTTTTCCGCGATTGTCTTAGATGCTGATCTGGCTAGAGACCATTCCGAATTGTGAAAATTAGTCCAGCGGTTCTTGACTAATCAGCATTCCCCTCTTTGATATATAAGATTGTATATATTTTGCTATATATGCCAGATTTTGGATATGAGCTTCAATGTAACGATCCATAAATACTTTCCTATGTGGGAAACCAATATTTCGAGGTGTTACATAATTTTTGGCCCATCGAGTTGTAGGGTAAAAAAAAAAAAAACATAAAAATTTCCATTAAACTGCGAATATTTTCTATTCCAACGAAATCGCAATTACAAAAAATCCACTCCTGCCCATTACATTGATGCTGTTATCAAAGATATAGCATATATATATATTTATATATTTAGATCGAAATTATCGTCCGAATTCCGCGAATTTTTACATGAGGCTAGGGTTAAAATCAGAATAGAAGCCTACTTACAAAGTTACCAAAAACCTAAAAATTGTGTAGATTTTGTAATCGCCAAACAATTCGAAAATAAATAGCTAATAAAACAAAGATTTGCATGAATTAGCAGTTATGGTGAAAAAAAACAACATAAAATTTTGCAGGACTATGTGGCATTATTTCATGAAAATAAAATGTTGAATATGCTTGAAAAAATTTTTGAATGTGAAATTTCTACTCGTTTTGAAAGAGCGAATTAAGAATTTGATATTATAGGAACATCCACTTCATTAAAAACCGATGATTTTTTAGAGATCGTAGATATAATTATATAGGGCCAAAACGTGCCTCATCGAAATAACCCTATTAGATCCTAATTTTCGGTGGACAAAATGCGTATTAAGACATTTGGAGTCGATCTATGGGTGTCCGTCAGTCCGTCTGTCTGCCTGGCTGGTGCACACGATAACTCTCGAACTGAGTATCCAAGCTGGTCCAATCTTGGTACATGGTAATTTTAATAACAAACTTAGTTCAAGTTCGGAAATGGGTAATATCGGACTACACCTTCTGGAACCTCAAAAATTTCAAAGAAAATAATTTACCTCTTAGAAAGAGCTAGGCCAGCTTTGAAAATGGAAAATATCGGGCGACTCCATTAAGTACCTCACCCACAAAGGATAGAAATTTAGAATAATTATAGCTGTTATAAAATGTTATGTAAGAGTCCGATTGTTTTTAAATTACATACATTACATTACTTTTATTAACCAAATGTCTAATGTGAAGATGGAATATATTGACCTACTCCTTCTAGGACCTCCCACACAACGGGTCAAAATTTTGAATAGCCACGAAGCTCATAAAATTAACATCCAATTCCATTCAGACTTGGCACATCTCAATATTTATATAAACATAAGGTCTGTTATAAAGGTGGTATATGTCGGACCATTTCTTCTGATTCCTTCTCCACAAAGAGTCAAAATTTTGAATAACCTAAACGATCATAAAATCCAAAATAAGCGATCACAAAATAATAATAAGGGTTTCATCAAATTTCACACATGCCATTATTTTAACTAACATTAGATCAGCTCTGAAAATAAGATATCGGCTCAGCCCTTCTGGTACTTCCTCACAGAGGGTTCAAAATATCCAACTCTTTTTAAATTTCCTACATCCAAACATTTTTGCTAACGCAAAATCTGTTGAAAATATGATAGATATCTGCCAAACCTTTCTAGTACATCAACCACAAAGGTTCACAACTGTCAATGCTTATATCTGTGCTAACTTACGAAACAAGTCGGAGATTATATACAACTTGCTATATCTAAATATTTCTCTTAACCAGAAATCTGATGTAAATATGTCATTAATCGAATTGGACAATATTGGACAACTGCGTCAGGACCACCCCCATAAAGGGTCAACAGTTAGAATAATCGTAACTCAAGGCTGGAGGTACAACGAATAAAACCGACTGATACTGCTGATCTACTTGCATAATCTATTGGAATTTTCCTGCATGTAAGGACAACTGTAGAGACGCGGGGCCGTACAACACTATAATATGTCGGAAGCCCCCTTAGGTCCATATCTATTTTGGTAGATTTCGTTTTTGAGACAATGTTATTTGTCTTACATTTACGTTCTCTTCATGTAAACCAATGGTCATCCAAACTGCTAGACTTATGCCCTGTTCTGAACTCAATCCTCATGTAAAATTCCGTGTCAATGGATTTTTAATTGTGACCTGCTGCAAAATCAGCAAATTTATAATTTTTTATCCCTTTGAAGTGTATATTTTCAACAACAATAAGCTTCTATTCTGACCCTAACGAAATTTCATGGGGATCGAAACCCTGCAACAGATAGTGTTGCAGGGTGTAAAAAACGAAGAAAGTGTGCAATTTAAAATTGTAAGACAAAATAAAAAACTCGCATTCGATAAAAAAGTATGACAAATAATAAAAAAATAACAGAAAATATTCACTTTTTTATTTTTACGCGATTTTCTGAGATTTCATACTTTTCTGGGAAGGTGCCATTCTGAGTTGGTGAGAATTGTCAAAATCAGTTCAGAGGTTCCTGACTTGTAAGCGGAATGACTAACATCAATTTATTTTCATATACATTGTAGCTATTTATCTATATATTCGATATGGTATATAAATAACTATTAGCATCTCTGTAATGGTCAGAAGTGGTCGTTCAATGTTTTTGTAACTCCGCCAGGATTAAAAATATTCGCGGTTTAGTTGAAATTTTCTTTTTTCGCGTCGATTGGTTTATAAGAGTGGCCAATGCAAAATCATAAATGTTTCGGTTTTTGTACCCTTTCCACTTTTAAATATTTTGCGATCATCTCCAAAATAATAGGTTTCTATTCTGATATAGTGTTAAACAAGTAAAAAATGCCGGACCGAACTTTTAATACACCTCCCCCCAACATTGGGCAAAGAAAACATTTTTGTATAAAAGTATCTGAAAAAGTATGACCGTTTGGATAATGCTGTTAAACTATTCAAAAACCCATAAAGTGAGTGAGGCCGTTATATGGGGCCCATACCAAAACGGGAACCTCCACAGACAATTTTATACTTCAAGAATTGTCATCTACCAAAGCTTGTTAAATATCAAATTTGAAACAATTTTGTGGATAAATGTGAAATAGAATTATCAAAATATCGAGTATCGGTAGGTATCGTTAAATGTGCGCTATAGGAAAACGTGGACCTAAATATTCTGCCGATGGAACTAGAAACTATTATGTCCTACAAATTCCAATTTTAGAAAAATGTGACAAAAATCATCAAAATACCGCATGTCGGAGGTACCGTTATTTGGGAGCTATGCAAAAAGTGGACCTATACATACAATATTTCGCCACCGGACACATTATGACTTACAGATAACAATTTTAAGACAAATTCGTAAAAAATGTTTCGAAAATCTTTAAACTACCCAATAGCGAAATTTTCCCTTATATGGGGGTTATTCCACTACGTGGACCGAGACACAATACAAATTTGACAACTTTTAAAGCTCTACGACAACTAATGTGGGCTGTATCGTGGTTTCAACAGACAGAGTGGCGGATATCTTTAAATAGACTTAAATTTATTTGCTAAATTTTATGCCCAGATTTCTTTCGGCATTTCATTGTGAAGTCGGTATACAATTTTATGCCGATCAGTAACATATACGTTAAGCGTCCCCTGCAAAAGAAGATTCTGGTTTAGTTTAATTTTAAATAATTTTTCCTTCATTATATTCAATTTTTTAGGAATCTTTCATACTTTTTTACAAAGAGTCATAAATTACTTTCTTTCTTTAATTTAATATTTCCTATTAACTTTTTAACGATTACTCTGTACAACACTATGTGTTGGGGTATTATACGTTTGAGTGGCCAAAAATTATATAACACTACGAAATATTGGTTTCCCATATAGGAAAGTATATATGGATCTTCCTATCTCGCCGAGCTGAGTCGATCTAGCTATGTATGGCCGTCCGTCTGTCCATGTTAATTTGTAATCACTCTACAGGTCGCAATTATGGCCTGATCTTCACGAAATTTAAAATGTAGGTGGGATTAAGGTCAGAATAGAACCCTATTTCTTTTGGAGATGATCCCATAATATTTAGGGGTTGAAATGGACCAAAAACTGAAAAATTTCTTGATTTTGCAGTTGCTCTACAGGTCACAATTATAGACCCATCGAAGCGAAAGTCAGCATGGGGCTAGAGCTTTGGGCTGGGCAGAAGCCTTCCAATTTTTATGGTCATCGGGTAATATTTAGTGGGTGAAATAGGCCACAACATGTGTGTTAAATAAAAGTCAACTTTTCCGTTAAACCACGAATATTTTTAATCCCGGCGAAATCACAAATAGACGAACAGGTCAATTCTGACCGTTACGTAGATGCCGATAGTAAAAATATCGGATATATATAGCGAAATATATACAATGTATATAAGGGGATGTACAAAGGAAGGGGATGTTAGCTAGAATGCTTATATCTCCAGAATGGCTGGAGCGATTTTGACAAATTTTGTAAAAAAAAAAATCGCATAAAAAATGTCAATAATGATGTTAATATAGATTTTTTAGTATCATGTGACATTTTTTTATTTTTCATATTTTTAATCGCTTGCGATTTTTTTCAATTTGGCTTATAATACATTTTGTAATATTTTTCACCTTACAACACAAGTTGGGGTTATTTTATACAGATTGCAATTATCGTCCGATCCTCACGAAAATTTTCATAAGAGTAGGATTAGGCTTAGAAGGGCTAGGGCTATTGTTTTTAAAGATGTCCGCAATATATTTAGGGGTTGCAATGGACCAAGAACTAAAAATTTTCCTGATTTTGCAGCCGTTATAAAGGTCACAAATAGAAACCAATGGATACGAAATATCGCATAAGATTAGAGTTTAGGACAGCGTGTAGAATGGACCACTAATTTTATGTGAAAAAATACCAGCATTACTTACAGGCGATATCCGAGCACACAAAAAAAAGCGAATCTCTGGCTATTTTATGCTGATGTCATTGACGAATATAGCCAAATATCGTAGACAAGCAAATCATATAGATGAGTCTAAATTTGGAGATACAGAGGAGCTTCTTGCTCTTGGAGATGATTGCAAAATATTTAGGAGTTCAAATTAACCAAAAACAGAAATATTTTTCCGATCACACAATTGAAGGCAATCGACACGCTTGTGAAGAGAGTTAAGGACAAGGAAGAATTGTAGCATTTTGGATGACCATTGGATTATATTTAGCAGTAAAATGGACCACAACAACTAACAGCCCGACGGAGTGCATAAATATTGGGCAAATGTCCCTAGTCAAAATCCTAATTTCAAAAGCCAAATCTTCCAATATGGATTTGGTCATAAGGGGGCTTTTAACATATTGTAGTGTTGTAGGGTATAACATAGTCGGCCCCGTAGGACTATAGCCTTTGCTTAGTTGTTAAGTTTCTTTTTATTTTATTTCATACAAATAAATTTATGCATATGTCAGTTTCACATTCATTATTAAAATTTATTATTAATTTACAAAGATGTACAAACTGTATGTGTAAGTGTGTCATTAATTTATTCACTTATTCACTAATTATGGGCAAAGTCATTCAAACACAGTTTATTAGTTGGGCTGGCCATGTGGAGAGCCCACAATGAATGTCATTTACATTATTATTACAGACCTACTGCAAATTCTCTATTGTTTTTCAAATTAACGTCACATTGTTGTAAAGTAGCAGCTATATCATATGCAAATAAATGTAATAGAATATTACATGGTAAAACGATTGTCATTTGTAACTCGCACACATTCGTTGATATGCTCAAAACGTGTTATAACTGAAAAGCGACGCATTTGAAAAATTATTAATAGCAAAAATTCCCCCATAGCGATGTTAGTAGAGGCCCATATTTGTAATAGATATCGTAATGTATTTTACAACAGACATCGACAAAATGTTCTTCTGAAACGAAATTGCTATTGATGTTATTGATTACATACAACCCTTTTTTGTATTCGCAATGAATTTAGCAAATATTTTCAATGATTCGACTGAATAAACATCCAGCAGATTTATTCCCAATCAGTTGAACAAATACTACAATTTGTTTTTTTTTTCTCCTTTTTTTCATGTTTTTTTTTTTAATTCTCTAGGTTCTATTGCCCCGAACGACAAGTGTAAACACAAAATGTAAATGTGAATATTCACAACGCACAAATGCGTAGAAAATGCTGAAATTCTACAAATTGCTCGTACAACAAATTCGAAGACAAATTAAATGCTTTGCTGTAGAAAATTTTGGAAATTGTTGGAAAACAATTTTATGGAAGAAGAATTAGGACTAGATATATATATTTTTATACCCTACAACACTATGTGTTGGGGTATTATAAGTTTGATTGGGCCAAAAATTATGTAACACCTCGAAATATTGATTTCCCACATAGGAAAGTATATATGGATCTTCCTATCTCGCCGAGCTGAGTCGATCTAGCTATGTATGTCCGTCCGTCTGTCCATGTTAATTTGTAATCGCACTACAGGTCGCAATTATATCCCAATATTCACGAAATTTAGAATGGAGGTGGAGCTATAGCCAGAATAGAACCCTATTGCTTTTGGAGATGATCGTATAATATTTAGGGGTAGAACTGGACCAAGTTATAAACCAATCGCAGTTATAAACCAATTACGACAGGGCAGAAGCCTTCCAATTTTGATGGTCATCGGGTAATATTTGGTGGGTGATATAGACCATAACATTTGTGTTAAATAAAAGTAAATTTTTTCATTAAACCGCGAATATTTTTAATCCCGGCGAAATTACAAATAGACGAACAGGTCAATTCTGACCGTCACGTAGATCCCAACGGTAAATATATCGTATATATGTAGCGAAATATAAACAATGTATACACACAAAGGAAGGGATGTTAGCTAGAATGCTTATATCTCAAGAATTGCTGGACCGATTTTGACAAATTATGTCAATTCAGAATGCCCTCTTGGTATAAATATATAAAATCTGAAAAAATCGCATAGAAAGTGCCATCTTTCTGTAATGTAAATATAGATTTTGTAGTATTTTGTGACATTTTTTTATTTTTTCATTTTTATCGCATGCGATTTTTTTATTTTGACTTATGATATTGAAGAATACATTTTGTAATATTTATACATTTTACAACACGTGTTGGGGTTATTATATACAGATTGCAATTATCCTCACGAAAAAGGGTAGGTTAGGCTCAGAAATGTTAGGCCTATTGTTTTTAAAGATGTCCGCAACATATTTAGGGGGCCATGGGGCTAAATGGACCAAGAACTAAAAATGTTCCTGATTTTGTAGCCGTTATAAAGGTCACAAATAGAATCCACAGGATGCGAAATCTCGCATGAAGTTAGAGTTTAGGACAGCGGGTAGAATGGACCACTACTTTTGTGTGACAAAAATAACATACAAATATCGTAGACAAGCAAATCATATAGATGAGTCTAAATTTGGAGATACAGAGGGGCCTTTTGCTTTTGGCCATTATCGCAAAATAGTTAGGGGTTCAAATGAACCAAAAACGGAAAAAAATTCCTGATCAAACAATTTAAGTCAATCGACACGCCTGAGAAGACAGTTAAGGACATCGAAGAAGTCTAGCATTTTGGTTGACAATTGGATTAAAATTAGCTGTTAAATGGACCACAAGAACTACCAACACGACGGAGTGCGTAAATATTGGGCAAATGTTCCTGGTCAAATTGCTAGGGGTAATGACTGGGCAGTGAAATGTGATATAATTTCAAAGGCGATATCTTCCAAAATGGATTTGAACATAAGGGGGCTTTTAACATATTGTAGTGTTGTAGGGTATCACATGGTCGGCCCCGTACGACTGTAGTCTTTGCTTACTTGTTTTAAACAGGGCTTTTTTAAAAAAAATGAATTTTTTAAAATATTTGTCAAAACTTCTGCGCCGCGAATCATAGCGTTTTGCCAGAAAATTAGTATTTTGGATTCATCATTAGTAGAAAACTTTCCGGTGTAGAAAATTTTGGAAATTGTTGGAAAACAATTTATGGAAAAAGAATTAGGACAAAATATGTTTTTCAAAATGGGGATTTTCAAAGTAAAATATGATTTTTTTAAATATTTGTAAAAAACGTCTGCGCCGCGAATCATAGCGTTTTGCCTGAAAACTACTATTTTGGCCTTATCGTTAGTAGAAAACTTTGCGACGAAGTTGTTTATGGTAAACATAATATAACTGGGAAGAAGTAGAGATGTGCTGTTATGTGGGGGGTATTCCGAAATAATTATTAATATTAACTACTTTCTGTCGGAAGGTTTTCTCCGCTGAGGGAAAATATCATTCTAAGCAGATTCCGGGAACTATGGTCAAGAAATAACTAAAAACACTTGGAATTATACAATACTGACTGACCGAGAATGATCGCCTATATGAAACAGCTGAAACAGCACATTTCCAACAATTTCTCCATATCTCTATCAAGAGAGATCCCAATATCAAATGTTAGAAATTCAACCCCATTCCTTCACCCTATACCAATTTTAGTACTTTTCGCACACCCATACAACACATTTCCGAGACCAACTCCATATCTCAATTTCAGGTTCCAACGGAGACCCTTCAGCCAAAACCACATTTAGTAATATTAGAACAAATACAGGGTGAGATGAAAAAACTGCAACAAACTTCAGACTGCTGTCATTTCTAAGCCACTCGTCCGACAGCTGTTAAAATTATTCCATTGACAGCTTATTATATTGTTTACAAGCGTACAAAAAAAATTTTGATGAGAATTTTCCAGAAAAAAAATTATTCGTGATGGAATTAAAGCGTGATAGAGTAGTTTCTTTATGTTCGGCTGGAAACCCACAAGTGGGTATCGTTAGAGCACTCCAGCATTTATATGTGAATAAATCTTTTATGTCTCGTATCATCGCTATTTACAGTGATACTGGTAGCGTAGCCCGACGTCAAGGTGGTCAAAGTGGACGGAAGAGAACAGAAACATCAGCAGAAATGGTTCGAAAAGTTAAGAAGCGACTTGATCGAAACCCGCATCCCTGTGGCCGAAAATTGGACTCGGGGTAAAGCCATTGAAATTCCAAAAAGTACAAAAACTTACACCGCAACAGGAACAAAATATACTCAAAGACTTGCTTTGCTTGGTCGATAGTGGTGAACTGTCGAATTAGGTTTTTTCCGATGAGAAAATGTTCATAGTCCTGCAGTTGGTAAACTAACAAAATGATCGTGTTTACTGCCAAAGAGGTCAGCTGAAAATGTGCGCCTTCGGTTGGCCACCAGAACTCAAGCGCCGGCCATAGTGATGGTGTGGGTCCCTCTCCGCTAGTATTAATCGACCGTGGCATCAGAATAAATACCGAATATTATCGTGAAAATATTCTGGAGAGTGTATTAAAGCCTTTGGATTTTTCAACAGGACTCAGCATACGCCACCCAAGAATGGTTACAAAATGACATTCCTCGCTTCATTTCTAGCGCGCAATGACCACCAAAATCTACGGATACCGTTGGACATTTGTATCTGGAGTATTTTGGAAAGTAAGGTTAGCACTAAAAAATACCAAAATGTCGATCACCTCAAGCAAGCGCTTCGCTGGAAATTTGCCAAAATACCGCAGAGCAACATTTGGGCAGCGTGGTTTCATTGGCCGTTTGAAGGTTATAATTTGTGCCAAAGGTGATCATTTCGAATAATTCTAAACTTATTCTAAAGTTTGATTCTATTTCCGAAATTGTTTTGCTTTCATTCAATAAAATTAAAAAAAATGTAAAAATTATGGCGTTTGACTTCCTTACATTTTACATCCTCATCTAAGCAGAAATATATTACCATTTAGTACTTTTCGTACAATTATTGTACAAATATCCGAAACCATCACCATATGTCCATGCCACATCTGTACAGCGACCATAATACCAAATTTAAGATTTCAAGCACTATTTGTTTACCCAATACCAAGTTGTACCAAATATAGTACTGCCCAGTATACATTTCCAAAAGCACCTCTTTATCTCAAACCTATCACTAACCGGAAACCAAATTTTCAATTTCCAGATCTATCCGTCCATTATTAACCTAACTATTCCAAATTTAGTACCATTTAGTACAGTTCATACATATTTCCAAAGCCACCTTCATACATAAAAATTTATCAACCTTGATTCTCATACAAAATTGCAGTTGTCAGGTTTTAGCTCTATCCGTTCACTTAAAGTTTGCACTTCATCAATGACTCTCATTAAAATTTTCAGAATTTATTCTGTTTATTCAATATAAAGTATTAAATTTTTAGTACATTTTAATGGTAACATGGCAGGGCTGAACTTTGAATACCCTCCACCATTTCGAACGAATTCGGAAATTTTCAAAAAATAAAAAGATAGATAAATAAAATAAATAAATCCGTTAAAAATTCTGTTACAATCATCAAAACACCAAATATAGGGAGGCATCGAAATTTAGGTGCTATACAAAGAGCTAGACCTGCATAGACAATTTTCTGTCACCGACTATAGTACCCCCTAGGAGCTTTTAATACAAAATATGAAACAATTCCGGTAAATATTGTCGCTAAAATCATCAAAACACCGAATATAGGGAGATATCGTTATATGGGGGCTGTACGAAGTCCTGGACCTGTACAGATAATTTTCTGTCATAGGCTTAAGTACCCATTAGGAACTTCAAATACGAAATTTAAAAGAATTCCGGTGAATAATGCATCTAAAGTTATCAAAAACCGAATATATGGAGGTATCGTTAGATAGTTTTTCTATCACAGGCTGTAGTACCTATTACGAACTTTTACTACAATATATGAAACAATTCCGGTCAATAATGTCGCAAAAATCATCAAAATACCGAATATAGGGAGGTATAGTTATATGGGGGCGATACCTAAATTTCAATACCAAAATTCCTGCAGACCAAACATATATTTGGGTAAAATTGTATCAACCTACTTCAACTTGTTCGGAAGCTACAGTGATTTCCACAGACGGAGTATAATCGTTAAATCGACATAGAATTTTATGCCGATCAAGAATATATATACATTTTGGGGTCGGAAATGTATATTTCGAGGTATTACAAATAGAATGACAGACTTAATATACCCTCCATACTATGGTGGAGGGTATAAAAACCAAGCCTTAACTCATTACAACTAACCAACACGGACCCACAAAAAATTTCAAGGTTCTAGCTTTAGTCAGTTAGTCACTCACTGATTTTTCAACCTTCTGAATTGATGCTTTGCAGGATATTTTTGCCTAAAATCTCATTAAGTACGGCTTTAACCCTAAAATGAGTTATATATACATATGAATTCCTGGCGTCTACGTAAGGGTTTAGAATTTTAGTGCATTCCAGGACCTATAGTAAAATTTTATGACAACTCATTTTTTAAAATATTTTGACTTACTATGACTTCATTTAAAATGTATTTTTAACCATATTTTGAAAAAGGGACAAACAAGACCCCATTGGTGATTCGATGGAGGATTAACAATTTCTACAATAATACTTTTCATATACACTGTAAAAAATGCTTGATTTTCTTTTTTATACCCTCCACCTTGGAAAGGAGGTTATATTAACTGTGTCATTCCAGTTGTAACATCCTTAAATATTCGTCGTAGACCCCATAAAGTATATAAATTCATAATCAGCATAAAATTCTAAGTCGATTTAACGATGTCCATCTGTCTGACTGCCTGCCCGTCTGTCTGTCCGTCTGTCTGTTGAAATCACGATACACGCGACAAAATTTAGCAGAGCAATTGGCATTGTTTTGGTATAGTCCCCATATAAAGGTACCTCCCGATATTCGGTATTTTGATTATTTTTGCCACATTTTTTTTCACGGATTTGTCTAAAAATTAATATTTGTAGGTCATAATGTGTTCAAGCTCCAGTGGCGAAACATTGTATGTATAGGTGCACGTTTTGGTACAATCCCATACAACAGTATCTCCCAAAAATCGGTATTTTGATGATTTTTGCCACAATTTTTCACGGATTTCTCTGAAAATTGGTAGTTGTCATAATGGGTGGGGCGAAACATTGTATGTATAGGTCCACGTTTTGGTATAGTCCCAATATAACGGTACCTCCCGATATTCGGTATTTTGATGATTTTTACCAAATTTGTTCACGAATTTGTCTGAAAATTGGTATTTGTAGGTCATAATGGGTTCTAGTTCCTTTGAAGAAAAATTGCATGTATTGGTCAAGGATATGGTATAGCCCCCATATAGCGGTACCTCCCGATATTCGGCATTTTGATGGTTTTTGTAACATTTCTTCCCGGATTTGTCTAAAAATTGGTATTTGTGGGTTCTAATGGATCTAGTCCTTTGTATAGGTCCGCGTTTTTGTGTAGCCCCATATAGCCGTAATTCCCGATATTCGGTATTTTGATAATTTTTGGCACATTTTCCCATGAATATGTCTAAAATTTGGTATTTGTGGGTCATAATGGGCACTAATATTTCCTTTATCCTAAGGTGGAGGGTATTAAAAGTATGGCCCGGCCGAACTTAATGTTTTTATACCCTACAACACTATGTGTAGGGGGTATTATAAGTTTGATTGGGCCTAAAATTATGTAACACCTCGAAATATTGATTTCCCACATAGGAAAGTATATATGGATCTTCCTATCTCGCCGAGCTGAGTCGATCTAGCTATGTATGTCCGTCCGTCCGTCTGTCCATGTTAATTTTTAATCACTCTACAGGTCGCAATTATGGCCCGATCTTCACGAAATTTAGAATGAAGATGGGGATAGGGCCAGAATAGAACCCTATTTCTTTTGGAGATGATCGCATAATATCTAGGGGTTGAAATGGACCAAAAACTGAAAAATTTCTTGATTTTGTAGCTGCTCTACAGGTCGCAATTATGGCCAATCAAAGCAGAAGTTAGCATGGAGCTACAGCTTAGGGGTGGTTGGAAGTATTTCAATTTTAATGATCATCGGGTAATATTTAGTGGGTGAAATAGCCCATAACATTTGTGTTAAATAAAAGTCAAATTTTCCATTAAACCGCGAATATTTTTAATCCCGACGAAATCACAAATAGACGAACGGGTCAATTCTGACCGTTATGTCGATGCCGATAGTAAATATATCGGATATATATAGCGAAATATATACACTGTGTATATAGAAAGGAGGGGGATGTTAGCTAGAATGCTTATATCTCAAGAATGGTTGGACCGATTTTGACAAATTTTGCCAACTCAAAATGCCCTCTTGGTGTGAAAGTATAAAATCTAAAAAATCGCATAAAAATATGCCAATAATGATGTTAATATAAATTTTGTAATATTTTGTGACATTTTTTTATTTTTTCATATTTTTTATCGCATGCGATTTTTTCAATTTGACTTATAACATTTTGTAATATTTTTTCACTTTACAACAGACGTTGGGGATGTTATATAAGTATTGCAAATATCTTCCGATCCTTGCGAAAATCTTCACAAGGGTAGGGTTGAGCTCAGAAGGGCTAGGCCTATTGCTTTCAAAGATGTCCGCAATATATTAGGGGGTTGAAATGGGCCAACAACTAAAATTTTTCCTGATTTTCAAACCGTTATGAAGGTCAAAAATATAAACCAAAGGACACGAAATCTCACATAAAGTTAGAATGGACCACTAATTTTGTGTGAAAAAATACCAGCATTACTCAGAGGCGATTACATACAAAAGGCGAATTTCTGGCTTTTTTATGCTGATTTCTTTGAAGAATATAGCCAAATATCGTAGTCAAGCAAATCATATAGATGAGTCTAAATTTGGAGATACAGGGGGGCTACTTGCTTTTGGAAATGATTGCAAAATATTTAGGGGTTCAAATTAACCAAAAACAGAAATGTTTTTCCGATCACACAATTGAAGCCAATCGACACGCCTGTGAAGAGAGTTAAGGCCATGGAAGAATTCTAGCATTTTGGATGAATATTTGATTATATTTATCTGTAAAATGGACTTCAACAACTAACAACTCGACGAGGTGCATAAATGTTGGGCAAATGTCCCTAGTCAAAATCCTAATTTCAAAAGCGAAATCTGCCAATATGGATTTGGACATGAGGGGGCTTCTAACATTTTGTAGTGTTGTAGGATATAACATAGTTGGCCCCGCATGACTATAGCCTTTTCTTACTTGTTTTTACTTTTATATACCGATATTTTATGAAGAAAATGTTTGTATTTGATGTCTACCTTAAAGTACGGCTTTAACCCTAAAATGAGCTATATATATTTTCAAACATATTTCGAAAAAAGAACCAACAAGACCTCACTGGTGACTCGATTGAGGATTACAATTTCTGCCATAATACTTTTTATATACATTGTAAAAAAATACTTGATTTTCTTTTTTATATATATACGTTTAAAGGACTTGCTGGCAAAAATCATCGATATTTTACTTTTTCAAGGACTTTATGCCAAGAAACCGTGGACTTTTTCCCATTTAAATTATTATCTCTATGAAATTATGTAAATTAAAACTAGTCAGTCACGTTTCTACTTTAAATGTCACCAAGAAATCTCAAGTTGATTGCATGTTTGTATTACCAGTAATTCGTCTAAAAAGAGTCGCACATTTTCCTAAAAAAAACAAATGACTGTGATTTCAATTCACAAAAAAATAGACTCGTATTTATGTCGTGGAATTGCAAACCAAATATGCCTGCTACATTCGTAACACACGCATTTGTCAATGCTTTCAGGGAGGCCAATTTTAAACAGACACCCACACTCAAATTCACACACATACACTCATACAGAAAGAACTGTCTCCCATGCATTCGCAAAACTATCTACGAAAATAATCCAATCTCATCGAAATAATCCAAGAATACGTTTCCACATTCTGGCATCAGGCAAATTGTCGATTCTCCAAAAGAAGTAGACATCCACACATCTCCCTCGGCCCCACCACATTCGTTGGCCTGACACAAATTCCATCTTCAACGACTGCTGCCTCAAGTAGTTAGGCAAATACTTAGTTGTAGGAAGTAAACACTTTATTAGGCTTAAAAAGAAAATCCTTTGAGCAAATAAAACGTATGAGATATAAACTCCAGATTTTGAGGAGGAAACTTAAATAAAAACAAATTTCCTTTTTGTGACGTTTCTTCGACGTCGATTTTTTCGTCTTTTTGCTTCTAGTCTTATCTTCTAACTGGGTTTACATCCGTAACGAGGAAGATAGATGCCGTACAAATGCCTTGGTATTAGGAAGAAATTTGTTAAAGGATTTCGGCAATGGTTTCGACTTAATTGGGTGCAATTGTTTGAACCAATAAACATGAAAGCCTACAAAGGATTTGAAATTTGGAGAGGGGGTGGAGGAGGGTTGAAAACAACAACAATTCAATTGATATTTAATTGAAATGTAAAGCCCTTGCTGGGTGTGAATTCTTGTTGAACTTAAGAGGAATGAGAAGTGCCGCATGGAGTATACCAAAGGAAATGATATGACTAGTAAGGAAAGGACAGAAAACTGCAGGTGTGACTATATCCCTAATTTACTCATGGGGTTGTACATCACAAAATTCGGGTTTGAGAAAATATTACATAGTCTCAAACCATCTTTATATACAAAAAACTAGCGAAATTACTGACTGAGAATTAACGACCAGACAAAACACCTGGATCTAGAATCTCGAAATTGTGCACTAGAGTCAGTCTTTGTGCGTAGGTGTGTGATAAGGATGGGTTTTTGGAAATTCGTACTAAAGGTTACGGAAAGCACTAAAATGTATTAAAAATTTAATACTTTGTATTAGACAAACGGAATGACCTAGAATTCTGATATTTGGAACGAGAGTTACTAATGGAATGCAAAGGGTTACTAAAAAATTCGAACTTTAAGGTTACGAAAAGATCCAAAATGAAACCAAGCCAAGGTTGGAAACTAAGTTTGGAAATATGTACAAACTGTACTAAATTGTACATAATTTTAAACAGTTTAGTTTAGGGCAAACGGATAAAGCTGGACTTTTGAAATTTCGTATTGAAGTCCCTGTTGGTGGTAAGTTTGTGATAAAGGATTGGTTTTGGAAATGAGTTCTACAAATACACGAAAAGTTCTAAATGGGACTATTTATACCCTCAGCCATATGGTTACAGAGGGTATATATCATTTGATATGGTCAATACGTGCCTAGTCGAAATAATGGTTTTAGACCCTAGGTCTCTTTGGACCAAATCCGTTTCAGGATATTTGGAGTCGATCTAGCGATGTCCGTCCGTCTGTCTGTCTAGCTGGCTGCTGCGCACGATAACTCTCGAAGGGAGTATCCGATATGGTCCAAACTTGGTACATGGTAATATTTTTGTCAAACTTACATCAAGTTCGGAGATGGGCAGTATTGGCCCACTCTTTCTAGTATATCCCACACAAAAAGTCAAAATTTTCAAAAAAAAATATTTTCTGCCTAGTCCACTCCATCAAGTACCTCCCCCACAAAGGTCAAATTTTTGAATAATTACAACTCCCATAAAATACGATGTAAGAGTCCGATTGTCTTCAAATTTCACACACCCCAATATTTTTATAAACCCAAGATCTGCTGATAAGAGGGAATACATCGGTCCACTCTTTCTAGAACCTCCCCCACAAAAGGTCGAAAATTTCAAAAAATATATTTTCTGCTCGAACTTTGCAAATCCTAATATTTGCATCAGTGCTAGGTGAGGTGCGAAAATGGACAATATCGGTGCACTCCATCAAGTACCTCCCCCACAAAGGGTCAAATTTTTGAATAATTACAACTCCTATAAAATGATGTAAGAGTCCGATTGTCTTCAAATTTCACTCACCCCAATATTTTTATTAACCCAAGGTCTGGTGTTAAGATGGAATACATCGGTCCACTCCTTCTGGTACCACCCCCACAAAAGGTCGAAATTTTCAAAATATATATTTTCTGCACAGAAAGAGAAAGGATGATCCGATTTTTCTCGAAATTTACAAATCTTATATATGCGTCAGTGCTAGGTCAACTGCGAAAATGGACAATATCGGTGCACTCCATCAAGTACCTCCCCCACAAAGGGTCAACATTTTGAATAATTATGAGTCTTATAAAATGTGATGTAAGAATCCGATTGTCTTAAAATTTCACACATTCCAATATTTTTATAAACCCAAGATCTGGTGTTTAGACGGAATATATCGGCCCACTTCTTCTGGTACCTCCACAAGAAAAGGTCAAAATTTGGAATATGCATTAAGCTCATAAAAAGCGAAATTAAGATCCGATTCCATTTAGACTTGGCACATCTGAATATTTCTATCAACACAGGATCTGTTATAAAAACGGTAGAGATCGGATCATTCCTTCTGGTGCCTCCCCCACAAAGGATTAAAGTTTTGAATAACCAAAATGATAATGAAATCCGAAATAAGCATCTGCGTCTCTTCATATTTCACACATCCCATTATTTCTACTAACAGAAGATCTGCTGTAAAGATGGTATATATCGGTCTACTCCTGCTGGTACGTTCCCCATAAATGGTCAAAATTTTGAATATCCATGAAGCTCATAAAACGCGAAATTAACATCCGATTCCATTCAGACTTGGTACAATTCAATATTTTCATCAACACAAGATATGTTATAAAGATAGTAGAAATCGAACCATTTCTTCCGGTAACTAACCCAAATAGGGTTCAAGATTTGAAAAACAAAACGCTTAAAGAAAGCGAAATAAGCATCCAACTCTGTTCAAATTTCACACACACAAACATTTTTGCCAGCACAATGTCTGTTGTGAAGATTACATATATCTGCGAACCCTTTCTGTTATCTTACCCACAAAGGGTCTTTGTATAATTAAAGTCAATTGTTTTTTCCCACTAAATACAACTCTTTAAATACAAGAATACTTGAAATAAACGAATTACAATCTCATGCATTTCTAAGTCTTCTCCGGCATTCCTTTAACAACAGCGCCAAACAATAATTCAATTGGAATCAATTCTAAGAAAATATTCGACATTATTTATACAATTCCTTAAGCGTTTTCCACTTCCGACAAGCAATTCATTCGATTCATATGGAACGCAGTAAATTCTCTCTTTGGCCGTCGATGTGCAGAGGAAGTGGCAGGCGGTTATGTATGTCTGAGTGTATGTTCAAGGAAATTTGCAACAAATTTGCATAGGAAATTGCAAATTTGACTTATGGCCAAAAACCTCAACAAGAGGAGGAGAAGGAGAAAAAAAATCTCCAAAAAAAAGGAACCCAAGAAATGAACATCAGCTGTAGTTTCAAAAACATGCTGCCCTTGCTATATATATGCATAGAAAACGGTAACGACGGGCAGCCAGCCAGTCATTCACTTACTCAGTATACAAATATATGCAGAACACTTTAAAATATGTACATTTCTTATGTTGTCGCTGCTGCGCTTGTGTTTTCTTTTTGTTTCGTTTTCTTTGTCCTGCTTGCTCCTTAAACAGTAACAGATCGTTCGTTTCGCTTTGAACAAGAAAAAACCCTTCATCGGATGATGGCGCAACGGCCAAACGAGTTGTGTAGGTGATGCTATTTTAAGAAGCTTCCTTTTGCCTGCCTAACAAGATGTGAAACACAGGCAGAGCGAACAAATTTCTGAAGGAAACATCCAAAACAATTTGCATGCAATTTTCAACACTTGTTTTATTCTAATTTCTCGAATGTATACAAATCATCTCTAAATACGCACACTTTTGAGAATTTTGCATCCACTAAAGTGGTGTTATGTCGGAGGATGGAACACCCCCACACACACACATATGTATGTATGGAGTTTGGATTTCTGTTGTTGGGTAACAAGTATTTATGCAAATTTATAGAAAAAGCCAACATATGTTGACCATATTTGCGTATGCATTAGAAATTCTGACAAGAAAAGGTAAACAGATACATGAACTATGGGAAATACAGGGCTGGCCGAAAATGAAGAGAGACAATGCGTAAGAGCTGTGTATCATCGTTGGGGTAACAAAAGGAATAAATTGTATTTTTAAGTCTTTCAAAAGGCTTGCATAATAAGTTAAATAGCAATTTACCAAGGGCTAAGACATGTAGAAAGTTCAATCGGTTCGCCGAGCTATAAATACCTTCAGTCATGGCTTGAATTATTTACAAAATATTGAAAAGATATTTTTTTAAAGAAAGTTCTTGATTTTTTTAAGAAATGTACTCAATATTTTGACCCCAAAATTCTTTGGTAGGAAACATTTTCAAATTTTTTTTCACAAAGTCCAAAATTTTTGGACATTAATTGGCTGAAAAATATTTTTGAAAATTCAAATTTTTATCAGGAAGCCCATAAGAAATCAAAACTCAATCTTCATAAAATATTCCGTCAAAATATGCTGAAAACATCGTATTTTTTATACCCTCCACCAAAGTATGGAGGGTATATTACATTTTGTAATTTCGTTTGAAATACCTGGAAATATACATTTTAGACCCCACAAAGTGTATATAAGCATAAAATTCTATATCGATTTAGTGATTTCCGTTCATCTGTCTGTCTGTCCATCTGTGGAAATCACTCATTTTACTCAAATATGTAGTCTGCAGATCTTTTGGTATTGAAAATGGGTTACATAAATCCATGTTTAGTATAGCCTCCATATGACTGTATCTTCAGATTTATTTGTTTGGTTTCATTTTAACCCAAATTTGCCGCAGCATATGTTTCCATCATGTAAGAAACATCCTTAGAACTGCCACTGTAGGTCCTAGTTCTGATTTTGATGAGGACTGTAGTAAGTCTCAATATTCGGTATTCTGTTATTTGTGTCACACTTCTCATCGAAAATTTCTCAAATTTGTAATTTGAAATTCCTAATGGATACTACATCCTGTGACAGAAAATTGCATTTATAAGCTCAGGTCTTTATATAGACCCCATATTACGGTACCTCCCTATATTCTGTATTTTCATAATTTTAGCGACATTATCCACCAGAGTTGTTTCATATTTCGTATTTATAGTTCCTAATGGGTACTACAGCCTATGCCTATCCATGTTCACGTCTTCGTAGTTTCCAATATAACGGTACTTCCCTATATTTGATATTTTTATGATTTAGTATTTTTCAATGGATTTTTTTATTTATTTATTTTTTTTTTTTTTTTGAAAACCTGCAAATTCCTTCCATTTTGGTGGAGGGTATTTTTAAAAGATTCCCGGCGCTTGGTCAGGATAGCTCAGGAAATCATTTAAAATATTTTAAAAAATTCACGAAGAGGTCATTTAAACTATGTTATACGTGTACGATAATTAATGCTGAAGTACTTAAAAAAATTCTTTCAATGATCCTATTTGGAGATTATTCAAAATATTCTCAAAAAAAATCCTCGGTATTTGGTCGACTTATCCATGAAAATAATAAAATACTGCAGGGTATTAAATCGGAAAACATTTAAAAAAATTCTTTGGTCAGGAGATCCTTTCAAATAGTTTTAGTCAGGATGCCCTTTAATTTTTTTTTTTAGAAACGTTACGACGGTTTTTGGTTGGTCCCTCACCATATTCTTAAAAAATCCACGATATTTGAACGAAATCCGTTTCAGTACATTTGGAGTTGATCTTGCTGTGTCCGCCCATCTGCCTATCTAGTCCTCGAAGGAAGTATACGATTTGGTCCAAATTTGGTACCTCATAATTTTATTATCAAACTTAGATCGAGTTCAGAGGTGGGAAATATCGGTCCACTTCTTCCGGTACCTCCTCCACAAAAAGTCAAAATTTTCACAGAAAATCATTTACCTAAGAGAACAGGGTGGGGCAATCCAATTTTGTGCAAACTTTGTAAATCCTTAAATGTTTATCATTGCCATCATGTAAAAACATGGACAATATCGGTCCACTCCATTAAGTACCTCGCTCCCACAAAGGGTCAGCAATTTGAATAATTATAACGCCAGTTACAGCTCATTATATTGTTTACAAGCGTACAAAAGCATTTTCGTGATAATTTTCCAGAAAAAAAGTTATTCGTGATGGAATTCAAGCGTGATAGTGTGAATTCTTTATATTTGGCTGGAAAACTACAAGTGGCCATCGATAGAGCACTTCAGCATTCCAAAGTGAATATTCTTTTGTGTCTCACACCATCGCTCGTTACCGTGATACTAATAGCGTAGCCCGACGTCAAGGAAGTGGACGGAAGAAAACAGCAACATCTTAAGAAATGGTTCGAAAAGTAATGAAGCGACTTGATCGAAACCCGCGTCGCAGTGACCGAAAAATGGCTCGTGAACTGAACAAATCGCAATATTCCATTCGGCAAATATTGAAAAATGAGCTTGGGGTAAAGCCATTGAAATTGCAAAAAGTTCAAGAACTTGCACCGCAACAGAAAGAAAATTGACTTAAAAGAGCTAAAGAGTTGCTTCGCTTGGCTGAAAGTGGTGAACTGCCGAATTTCGATCGTTGTTCAGCAGTTTGTAAACAAACAAAATGTTCGTGTTTACTTGCCAAAGAGGTCAGCTGAAAATGTGCACCTTCGGTTGGCCACCAGAACTCAAGCGCCTGCTATGGTGATGGCCAGCGCTCGTAATAGTTGACCGCGGAAATGCCGAATATTATCGCGAAAATATTCTGGAGGGTGTATTAAAGCCTTGGGTACGCAAACATTTAGGCCGCAGACCTTGGACATTCCACCAGGACTCAGCACCATCGCACTCAGCACGCGCCACCCAAGAATGGTTACAAAATGAGGTTCCTCGCTACATTTCCAGCGCACAATGGCCACCAAAATCTCCAATTCGTTGGACTATCATGTCTGAGAGTATTTTTGAAAGCAAGGTTGGCACTAAAAAATACCAAAGTGTCGATCACCTCAAGCGAGCGTTTCGCCGGTAATGGGCCAAAATACCACAGAGCAACATCCGGACACCGTGTGACGGTTTCATTGGCCGTTTGAAGACCATAATTCGTGCCAAAGTTGACCAATTCAAACAAATCTAAACTTATTCTAAAATTTGATGCTATTTCCGACATGTCTCGCTTTAATTCAATAAAACTAAAACAAAAATGTAAAAATTATGGCGTTTAACTTTTTGGCAGTTTTTTATATCACCCTGTACATTTTCAAAAATAATAGACTCAATTCTCACCCTAACCTTAACGCATGAAAAATTTGCGCCCTGAATATAATGCCCCCAACACATTGTGTTGTCAAGTGAAAAAAATATATTACAATATGTACAAGTAAATATTTTAAGTCAAATTAAAAACATTCTCATGCGATAAAGATATGACAAAAAATTATTACTTTGTTACAGACAGAGTTTTACACGATTTTCTTATATGTTATCCATTTTTGGCTTTTGCCCAGCAGTAACCTCCAGCAAAATTCCGAGAGCAACTGTAAAATCAGGAAGTTTTTCTGTCTTTGGTCCATTTCAACCCCTATTTGTTTATCCATCATCTGAAAATTCTTCCATTTTGACCTTAACCCCACCTCCATACAAAATTTCGTGAAAATCGGACAATAATTGCTACCTGCAGCGTGACAACAAATTAAAATGTACAGACGAATAGACAAACATGCCTAGCTAAATCAACTTAGCTTGGCGAGAGATAAGATACTTCGAGGTGTAACCTATTTTTTTTGCCCAATCAAACTTATAATACCTCCAATAAAAAAATAACATTTAAAAATCGAATAATTTTAATCCTAAAACCAGTAAAGAAAGTCTTAAAGTCTGGCGAAGCCGACGTTATGATACCCTACACCGCTTTGCTAATTTACTAGAGCTCCGCATAAAAGTTAAAAGTTTTTATGGGAGAATTCAATCAAACACGCTATTATTATTATTATATTATTATTGTAATTGTAATTTTTATATCTTTTAAATTCGGACTTGTATTGCCCATTTGGTTGAAATTTTGAAATCGAAAAAAGATATATATGGGAGCTATATCCAAATCTGAACCGATCTCGATAAAATTTAGCAACGGTATTTCTGAGCTGTTTTTGATATATTTCCCCAAATATTGTTGTTGCAGAGTGCATATTACGGCTGCGGAGGACAAAAATAACAAATCGGCTATCGCTATATCTAAACCGATTTCGATCAAATTTGGCATACTTATTTTCAGGCCTAATTTATTTGTATGTGCAAAATTCCATACTATTCGGGCTGATATTACACGTTTGGTGCACAATAAAAGGCAAATCGGACGAAGATATATATTGGAGCTATATCTAAATTTTGACCGATTATCTCCAATTTCAATAGGGTTCGTCCTTGGGCCAAACAAATGATCTGTGCAAAATTTCATCTGGATGGGGCAACAAATGCGAACTGTACTTTGTTTACAAAAATACATGGACAGACAGACGGACGGACGGACATGCATAAATCGACTCAAAATTTAATTCTTTGCAGATCATCAAAAGGAACTATGGGTCTATCTCGTTTCCTTTTGTCTGTTACAAACAAATGCACACAGACATAATATCCTGACCACCTTGTGGTGTAGGGTATAAAAATATGACAAAAAAATTATTACTTTTTTATAGACATAGTTTTACACGATTTTCTTAGATG
Organism: Musca domestica; assembly: GCF_030504385.1. Taxonomy (NCBI): domain Eukaryota; kingdom Metazoa; phylum Arthropoda; class Insecta; order Diptera; family Muscidae; genus Musca; species Musca domestica. The sequence continues at coordinate 26,924,700 of NW_026712249.1, read as the reverse complement.
TTATCCATTTTTGGCTTCTGCCCAGCACTAAACTCTGGCCCCATGCAAAATTCCGAGAGCACCTGTAAAATCAGGAAAGTTTTCTGTCTTTAGTCCATTATAACCCCTTTTTGTTTATCGATCATCTGAAAATTCTTCCATTCTGACCTTAACCCCACCTCCATACAAAATTTCGTGAGAATCGGACAATAATTGCTACATGGAGCGTGACAAATAGACTATTTGTCTATTTGTAAATAAACAAACAAACGACTTAGCATGGCGAGACAATAAGGTGTAACACATTTTTTTGCCCAATCAAACTTATAATACCTCCTATAAAAAATTAAAATCGAGTAATTATAAACCTGATAAATAGCAAAATAGTTAATAAATAGCATATAGCACCTTTTTAAATACATTATCCGATATAATGTGTAAGCTATACACAAATCCAATATTCATATTTATTTTACAACTGTTGTTTAAATCGTTAACATGAACAAATTTTATTAACTTAATTCTCCCACTTTAACACATTTGACACTCCATTTTCGAAATTGTAACAAACAAAACAACATGAAACGATATATTCGAAACACTTTATCCATTTAAATTATAGTCAGACTGTCATTTAAAGGTGATACTTTTATAACCCGACTACATGAACATTAAACTTGTAACAATTTCTCATGTGACCCCTTGCCTCTCCCTTTCTCTGGGTCGGTTTAATGGTTATTGTTTGCATGAAAGCCAGTTAAATCGATGCGTTAGTGTTGTCGATGTTTGTAGGGTTAATATTTAATATGTAACACCGTTTTGTACTTAACACAAAAAATAAGTACAAAACTGATACATTACCCACCCGCACGGTACTAAAAATATTTTCAGAGGTCCACTTCGACATGGAGACAGCCTATAAGCTGAAGTGAAATTATAAAAAGCGTCTAGTTAAAAAATTCAACTGCGATAGGAAATACTTTTTACCTGCATCCTTCCGATTTAAGAGCTTCCTCCACAAAAAAACCCATGGAAATTGCAAAAAACACACCAACTGTAGGGCGCGACACCCATTATATTTTTTTCAATTTGTTTTTGCTAGTCTGGTACATTTTTTCAGGTAGCGTTTTTCATTAAGAACCAAAAACGAAGGGTGAACGAACAAAAGTGTTGTAACTGTGTATTTTTTGTTTGTCCTCCACACAAACACACACACACACAATGTCACACATATTGTAATGTCAACATTGTACTGTTTCGGTTAACAACAGTATTGTTATGTGGTAAACCTTATAGCCATAAAAAATCCCCCCCTTTAACTTGTGTATGTGTACCTCATCCAAACTTTTGCCAACAAACTCTGTTTGTACTATTTGGAGTAACATTTCGGTATGTCTGAGTGTGGTTCAAGTGTAATTTAATTGTAGTCTATTGCGATAATAACAATTGTGACTTTAGTCGAAAATGTATTTATCCGACAGGTTTTCTCTATCAGCTGAAATAGGCTTGTCAGAATCGAAGTGGAAATAAAAGACAAGTGTTGCGATTATATACTTTTTTTAAGGAAATTCAGAATTTTGCTCAAAGACGGAGTTTTGATATTTAGTTGTTGGAGGATGAAAGTTCTTAGAGCTTGAAGGGACGGATTTGTTATGAGGTGAACTGCTGAGTATAGGCCTTTTTAAACCCTCCTCCATACATAGTATGGAGGGTATATAAGGCTTGTCCGTATATTTTAATCACACTAGAGTCAAAACGAATAATGATAGGAAGCAAAAATTTTGCACATATCATTCTTTTGTGCAAATTAGAAGATGGACTAAATCATATAGCCACCGATATTCGGTATTTTAATGATTGTAGCCAAATTTGTCAATAAAAAAGGAGTTCCTACTGAGTACTTTGCCTTTGTACTATTTTCTATATAGGTCCACGACATAGTATATCCCCCATATAACGCTACCTCCCTATATTCAGTATTTTGATGATTTAGCTACATTTTCAATGGAATTGTCTTAAGTCTGCACTAGAAATTCTTTCTAAGCACTTTACCCCCTGAAATGGTATATAGGTCCACGATATCGTATAGCCCACTTACAACGGTACCCCCGATATTTTGACAATTTTAGGGACATTAATCAACGTTTTTTTTTTTTTTTTTGAAATTTCGTATTTAGAATTCGTGAAGGGAACTACAGTTTATGACAGAAAACAGTATATGAAGGTCCAAATCTTCGTATAGGTCCCATATATCAATACCTCCCTATATCCGGTATTTTGACGATTTTAGGTACAATATTTACCAAATTGTTTGAAATTTCGTATTTGAAGCTCCTAATAGATACTACAGCCTGTACCAGAAGGAGTTGTCCTTTGGGTCATTCAAAACTTGGACCCTCTCTGAAGGACGTTCTCGAAGGAATGGACTGATATCTACCATCTTCTCAACAGATCTTGTATTGATAGATTGAAATGAGCTAAGTTTGAAAGGAATCGTATAGTCATTTCGCGTTTTACGAGCTTTATGGCTATTCAAATGTTTTGGAGGAGGTACTAGAAGGAGTGAACTGATATATCCCATATTCGCACCCGATCTTGTGTTATAATAAATATATTGTGAGGTGTTTTACTTAAGGACAATCTGACTCTCATGTCACATTTTATTAGAATTATGATTATTCCAAATTTTGACGCTTTGTGGGAGAAGTAATTGATGGTGTGGACCGATATTGTCCATTTTCTCACCTGACTTAGCACAGATGCTAACATTAGGATTTACAAAGTTGCAGCAAAATCAAATGATTAGATGAAGAAAGAGAAATCTCTTCCTGGACAATCAAACATTTTCTTTGAAAATATTAATATATTGTGGGTGAGGTACCAGAAGGGGTGAAAAGATATTGTCAATCTCCGAGCTCGATCTTAATTTGAAAATAAGAAAATGATGTACCAAGTATGGATCGAATCAGACGGGTGGACACCCCTAGATAGACTCAAAAGGTCCTGAAACGCATTTGGTTCAAAGAAACTTAGGGTCTAAAACCATTATTTCGATGAACCACTTTTTACCTTTTTACCTTCCGAAGCTAAGGGTACAAAAATAATAATTCTGTGTTACTTTAAACTTTGCACAATGCAACACCTTCCTCCACATTAGTTCTAGTTTGAATAAGAGACTCATACCTCCCTTACAAAGCGTAAAATAATAATATTTCTATAAGCCATAGATGTAATGAAAATATGATCTGTCCACTCCTTCTGGTACCTCCAAAACTGGAAATAAGTAATTATTCCGAATCTCAATTCTTTTAATCAGTATTCGTATTATCTGCTTTAATACATCGGCCCACACTTTCTTCTCCCACTCAAATAAAGGGGAGGAAGTAGTTGATATAGTACAAATATGGCACGTCGCAATAATTAAACTTTGGTCAGATACGAAATGGACAATATTAGCCCACATCTTCGATACAATCCCAATTAAGGGACATATTCCTATACTTTTTGACACGTTATTATGCTATTTAGGACTGTATACAATAAGAGAGGGTCAAGCAAACACTTTTTTAAAAAATGCATTTGGACATATATCTATATTCATTTCCTCATGGTAACAGGCATAAATAATTCGGCTCGGATATTTTGTTTTCTAATATGTCTATGTTGAAAAAATTGGATAGTATGCTGTTTTGTAACAAGATAATAGGACAACAATTGAAGACTTTTTATTCTCCACTTTTGTCTGTGATAGGGCACATCATTTTTTCTGTAACGGCAATACATGGTATTTGTCCAATATAATTTAATGAGTTAGACCGTTTTTGCTTTTAAGGCTCACCTTACATACACCTATAATACGTTTTTGCAGTTAAATTTAAAGTGTATTTTTAATAATACACAACATTGTGTTATGGTTAATAAATAACCATGAGTTGTGATTGTAACAATACCGAAAACACAATAATTAGGTGTTTATCTTGATTGTTGCAACATTATTTGGGATTCTTTTTTAAACTTTGGAAAATAAAATATCTATTTTTAGGACCGCACTTAAACCTAGCTAGGACACCGCATATGCTATTATAGTTTTTATATCCTACATCACAAGGTGGTCAGGGTATTATGTATTTGTGCATTTAACAGGTTCCTTATGATGATCTGCATAGAATCACATTATGAGTCGATTAATGCATGTCCGTCCGTCTGTCTGTCTGTGTGTCCGTCTGTCTGTCCATGTATTTTTGTAAACAACGTACAGGTCGCATTTATTGCCCGATTCAGATAATGTATTTGACCGAAGGACGAATCCTATTAAAATTGGAGAAAATCGGTCAAAATTTAGGTATAGCCCCATACGACCAAATTGAGTTTAGAAAACAGTATGTTAAATTTGGTGGAAATCTGTTCAAATATAGCTAAAGCTCTCATATATGTTGTTCATCCGATTTGTTGAATTTGCCCTGCATAGCTGTAATATGGACTCCATAGTAACGATATTCGGGGAAATATATCAAATACAGCTCAGAAATACCTTTGCCAAATTTTATCGAGATCGGTTCAGAATTATATATAGCTCTCATATATATTTATCTGATTTCAAGTTAATTGTGCACCAAATGGATAATACAAGCCGGAATTGAAGAGGCGCAAATGCCTCGACAAATTTAGTCGATCGAGAGGAGGATATTCCTCCCATATATTAGTTCCTTTGGACCTTTAATTATATAGATGGTATGATTTAATTCTCACAAATTCCCCATTAAAACTTTTATTTTTATGTGAAGCTCTACTAAATGTGAAAGGTGGTGTAGGGTATCATAATTTCAGCCCCGCCCGACTTTAAGACTTTTTTTACTGGTTAATTATTTATTTATTATTTTTTTTACAGATACTCGATTTTGTGCCTAAAGGTCGACGTCACATTGATTTCAAGTTTTATTCCACCTAAGTTTTGAATAACAATAATAAGTTGTCACGACTGACTGCCGAAAAGGTGCTGCGAGTGAAAAAAGGTTCTCCCTAGGGCTTGGAGAACATTTAGCTTGTGCACCTATGACTGGCAACCAACCAGTCCCAGTTTAGGGGTGGATATATACGGCTTCCCTCTTTAGGTTATCTGTGTTACTAGGATTTGCAGTCGAACTCTTTCTATATTCTATTCATCCCAAGTTGCTTGATTAGCGTTTAGCTCGTATTGCTGATCACAATTATGATAGTTTCCTTCTAAATCTGGTAAACTTAAATCAGATATCTTAAAATCTGAGGCTTGATTTTTGTTTTATGAAAATACGAAATAAAAAATATTTTCTTAAGAAAGTATTTCATTTGGCATTTGTCGCTTTTATTAAAGTTTTCACCTCAGATTATCATAGAGCAAGAACATAGATGAAAACCGATGTTTTGTTGTTGCAAAATATTCTTTAAAGCATGAATGACTAGCAACATTCATGCTTTACTCCCTCAAAAGTAAACAATTTCATAGATGATAAACAGGCGGGCATTTACGATTATAATCAGCTCGACAAATATTCGATGAGCGTGTTTCTATTTAAAACTCGTATTATATGCCTAGGTTTACGACTTTTTCGACGTATGTATGATGCGTCGGAAGAGTATTGCATTTTCAGATTAAATGAAACCTTTTGCAATTCAAATGAATCTTTTTGCAGCGGGAATGAAACCTTTTGCAGTGGAATTGAAACCTTTTGCAGTGGAAATGAAACCTTTTGCAGCGGGAATGAAACCTTTTGCAACCGAAATGAAACCCTTTGAAACCGAAATGAAACTATTTGCAACCGAAATGAAACTTTTTGCAAATCAAATGAAACTTTTAAATTTATAGAAGGAAAAATAACAAAACATTTTTATTTTTAGTAGGTTTAAAATTAAATAAACTAATTATAACTAATATATAGTTAAAGAGGAATTTTTATTGATTATTAATAACTATGTTTTTATAATTTTTTTTCTTAAGCTTCCATAAAACACAAGTGTAGATGCAGAAAGATTGAAAAAGTTTTTCAAGGTATTTTTTCAAAGGACCCGAATTACGTACCTTTTTATAATCTCCTCCGTGGAAAGGAGGATATATTAAATTTCTCATTCGGTTTGTAACACCTCTAAATATTCGTCGTAGACCCCATAAAGTATATACAATCATGATCATAGTTCATTTAATGATTTCCACTTATCTGTCTATTGAAATCACGACTGCTTTATCTCCATAATCAATAAAGCTGCGAAGCGGGAATCCTTTATTAGGAAAGATTAATAGTATACTATAACTATAAAAAATTGTGGTAAAGCTTAATTTCACATTTCAGTCCTGGCCATACCTATAAAGGCCAAAATTTGTTTAAATTTCTCTTTTTAGCGTTAAGCATTTGGAATTTAATAATATGGAAGCATTTTATATCAAATCAATAAAGAACCATTTTTTAATACAATAATTGAAAATTTAAGAAATAATATAAATAAATGTAGATATTTATAATCAATAAAAAATCCTCTTTGTCAATATATTAGTTATAATTAATTGATTTAATTTAAAAACTACTAAAAATATAAATGTTTTGTTATTTTTCCTTCTATAAATTTAAAAGTTTCATTTGATTTGCAAAAAGTTTCATTTCGGTTGCAAATGGTTTCATTTCGGTTGCAAAAGGTTTCATTTCGGTTGCAAAAAGTTTCATTCCCACTGCAAAAGATTTCATTTCCACTGCAAAAGGTTTCAATTCCACTGCAAAAGGTTTCATTCCCGCTGCAAAAAGATTCATTTGAATTGCAAAAGGTTTCATTTAATCTGAAAATGCTATATATCATAAACGTCAAATTTTCTGTAAGGCCATATATGCTGTCTAACACTATGTCCCTGTTTAGGCGCCACTTTATCAAAAGTTTTCCACATTTGGCTGGAGTAAGCTCATCCGAGTCTAAGGATTCGCAACTGGACCAGCGGCGAACCACCCCACACAGAGTAAAGTTGGTGATAGTTTCCCTTGGACATTCTCTTCACCTTAACAAAAATGGTCTGTTGTGGAAGGTATAACTGATTTGCCAACCATTTGCTACCAGTTTATTTTTCATAATTTTTATAGAAAAAACTTTAAATCTCACTAAAAATTTTACACATAACATTCCATTTACTTTTAATTTTCTTTCATTATTTCTTCAACAGCAACAAGGAAAAAAAAGCACATTAAAACAGAACAAAAGCCAACAACTGTTTGGGGAATTAAACTCGAAAAAAGGAGACCAAGTAGATTCTTACAAAATAAGCGGAAATAAGTAGTTAACAGATGAACAATGGTTGAACAGTAAAAGATGCATCTGCCATAGTGTTGGCATCTTCGAATAGGTTGCAAAATATGAAAAACCCGTTAAAGAAGATGTTAATGGATAGAAATGGTCGGATAATATAAGTGTCAAATTTTGGTGTTGCGAAATGTTACTGTATCAATATCAAAGAAAAATATCATGGTATTCTCTAACATTAGCGAATAAATATAATTTTAAATAAATCAATGTTTGTACGAAAGCACTGATTACATGGTTGTTTTATTGGCTTAATTTAAAAGAGTTAAAAAGCTAATGAAGTTTTGAAAATTCATTTTTATACCCTCCACCATACTATGGAGGGTATATTAATTTTGTCATTCCGTTTGTAACTCCTCGAAATACTCATGTCAGACCCAACAAAGTATATATATTCTTGATCAGCGTAAAATTCTAAGACGATTTAGCAATGTCCGTCTGTCTGTCTGTCTGTGTGTCTGTCTGTCTGTCTGTCTGTCCGTCTGTCTGTTGTAATCACGCTATCTTTCGAACAAATTGAGATAGAAGGCTAAAATTTTGCACACATGTATATTTTGCCAGTAGGCAGGTTAAGTTCGTAAATGGGCCATGTAGGTCCAAGTTATCATATAGCCCCCATATAACGGTACCCCCCGATATTCGGTATTTTGATGATTTTTGCGACATTGTTTACCGGAATCGTTTCAAATTTGGTATTTGAACTTCGTAATGGATACTACATCATAAGTCAAAAAATGAGCCATGTAGGTCCACTTCTTCATATAGCCCCCATATAACGGTACCCCCCGATATTCGGTATTTTGAAGATTTTAGCGAAATTATTCAGCGAAATCGTTCCAAATTTGGTGTATGAAGTTCGTAATAGATACTGCAGCATAAAACAGAAAATGGGCCATATACGTCCACGTCTTCATATAGCCCCCATATACCGTACCCCCCGATATTCGGTATTTTGATGACTTTAGCGACATTATTTACCGGGATTGTTTCAAATTTCGCATGTGAATTTCGGAATGGATACTTCAGCCCATACCAGAAAATTGTCTGTGCAGGTCCATGTCTTCGGATAGCCCCCATATAACGGTACCCCCCATATTCGGTATTTTAATGATATTAGCTAGATTATAAACAGATTTTTCTTCAAGTTTCGCATTTAAATAGTGTAATAACTTATGACAAAAGTTGCCTATGCTGGCCCACGTCGTCGTATAAGCATTCGGTATTCTTAAGATTTTAACAGAATTTTTAACGGATTTTATTTATTAGAAAATGCCAAATTTGTACCAAATGGTGGAGGGTATTAAAAATTCGGCCCGGCCGAACTTACAGCTTTTTTACTTGTTTTTTTTTTTCATTTTTTATTAATAGCACCCGCATAACCGGTTTTGGACTTGTATCATAATTACACCAAATTTCGTACTTTGTACTTGCTATAATCTTAAACATCTATTGTTTCCTGTTCACCAAAAAAAAAATTGTATAACAATGGTTGACTGGTAGATGGTGTACCTGTGTAAAACAGAAATAAGTACATGTTTGCATAAGTGAACACAGCGAATGTATAGACACTTTCGGTAATAACCCAATATACAAATTAAGTACATGTTCATTTATATGTAAAAAGTTGAGATGTGCTGTGTGAAAGCCTTTTAATTTCAATACAACGGCCAGGCGATATTAAAAGCCATCCGAATTTCCTAAAATCCAACATTCCCACCCACATTTATGAACATAAATGTAAAATTGTTGATCGGTAAATCGGTTGCACTAATATAAAATGTCGTCCTCCGAAAATAACATCATTTTTAGCAAAATCTGTTAAATATGGTCAAGACGCCTCGAAATTAATGAGATCAGGAATTGGCCCATTGCACTTGTTTGAGGTGGTCTACACTTTGGTATTTTTTAGCGCCAACCTTGCTTTCCAAAATACTCCAGACACAATAGTCCAACGGATTGGTATCCGGAGATTTTGGTGGCCTTTGTGCGCTGGAAATGAAGCGAGGAACCTCATTTGGTAACCATTCTTGGGAAGCGCGTGCTGAGTCCTGTTGGAATGTCCAAGATCTGCGGCCAAAATGTTTGCGTGCCCAAAACTTTAATACACCCTCCATAATATTTTCACAATAATATGCGGCATTTATTCTGATGCCACGGTCGATTAATACGAGCGGAAAGCTACCATCGGCTGTTATGGCGGCCCACACCATTGCCATGGCCGGCGCTTGAGTTCTGGTGGCCAATCGAAGGTGCACCTTTTTCAGTTGACCTCTTTGGCAAGTAAACACGATCATTTTTTTTTTTTTTTTTTTTTTTTTTTGTTTACAAACTGCTGGACAACGAATGTTTTCTCATCGGAGAAAACCAAATTCGGCAGTTCACCACTTTCGGCCAAGCGAAGCAACTCTTTAGCTCTTTTGAGTCTTTTTTGTCCCACTTGCGATATAAGTTCTTGCAATTTTTGTAATTTCAATGGCTTTACCCCGAGCTCATTTTTCAATATTTGCTGAATGGAATATTGCGATATGTTCAGCTCACAAGCCATTTATCGGCCACTGCGACGCGGGTCTCAATCAAATCGCTTCTTTACTTTTCGAGCCATTTCTGCTGATGTTGCTGTTTTCTTCCGTCCATTTTGACCACCTTGACGTCAGCCTATGCTACCAGTATTACGGTAACAAGCGATGGTACGAGGCACAACAAATTTATTCACATTTAAATACTGGAGTGCTCTAACGATAGCCACTTGTAGTTTTCCAGCCAAATATAAAGATATCACACTATCACGCTTGAATTCCACCACGAATAAGATCTACAAGTGAATACTAATAATAAGAGTTTTCCTTAATGTAGATTTGGTCCAAAGATACCTAGAGTCTTAAAGCTTTATTTCGATAAGGCACATTTTGGTTTTAAAAATCTAGCCATATGGCTGAGGGTATAATGAGGATCTCTAGTGTGATAGATTTACGAAAGGATTTTTCGAAATCTGCACTATAAGTATACGAAAAGTACTAAAACGTACTACATTAGGTACCATTTCGTATCGTGTGTGGTAGTTTTGGAAGTGTGTGCTCATGAATGCGAAAAGTACTAAACGGTACTATATTTAGTACAATTTGAATTTAGAGGAACGGATGGAGCTGAAATCCTGAAATTTTAAATTAAAATTATTGGCGGAGTGTAGGATTGGGATATGGAGGAAGTTTTCGAAATTTGTACTTATTTTACACGAAATCTGAAATTTGGTATCAAGGTCACTGTTGGTTTCTAGGACTTAAATACAGAGACATTAAATTAGTCTTGAACAGAAATATTGAATTTCCCCGTAAATACAGAAAAAATTGATTTTCAATTTAACAGTGAATCGTCTGACAAATGAACATAGCTTACAAATAATTGAATCAAAATGCGTGCTCTGTTAAGAAAATTAATCGCGCTCTTCTTCCTTTTTATGATTACCAAGTAAAAAAGCAGTAAGTTCGGCCGGGCCGAACTATGAATACCCTCCACCATTTTTAACGAATTAGAAAATTTTCAAAAAAATAAAATCCCTTAAAAATTCTTTTAAAATTTTTAAAGTATCTAATATAGGAACGTGCCGAAATGGGGGGATATACGATATTGTGCACCCATAGGAACTCCTTGTGTGGATTTTCAAAATACCGAATATCGCGGGGTATCGTTATATGGGAGCTATACGTTATCGTTAACTCATATAGAGAATTCTTTGTCGGGGGGGTAAAGTGCTAACAAAGAACCCCTTGTGTACAAAGAACCCCTTGTGACCATTCCGTTGAAAATATGCCTAAAAACATCAAAATACCGATGAGGGCCGTTATATGAGGGCTATACGATATCGTGGACCTATATAGATAATTCTCTGCCGAGGAATAAAGTACCCACAAGGAACTCCTTGCGTGGATTTTCAGACAATTCCGATGAAAAATGTGGGTAAAATTATAAAAATAGCGAATATCGGGGGTACCGTTATATGGGGGATATACGATATCGTGGACCTGTATAGACAATTCTCCCTCAGGGGGTGAAGTACTCACAAGGGCTATACGATATCGTGGACCGATATAGCCCATCTTCGAACTTGACCTGCATGCAGACAAAAGAGAGATCTGTGCAAAATTTTAGCTTCCTATCTTAATTCGTTTAGACTGTAGCGTGATTACAACAGACGGACCGACGGACGGACAGGAGACTAAATCGTCTTAGAATTTTACGCTGATCAAGAATATATATACTTTGTTGGGTCTAAAATGATTATTATTAATATACCCTCCATACTTTTTTTTGGTGGAGGGTATAAAAAGTTCCCACAATGTTTACTGGGTACTGCATTGTAAAACACACACCTGCATCACATTCCCTTCCATTCATTGATGCGCATGATGATGACAATAGCTGACTGCCTGGCTGGTTGGTTGAATGGTGCATTCTCATATAAATGCTCCTTTCATTTCAAGAGTCATTGAGAAGAAGTTACAACGGTGGTGGTTCCTGCCATTGTTTGGCTTAAACTGCTTGGAGTCGTTGTGTCGAGCTGGAAAATAATGGTTAATGAAAAGTAAAAGACTAACAGCCATGTATTTTTATTTTTTTGGCAGTTAAGAGTAGATGTAGCAGCAGCACCGGCAGAAGAAGTAGCTCCAAGAGAAGATGATAAGGAAATGTTCCAAATATTTGGAATAACGACCTTTGAGTATGAAAAGTCATCGTCATCGTTGTTCTAATGAAGCACCTGTAACCTGTCAACCTTTTGCCTGTCTCTCTCTCGTTCTCCCTATATTGACAGACACAACGAAATGTCTGTGAAATGGAATTTTGTTGTTTTTGGATATGGAATTTCTAGAAATAGAACAAAACAAAACGGAGAGAATATTCGAACAATCATCGTTATTCCTGGCGGAGGGGAACAATTAAATATTTTAATCATGTAGAAGAAAACTTAAATGAAAATGTCTTTTTAATCATTCGGTGGATTAGTTTTCTTAATGTAGTTGTTAACGAAAAGAGATAAGGTTTTTAGTATTATATTTTTCCTTGAGAACAATATCTACGGTACAAAAATTTTATATGGCGTTGACAAATTTTGTAGATTTTTGTCTCAAGGAATGTAAAGTCCATTTGGATTTCAATAACGGCAATAAAATGGTAAATTTTCTTAATTTGGACATAACTCCTTTCTCAATGAGTTTTTCGCATTTTGCGGTGTTTTTTTAAGGATGAAAATTTAAATTTCTTATTTTGGCCATAACTCTTTTAATATTGAGATTTTCGCATTTTTAGGGTGTTTTAAATCTTCGTTTTTTAAGGACGAATATTTAATTTTTTATTATTTTGGCCATAACTCCGTTATTATTAAGTTTTTATTACTCAGCAATATGGCTAGAAAGGGTATACAGGGTGAGATGAAAAAACTGCAACGAACATTAGACTGCTGTCATCTCTAAGCCACTCGTCCGACAGCTGTTAAAATTAGTCCATTGACAGCTCATTATATTGATTACAAGCGTACAAAAGCATTTTGATGAGAATTTTGCAGAAAAAAAAGTTATTCGTGATGGAATTAAAGCATGATAGTGTGATTTCGTTATATTTGGCTGGAAAACCACAAGTGGCCATCGTTAGAGCACTCCAGCATTTAAATGTGAATAAATCTTTTGTGTCTCGTACCATCGCTCGTTACCGTGAAACGGGTTGCGTAGCCCGACGTCAAAGAAGTGGACGGAAGAAAACAGCAACATCAGCAGAAATGGTTCGAAAAGTAAAGCAGCAACTTGTTCGAAACCCGCGTCGCAGTGGCTCGTCAGCTGAACACATCGCAATATTCCTTTCGGCAAATATTGAAAAGTGAGCTCGGGGTAAGGCAATTGAAATTCCAAAAACTGCAAGAACCTACACCGCAACAGAAAGAAAATAGACTCAAAAGAGCTAAAGAGTTGCTTCGCTTTGCCGAAATCGTGTTTACTTGCGAAAGAGGTCAGCTGAAAATGTGCACCTCCGTTTGGCCAGCATAACTCAAGCGCCGGTCATGGTGATGGTGTGGGCCGCCATAACAGCCGATGATCGCTCTCCGCTCGTATTAATCGACCGTGGCATCAGAATAAATGCCGAATATTATCGTGAAAATATTCTGGAGGATATATTAAAGCCTGTGGGCACGTAAACATTTTGGCTGCAAACCTAGGACATTCCAGCAGGACTTAGTACCATCGCACGCACCACCCAAGAATAGTGACAGAATGAGGTTCCTCGCTTCATTTCCAGCGCACAATGGACACCAAAATCTCCGGATACCAATCTGTTGTACTATTGTGTCTGGAGTATTTTGGAAAGCAATGTTGGCACTAAAAAATACCAAAGTGTCGATCACCTCAAGCAAACGCTTCACCGGGAATGAAGTGAAGGTTTTATTTGCCGTCCGACGGCCATAATTCGTGCCAAAGTTGACCAATTCTTACAAATCTAAACTTATTCTAAAATTTGATGCCATTTCCGACATGTTTCGCTTTCATTCAATAAATTTAAAAAAAAAAATTAAAAAATTATGGCTTTGACTTTGTTGCAGTTTTTTATCTCACCCTACATATAATTTGATATGGCTAAAACGTGTTCCATCGAAATAACGATTTTAGAACCTAGGTCTCTTTTGACCAAACCCGTTTCCGGACATTGGAGTCGATCTAGCGATGTCCGTCCGCCTGTCTGGTATGCTGGTGCGCACGATAACTCTCGTAGGGAGTATCCGATATGGCCCAAACATGTTACATCGTATTATTATCAAACTTAGATCGAGTCCGGAGAAGGGCAAATCGGTCCACTCCTTCCAGTTCCTCCCCCACAACGGGTCAAAATTTTGAATAAATGTAACTCTAATAAAATGTGACGTTAGAGACCAATTGCATTCAAATTACATACATCACAATATTTTGGTAACCCAAGTTCTGGTGTGAAGTTGAAATGTATCGGGCCTTTCCTTCTGGTACCTCCCCCACAAAGGGTCAAAATTTCAAACATTCATGAAGCTCATAAAACGCGAAATTAACATCTGATTTCATTGAGTCTTGGTACATCTCAATATTTCTATCAACACAAGATCTGTTATAAAAATGGTAGAGATCAGACCATTCTTTCTGGTACCTTCCCCACAAAGGGCCAAAATTTTGAATAACTTAAACGATTACAAAATCGTAAATAAGCATCCGCTGTTCTTCATATTTCACACATCCTATTATTTCTATTAACACCACATCTCCTGTGAAGGTGGTATATGTCGGTCCACTCCTTATGGTACCTCCCCCACAAAGGGCCAAAATTTTGAATATCAATCAAGCTCATGAAATGCAAAACATCCGATTCTATTCAGACTTGAATGATCTCAATACATATTTCTATTAATACAAGATCTGTTATAATCATGGTAGAGATCGAACCATTCCTTCTGGTACTATCCCTATATAAGGTTCAAGATTTTGAAAAACAAAACGCTCAAGGAAAGCGAAATAAGCATCTAACTCTCTTGAAATTTCACACATACAAACATTTTTACTGACTTCAGATCTGTTGTGAAGATAATATATAACTGCAAACCCCTTCTGGTACTTCACTCACAAAGAGCGCCACATTCTTCAATACTTTTATCTGTCAAAACTTTCGATACAAGTCAACTTGGTATATCTAGGCATTTCTCTCAACCAGAAATCTGAGAAGAATATGGAATTTATGATTTCGCAAAGAATTGGATATAAATGTTCGATTTCCTTGTAATTTTACCCATACCAATATTTTTATCTGTATTACATGAAATGTGAAAATGGAATACTTCGGCCAACTATATCTGGCATTTTAAGATTTTCTAAAAATGTTCACATATCCCATATAAAGTGAAGGAAGTCACAGTATGTATGCCATACTTATCATCTATGAAGGTCAAAAATTAAATAATCATAACAGATGTCAAAGTATATATTTACCAAATCGAACATTGGCTGAGAAGATACATCTGCCGACAAGACTGACCTATACTTTTTAACTTTTTTCGCATTTTAGGGTGTTTAAATTTGTCGTTTTTTAATAAAGAACAGTTCAGTTTCTTATTTTGACAATAACTCCGTAATTATTGAGTTTTTTACGCATTTTTTGGGTATGTAAAATCTTCGTTTTTTATATTTAATATATTTTTTTTTTTAATATATTTATTTTTTTATAATATACGTATTTATTAAATAACCTCCAATAATGCATCTGGCATTAGGAATAAAATTCCATCAACTTTGCACCGCTTAATACTTGCCCTCATTCTATGACCATTAACTAGTTTTAGCTGACACAACATATCAGTTAGCAACATTATGGTTAATAATGGTCGTGTGTGTTATCTTAACATATAGAACCGAACATACATATACGATATTCCCCTCCCCACATAAACACATACCGTGTTCGTTTTGTTAATTAACACCAGCCATAAAAATGGCATTAAAGGTAAATAAATTGCTTCCAAATTATCCTTGAAATAAAAGCAATTATAAACAAGCATTAGCAAGGCGGAAAATGTCATAAAAATTGTAAGCAAATAACAGTGGTCACCTAATTCACCCAACCATAAAGGGGGAGGTCAAAATCATATTGCTATCAGGACATAATAAATAAGGAGTTTCACCAAAGATTATTAGGTGAACCGAATAGCGTGATTTTCTATGACCAATGTCTTCATTTTGAATGTCGTGGGAGCAACAGATTTCACAAAATTTGACACCAATTTGACTCAATTACGTCGCATATGGCAAATTCCTTTTTGGACTAATATTACACATTTGGTGCACAATAAAAGACAAATCGCTTAGATCATGGGGGCTTTATTAAAATTTTGACCGATTCTCACCAATTTCAATAGGGTTCGTCGTAAGCCAAACAAATTTCAATCGGTCAATAAATGCGACCTGTACTTTACAATGACAAACACGCATGAATAAACTCAGAATGTTAAAGGAGTTGGCCAATATTTTCCAATTCGTATCTGACATATATACTACTACTATATAGACTACTTTCTATACTTTATGTGGAACTATGCGTGAGGTACCAGATATAGCGGGCAGAAGTATTCCACTTCATCTATTACGGATAAAAATATTGGTATGTGCAAAAAATAAAGGGAATCGAACATTTGTATAAAATTTTATGCGAAATCATAGTTAAAATATGATCGTCTCGGTTATTCAAAATTTTGACCCCTTTTGGGGGAAGGTACCAGTAGTGGTGGACCGATATTGACCATCTCCGAACTAGGTCTAAGTTTGACAATTTTATTACGATGTACCAAGTGTGGATTAATTCGAATACTGCCTTCGAGAGTTATCGTGCGCACGAACCAGCCAACGAACCAGCGAATCTACTACTTACTTATTTTTATTTATTATTATTATTATTATTATTATTATTATTATTATTATTATTATTATTATTATTATTATTATTATTATTATTATTATTATTATTATTATTATTGTTATTATTGTTATTATTATTATTATTATTATTATTATTATTATTATTATTATTATTATTATTATTATTATTATTATTATTATTATTATTATTATTATTATTATTATTATTATTATTATTTTTTTTTTTTTTTATTTCATAAAGGAAAACTTGGTTATCATAGAAAAACGTTCTACAGTCTTGAAGAGCAAATACAACAAACTGATATCCTTTACGGGCGGATAATTTTATGGTGATCGTGAATATATATACATTACTGGGCCTACGAAAAATATTTCGACAAACTGAATGAAGCATTCATTATACCCTCCTATCCATTGTGAGGATATGAAAAAGTTGATCGAGTGCTGAAGTTTAGTCTTAAGAGAATTTGTCTTGTTAGTCAAATAAAACTTTTAATTTGATTATGCGACCTCCAATAACTTCTTCGAAGTGTTATCCTACTCCCAAGTTATTTTAAAATTCTACACTACAAGACGTATGGATAACATAAAGTCGTAGTTAACTTTCCTCATACGCCACGTGGTACATGCTTCAACCTAAAAGAAAATTATTTCAAATTAAATTTATTCTCCTTTCATTCCTCATTCAATAAAGAGCTACCAGAAAAGTGTGTGTTTAACTGTCTTACAGAACACAGAAAATTAAACGCAAGTCAAATAGAAACAAAATTTATGACAAACGGAAATGAGAAAGGCAAACTTTACAACAAACAAATAAGGCCAAAAAATCAACAGGCATATAAATGCTTCGTTGAATATGTTCTTTGGTGAAATAGGTGGGGTCTGAATTTATATTTTCCAAATAAGAAACACCTTATTGTTCCTTAGCAACAATTGAGAATGGAAAAATTCAAAAATATTGTTCAATGAATACACTGTATATTCTCTCTAACCTAATGTAGTTCCACAACGAATGGCCAGTGACCATACAACCTTTTGCCAAAACGAAATTATGAATGGAGCAAAAAATTGACAGCGGAAATTAAACAATTTTGTACATAATTGCAAAATCTGACGCAAATAACACAAATGTTTATTTATTAAATGGGTCATTGGTAGGAAGGATGAATGGTTGTCACTAGAAAGAACAGAAATTTGCAAATGTAGGACAACAGATTACATCATACCATGCTGGCATACCAAATGAGGTCCGTTTTTAGTTTTAAAAGAAATTAATAAAATTAAAGTAAGTTACTGTACTAAAACTTGCCTCCGAGTCGAAAAGTACCGATATGAAAGAAGATTTTTAAAATATTCATTAATAAGAAATTAAAAAGGTATCAGTCGATTTTGCCGACAGTTGTATTTCCTTACGCACTGTCTGTTTATTTACACTTACATTGACTTGTTTTACGAACTTTCAAGCTTTTGACTCTTTATGGGGTAGATTCCGAAAAGCCAATATTGTCTATTTCGTATGTGACCTTAGTCTGATGTAAGGTGCCAGATTTGGCCAATGTCGAAGTAGTCGACTGTACCTTATATTAGATATGTTATAATTTTTGGAAAATCTTCAAATGTGCTCCATGTCACTGATAAAAATATTCGGATATGCAACATTTAAAGGAAATTGAAGACTAAGTAACAATGTGGTCGATGGCCCGATATCTACCACTTTGACCACAGATCTTGTTTTCATAAAAATATTAGGATGTGTGAAGTTTGAGGACAATCGAATGCTTACTTGACTTTTTATGAGAGATGTGATTATTTTGACCCTTTTTCAAGGAGATGCCAGAAAGAATGGTCCTGTATATGCTATCTTCACACCACATCTTTTCTTCGGTAAAAAGTACTGCGATGTATGAAATTTTAAGAGAATTAAGAGAAGAGGCTCAATTCGCATTCATTGACCCCTTGGGGGAAAGATACCAGAAGGAGTGAGCCAATAGGTCAGATTCCTGGTTTAGAGAGATATTTAGATATACCATCTTTTTACGCAAGTTATGAGATATATAAGTACTGACAATTGCAACCTTTTTGGGGGAGGTACCAGAAAGGGTGGATATCTCCCATTTTTACAACAGATCTTGAACTAGTAGAAATATTGAATTGTGCCAAGTTTAGAAAAAATCAAATGCTAATTTCATATTTTATGACCCGTTGTACCTCCCCTACAAGAAGTAGTAGACCAATGTACCATATATTCACCCCACATATTTTGTTATTAAACATATCGGGATGTTTGAAATTTGAATAGAGACGGGTGCTAATTTCGAAGATTTTGAGAGATAAAATTATTAAAAATGTTGACTACGTGTGGGATAGGTATCAGAAGGAGTGAACCGTTATATCCCATCTCCACTTCAGATAATTTGTAATTAAAAATATCAGGATGTTTGAAATTTGAAGAAAATCGGACTTTTATTTAAAATTTAATAAGATATAAAATTATTCCAAATGTTAATCCTTTGTGGGGGAGGTACCGGAAGGAGGATGTACCCCATATCCATTATAGATTGAAATATTAGGATGTGCCAAGTTTGAGAAGAAGCTGATGCTCTTTTTGCCTTTTATGAGCGTTATGTTTACGTTGCGTGGATGGGGTACCAGAAGGAAAGGTGCGTTCTATACTTTCTTGATACCAGATCTTGTGTTGGTAAAAGAATTGAGTTAAGGTGAAATTGGAAGACCATGGAATTCTTTTTTTCCATTTATTCAAAATGTTTACCCTTTGTGGGGCAGGTACCTTCAAGAGGGAACAGGCATATCCCATCTCCACACCAGATCTGTTGTAGACAAAAATATTGTGATGTACGAAAAAATGAAAACAATCGGAATCTTATTTCACGTTTTCAAAACTTTATAATTATTCGAAAATTTTGCCCCTTTGTGGGGGAGGTACTTGATGGAGAGGACCGATATTGTCATTTTCGCACCTAACCCAGCAGTGATGAAAATATTGATATATGCAAAGTTTGCACAAAATCGAGTGATCTTTTCCCTTTCTATAAGGGAAATTGTTTTCTTTGAAGATGTTTAAGTTTTGTGGGGGAGGTACCAGAAGCAATGGACCGATATTGCCCATCTCCGAACTCGGTCTAAGTTTGAAAATACTTTTACGATGTACCAAGTTTGGACCAAATCCGATACTACCTTCGAGAGTTATAGATCCTACCAGCCAAGCAGACAAACAAATGAACGGACGCAAATATCTAGATCGACTTCAAATATCCTGAGTCAGATTTGGTCCAAAGAGACCTAGGATCTAAAACCGTTATTTCTATAAGATACATTTGGCCGTATCAAATGATATATTCCCTCAGTAGCCATATGGCCCTGGGTATAAAAATGATAAGAGTAGAATGTTAATATTTAATGTGAGCATCACTTTTATTAATTTATTAGAGTCACTGCTAGGATGGAAAATTTGTACCCCATGTGTACCTAAAGTATTGGATGGTACTATCGATACATCTGCAATTTTATATTGGGGTCGCCGTTGGTGTATAGCGTTGCGTAGCGTACAATTTGATTCCGTTCTGAATAAAATAACAACTACTGGCATCAGTTTAGCCCAATTTCAATCTACTCACCCATTTCAGATGACTGTAAGCACCGCTTGAATTTTTTATATGTTAAGCCTTTAAGATCCAATGGTGGTATAGCTGTTATAACTTTTACACTTCTCCACCAAAGCAGCCTTTCTAACTTGTTTTTAATAGGAAACTACCCTGCCAAAAAAATCCTACAATTTAATAAGTCTCCATTGCCATTGGGTGAGTTAAATTCAGTAAACACAACAACAAAAAAACATTTTCTCTTACACTTGACCCCTACAAAACTAGCAATAACATGAGACCTTCCATCTTAACGCTTGCACTCGCATACACTACATGAAAATGCATTATATCGAAAATGACCTTCACATTCGTCTAACGAGGAAAACATATTTGGGGAAAAATGCAAAGTTGAGGGTTTTCTCTTCTGCTGTTGCATTTTGAGAGAAAAACACAAGATTGCAATTGTTGAAACTTAGAAGCAGAACCAAACACTTTTACGGCATTAGGTCAGGGGAGTATAGCAGCGAATATTGAATTAGTAAATTTTAAATATTTTTTGAAAGTATAAATTATGTAATGGATGTTCCGGAAGAGTCGTGTAGCTAACATTTCTACCATTTTTGTAGATCTGTCACTAAAAAAATGCAAGTAGAACACGACCAAACTTATTGGTCCCGCCAAAAATCCCTTCTAAAGTTACAAAGTGTATACTTAAAAGGCAAAAAAAAACTCATCAAAATAAAAGTTTTGAGCCTAGGATATTTGAAGTACAATACAAATAGAGATCTGATGGGAATGTTGATTTAATCGGCACACACGTTTCAGATGCAACCCCCACCCAAATAAAAAATTGTTGTAATATTTTTTTTTAAATTATTTAACATTTTTGTTATCAGTAATTTGCATCTTGTTTATAGATCCCCAGCATCTTTATACCCTGCACCACATAGTGGTAAGGGTATTATGTCTTTGTGCATTTGTTTGTGCACCAAATGGTCAATATCAGTTTAAATGACTTGAATTTTGGCACATCCGACCAAATTCAGTCTGAAAGCAAATACTTCAATTTAATTTGGTGAAAATCGGTTCAGATATAGTTATAGCTCCCATATACATGTTTCATCCGACTTAGGGGTTTTAGTCCCTCACATGCGCAATATGCACTCCATGACAATGATCTATGGTACAAGATATCAGATACAGCCCAGAAATACCTCTGTCAAATTTTATCGAGATCGGATCAGATTCGGATATATATTCTCATATATAGCTTTATCCAATATCAGGTTTATTGTGCACCAAATAGCTAATATCAGCCCATATGGACTGAAGTAATTCAAATTTGGTTCAGATTTAGCTCCCATATATATGTTTCATCTGATTTGGGGTTTTAAGCCCCTCACATGTGTAAAATGCACTCCACAACAATGATATTTGGTACCAGATATCTTATAAAGTTCGAAAATACCTTTGCCAAATTTTATCGAGATCGGCTCAAATTTGGATATAGCTCCGATATATATCCTTAATCCGATTTCGGGTTTTTTCAAATAATGGCTAATATCAGCCCATATGGAGTGAATTTCAGGAGGAACGTTTCCATTTGGAAACGGCTCTGATATATACCCTACAACACTATGTGTTGGGGGTATTATAAGTCTGATTGTGCCAAAAATTATGTAACACCTCGAAATATTGGTTTCCCACATAGGAAAGTATATATGGATCTTCCTACCACGACGAGCTGAGTCGTTCTAGCTATGTATATCCGTCCATCCGTCTGTCCATGTTAATTTGTATTCACTCTGCAATTATGGCCCGATCTTCACGAAATTTAGAATGGAGGTGGGACTAGAGCCAGAATAGAATCCTATTGCTTTTGGGGATGATGGTATAATATTTAGGGGATGAAATGGACCAACAACTAAAAATGTGCATGATTTTGCAGCCGTTGTAAAGGTCACAAATAGAAACCAAAGAACACGAAATCTCGCAGGAGGTTAGAGTTTAGGACAGCGGGTAGAATGGACCACTACTTTTGTGTGAAAAAAAAACCAACATTACTTACAGGTGATATCCGAAATACACAAAGGCGAACTTCTGGCTTTTTTATGCTGAATTCGTTGACGAATATAGCCAAATATTTTTAAACAAGAAATCATGTAATCATTGGAGATGATCGCAAAACATTTAGGGATTCAAATGGACCAAAAACAGAATAAAATTCCTGATCACACAATTGAAGCCAGTCGATACGCCTGAGAAGAAAATTAAGGACAGGGAAGAATTCTAGCATTTTGTATGACCATTGGATTATGTTTAGCTGTAAAATGGATCACAACAACTAACAGCACGACGAAGTGCGTAAATATTGGGCAAATGTAACTGATCAAAATGCTAAGGGTAATATCTGGGCAGTGCTCCGTGATATAATTTCAAAAGCGAAATCTTCCAAAATGGATTTGGACATAAGGGGACTACGAACATATTGTAGTGTTGCAGGGTATCACATGGTCGTTCTTTTG
Source organism: Musca domestica (assembly GCF_030504385.1). Taxonomy (NCBI): domain Eukaryota; kingdom Metazoa; phylum Arthropoda; class Insecta; order Diptera; family Muscidae; genus Musca; species Musca domestica. The sequence continues at coordinate 26,901,852 of NW_026712249.1, read as the reverse complement.
GAGATCATCGCCAAATGTTTAGGGGTTGAAATGGACCAAATACTGAAAAAATGTCGGATTTTGCAGTAGCTATACAGGTCGCAATTACAGACCAATCGACGCGGAATTTCGCATGTAGCTAGAGTTTGGGCCGGGGAAGAAGCCTACCAATTTGGGTGGTCATCAGATAATATTTAGCGGGTAAAACAGACCATATCATTTGTGTTGAAAAAATTCAAAATTTTTCATTAAACCGCGAATATTTTAAATCCCGGCGAAATCACAAAGCCATGACAAGGTTACTTCTGATCTTTACATTGATGTTAACATCCAACGAGTCGGATATGTAGCAAAATATGTGCGATATATATGTCTATCAAAGAGGATATGCTTGAAAGATCTCTTATATGTCGAGAACGGCTGAACTGATTTCTACAGTTCTCATTAATTCAGAATGGCCTCTTGGCAGGAAAGAAAAAACGTCTAAAAAAATCGCATAAAAATATCTCTCTAAAGATGGAAATATTGGTTTTGTAACATTTTCTCATATTTTTTCAATTTTGTCAAATTTTTGGCATATTTTCGTTTTTAATTAAACATTTGGTAATATTTCTACAGCTAACAAAACTAAGTAGTTAGGATATCAGTATATCATATACAGATCGCATTTATGGCTCGATCCTTACGAAATTTTGCATGGGGATAATATGAGGGTCAGAATAGATGCCTACTCTTTTTGGAGATGATCGCTATATATTTAGGGGTTGAAATGGACCAAAAACTGCAAAATTGTCAGCAGGTCGTGATTATCGCCCGATCCTCATGCACATTTGAATGGGGGTTACCGCACATTGCAAAAGCCAAGCAGTTTCGGATGGCCATCCAAAAATATTCAATGTGTGAAATAGTTTGCCAACTTTTGTAGACAAAATACGAAAATGTCCATTCCAGTGACTTTTTGGAGAATTCACAAATACAGGAAAGACGCACTTCTGACTATTTCGTTAAGGCTGATTTCGTTGAAGAATATAGTCAAATGGCTGTATCTCATAAAGATGCGTTTCAGTCAAAAACCAATAATAAATGTTAATCTTTTGCCACTTCTGAGAGATTATAGGTCTTTGGGAAATATTGGTTCCAGATCTAGGAAGACCATTTAAGTGCAACATCTACCAATAAATTGGAAATTAGCAAATTAGTTTAAGTTGCTATTATTCGAAAATTTGAGAACGAAACCTGATGGTTTTCTTTTATTATTTGTCACAATATCTTGTGGAATTCTTTCGAGTATCTCGCCTATATAAACAGTATCGTTTATTATAGTGTTGTAGGGTATTCAACGGTCGGCCCCGCTCGACTGTAGCCTTTGCTTACTTGTTTTTCTTTACATTTCATGGCCACAAATTATGGACTTCCTGGTAATGAATCACAGACTGCTTAAAAGTAAGAAAATTTAAATATTTAAGAATTTTCAAGATCTTAATTGCGAAGCTTTTAAAAATTTCAATTAAACTTTGAGGCAAAACATTGTGATTCTGACTTAAAAATCGACGATTTTTTTTTTTAAATATATAATAAGGACTTATTGGCAAAAACTTTATATTCTAAACAAATATTGGTAATATGTAAAAATAAACTAATATCTATTTTTAGCTAGATTTCTCTGCCGTTTTTAGTAGTTCTCTTATTGCATGTATAACTATAAAGTTCATAATTCCTTGGAACGGTCGTTTTTAACTAGAAAGCCATATTAAATCATAAACTGAAACCTATTTCACAATCCCCCAAACTGTGATTTTAACCTCACCCTTTTTATTCTCAATTCACATTCAATGAAAACCAAACAAGAAAACATACCCATTCGTACACACATTTCTCTGAGGGGCAATAAGCATTGCTTGAAGAAAGGAATTCAACAACTTTTAACTTATTCACTGCTGGCGTATGAATAACAAGGATACGTCTTTCCTTATTCGAAACGTGCGAATGGCTGCAGTTTTTTTTTTTTTTTTTTTTTTTTGTTTATTTTATCATCATCACCAACAAGTTCAAGGATAAGAGAGAGACCAAGTGAAAAATAACTAGAAAACAAAAACATCGAAAAAAATATATTATTTTGTTTTTCAAAGACTTTTGCCGGCAGGAAATATAAGTTTGAAATTGTTTTGGAAAAATAGTTTGTGTGTGTGAAAAAGTTTAACATTAAATGTGGGCAAATTAAATCTTTCACATGTACAAATCAATTTAAGTCCAACGAGAATTTAATTATATATAAATAAATATAATCATTTAATGCATTTTTATACTATGAGAATTAAAATAAGAAAACACAATTTAAAAAAAAATAGCATCATTTCAACATATACTGAAAGGCTATTTTATTGATTGTCGGACTTCAACTTTTATAGACAAAAATATTGAAACAATCACTTTATTATAGTTATGGCTTCTAAAGGAGTGAAGCAATTTTATGCACATAATCCAACTCACACTGCTGTCATTTCTAAGCCACTCGTCCGACAATTTTTAAAATTATTCAGTGACAGCTCATTATATTGGTTACAAGCATACAAAAGCATTTTGGTGAGAACTTTTCAGTAAAGAAAGTTATTCGTGATGGAATTCAAGCGTGATAGTGTGATTTCTTTATATTTGGCTGGAAAACCACAAGTGGCTACCGTTAGAGCCCTCCAGCATTTAAATGTGAATAAATATTTTGTGTCTCGTACCATCGCTAGTTACCGTGATACTGGTAGCGTAGCCCGACATCAAGGAAGTGAACGGAAGAAAACAGCAACATCAGCAGAAATGGTTTGAAAAGTAAAGAAGCGACTTGATCGAAACCTGCGACGCAGTGGCCGAAAAACGGCTCGTAAGCTGAACATATCGCAATAATCCATTCGGCAAATATTGAAAAATGAGAAGAAAATAGACTTAAGTGGTGAACTGCCGAATTTCGTTTTCTTCGATGAGAAAACATTCGTTGTCCAGCAGTTTGTAAACAAACAAAATGATCCTGTTTAGTTGCCAAAGAGGTCAGCTGAAAATGTGCACCTTCGTTTGGCCACCAGATCTCAAGCGGCGGCCATGGTGATGGTGTGGGCCGCCCGCCATAACAGCCGATGACCGCTCTCCGCTCGTATTAATCGACCGTGACATCAGAATAAATGCCCAATATTATTGTGATGATATTCGGTAGGGTGTATTAAAGCCTTGAACATTCCAATAGGACTCAGAACCATCGCACTCAGCACGTGCCAAGAATGGTTACAAAATGAGATTCCTCGCTTCATTTCTAGCGCACAATGACTGAATACCAATCCGTTGGACTATTGTGTCTGGAGTACCTTGGAAAGCAAGGTTGGCACTAAAAAATCACCTCATGCAAGCGCTTCGCCGGGAATGGGCCAAAGTACCGCAGAGCAACATTCGGGCAGCGTGTGACGGTTTCATTGGCCGTTTGAAGGCCATAGTTCGTGCCAATGGTGACCAATTCGAACAAATCTAAACTCATTCTAAAATTTGATGCTATTTCAGACATTTTTTTACTTTCATTCAATAAAATTTAAAAATAAAATGTAAAAATTATGGCTTTTGACTTTGTTGCAGTTTCTTTTATCTCACCCTGTATATGAGAGCTATATACTAATCTGAACCGATCTCGATAAAATTTGACAGAGGCATTTTCGAGCAGTATCTGATGCCCGGTACCAAATTTCATTCTTGTGGAGTGCATATTACCCATGTAAGGAACTTAAAACGTCAAATCGGATGAAACATACATACATTTGGGAGCTATAGTTATATATGAACCGATTTTCTCTACTTGCTTTGATGTACTTGTTTCATGACTGAATTCAGTCAAATGTACCAAATTTTAGGTAATTTGGATTTATATTGGTAATTTGGGGTACAATTAACGCGAAATCAGTTGAAGATATATGGAAGCTATATCTAAATCTTATCCGATTATCACCAATTTCAATAGGGGTTTTCCTTGAGCCAACAAATATTGTTTGGTAAATGTCATCTCAATCGTACATCCAAATCTGAACCAATTTCAGTATAATTTGACAAAATAATTTTTATTATTTAAAACCAAATTCCGTTACTCCTTCCAAGTTTTATTTGAATCGGACATACATACCGGGTTTGGAGCATCAAATACATGAAGTCGGCCGAAAATATATGTGAGAACTATATCCAAATTTGAACTGATTTCAATATAATTTGGCAAATTTATTTTTGTTCCAAATTTTTTTTAAATTTGAGGATTAGAAGAAATGTTTTTATATAATTCCAATTCGGATTCCATGTCTCCCATATTACTTTGAGGCGATGCTGTAGTAATTTTGAACATTTTCTTGAAAATCTGTTTAGCAGTTTTTGAGTTTATAAATTGGATGTAAATTATGCACTATAATATGAAGTGCTAAGCAGAATAAAGTCTAACAAATTTGAATCAAATAAATTCAGATATACCTATAGCTCCAATATATACATTTCGACTGATATTGTAATTGAACCTTCCATAAGACACAATATACACCCTTTGCAGCAGAAAAAAGTATTTCCGTAAGATTTAGTGGAAACAGATTCAGATTGTTTCTTTCATCCGATTTTAAATATAAGCCACTCTTAAGCCTAAAAATACATGCGATAATGATTATATAGACGCTTATTTAAAACAGACTTTCAAAACTTTTGTTGGATTTTTTAACCATATATTTATGGGAATATCTTATATTGGGTCACTATTTTTATATCTATTTCGTCTGAACTTCAAAATTGTAGATTTAAAATCTTAGCTCAATCCCACTACAGCACTTCGCACACGACTGAACACAATTTAAATGTTTCATAGCAAACAACAAAAAACACAACCATTCTAAACCGCTGTAAAACAATACCAGCTCCACTGCAACACGTACTTGAAATGAAAATCGATATTGTTCGATGTGGTTTTGGTGATGCGTCTACTAACCGCACCTGGTTTGGAATTTGAGGTTTTTTGTTCTGTTTTCTTGTTACACAGATTGACTAAATCAACTACACACGCACACACTCATACTTTCCCACATGATCTGCCTGCAGTCACTTAATAAAAAGTTAAATTCTTTTAAAACCATAAAACAGTTTACAACGGACTTTTGCTTTGAAAACACGCACACTGAGTCCCTGGATTTTTTTCGCACTTCATAGACATCATCCTGCCTAGCAAAGAAACCTCCCCCCCACAAAGAGTAGCAACCCTCTGGGCCATCTGGGTCAAATCGGGCACACACACACTCACAAAGTCAATTGTGTGACAGAGTGCCCAGAGTCCAAAGTCCAACAAAGTTCGAGTATGGAACAATTAAAATCCAAAATAGCGGTGGTCACTGGTGCCAGTTCGGGTATCGGTGCTGCCGTAGTCAAAGATTTATTAAAAGCTCAATTGATTGTTATTGGTTTGGCGCGCCGCATCGAACGTGTTGAACAGCTGAAGCAACAGTTGACCGGCGAGGAGCAACAACGTCTGCATGCCATCCGCTGTGATGTGACCAATGCCAACGCGGTGGCTGAGGCCTTTAAAGAAATCTCCCTTAGCCATGGCAGCATTCATGTGCTCGTTAATAATGCCGGCTGCCTGAGGATGGGTCAGTTGTGCCAAATGCCGCCGGAGCAGATAGAGGAAGTGCTGCAAACCAACATCATGGGTGTTGTCAATTGTACCCGAAATGCATTTGCCACCATGCAGGAGGCAGCCGGGCGGATGGCCAGCCGCGTGGTCACATTATTTTAATCAACAGCATTCTGGGTCATAATGTACCCGTGATTCCCGGTCATGTGCCGTCGTTAAACATTTATCCAGCAACCAAATATGCACTAACGGCCATGAATGAAATTTATCGTCAAGAGTTTCGTGCTCTGGGAACACGTATCAAAGTTACGGTAATGACTTTTCATATATTTCTTGTTTTTGTTTGTTGCAAATTTTTGGCGTTTATTTTTCGAAAGAAGGGGGACGGGGGTGGTCAGTCTGTCAAATTTACTTGCCGCTGGTCCTTCACTAATGGGGTTTCTCTTTGTATTGCAGAGCATTAGTCCTGGTCTGGTGGATACCGAACTAATAACGGAAGAGCAAAAGAAGATTTGCCATGGCATTATTTTACAGCCGGAAGATGTGTCCAGAGCCGTCATGTTTGCCTTGAGTTCACCACCACACGTTAATATTTATGAATTGATTGTAAAACCGGCGGGCGATATGATTTGATGTATTTTCTTTGGTGTAATTTGAAATGTGTAATTGGAGTTTAAAAAATATATATATAAATTGAAGTAGGTTGATAAAATTGTGTTCAAAGGTGTGTTTCATCTGTTTCGTATTTGAAGTTTTTAATAGTAGATCTGTCTATGACAGAAAATTGTCTATGTAAGTCCAGGTCTTCGTATAGCTCCTAAATATCGGTATCTCTCCGTATACCGTATTTTGATGTTTGCGACATTTTTCACCAGAGTTGTTTTAAGATTCGTATGACCTAGTCAAAAAGTAAAAATCAGTTCTGCAGAGACGTACACACTCAGCCAATTTTTTTTTTTAAATAGCCATAACTCCTTAAGTATTGAGTTTTCGGCGTTTTTAGCTATTATTTGTGATCACTTTTTTAGGCGTGAATTATTGCAAACTTTAAAATGGCCATAACTCCTTAAATATTGAGTTTTCGGCGTTTTTAGCTATTATTTGTGATCACTTTTTTAAGCGTGAATTATTGCAAACTTTAAAATGGCCATAACTCCTTAAATATTGAGTTTTCGGCGTTTTTAGCTATTATTTGTGATCACTTTTTTAAGCGTGAATTATTGCAAACTTTAAAATGGCCATAACTCCTTAAATATTGAGTTTTCGGCGTTTTTAGCTATTATCTGTGATCACGTTTTTAAGCGTGAATTATTGCAAACTTTAAAATGGCCATAACTCCTTAAATATTGAGTTTTCGGCGTTTTTAGCTATTATTTGTGATCACTTTTATAAGCGTGAATTATTGCAAACTTTAAAATGGCCATAACTCCTTAAATATTGAGTTTTCGGGGTTTTAGCTATTATTTGTGATCACTTTTTTAAGCGTGAATTATTGCAAGCTTTAAAATGGCTATAACTCGTTAAATATTGAGTTTTCGGGGTTTTTAGCTATTATTTGTGATCACTTTTTTAAGCGTGAATTATTGCAAACTTTAAAATGGCCATAACTCCTTAAATATTGAGTTTTCGGCGTTTTTAGCTATTATTTGTGATCACTTTTATAAGCGTGAATTATTGCAAACTTTAAAATGGCCATAACTCCTTAAATATTGAGTTTTCGGCGTTTTTAGCTATTATTTGTGATCACTTTTTTAAGTGTGAATTATTGCAAACTTTAAAATGGCCATAACTCCTTAAATATTGAGTTTTCGGCGTTTTTAGCTATTATTTGTGATCACTTTTTTAAGCGTGAATTATTGCAAACTTTAAAATGGCCATAACTCCTTAAATATTGAGTTTTCGGCGTTTTTAGCTATTATTTGTGATCACGTTTTTAAGCGTGAATTATTGCAAACTTTAAAATGGCCACAACTCCTTAAATATTGAGTTTTCGGGGTTTTTAGCTATTATTTGTGATCACTTTTTTAAGCGTGAATTATTGCAAACTTTAAAATGGCCATAACTCCTTAAATATTGAGTTTTCGGGGTTTTTAGCTATTATTTGTGATCACTTTTTTAAGCGTGAATTATTGCAAACTTTAAAATGGCCATAACTCCTTAAATATTGAGTTTTCGGGGTTTTTAGCTATTATTTGTGATCACTTTTTTAAGCGTGAATTATTGCAAACTTTAAAATGGCCATAACTCCTTAAATATTGAGTTTTCGGCGTTTTTAGCTATTATTTGTGATCACTTTTTTAGGCGTGAATTATTGCAAACTTTAAAATGGCCATAACTCCTTAAATATTGAGTTTTCGGGGTTTTTAGCTATTATTTGTGATCACTTTTATAAGCGTGAATTATTGCAAACTTTAAAATGGCCATAACTCCTTAAATATTGAGTTTTCGGGGTTTTTAGCTATTATTTGTGATCACTTTTTTAAGCGTGAATTATTGCAAACTTTAAAGTGGCCATAACTCCTCAAATATTGAGTTTTCGGGGTTTTTAGCTATTATTTGTGATCACTTTTTTAAGCGTGAATTATTGCAAACTTTAAAATGGCCATAACTCCTTAAATATTGAGTTTTCGGCGTTTTTAGCTATTATTTGTGATCACTTTTTTAAGCGTGAATTATTGCAAACTTTAAAATGGCCATAACTCCTTAAATATTGAGTTTTCGGGGTTTTTAGCTATTATTTGTGATCACTTTTATAAGTGTGAATTATTGCAAACTTTAAAATGGCCATAACTCCTTAAATATTGAGTTTTCGGGGTTTTTAGCTATTATTTGTGATCACTTTTTTAAGCGTGAATTATTGCAAACTTTAAAGTGGCCATAACTCCTCAAATATTGAGTTTTCGGGGTTTTTAGCTATTATTTGTGATCACTTTTTTAAGCGTGAATTATTGCAAACTTTAAAATGGCCATAACTCCTTAAATATTGAGTTTTCGGGGTTTTTAGCTATTATTTGTGATCACTTTTTTAAGCGTGAATTATTGCAAACTTTAAAATGGCCATAACTCCTTAAATATTGAGTTTTCGGGGTTTTTAGCTATTATTTGTGATCACTTTTTAAGCGTGAATTATTGCAAACTTTAAAATGGCCATAACTCCTTAAATATTGAGTTTTCGGGGTTTTTAGCTATTATTTGTGATCACTTTTTTAAGCGTGAATTATTGCAAACTTTAAAATGGCCATAACTCCTTAAATGTTGAGTTTTCGGGGTTTTTAGCTATTATTTGTGATCACTTTTTTAAGCGTGAATTATTGCAAACTTTAAAATGGCCATAACTCCTTAATTATTGAGTTTTCGGAGTTTTTAGCTATTATTTGTGATCACTTTTTTAAGCGTGAATTATTGCAAACTTTAAAATGGCCATAACTCCTTAGATATTGAGTTTTCGTCGTTTTTAGCTATTATTTGTGATCACTTTTTTAAGCGTAAATTATTGCAAACTTTAAAATGGCCATAACTCCTTAAATATTGAGTTTTCGGGGTTTTTAGCTATTATTTGTGATCACTTTTTTAAGCGTGAATTATTGCAAACTTTAAAATGGCCATAACTCCTTAAATATTGAGTTTTCGGGGTTTTTAGCTATTATTTGTGATCACTTTTTTAAGCGTGAATTATTGCAAACTTTAAAATGGCCATAACTCCTTAAATATTGAGTTTTCGGCGTTTTTAGCTATTATTTGTGATCACTTTTTTGGGCGCGAATTATTGCGAACTTTAAAATGGCCATAACTCCTTAAATATTGAGTTTTCGGGGTTTTTAGCTATTATTTGTGATCACTTTTTAAGCGTGAATTATTGCAAACTTTAAAATGGCCATAACTCCTTAAATATTGAGTTTTCGGGGTTTTTAGCTATTATTTGTGATCACTTTTTAAGCGTGAATTATTGCAAACTTTAAAATGGCCATAACTCCTTAAATATTGAGTTTTCGGCGTTTCTAGCTATTATTTGTGATCACGTTTTAAAGCGTGAATTATTGCAAACTTTAAAATGGCCATAACTCCTTAAATATTGAGTTTTCGGGGTTTTTAGCTATTATTTGTGATCACTTTTTTAAGCGTAAATTATTGCAAACTTTAAAATGGCTATAACTCCTTAAATATTGAGTTTTCGGCGTTTTTAGCTATTATTTGTGATCACTTTTTTAAGCGTGAATTATTGCAAACTTTAAAATGGCCATAACTCCTTAAATATTGAGTTTTCGGCGTTTTTAGCTATTATTTGTGATCACTTTTTTGGGCGCGAATTATTGCGAACTTTAAAATGGCCATAACTCCTTAAATATTGAGTTTTCGGGGTTTTTAGCTATTATTTGTGATCACTTTTTAAGCGTGAATTATTGCAAACTTTAAAATGGCCATAACTCCTTAAATATTGAGTTTTCGGGGTTTTTAGCTATTATTTGTGATCACTTTTTAAGCGTGAATTATTGCAAACTTTAAAATGGCCATAACTCCTTAAATATTGAGTTTTCGGGGTTTTTAGCTATTATTTGTGATCACTTTTTTAAGCGTGAATTATTGTAAACTTTAAAATGGCCATAACTCCTTAAATATTGAGTTTTCGGGGTTTTAGCTATTATTTGTGATCACTTTTTTAAGCGTAAATTATTGCAAACTTTAAAATGGCTATAACTCCTTAAATATTGAGTTTTCGGCGTTTTTAGCTATTATTTGTGATCACTTTTTTAAGCGTGAATTATTGCAAACTTTAAAATGGCCATAACTCCTTAAATATTGAGTTTTCGGCGTTTTTAGCTATTATTTGTGATCACTTTTATAAGCGTGAATTATTGCAAACTTTAAAATGGCCATAACTCCTTAAATATTGAGTTTTCGGGGTTTTTAGCTATTATTTGTGATCACTTTTTTAAGCGTGAATTATTGCAAACTTTAAAATGGCCATAACTCCTTAAATATTGAGTTTTCGGGGTTTTTAGCTATTATTTGTGATCACTTTTTTAAGCATGAATTATTGCAAACTTTAAAATGGCCATAACTCCTTAAATATTGAGTTTTCGGGGTTTTAGCTATTATTTGTGATCACTTTTTTAAGCGTGAATTATTGCAAACTTTAAAATGGCCATAACTCCTTAAATATTGAGTTTTCGGGGTTTTTAGCTATTATTTGTGATCACTTTTTTAAGCGTGAATTATTGCAAACTTTAAAATGGCTATAACTCCATAAATATTGAGTTTTCGGCGTTTTTAGCTATTATTTGTGATCACTTTTTTAAGCGTGAATTATTGCAAACTTTAAAATGGCCATAACTCCTTAAATATTGAGTTTTCGGCGTTTTTAGCTATTATTTGTGATCACTTTTATAAGCGTGAATTATTGCAAACTTGAAAATGGCCATAACTCCTTAAATATTGAGTTTTCGGGGTTTTTAGCTATTATTTGTGATCACTTTTTTAAGCGTGAATTATTGCAATTTTTAAAATGACCATAACTCCTTAAATATTGAGTTTTCGGCGTTTTTAGCTATTATTTGTGATCACTTTTATAAGCGTGAATTATTGCAAACTTTAAAATGGCCATAACTCCTTAAATATTGAGTTTTCGGGGTTTTTAGCTATTATTTGTGATCACTTTTTAAGCGTGAATTATTGCAATTTTTAAAATGACCATAACTCCTTAAATATTGAGTTTTCGGGGTTTTTAGCTATTATTTGTGATCACTTTTTAAGCGTGAATTATTGCAATTTTTAAAATGACCATAACTCCTTAAATATTGAGTTTTCGGGGTTTTTAGCTATTATTTGTGATCACTTTTTAAGCGTGAATTATTGCAAACTTTAAAATGGCCATAACTCCTTAAATATTGAGTTTTCGGGGTTTTTAGCTATTATTTGTGATCACTTTTTAAGCGTGAATTATTGCAAACTTTAAAATGGCCATAACTCCTTAAATATTGAGTTTTCGGGGTTTTTAGCTATTATTTGTGATCACTTTTTAAGCGTGAATTATTGCAAACTTTAAAATGGCCATAACTCCTTAAATATTGAGTTGTCGGCGTTTTTAGCTATTATTTGTGATCACTTTTATAAGCGTGAATTATTGCAAACTTTAAAATGGCCATAACTCCTTAAATATTGAGTTTTCGGGGTTTTTAGCTATTATTTGTGATCACTTTTTAAGCGTGAATTATTGCAAATTTTAAAATGACCATAACTCCTTAAATATTGAGTTTTCGGCGTTTTTAGCTATTATTTGTGATCACTTTTATAAGCGTGAATTATTGCAAACTTTAAAATGGCCATAACTCCTTAAATATTGAGTTTTCGGGGTTTTTAGCTATTATTTGTGATCACTTTTTTAAGCGTGAATTATTGAAAACTTTAAAATGGCCATAGCTCCTTAAATATTGAGTTTTCAGCGTTTTTAGCTATTATTTGTGATCACTTTTTTAAGCGTGAATTATTGCAAACTTTAAAATGGCCATAACTCCTTAAATATTGAGTTTTCGGCGTTTTTAGCTATTATTTGTGATCACTTTTTTAAGCGTAAATTATTGCAAACTTTAAAATGGCTATAACTCCTTAAATATTGAGTTTTCGGCGTTTTTAGCTATTATTTGTGATCACTTTTTTAAGCGTGAATTATTGCAAACTTTAAAATGGCCATAACTCCCTAAATATTGAGTTTTCGGCGTTTTTAGCTATTATTTGTGATCACTTTTATAAGCGTGAATTATTGCAAACTTTAAAATGGCCATAACTCCTTAAATATTGAGTTTTCGGGGTTTTTAGCTATTATTTGTGATCACTTTTTAAGCGTGAATTATTGCAAACTTTAAAATGGCCATAACTCCTTAAATATTGAGTTTTCGGGGTTTTTAGCTATTATTTGTGATCACTTTTTTAAGCATGAATTAAAATGGCCATAACTCCTTAAATATTGAGTTTTCGGGGTTTTAGCTATTATTTGTGATCACTTTTTTAAGCGTGAATTATTGCAAACTTTAAAATGGCTATAACTCCTTAAATATTGAGTTTTCGGCGTTTTTAGCTATTATTTGTGATCACTATTTTAAGCGTGAATTATTGCAAACTTTAAAATGGCCATAACTCCTTAAATATTGAGTTTTCGGCGTTTTTAGCTATTATTTGTGATCACTTTTATAAGCGTGAATTATTGCAAACTTTAAAATGGCCATAACTCCTTAAATATTGAGTTTTCGGGGTTTTTAGCTATTATTTGTGATCACTTTTTTAAGCGTGAATTATTGCAAACTTTAAAATGGCTATAACTCCATAAATATTGAGTTTTCGGCGTTTTTAGCTATTATTTGTGATCACTTTTTTAAGCGTGAATTATTGCAAACTTTAAAATGGCCATAACTCCTTAAATATTGAGTTTTCGGCGTTTTTAGCTATTATTTGTGATCACTTTTATAAGCGTGAATTATTGCAAACTTTAAAATGGCCATAACTCCTTAAATATTGAATTTTCGGGGTTTTTAGCTATTATTTGTGATCACTTTTTTAAGCGTGAATTATTGCAAATTTTAAAATGACCATAACTCCTTAAATATTGAGTTTTCGGCGTTTTTAGCTATTATTTGTGATCACTTTTATAAGCGTGAATTATTGCAAACTTTAAAATGGCCATAACTCCTTAAATATTGAGTTTTCGGGGTTTTTAGCTATTATTTGTGATCACTTTTTTAAGCGTGAATTATTGCAAACTTTAAAATGGCCATAGCTCCTTAAATATTGAGTTTTCAGCGTTTTTAGCTATTATTTGTGATCACTTTTTTAAGCGTGAATTATTGCAAACTTTAAAATGGCCATAACTCCTTAAATATTGAGTTTTCGGGGTTTTTAGCTATTATTTGTGATCACTGTTTTAAGCGTGAATTATTGCAAACTTTAAAATGGCCATAACTCCTTAAATATTGAGTTTTCGGGGTTTTTAGCTATTATTTGTGATCACTTTTTAAGCGTGAATTATTGCAAACTTTAAAATGGCCATAACTCCTTAAATATTGAGTTTTCGGGGTTTTTAGCTATTATTTGTGATCACTTTTTAAGCGTGAATTATTGCAAACTTTAAAATGGCCATAACTCCTTAAATATTGAGTTTTCGGGGTTTTTAGCTATTATTTGTGATCACTTTTTAAGCGTGAATTATTGCAAACTTTAAAATGGCCATAACTCCTTAAATATTGAGTTGTCGGCGTTTTTAGCTATTATTTGTGATCACTTTTATAAGCGTGAATTATTGCAAACTTTAAAATGGCCATAACTCCTTAAATGTTGAGTTTTCGGGGTTTTTAGCTATTATTTGTGATCACTTTTTAAGCGTGAATTATTGCAAATTTTAAAATGACCATAACTCCTTAAATATTGAGTTTTCGGCGTTTTTAGCTATTATTTGTGATCACTTTTATAAGCGTGAATTATTGCAAACTTTAAAATGGCCATAACTCCTTAAATATTGAGTTTTCGGGGTTTTTAGCTATTATTTGTGATCACTTTTTTAAGCGTGAATTATTGAAAACTTTAAAATGGCCATAGCTCCTTAAATATTGAGTTTTCAGCGTTTTTAGCTATTATTTGTGATCACTTTTTTAAGCGTGAATTATTGCAAACTTTAAAATGGCCATAACTCCTTAAATATTGAGTTTTCGGCGTTTTTAGCTATTATTTGTGATCACTTTTATAAGCGTGAATTATTGCAAACTTTAAAATGGCCATAACTCCTTAAATATTGAGTTTTCGGGGTTTTTAGCTATTATTTGTGATCACTTTTTTAAGCGTGAATTATTGCAAACTTTAAAATGGCTATAACTCCATAAATATTGAGTTTTCGGCGTTTTTAGCTATTATTTGTGATCACTTTTTTAAGCGTGAATTATTGCAAACTTTAAAATGGCCATAACTCCTTAAATATTGAGTTTTCGGCGTTTTTAGCTATTATTTGTGATCACTTTTATAAGCGTGAATTATTGCAAACTTTAAAATGGCCATAACTCCTTAAATATTGAGTTTTCGGGGTTTTTAGCTATTATTTGTGATCACTTTTTTAAGCGTGAATTATTGCAAATTTTAAAATGACCATAACTCCTTAAATATTGAGTTTTCGGCGTTTTTAGCTATTATTTGTGATCACTTTTATAAGCGTGAATTATTGCAAACTTTAAAATGGCCATAACTCCTTAAATATTGAGTTTTCGGGGTTTTTAGCTATTATTTGTGATCACTTTTTTAAGCGTGAATTATTGCAAACTTTAAAATGGCCATAGCTCCTTAAATATTGAGTTTTCAGCGTTTTTAGCTATTATTTGTGATCACTTTTTAAGCGTGAATTATTGCAAACTTTAAAATGGCCATAACTCCTTAAATATTGAGTTTTCGGGGTTTTTAGCTATTATTTGTGATCACTGTTTTAAGCGTGAATTATTGCAAACTTTAAAATGGCCATAACTCCTTAAATATTGAGTTTTCGGGGTTTTTAGCTATTATTTGTGATCACTTTTTAAGCGTGAATTATTGCAAACTTTAAAATGGCCATAACTCCTTAAATATTGAGTTTTCGGGGTTTTTAGCTATTATTTGTGATCACTTTTTAAGCGTGAATTATTGCAAACTTTAAAATGGCCATAACTCCTTAAATATTGAGTTTTCGGGGTTTTTAGCTATTATTTGTGATCACTTTTTAAGCGTGAATTATTGCAAACTTTAAAATGGCCATAACTCCTTAAATATTGAGTTGTCGGCGTTTTTAGCTATTATTTGTGATCACTTTTATAAGCGTGAATTATTGCAAACTTTAAAATGGCCATAACTCCTTAAATATTGAGTTTTCGGGGTTTTTAGCTATTATTTGTGATCACTTTTTTAAGCGTGAATTATTGCAAATTTTAAAATGACCATAACTCCTTAAATATTGAGTTTTCGGCGTTTTTAGCTATTATTTGTGATCACTTTTATAAGCGTGAATTATTGCAAACTTTAAAATGGCCATAACTCCTTAAATATTGAGTTTTCGGGGTTTTTAGCTATTATTTGTGATCACTTTTTTAAGCGTGAATTATTGAAAACTTTAAAATGGCCATAGCTCCTTAAATATTGAGTTTTCAGCGTTTTTAGCTATTATTTGTGATCACTTTTTTAAGCGTGAATTATTGCAAACTTTAAAATGGCCATAACTCCTTAAATATTGAGTTTTCGACGTTTTTAGCTATTATTTGTGATCACTTTTTAAGCGTGAATTATTGCAAACTTTAAAATGGCCATAACTCCTTAAATATTGAGTTTTCGGCGTTTTTAGCTATTATTTGTGATCACTTTTATAAGCGTGAATTATTGCAAACTTTAAAATGGCCATAACTCCTTAAATATAGAGTTTTCGGGGTTTTTAGCTATTATTTGTGATCACTTTTTTAAGCGTGAATTATTGCAAATTTTAAAATGACCATAACTCCTTAAATATTGAGTTTTCGGCGTTTTTAGCTATTATTTGTGATCACTTTTATAAGCGTGAATTATTGCAAACTTTAAAATGGCCATAACTCCTTAAATATTGAGTTTTCGGGGTTTTTAGCTATTATTTGTGATCACTTTTTTAAGCGTGAATTATTGCAAATTTTAAAATGACCATAACTCCTTAAATATTGAGTTTTCGGCGTTTTTAGCTATTATTTGTGATCACTTTTATAAGCGTGAATTATTGCAAACTTTAAAATGGCCATAACTCCTTAAATATTGAGTTTTCGGGGTTTTTAGCTATTATTTGTGATCACTTTTTTAAGCGTGAATTATTGCAAACTTTAAAATGGCCATAACTCCTTAAATATTGAGTTTTCGGGGTTTTTAGCTATTATTTGTGATCACTTTTTAAGCGTGAATTATTGCAAACTTTAAAATGGCCATAACTCCTTAAATATTGAGTTTTCGGGGTTTTTAGCTATTATTTGTGATCACTTTTATAAGCGTGAATTATTGCAAACTTTAAAATGGCCATAACTCCTTAAATATTGAGTTTTCGGGGTTTTTAGCTATTATTTGTGATCACTTTTTAAGCGTGAATTATTGCAAACTTTAAAATGGCCATAACTCCTTAAATATTGAGTTTTCGGGGTTTTTAGCTATTATTTGTGATCACTTTTTAAGCGTGAATTATTGCAAACTTTAAAATGGCCATAACTCCTTAAATATTGAGTTTTCGGCGTTTTTAGCTATTATTTGTGATCACTTTTATAAGCGTGAATTATTGCAAACTTTAAAATGGCCATAACTCCTTAAATATTGAGTTTTCGGGGTTTTTAGCTATTATTTGTGATCACTTTTTAAGCGTGAATTATTGCAAATTTTAAAATGGACCATAACTCCTTAAATATTGAGTTTTCGGCGTTTTTAGCTATTATTTGTGATCACTTTTATAAGCGTGAATTATTGCAAACTTTAAAATGGCCATAACTCCTTAAATATTGAGTTTTCGGGGTTTTTAGCTATTATTTGTGATCACTTTTTTAAGCGTGAATTATTGCAAACTTTAAAATGGCCATAACTCCTTAAATATTGAGTTTTCAGCGTTTTTAGCTATTATTTGTGATCACTTTTTAAGCGTGAATTATTGCAAACTTTAAAATGGCCATAACTCCTTAAATATTGAGTTTCGGCGTTTTTAGCTATTATTTGTGATCACTTTTATAAGCGTGAATTATTGCAAACTTTAAAATGGCCATAACTCCTTAAATATTGAGTTTTCGGGGTTTTTAGCTATTATTTGTGATCACTTTTTTAAGCGTGAATTATTGCAAACTTTAAAATGACCATAACTCCTTAAATATTGAGTTTTCGGCGTTTTTAGCTATTATTTGTGATCACTTTTATAAGCGTGAATTATTGCAAACTTTAAAATGGCCATAACTCCTTAAATATTGAGTTTTCGGGTTTTTAGCTATTATTTGTGATCACTTTTTTAAGCGTGAATTATTGCAAACTTTAAAATGGCCATAGCTCCTTAAATATTGAGTTTTCAGGCGTTTTTAGCTATTATTTGTGATCACTTTTTAAGCGTGAATTATTGCAAACTTTAAAATGGCCATAACTCCTTAAATATTGAGTTTTCGGCGTTTTTAGCTATTATTTGTGATCACTTTTATAAGCGTGAATTATTGCAAACTTTAAAATGGCCATAACTCCTTAAATATTGAGTTTTCGGGGTTTTTAGCTATTATTTGTGATCACTTTTTAAGCGTGAATTATTGCAAACTTTAAAATGGCCATAACTCCTTAAATATTGAGTTTTCGGGGTTTTTAGCTATTATTTGTGATCACTTTTTAAGCGTGAATTATTGCAAACTTTAAAATGGCCATAACTCCTTAAATATTGAGTTTTCGGGTTTTTAGCTATTATTTGTGATCACTTTTATAAGCGTGAATTATTGCAAACTTTAAAATGGCCATAACTCCTTAAATATTGAGTTTTCGGGGTTTTTAGCTATTATTTGTGATCACTTTTTAAGCGTGAATTATTGCAAACTTTAAAATGGCCATAACTCCTTAAATATTGAGTTTTCGGGTGTTTAGCTATTATTTGTGATCACTTTTTAAGCGTGAATTATTGCAAACTTTAAAATGGCCATAACTCCTTAATATTGAGGTTGTCGGCGTTTTTAGCTATTATTTGTGATCACTTTTATAAGCGTGAATTAGTGCAAACTTTAAATGGCCATAACTCCTTAAAATATTGAGTTTCGGGTTTTTAGCTATTATTTGTGATCACTTTTTTAAGCGTGAATTATTGCAAATTTAAAATGACCATAACTCCTTAAATATTGAGTTTTCGGCGTTTTTAGCTAGTATTTGTGATCACGATTTGGTGTTTAAGCCTCTCACATTCGTAATATGCACTCCACAAGAATGATATTTGGTACCTGATATAAGATACAACCCAGAAATAGCTGTTTGTAATTTTATCGAAATCGGTTCAGATTTGGATATAGCTCCCATATATATCTTCATCCGATTTCGGGTTAATTGTGCACCAAATGGCCGATATAAGTCCAAATGGACTGAATTTTAGTACATCGGACCAAATTCAGCCTAGAAGCAAGTATATCAATTTTAGTGAAAATCGGTTCAGATATAGATATAGCAACCATATATATGTTTCATCCGATTTAGTGTTTTAGTCCCATACATTCGAAATATTCACTCCACAACCGTGATATTTGGTACCAGGTTTTTTGGAGCACAGGAATAGCTGTTTTAAATTTTATCAAAATCGGTTCAGATTTGGATATAGCTCCCATATATATCTTCATCCGATTTAGGGTTAAATGTGCACTAAATGGTCAATATCAGCCCAAATCACCTGAATTTTCGTACATAAGACCGAATTCAGTCTAGAAGCTAATACGTAAAATTTGGAGAAACCCGGCTCAGAGATAGCTATAGTTCGTAAAATGCACGATAGAATTAGATAGATTTTGATTTTGTACCAAATATCTCATAGAGCTCTGAAATGCCCTGTATAAACCTTTTTACGAGAGCTCTACTAAATATGCATAGTGGTGTAGGGTATCATATAGTC
This sequence comes from Musca domestica, assembly GCF_030504385.1. NCBI lineage: Eukaryota > Metazoa > Arthropoda > Insecta > Diptera > Muscidae > Musca > Musca domestica. The sequence continues at coordinate 26,882,641 of NW_026712249.1, read as the reverse complement.
GGCCCCGCCCGACTTTTGAGCTTTCCTTACTGGTTTAAGCGTGAATTATTGCAAATTTTAAAATGACCATAACTCCTTAAATATTGAGTTTTCGGCGTTTTTAGCTATTATTTGTGATCACTTTTATAAGCGTGAATTATTGCAAACTTTAAAATGGCCATAACTCCTTAAATATTGAGTTTTCGGGGTTTTTAGCTATTATTTGTGATCACTTTTTTAAGCGTGAATTATTGCAAACTTTAAAATGGCCATAACTCCTTAAATATTGAGTTTTCGGGGTTTTTAGCTATTATTTGTGATCACTTTTTAAGCGTGAATTATTGCAAACTTTAAAATGGCCATAACTCCTTAAATATTGAGTTTTCGGGGTTTTTAGCTATTATTTGTGATCACTTTTTTAAGCGTGAATTATTGCAAACTTTAAAATGGCCATAACTCCTTAAATATTGAGTTTTCGGCGTTTTTAGCTATTATTTGTGATCACTTTTTAAGCGTGAATTATTGCAAACTTTAAAATGGCCATAACTCCTTAAATATTGAGTTTTCGGGGTTTTTAGCTATTATTTGTGATCACTTTTTTAAGCGTGAATTATTGCAAACTTTAAAATGGCCATAACTCCTTAAATATTGAGTTTTCGGCGTTTTTAGCTATTATTTGTGATCACTGTTTTAAGCGTGAATTATTGCAAACTTTAAAATGGCCATAACTCCTTAAATATTGAGTTTTCGGGGTTTTTAGCTATTATTTGTGATCACTTTTTAAGCGTGAATTATTGCAAACTTTAAAATGGCCATAACTCCTTAAATATTGAGTTGTCGGCGTTTTTAGCTATTATTTGTGATCACTTTTTAAGCGTGAATTATTGCAAACTTTAAAATGGCCATAACTCCTTAAATATTGAGTTTTCGGGGTTTTTAGCTATTATTTGTGATCACTTTTTAAGCGTGAATTATTGCAAACTTTAAAATGGCCATAACTCCTTAAATATTGAGTTTTCGGCGTTTCTAGCTATTATTTGTGATCACGTTTTTAAGCGTGAATTATTGCAAACTTTAAAATGGCCATAACTCCTTAAATATAGAGTTTTCGGGGTTTTTAGCTATTATTTGTGATCACTTTTTTAAGCGTGAATTATTGCAAACTTTAAAATGGCCATAACTCCTTAAATATTGAGTTTTCGGCGTTTTTAGCTATTATTTGTGATCACTTTTATAAGCGTGAATTATTGCAAACTTTAAAATGACCATAACTCCTTAAATATTGAGTTTTCGGGGTTTTTAGCTATTATTTGTGATCACTTTTTTAAGCGTGAATTATTGTAAACTTTAAAATGGCCATAACTCCTTAAATATTGAGTTTTCGGGGTTTTAGCTATTATTTGTGATCACTTTTTTAAGCGTGAATTATTGCAAACTTCAAAATGGCTATAACTCCTTAAATATTGAGTTTTCGGCGTTTTTAGCTATTATTTGTGATCACTTTTTTAAGCGTGAATTATTGCAAACTTTAAAATGGCCATAACTCCTTAAATATTGAGTTTTCGGCGTTTTTAGCTATTATTTGTGATCACTTTTTTAAGCGTGGATTATTCAATATTTTATAATGGCCATAACTTTAAGTCAGTGAAATGATTAAATCTATGTATCCATTATATATCAAAAAAAAAAAAAAAGAATTCGGCGTTGCTGAATTTAATGAAATTGTACAAGAAGCGAACTGAACAAAAATTATCCTCCATCTAAATATTAGAGCAAGTACATATGTATACAACTCACATATCCACAAATGCAAACAGAGGCGCATGTATATGTAGAAAAACTGCAACCAGACAGCTCATTATATTGTTTACAAGCGTTCAAAGGCATTTCGGTAAAAATTTTCCAAAAAAAAAAGTTACTCGTGATGGGACTCTAGCGTGATAGTGTGATTTCTTTATATTTGGCTGGAAAACCACAAGTAGGTATCGCTAGAGCACTGCATCATTTAAATTTGAATAAATCTTTTGTGTCTCGTAACATCGCTCGTTACCGTGATACTGGTAGCATAGCCAGACTTCAAGGAAGTGGCCGAAAGAAAACAGGAACATCAGCAGAAATGGTTCGAAAAGTAAAGAAGCGACTTGATCGAAACCCGCGTCGCAGTGGCCAAAAAAAATATTCCATTCGGCAAATGAGCTCGGGTAAGGCCATTGAAATTCCAAAAAGTGCAAGAACTTACACCGCTACAAGAAGAAAATAGACTCAAAAGAACTAAAGAGTTGCTTCGCAGTTTCTAACAAACTGTGGGTATTGTACCTAAAATCATCAAAATAGCGAATGTTGGGAGGTACCGTTATATGGGGGCTATACGAAGACGTGGAGCTGCACAAACAATTTTCTGTCTTAGAGTGTAGTATCCATTTCGAACTTCAAATACCAAATTTGAAACAATTCATTCAAAAGATAGCGTTATTACAACAGACAGACAGACGGATATCGCTAAATCGACTTAGAATTCAACGCTGATCAAGAATATATATACTTTGTTGGGACTGACATGAGTATTTTGAGGAGTTACAAACGGAATGACAAAGTTAAAATACCCTCCATAGTATGGTGGAGGGTATACAAATGTAAACATTATGGCGTTTGGCTATGTTGCAGTGTTTTTATCTCACCCTGTATGTTGGTATTATACACTTTTCTTTCCCATTTAAAATAAAGTATTTATAAAAAAAATTTACTGCTGTCATTATGTCATTCAATGAGGTTGCCGACAATGATGATGATTGTTTTTATTTGTTTGTCTGCTGGTGTCTGCGGTCTCACATTTCAAATATTTCATTTATTCAAAACTTATCGCATGTGACTGATTTCCTGTTCCGTTGTGGTTGTTGTTATCGTTGTGATTTTTTTGCAATGAGGTTTTCATTTGAATTTTGACTTTTTTCTCGATTTGCACTGGGTATGTTCAGTTGATATTCTCATGAGGAACGTGGTGAAAATATGCTGTCAGTATGTGATAGAAGAACCAAAACGAGTGCAACAAAAGTAACAGCAACAAAGGATTAGATAAAAAATTGCTATGTTTTTGTATGGTTTACCGTGAGAGTACATATGTGTGTGCACGTGTATGTGATACTGTTGCAACACGTCAACAAAGATAGAAAATGGTTTTTATATTTTGCTAAGATTTTTTTTCCGGTGATTTCGTTCTTCGTGATCTGTTTGGGGGTATTCGTTCGTAAACGTGGTGCCATGTATTTCATTGAAATGCAAGAAAACCAAAATCGACTAAAACGGGATTTTTGTTGGGTATTTGGTTCAATTCTATCAAACATTTGCATGACATGATAGCATTGTCATATTGATATGGGTGGTGAGATATGCACATACGTTCAAGGGTGGAGAGGGCCGAGAATTTGTATAACTTTCACCATATAGTGAGGGTATATTCACATTGTTTTCTTTTTATCATTTGTAGGTCATAATAATTTTATTTAAATTTAAAGGTGGGCAATATTGGTTTATGGTCCGATACAGTGTTTTTTAACAATACATGACGATTGTATGTATTTTAATAACATTTTTCAACATTTTGTCTTAATTTTTTTATTTTGAACGTCCCAAACTTATCCATCCTTATATTCAAATATTGAATTCATGTTTGATTTATTGATCGAAATAAGATTCCAAGATGTGGAATCGCTCTAACTTTTGGAAGTACTAAAATTTGATGATATTATGTCTGCATGTTTTTTGGTATTTTCCAACGAAATTTCCTATAATTTGAAGTTCTCAACGTAATATTACGGTCCCATTATATAGCATTAGCAATACACAGAGTGTCTCAAATATTGAATTGACCCTCATTGAATTTCCAAAAAGTGCGAGAACTTACACCGCAACAGAAAGAAAATAGACTCAAAAGAGCTAAAGAGTTGCTTCACTTGGCCTAAGTGGTGAACTGCCGAATTTGGTTTTCTCCGATGAGAAAACATTCGTTATCCAGCAGTTTGTAAACAAATAAAATGATCGTCTTTACTTGCCAAAGAGGTCAGCTGAAAATGTGGACCTCCGTTTGGCCAGCAGAACTCAAGCGCCGGCCATGGTGATGGTGTGGGCCGCCATAGTATCCGATGGTCGCTCTCCGCTCGTATTAATCGACCGTGACATCAGAGTAAATGCCGAATATTATCACGAAAATATTCTGGAGGGTGTATTAAAGCCTTGGGCACGCAAACATTTTACCAACACACACCATTTTTAAAATAATCGCTATAAACCATAATTAATTACTGAAATGTTATACGTTTCATTATTTTAAAATATTTCCCCCATTTTTTTAAACAACAATTAAACACACAAATATTTCCCCCCTAATTACCCTGCAGCGAGCATAATTAGTAAATTTGGTAACATTGTCACCACCAAAGGTAACATTTGTGCAGGAGAGTATGTCATTATTTCAATTAAACGACTAAAATGTGTTTGGATCTAAGCAGGTTTTCCAATATATTATAGTGTTGTAGGGTATCACATGATCGGCCCCGCACGACTATAGCCTTTGCTTACTTATAATATTTATACCCTCCATCATACATAGTATGGAGGGTATATTAAGTTCGTCATTTCGTTTGTAACTCATCGAAAAAATAATTTTAGACCAAACAAAGTATATATATTCTTGATCAGCGTAAAATTCTAAGGCGATTTAACCCTGTCCGTCCGTCGGTCTGTCCGTCTGTTGTAATCACGCTAGAGTCAAACGAATAAAGATAGGAAGCTAAAATTTTTGCACAGATCTGTCTTTCGTATGCAGGCAGGTCAAGTTCGAAGATGGACTATATCGGTCCATGATATCGTATATCCCCCATATAACTGTACCCCCCGATATTCGGTATTTTTATGATTTTAGCCACACATTTCAAAGGAATTGTCTTAATGGAGTGCTAGTGAGTGCTTTAGCTCCTGAAAGAAAATTGTTTATATAGGTCCACGATATCGTATAGCCCCCATGTATCGGCACCTTCCAATATTCGGAATTTTTAAGATTTTAAAATAATTTTTAATAGATTTTATTTTTTTGAAAATTTCCTAATGCCTCCCATATGGTGGAGGGTATTCAAAGTTCGGCCCGGCCGAACTTTCTGCTTTTTTACTTGTTATATTTGCCAAAGCCCCCATACATCCAAACATTTCGATTTTTAGAATTTGAAATTAACTAAAACTGGAACTTTCGGATTCTTACTTTGAATTTCTTAACCTTACAAAATATGTTCGATGCGGTATCACTACTTCGTACAGCTTCCATTAAAGTGTACCCCTGATTTTCGATGTTTTTAAGATTTTGAATCTGGGCATAAGCATACCCAATTATACGTATTTTAAGGTTCCTAAAAACTTTTGTCAAAAAAATGGTCAACAATTCTGCACTTTATAGGTTTAGTAGATGCCAGTAGGCATAATCGGTAAAATTTAACTACTCCTGTTATTGTTAAAATTTTTATAACAAAACTTTTTTTGAAGAATAAACAATGTGAAACAAGTAAAAAAGGTGTAAGTTCGGCCGGGCCGTACTTTTAATACCCTCCACCATTTGGTACAAATTTGGCAATTTCCAAAAAAAAAATAATAAAATCCGTTAAAAATTTTGCTAAAATCTTAAAAATACCGAATGCCTATACGACGTCGTGGACCTGCATAGGCATCTTTTGTCATAAGTTAATACAATATTTAAATGCGAAACTTGAAGAAAAATCTGTTTATAATGTAGCTAAAATCATCAAAATACCGAATATAGGGGGTACAGTTATATGGGTGCTATACGAAGACGTGGACCTGCACAGACAATTTTCTACATGGGTTGAAGTATCCATTGCGAACTTCACATGCGAAATTTGAAACAATCCCGGTAAATAATGTCGCTAAAATCATAAAAATACCGAATATCGGGGGGTACGCCATATACCGTACCCCCCGATATACGGTATTTTTATTATTTCGGGCTATACGAAGACGTGGACCTACATTGCCTATTTTCTGTTTAATACAGCAGTATCTATTACGAACTTCAAATACCAAATTTTGAACGATTCCGTTAAATAATGTCGCTAAAATCATCAAAATACCGAATATCGGGGGTACCGTTATATGGGGGCTTTACGAAGACGTGGACCTGCAGGGCTCATTTTTTGACCTAGGATGTAATATCCATTATGAACTTTAAATACCAAATTTGAAACAAGTCCGGTGAATAATATCGCTAAAATCATCAAAATACCGAATATCGGGAGGTACCGTTATATGGGGGCTATATGATAACTTGGACCTACATGGCCCATTTACGAACTTAACCTGCCTACTGGCAAAATATGCATGTGTGCAAAATTATAGCCTTCTATCTCTATTTGTTCGAAAGATAGCGTGATTACAACAGACAGACAGACACACAAACAGACAGACAGACGGACATCGCTAAATCGACTTAGAATTTTACGCTGATCAAGAATATATACCTTCTTTGTTGGGTCTGACATGAGTATTTCGAGGAGTTACAAACGGAATGACAAAGTTAATATACCCTCCATAGTATGGTGGAGGGTATAAAAATGTTAAAAAGTTACAGAAAATGTCTACAGTTCCTAAACGTATGAGTGATTTCATATATTTCATATATATCAAATCACTCATACGCAGAGTTCTTATACAAGCGACCGGAGTTCACGGAACCAGATAAGTAACAAGTTTGTTCGATTTAACTAGATTGACAAATGATAAAGTTCCAAATTTTGTGGATGGGTTTTCATACACTTTTATTAACAATCGTATTTTTTTACAAAACAAACTATTAAGCTATCGTTTTTACAAGGGCATGTTGTGCAAATAAATAGTTTAATAGGATTCGGTTTTTGCTGGTCTTTAAAAATTAGGTCTGTCAATTGTGCAGCTTACTTTTACAAATACATACACACACCATTTTTGAAATAATTACTGTAAACCATAATTAATTGCTGAAATGTTATACGTTTCATTATTTCAAAATATTTCCGCCCATTTTTTAAACAACAATAAAACGCACAAATATTTCCCCCATAATTACAATACAAATTACATATATTACACATAATATGCTATATGTAACACTGTTACTTTTGTTCTTTTTCAAATTATTTCCGAAATCCTCTTTTCCGTATAATTTATGTGAATTCTAAAACATTATGTTTCAATTCCATAAAAAAAAAAACAAGAAAATCTCTTCACATGTGAGTGTGTGTGTGTGTGCGAATGTGTTCGTAACGAATTCCGACCATATTTATCAAATTACTCACGTTTCATTCATTTAACACATTTAGATGTATAACGCTTTGTTGTATTCATTCATTTTACAAATTATATACTTAATTTAATTAAATTTCATTTCATTCGGGTCGTTTTTTTCTATTTTCATTTCAACGCCAAAATAAAATAAATGGAAAAACATTAAAAAAGAGCTGAATTACAAAAATATATATTCATATACAAACAGTTTTACAATTTAAATATCTTCTTCTGGTGGCTCCCGGTTACCCTTCATCGTGAAACAAACACACAGGGCACACATGGACACATATCATCCTTAACCAGCCATATCACTCTGGCGTTGGTGCTCTTGAACCGCACAACAACTTCATGTGCGGACAAAGTAGTGGCTATATAAGACAACTCCACTTATATGTAGTGGTCCGCAAAAAAAATGTACATATTAAAAAGAATACGAAACAAATGCAACAACACAAGTGTACACATTTATTTTAAAAGTCGAAACACACAAATCCAATGCGAAATCCTTTTCAAATCCTTGGTTCTACCAACGCAAAATATTCTTTTAAAACATTCATGTTCACTGCTTTTCGGTCTTTGCATTATATGTATGATTGTATGTTTGCGACTCCCTCTCTCACTGTGTCAAACAATTTTTGTTCTTGTATGTCCGATGAAAAAGTATGACATATAGTGATATACGATTGTTTGGAATGATAAGAATCAAATTCGTAGTTTTAAAATCATTTTCCAGAGGAGGGATAACTAGGATTTTTATACCCTTCACCCTTGGAAAGGAGGGTATATTATCTTTTTCATTCCGTTTGTAACATCCTTAAATATTCGTCGTAGACCCCATAAAGTATATATATTCATAGTCAGCATAAAATTCTAAGTCGATTTAACGATATCAGTCTGTCTGTCTGTTGAAATCACGATACAGCCCACATTATTTGACGTAGAAAGCAAATTATATAGTCCCCATATAACGGTACCTCCAAATATTCGGTATTTTTATTATTTTTGCCACATTTTTTCACGGATTTGTCTGAATACTGGGATTTGTGTGGCGAAACATTGTATGTATAGGTACACGATTTGGTATAGTTTCCATATAACGGTACCTCCCGATATTCGGTATTTGGATAATTTTCGCCACATTTTTTCACGGATTTGTCTAAAAATTGGTATTTGTTGGTCATAATGGGTTCTAGCTTCGGTGGTGAAACATTGTATGTATAGGTTCACGTTTTTGTATAGCCCCATATAGCGGTACCTCCCGTTATTCGCTATTTTGATGATTTTTTCCACATTTTCTCACCCATTTCCCCACCCAAACTGGGTTCTAGTTCGTGTGGCAAAACATTGTATGTATCGGTCCATGCTTTGGTATAGCCCCCATATAACGGTATCTCCCAATATGCGGTATTTTGACGATTTTTGACACATTTTTTTACGGATTTGCCCAAAAATTGCTATTTGTTGGTCCAAATGGGTTCTAGCTCCGGTGGCGAAACATTGCATGTATTGATCCACGATTTGGTATAGTTCCCATATAACGGTACCTCCTAATATTCGGTATTTTGATGGTTTTTGCCACATTTTTTCATGGATTTGTCTGAAAATTGGTATTACTAGGTAAAATTGGTACTAATTCGTGTGGCGAAACATTATATGTATGGGTCAGGGCTTTGGTAAAGCCTCCCTATCATGGAACCTCCCGATATTCGGTATTTAGATGATTTTCGCCACATTTTTTCACGGATTTGTCTAAAAATTGGTATTTGTTTGTCAAAATAGGTTCTACCTTCGGTGGCGATACATTGCATGTATAGGTCCACGATTTGGTATAGCCCCATATAACGGTACCTCCCAATATTCGGTATTTTGATGGTTTTTGTAACATTTTTTCACGGATTTGTCTAAAAATTGGAATTTGTTGGTTATAATGGGTTCCAGCTCCGGTGACGAAACATTGTATGTATAGATCCACGTTTTTGTATAGCCCAATATACCGGTACCTCCCGTTTTTTGATGATTTTCTCCACATTTTCCAATGAATATCTTTAAAAATTGGTATTTGTGTGTCATAATAGGTTCGAATGTTTTAAAACTTCGGCCCAGCCGAACTTAATGTTTTTTTACTTGTTATACCCTACAGTTTGCTTGTGCCAAAAAGTTTTTAACACCTCGAAATATTTGTCCCCGACATAGGAAACTATATATAGATCTTCTTATCTCGCCGAGTGAGTCGATTTAGCTATGTATGTCCATCCGTCCGTCTGTTCTAATTAATTTGTAATCACGCTATAGGTCGCAATTATGGCCCGATTCTCACGAAATTTAAAATGAAAGGTGCAAAAAGGTCAGAATAGAAGCCTATTTTTCGAGATGATAGCAAAATATTTAGGGGTTAAAATCGACCAAAAACTGAAAAAATTCCTGATTTTGATATGGTGCTACAAGCCACAATTATAAACCAATCGCGGAATTTTGCATGGAGTTAGAATTTAGAGCTAGGAAGAAGCCTACGAATGTAGAGGTCATCGGACTATATTTAGCGGATAAAATAAACCATAATTTTAATGCGAAAAATATTAAAACTTCCACTAAACCGCCAATAGTTTTTAACCCGGCCAATCCACAAATACATTAAAAGGTCACTTCTGACCATTACAGTTATGCTGATAGACAAAATAGGTCCAATGTATATGTAAAAGAAAGAGATCTTAGTTACTCGGCTTATTAGTCAAGAACCGCTGGCCTGATTTTCACAATTTGCATCATTTAGGAATGATTTTTGCCAAGAAAGAATAAAATCTAAGAAAATCGCGTAAAAATATGACAATATAAAAGTTAATATTTTTTGTTACATTTTTATAACCTCCACCAATGTATGGAGGGTATATTAAGTTTCTCATTCCGTTTGTAACACCTCGAAATATACATTTTAGACCCCAGAATGTATATATATTCTTGATCAGCATAAATTCTATGTCATTTAGCGATGTCCGTCCGCCTATCCGTCTGTCCGTTTGTGGAAATCACTCCAGCTTCCGAACGAATTGAAGTAGATCGATAAAATTTTACTCAAATGTATATTATGTCTGCAGAACTTTTGGTATTGAAAATGGGCCATGTAGGTCCACGTTTTCATATAGCCCCCATATAACGGTACCTCCCGATATTCGGTATTTTGATGATTTTAGCGACATTATTTACCGGAATTGTTTCAATTTTAGTATTTAAAGTTCGAAACGGATACTACCACCTAAGACAAAAAATTGTCTGTGCAAGTCCACGTCTTTGTACAGCCCCTATATAATGGTACCTCCCTTTTTTCGGTATTTTGGTGATTTTCCCGACATTATTCATCGGAATTGTTTCAAATTTTGTATTTGAAGTTCGTATTGGATCTACAGCCTCTGATAGAAAATTGTCTGTGCAGGTCCACGTCTTTGTATAGCCCCCATATAACGGTACCTCCCAATATTCGGTATTTTGATGATTTTAGCGTCATTATTTACCGGAATTTATTGTCTATGCATGTAGGTCTTCGTATAGGTCCCATATATCAGTACCTCCCTATATTCGGTATTTTTCGCACAGCTCCGATATAACGGTTCCTCCCTATATACGATATTTTTATGATTTTAACTACATTATTCACAGTATATTTCAAGTTTCGAATTTGAATATGGTAATGGCTTAAGACAAACAATGCCTATGTAGGTCCACGTCGTATAGAAAATTGAAAATTTCCAACTTCGTTCCGAATGGTGGAGAGTATTCAAAATTCGGCCCGGCCGAACTTACTGCTTTTTAACTTGTTTCAATTTGACTTACAATTTTGAATTGTACATTTTCTAAGTTTTTCTACACTCCGCAACACTATTTGGTTAGGGTATAGTCTTAGTTTACTTGTTTAAGAATATTTTACTAAGAAATTCAAGAGATACAAATATTTCTCAAGGAAATTTGTGAATTTTTTAATAATGAAAATTCTTCAAATATATTCTTGATTTTTTAAAAATATTTTGAGAAGGAAGAGTCGTTATTGGAGAATTTTTAAAAATAAATTTAAAAATATTGTCGTGAATATGTTTAAAGGTCAGATTTTTTTGGAATTTTTTTAAGAATATTTCCTTAAGGATTTCGCTGCTTTTGAAAATATTCTTGGATTTGTAAGAAAATTATTTCAAGGACTAGGACAGATCTTTAGACATTTTTTTTTTCAAGAGTTGTCAAAATAGAACTCGTGGATTTTTTATTTTGGACTCGTGAATGAGCATGAGATAGATTAGAAAATTTTAAGTTACAATCGAGATGGTAACTACCTCGCTTGGAGACCATTCAGTCCATGGTGATTATCCTGCGTGAAAAAGAAGAAGGAATAAGCTGAATGTAAGGTAATATATCTTTATTGAGAATTAGAAAGAGGCATCGAAAAAAGATGTGACTAACTCTCGTAGTCTTTCCCCTGATAGAGCAGGACAGTGTTTCATTCTCTTCCTCATTCTCACAGAGCCAGCAGTATTCGACGTTAGAACTATCCTATTTTTGATTAGACAATGCAGTGGCCTGCTAGTATCCCTATTGTTAACCGCAACGTTGATTTAATCATCCTTTTTACATATCGGCGACTTCAAGGTCTGTTGACTTCGAGCCAATCTTTCAAGCCTCATTTCCTTCAACATTACAATGATCAGGTACCCAACAAAGCCGGATAGTAGTATGCAGATTTCCAAGAGCTGTGCTACAACTCAAGACCGCGTCGAACTTGATTTTGAGTTGCTGAGCCGCTTGACTATCCACATAAATAGCAACCGGCTTAGTTATTTTATTCTTCATAGTTTTAATCAATTCTGCCGCAAAGATCTCTACTTGAAAAACACTGACCTTTCCATCCAACATGTAGAAGTAGGCCATTCATAGTTGCTAATTTTCGCTTCGATCCTCAAATCCGTCCGATTAGAGTTAGTTGCGTAAAGAGGATATTCTCTTAAAGAATATTGCACCAATATTCAGAAGAATATAAGAATGGTTTTGATTTGATTTTTCACAAACTGCCACAAAAAATAGTATTTTCCAATATTTTTTTGATTTTTAAAATAAATTTTTTATTTAATATATATTTTTTTTAATCTTTAAGCTTATTTTTTACAGTCTCTCAGTTCGTTTAGAGTGAATTTTTTCAAACTATTTTGTCCTGACTTCCTTTGAAATTCGGTCATACCATTTCTACTTTTGCTCTAAAAATGTTAAACAAAGGCACACAATTCCCCGCCGAAAACGACTAAGGTTGTTGATTTTTGTCCATATTTTTAAAAAAGTCCAACATTTATATTATAAACAAATACAAATCTTATCTCATTTGCTCTCTCGTTTCAAACGAAGTCGTCCAAATAATAAATTCTTATTTATTTTGTTATTTAGCGTTGGTTAAGTGGTTTAACGTCAATGTATTTAATTGCAGTCCGTGATGTGTAGACCGAAATTAAATTAATTTGGACTGATATAAGCTATTTGGTGCACAAAACCCTGATATCGGATAAAGATATATATAGGAGCTATATCCAAATCTGATCAGAACTCGATAAAATCTGACATGAGTATTTGTGGGCTGTATCTGATATCTGGTACCAAATATTATTGCTGTGGAGTGCATAATACACATGTGAGGGACTTAAAACCCTTAATCGGATTGAACATATATATGGTAACTATATCTATATCTGAACCAATTTTAACCAAATTTGATGTACTTTCTTCTAGACAGAACTCCGTCGGATGTGTCAAAATTCAGGTAATTTGGACTGATATTGGATATTTGGAGAAAATTGTCTGTGCAGGTCAACGTCTTCGTATAGCCACCATATAACGGTACCTCCCGATATTCGTTGTTTTGATGATTTTAGCTACATTATTCACAGATTTTTTTTTTCAATTTTCGCTTTTGAATATTGTAATGGCTTTTGACAAAAATTGCCCATGCAGGTCCACGTCGTCGTGTAGACCCCAATATAACGGCTACATTCGGTATTTTTAAGATTTTAACAGAATTTTTAACGGATTGAATTCGTTCCAAATTTTGGAGGTCATTCAAAGTCAGCTTTGGGATTGGGATTATTTTCTTTGAAATTGTTGACCTTTTCTAAGGTAGGTACAGGTAGGATTCAACCAGTACTGCTCATCTACGAACTCGATCTAAGTTTTATAAGCCAAACCGGGGGCTCCCTTCGACAGTTTTCGTATGCATCAAATGGATGGACGGATAGACACCTCTAGATCGATTCCCATTTTGTAACCATTCGCGATAATATTCTCTTCCGGATTTCACCACATGAGCAACGTCGAAGTGTTCAGAGCATACAGAAGATGTTGCTTTATATTCTACCTGGCAAACGTTACTCCATTCTGCCTTTGACACTTCATCCTTTGGACCCGAAAAAATGTACCCCTTCCTGGAATCTCCTTCTTTCTGAATATTTGGCAAATTCTCATTTTCAAATTCACAAATTTTCCTGTTTATTTAAAATTTATATAGACTTTTCTTCAAATTCCATTAATAATTAAAATTATTTCGAAATGTTTTGACAAGAACGTCACAATTTTGTGTTTTTATTCATAGGGCGAATTCACAATATATTTTGACAGAAAACTTGGTCGTCAGATGGTCTTACTGGTCCACCTTAGTTTAAATAAAACACAATTTTCTTATTTTTTGTCATTTCATCAATTAACTATTTATTTGTAATAATCATCATAATATTTATCTGTTGTTTTTATTTATTTTTTTTGTTATTGATTTGTAATTATTTCAGTTTATATTTCATGTCGTATGTAATATGTATAGTTGTTTGTATATTTGTTCTGCTTGTTTATTATTAATATATATGTTTGTTTATGTCATTTATTTCATAAATACTATGTATAACATATGGTTCATCGGTTACTCCATTACCTTCATTTTCTCTATTTATTTGGGAATAAATATTTTGTTGCCTTAAATAGTTGCTGATTTTTTTTTTAATTCTCATCATAATACAATTTGCCAATAAACTTAGAACAGAGATAATTAATTTAATACAATACATTTTTGTTAAGGATTAAGGGGTACGGGGGAAAGTGGGAATTTTGAGTTATTTGAATTTTTCTTTAATATCTTTTAGTGTTGCTTAACAATTTAGTTATTTTACATCGAGTTAGAGATTGATTTTATAGCTGTTTCATTTGAATTCTATTTAGAGTGTTTTGTGGGTATATAGTAGTTATGGAATTTGAATCTATGGAAATGTTTATTTTGGTGATTTTTTTGAGATTATTTTTATTAGTGGTTCCATGAAGTTTTGGATTTTTTATTTATGATTTTAGGAATTAATATTTAACGTTATACTTAAATTCGTTTTACAATATATAACATTTAAAATAAGACATAATTTTTAATATCATTGTTCTAATATTGGTATTATTTTTCATTCATGGGTTTTTAACAAAGTAGTTTTATTTTTGCTTTAATTGAGTATTTTTTTTTCATTTGCTTCTTGTTGCTTTTATTCTAAATTCAATCAAAAATACATTCACATCAAATATTTGTTCAAATTGTTTTATTTTAAATACTGATATTTAATTTTGTGGGAGTTTTAAAAAAGAGAGGACAGAGTTGTTGGGAATTGAGTTAGAAGTAGATGAGACGATCTGAAAGTATTTAGGTTTGAATTTCTTAAGAGTGTTGTTAATATCATTACTTGGAGTTTTCATTGCGAAAACAGGCTCCGAATGTCAATTAATTTTTTTTAAAACTAACCTCCAAGTCAGATTTTTGTTTTTGAGTTATTAGGATTTTATGAAGAAAAGGCAGGTTCTTTGGTGATATTTTCAATGACTAATATTTAATTTAGTGACGAGATTTAAATTGCTTTTTTACATATCCAAGTTGCCAATTTCTTTTTGTTATAAAGTTATGTCAATGATTATCATAATTACATCAAATAATCTACATTAAGGAATATCTCTCACATGATGGTTGGTATGATGTGGTTTTTATTTCCATGTATGTATGTATTATTTATGAAACAAAGGAAAATATTTAAAATACAATTTTATTCATCGCAAACACACAATGGTCATATTTTTGTGGGCATTTGTTCATTTCGTGGATCTGGGCTAGTTTTTCGCCATATTCATTTCAGAGCTCAAATACAGTAATCATATAGTAATAAGAGTTTTGAAATGTGTAATCGTTCTAAACTATGTTCAACATAGAGTTACATGAGCTTTCTCCACAAACTGTTAGAGCTTTCTCCACAAACTGTCAACATTACCCAAACTGCACTAGTTTTTAATACAACAAAGGAAGAAGCGGTTCTAACATAGCCAAAGCTATTGTCAAGTCATTAAATTTAAATCTCATTAAATTTATAAAATCTGAGTTCGACCGACTGTGTTGCTTGTTATTATCTTTTGTTGGAAAACTGGAAAAATTCTAGAAGAAAAATACATAAAAGCGAAATATCTTGAAATCAGACGGACATTGACGAGTTTTAACTACAACCGCCGATGTTATACGCTTTTTGACTGACTTAAGGTGAGAAAACATAAAACGTTGTTTTGACTGGCACATGTGATAAAAAGTATGAAAAAATTAAAAAATGGCTCAAAATACTACAAATTCTATATTAATATCATTATGGGCATCTTTTTATGCGATTTTTTTTTTAGATTTTATAATTTTATGCCAAGAGGGCCTTCTGAATTGATTTGTCAAAATCGGTCCAGACATTCTTGAGATACAAACATTCTAGCTAACATCCCCTTCCTTTGTATATACACATTGTATATATTTCGCTACATATATCCGATATATTTACTATCGGCATCGACGTAACGGTCAGAATAGACCCGTTCGTTTATTTGTCATTTCGCCGGGATTAAAAATATTTTCGGTTTAATGGAAAAATTTTACCCGATGACCACCAAAATTGGAAGATCCATATATACTTTCATATATGGGAAACCAATATTTCGAGGTGTTACATAATTTTTGGCTCAATCAAACTTATAATACCCCCAACACATAGTGTTGTAGGATATAAAAATGCTTTATGTATTTAGACAAAAACAAAAGTCGAGTTTCGTATCATATACCTTATGATTTTTGTTTCAACAGTAAGTGGACTTCCGATCTTTAGGCTTGAAATCGTTTTTGATTTAAATTTTCTAATCCAAAATCAATTTTGATTTGTGTTTTTACACACTTGGTAGAAAAATGAGCTACAAACCCCCAGTCGCAGAATCGAAAGTCAATTTTTACGAAGAGTCGATTTTTACGATTAATCGAACTCAGGGATATAGGTGATCACACTATCTTATTTCAAAGACAAGAACGTTTCTCTTTCTCAACCCCGCCCCCTCTCTTTCTATCTCTGCAACCACATATTTCTTTGATTCGCTGACTTTGTTAGTACCAAGTGGTTTTCTGCCAGAAACTGAAAACGAGAGATCCCAATGTAATTTATTGAAATATATTTTGACTTTCTTTATAATTATTCAAAATGTTGAACCTTTGTTAGAAGGAGGCTACCAACGTTATTAACAATTTTGACCCAGGAGTAATCTGACTTATTTCATCTTCATTGTAGACCTATAGTTGGTAGAAAATTGAGATATGCGAAATTTAAAGACAGGCAGACTAGTCACTCACATTTTATAAGAGTTTTAATTATTCTAAACGTTGTGGTCCCGATCTTGTGTTGTTAAAAAAAATTGAGGTACATGAGATTTAAGGTGAATCGGACTTTTATTTTACTTTTTTAAATTTTTAATTATGCAAAAATTTTGACCTTTTTGTGGAAGGTATTTGATGGAGGTACTAATACACCTGACCCAGAGGTCACGGTTTACACAAAATTGGAAAATCCCTTTTTGTTTTACAAGGTACAATATTTTCTGTGAAATTTTCGACCTATTGTGTGGGAGGTATCGAAAGGAGTGGAACAATATTGTCCATCTCAGAATTACCATGTACCAAGTTTGGATCATGTCATGTTTCTGCCCGCTGATTGTATATCTGGCGGTATTGTTATATCCGGAGACTATACCAAAATATGAACCTATAAAGACCAATTTCATTAGCAACACTTCTTTGCACGTAAAATACATTTGAGTAAAATTTTATCAATCTTCTTAATTTCGTCCAAAAGCAAGAGTTATTTCTCCAGACGAACAGACAGACACACGGATGGACATGGCCAAATCGACATATAATTTTATGCTGATCAAGAAAATACAGGGTTAGATGAAAAAATTGCAACCGACTTCAGACTGTTGTCATTTCTAAGCCACGCGTCCGACAGCTGTTAAAATTATTCCAGTGACAGCTCATTATATTGTCTACAAGCGTATAAAAGCAAAAACTTTCCAGAAAAAGCGTGATTTCTTTATATTTGGCTGGAAACCCACAAATGGCTTGGACATTCCAACAGGACTCAGCACCATCCCAATCAGCACGCGCCACGCACCAAGAATGGTTACAAACTGACTTTTGACTTTGTTGCAGTTATTTTATCTCACCCTGTATTATTCTTTTCCTTCCTGCCACTTCCGCGTTTTAAGTCCTAACTAGACGAATAATTATTTTTCGAACAATTTTAATATCGATTCACTTTTGGCTCCGACCAATTTTAAATATTTTCCAAATCCTCGGGCTGGATTATGTTTTTTCATTTATAACTTATATTTTCCTTGATATTTCTTTCCTTTTCATATTTTCATAGAACAAGAATTGACGCCGTGGTCACATTTTCAGCCGTCGTGGTTGTAATTTTTTATTTGTAAATTTTATTTAGTATACATCTTTCTATGTATGTTAATAATTTGGAATATTCAATAGATAATTGTAGTCCCGAATTATGGGCATTTTAAAGGACCAAATTACAGTAAGAGATGCACTCCACTTCAGCATTTTTCGTGAATAATCCAGCCCCCAAACTTTTGGCTTTTTAAACAACATATTTTCCAGCAATTCTATGTTTCTCATGGTGGAGCTTATAGAAAGTTCGGCCCAGCCAAACTTAACTTACTAGACCTTTTTCAACTCAATTTCCGCTTAATACGTACATATTATTTTCATATAACCCAAAGGGACAAACCTTCCCATTTTTATTCATTCCAAGGCTGCCTTATTTTAAAAGCCCAAAAATTCCAAAAAATTTTTAAAATTCAAAACAAAACGTCTGAAATATACTTTGTTCATAATATATATGTATGCCTTTAATTTCGATAATATCATTGCATTTGATGTGTTTTGGTTATGTAAGGATGTATGTATGTATGTATACGTAACGTTGTAACAGTAAAGTTCAAAATGTATGTCATGTCGTCTTTGTCATGTTGCCAAATGGGACATACATAAATCTCTAAATAATGTTATTGTCAACTAAGTAAGTATGTGTATGTTTACCTTAATGTATGTATATATGTTTAAATATATTTATATATTTGTTTTTATATATTATCTAAGAGGATTCGGAACAAGTTTCTCTTTTCACTAAAAATAAAATATATATGTATGTACGATTTTTTTTAATGGAAACATGAAAATTAAAAAGTTATGTTTCTATATATGATTTCCTATATGTCATTTTAATGTTTTTCTTTCGAGTGATTATATGTATATATTTTTTGTTTGTATATATGTATTTGCTTTTCATTTGTAGTCAGGAGAAAGTGTGTTTTTTTAGTTTAATGGGTTATTTATATTTATTTCTTTTATTTATTCATAATAATTTATTTACTTTTAAACATTTAACAATTATTTTTAAATTATTTTCTTCTTGGAACTTTAGTTTGTTTACTGTTGTTGTTGTTGTTGTTGGTTTTGTTGTATTTTTTGTAATAATATTTAAGCTTAATTTATAAAGATCGTTATAGCAGTTGTATATATATTTTTCCATTTCCTTCCTTCCAGTACTTATTTGGTATTTAAATAATGATTTGTTATCTGATTATTATTATTTTTGGTTTTTTTTTCTTGAGTATGAGTATATATGTATGTATGGTATGTATATAAATATCAGTGTATTTTGAGAGTTTTAATTAATTTTTTGGCGGATGGAAATGCAGGTTAGATCAAATTTGTTGCCCATATTTAAATCTCGAGACCAATGATTTTCAGCAGGACCTAAAAAGCATTCCATCCATTTTTCCATTTTTATTTTCCTAATATTTAAATAACTTTTTTAAGCAACAAAATACTGTATGTGTTGTTTCTTTTTTTGTTCTCACTGTGTTCCACTAAACTTGTCTATGATTTTTTGTTTTCAAATTAACATTTTGTTTTTTTTTGCTTAAATCTAATTTGAATCCGAATCTGAGTCACTTGGTGGCGGTACTGGTGATGCTGCTGGCTTTTCTGCTGGTTCCTCGCGTATTGGCCTTGTGGCTGCCAAATAGGCATTTGTCGACTCTCCATGGGTTGTTTCAATGCCCACTCTGCAAGGAAATAATAATTTTATTAATTATTCTTTAATTATTAAATTCATTTAACTCACTTATATTCATGTCTTGCCAAATATCTGACATATTTCTCTGGCGGTTCATCCGATTCCGAATCTTGCACGCTCACCGAACGTATTGTGGTATGCGAGACCTGCGTTGCTGGCATTGTAAATTCGACGAATGCATATGGCGCCAATTCACTTGGGATTTGATCGTATGACGTCAGAGCCATGCGACAAACCAATTGATGGGTTGTATAGGCACCTAAAATTGAAAGGTAAATATTCCTTTGTCTATGAAAATCCTCTAAAAAATCCAAAATTGACAAATAGTCTTTGAAAATCCACAATTTTATCTCTGAGATTATTGAAACAATATTCTTTGAAAATCCAGGAAACCTTGAAAAATATTCTTCTAAAATCCGCGATTATAGCTCTAAAAGTCCTTGAAAAAATATTTTTTACAAAACCTACGAATGTAGCTCTGAGAGTCCTCGAAAAAATTTCTTTGAAAATCCAAGATTATAGCTCTGAGAGTCCTTGAAAAAAAATTTGGAAAGCCAACAAGTACAACTCCGAGAAACCTTGAAAAAATATTTTTTGAAAATCCACGGTTCTAGCTCTGAGAGTCCTTGAAAAAATATTCTTTGAAAATCGTTGATTATGTAACTGAGACTACTTAAAAAAAATCTTCGAAAACGATTATAGCCATGAGAGGCCTTGAAAAATATTATTTGAATATTTACGATTAAAGCTCTAAGAGTCCTTAAAATATATTTTCTAAAAATCCACGATTATAACTTTGAGAAACCTTGAAAAAAATATTCTTTGAAAATCCACGATCGCAGCTCCGAAAGACCTTGAAAATATATTCTTTGAAAACCTACGGTAATACCTCTGAGAGGCCTTAAAAAATATTCTTTGAAAATCGACGACTGTAGCTTGTCAGAGTCCTTGCTGAAGTATTTTTTGACAATCCACGATTATAACTCTGAGAGTCCTTGAAAAAATATTCTTTAAAATCCACGATTATAGCTGAGAGTCCTTCTGAAAAATCCACGATAATAGCTCTTAGAGTCCTTGAAAAAAATCCACGATTATAGCTCTTAGAGTCCATGGAAAAATATTCGTTTAAAATACACAATTATAGCTCTGAGTGTCCTTGAAAAATAATCTTCGAAATCCACGATTATAGCTCTGAGAGTACTTTAAAAATATACTTTGAAAATCCATGATTAAAGCACTGAGAGTCCTTGAAAAAAAATTCTTTGAAAATTCACGATTATAGCTGCGAGAGTACTTGAAAAATATTCTTTGAAAATCCACGATTAAACCACTGAGAATCCTTGAAATTTTTTTTTTTGAAAATTCACGATTATAGCTCTCAGAGTCCTTAGAAAATCTACGATTATAAATCTGAGAGTATTTAAAAAAATATTATTTAAAAATCTTTGATTACAGCTCTGAGAGTCCTTTTAAAAATATTCTTTGAAAATACTTGATTATACAACTGAGAGTCCTTGAAAAAAAATTCTTCAAAAATCCACAATTATATCTCTGAGAGTCCTTAAAAAATATTCTTTGAATATCCACAAATCTAGCTCTGAGAAATTCTTTGAAAATCCAAAATTATCCTTGAAAAAATATTTGTTAAAAATCCAAGCTTATAGCTCTGAGAAGCCTTGAAAAAATATTCTTTGAAAATCCTCAACTATAGCTCTGAGTATCCTTGAAAACGTATTTTGTGAAAATCCTCGATTACAGATCTAATAGTCCTCAAAAAAATATTTTCTAAAAATCCACGATTATAGCTCTAAGAGTCCTTGAAAAAATATTCCCTGTAATTCCACGATTATAGCTCTTAGAGACCTTAAGAAATAGTTCTTCAAATATGTTCTTCTAAAATCAAGATTATAGCTCTCAGAATCCTTGAGATAAAAACCACGATGTTAGTTCTGAGTGTTCCTAAAAAAATTCTTTTAAAATTCTCGATTTCAGCTCTAAGAGACCTTGAAAAAATTGTTGGAAAATCTGAAATTAGAGCTCCGAGAGACGTTGAAAAAATATTCTTAGAAAAACTACTCTCGGAAAATCCACGATTATAGCTTCTTTTAAAATCCACTATTGTGGTCTATAAGTTCTGGAAAAAGTATTATTTAAAGAATCCTGGTAGTGGTCTGAAAGTCCTTAAAAATACTTTTTAAAAATCCAGGATTATGGTCTAAGAGTTCTGGAAAAAGTATTATTTAAAGATTCCTGGTAGTGGTCTGAAAGTCCTTAAAAATATTCCTTAAAAATCCACGATTACGGTCTTGAAGTTCTAGAAAAACTATTATTTAAAGATTTCTGGTAGTGGTCTGAAAGTCCTTGATAAAATATTCTTTAAAAATCCATGGTAGTGGTCTGATCGTCCTTATAATATTCTTTAAAAATCCCTGGTAGTGGTCTGCTAGTCCTTAAAACATATTCTTTAAAAATGCAAAATTAAAATCTGATAGTTCTTAAAAATATTCCCAGAAAATAGTTCATTACACCACCATCTATATTTGAATTTTTAAAATGTTCTATGCCCTAGGATATTATAATATTACTTTCTATCAATACCTCTATTTTTAGGCACATTAAATACAACTACTCACCTTGACCCTCCTTTGGCAAACGTGGACAACGCCAAACAATGGCTCTGTGATGATGTTCATATTTTGCCTGGCCCGAAGTCACTTCGATAAGTGACTCCTGCAGTGTATCTACAGCACCCAATATTCGTTCAATACCCTTAATTTTACCGGTACGTCTGTGTGCCGATTTGACAGAACCATATCTAGAATGGAGAAAATTTATAAATGCTCAAGGGAATTAAATATAAAAAATACAAAATATCATTAATAATAAAATAAATGCAGGCAAATATTGTTATTTATTTAAAAATGAGTTATTAAAACTGCAAATTTTAGATTTGATTTTAATTTAATTTTAAATTTATGTAAAAATTAACAAAACTTTATTTAACAATGAACTACATTTCAAAACTAATGTCAATACAATATTTTTTTAATGTTATTTATTTAATTGTTAATTTCTCACTAATTTACTTTAGTATGATTTATTATTAAATGTGTCACTTTTACACCATTCGAATTCACTCAACTATTTGTTTATATACAAATGTATGTATATGACAGTATGAATGTCAATTTAATTAATTTACAGATTGATAGGATAGAGATAGTGGAGTAGAGAGCAGATTTCTGTAGTTTTTTGTAAAGTCTATTGGTATTGTGTGGTTTCTATGTTGATGTTAGACAAAATCCAAAAAAAGTTGTCCATTTCGTTTCGTTATTATTACAAAACATAATGTAGTCAAGTTAAAATCATGATCTTATTCGATTCAACTTTTCTCGACCCTCGCTTTTAATCGATATTACCTGTGTTAAAACGTAGACCAATTTTAAGAAACTACAAAAGTGATTGATAATTTGCTAATTGAAATCCCCGAAATCTGAATTCCGTTTCTTGTCTATAAGTAACATAAATAATAAGTTATTCATAATTAATTATACATCAGAAACAGAATATTCGGAAATATTTAAGCCTAAGTCATTGTAAATGTAAGACTTATTGTGTGCTCTGTTCCTGTACTTTTTTTATTCATTTTCAAAATTTGTCAGAGAACTACAACACCCACAAAATTAAACAATATCTGAAATTTTTGGCAATTCCTCAAAATCAACATATTAGCCAATTAGAATGTGAAATAATAAAACGGCTTTTTGCCGAATTCAAATCGTATTCTGTTTGACTGTGACAAGATGCTCTTGACTTTTATTAAATTTCCACGATTTTTAGACAATGATTTTTTGTGTCAAAAAGTCACTAAACACGCTTGTACGAAAAAAAAACATTATCAAAGCGATCATAAGGGTTCTTCGAAAATAGCTGGAAACACATAGAGAGTGAGTTGCAAAAACTGCAACCAAGACTGCTATCATTTCTAAGCCTACAGTTTTTAAAATTATTCCAGTGACAGCTCATTATAACAACAGGCGTATAAAGGCATTTTGGTGAGAATTTTCCAGAAAAAAAGTTATTCGTAATGGAATTCAAGCGTGATAGTGTGTTTTCTTTATATTTGGCTGTAAAACCACCAGTGGCTATCGTTAGAGCACTCCAGCATTTAAATGTGTCTCATAGCATCGCTCGTTACCGTGATACTGGTGGCGTAGCCCGACGTCAAGGAAGTGGACGGAAGAAAACAGCAACATCAGCAGAAATGGTTCGAAAAGTAAAGTAGCGACTTCATCGAAACACGCGTCGCAGTGGCCGAAAAATGGCTTGTGAGCTGAACATATCGCAATATTCCATTCGGCAAATATTGAAAAATGAGCTCGGGGTAAATTCAAAAAGTGCAATAACTTACACCGCAACAGAAAGAAAAAAAGGACTCAAAAGAGCTAAAGAGTTCCTTCGCTTGGCCGAAAGTGGTGAACTGCCGGATTTGGTTTTCTCCGATGAGAAAACATTCGATGTCCATCAGTTTGTAAACAAACAAAATTATCGTGTTTACTTGCCAAAGAGGTCAGCTGAAAATGTGGACCTTCGGTTGGCCACCAGAACTCAAGCGCCGTCCATGGTGATGGTGTGGGCCGCCATAACAGCCGATGGTCATTCTCCGCTCGTATTAATCGACTGTGGCATCAGAATATATGCCGAATATTATCGCGAAAATATTCTGGAGGGTGTATTACGCACGCAAACATTTTGGCCGCAGACCTTGTATATTCCACTCAGCACCAACGCGCCACCCACGAATGGTTACAAAATGAGGTTCCTCGCTTCATTTCCAGCGCACAATGGCCACCAAAATCTCCGGATACCAATCCGTTGGACTATTGTGTCTGGAGTATTTTGGAAAGCAAGGTTGGCACTAAAAAATACCAAAGTGTCGATCACCTCAAGCTAGCGTTTCGTCGGGAATGAGCCAAAATACCGCAGAGCAACATTCGGGCAGTGTGTGACGGTTTCATTGGCCGTTTGAAGGCCATAATTTGTGCCAAAGGTGACCAATTCGAACAAATCTAAACTTATTCTAAAATTTGATGCTATTTCCGAAATTTTTGCTTTCATCCAATAACATTTAAAAAAATGTAAAAATTATAGCGCGTGACTTTGTTGCAGTTTTTTCTATCTCATCCTGTATTTAACTATAGCTATATCTGAGCTGTATTTAACTATAGCTATATCTCTGCAAAAATCCATCTCATTTGGGCGATTACGACACATTTGGCGAGCAATATATTTGAATTCAAACGAAGCTATATCAAAATCTTAACCGGTCCCAATAAAATTTGGCTGAAGTGTTTCTGAGCAGTATCAGATATCTAGTACCAAATATCACTGATTCCACATATTACGAATGTGAGGCACTGAAACACCAATTCGAATGAAACATATCTATGGGAGCGTTGGCTATATCACATCCGATTTGCAACAAATTTAGCATACTTACTTATAGACTAAATTTGTTCGGATGTTCTCAAATTTATCAAATTTTGTCTTTATTACGCATTTGGTGCACAATAATGCTTAAATCGGGCAAATATATGTATGGAAATATATCTAAATCTTTTCCAATTATCACTAATTTTAATAGGGTTCGTCCAAACAAATTATCTGTGCAAAATTTCGTCTCAATCGAACAATAAATGCGGCCAGAATGTGATTCTATGAAGGTCATCAAAAGCAAATATCGGTCTATCTCGTTTTATTTTGGCTGCTACAAACAAATGCACAAAGTACCCTAGTGTGGTGTCGGGTATAAATATTCAAAAGATTATTTCCCTTTTAGATGACTGTTTGTATAGACTTTCTTTAAAAAATATTCACATTGAATGACCTATATCAGATTTGTCGTATCTAAGTCAAATCCAACCTCTCATTCTCTGTTTTTATTGGGGAATTTTGAAAGTTGACTCAACATTATGTATTGTCTAGGATTGTAGTACGGTCATTCTTCTGCGTAAATGAGCAAGGAGTTATGTTATCTGACCATGTTAAAGGAATTTTTGTTTACAACAATTTAAGAGGAGGTTATTGGCAACAGATGCAACAGAAGTAAGATCTGGTGTGAAGGTGGAATATATAAGACCACTCCCTCTGTGAAAAAAGGCATCCGATTGCCATCAAATTTCACATATCCCAATATTGTTAACAACACAAGATCTCTTGTGAATGTGGTGAGATCGGCCCACTCCTTCAGGTGCCTCCCCCACCAAAGATCAAAATGTTGTGAAACTTGCCATAAAATTATAAAATAATAAGAATTCAAAAAATATTAAATTCTTGGATTTCATTGCATATGATACTATATATATATCCGATATCTACCTATATACGTTCAAAAAATGTCCATCAATATAGAGGTCAGAGATGTCCTTTTCATTTAACTTAGCATCAAAAATGTTTGAGACTGTATAGAAATTTCGCAATATTCATACAAAAGTTTGGGTCCATTTCAACCTTTAAATACTGTCCGATTAGTGTATAACTGTGGCCTGTAGAGCGACTGGAAAATTATGGGAAATGTAATACTGATCATTTCCAACATATATACAACACAGTGAGTCTAGGACCAAATTTCAAGTTGTTGAGAACTTTACGTCTAAAGCCTTCAACACTACAAACTACCAATTTTACAGGTTTTGGCATATGGACAGGCCATAATATTGGAATATGAATTGTAGCACAGCAGATTTCACAATTTTTTAAGTTTTCTCAAATCATCGCATCTTAATATGATATAAAGTCAGTAAACATGAAAATCTGAATACTATAGTTGAACAAACATTTTTCAAAATTATTTTATGCTTTTTCGATATTCTATGGACTTCTTACAGTGCATATCTCTAACCACTTTGGGGAAGTGCAGACGAAAACAGGTGTGGGATTACATTGTGGATCTCTATGGATCAACAAATATGGGGTGGGATGGCTTAAGGAAGGGTGTCTTAAATATTTGTATAATATTTTAATAATATTATGGCTCGGTAATATTCATAAATTTTGATATTAAAATTTAATAAAACAACTCAATAAACATATCGACCCCAATTAGTATAAATTCTTTTAAAAAACATTTAATTAATTAGTATCTCCAATATTGATTAGAATTAAGTTAAACAATTAATAAAAACAGTCCTGATTCAATGTTCTTTTGTTTCGGACTGCTAGAAAAAACGAAGAAAAAAATTACCTTTGATTCATATTTGGCCATGATGATGTTGAAATACTAAGCAAAGGACGAGAAAAATTGAAGATATTTAAAATTGGTGGTATTTTCCCAGGTTTGTTTGTATGTGTGTTTAATTTAATGTTGGTGTTGTGGTGGTGGTAAATTGTGGACAAGAAAAACATGTTGTGTCAATGAGGAAATTAGGTGTAAAAAAAGGGTGTTTTTGTTTAGGTTTGTTTGAAGTTGAAGAGGAAACGAAATAAAAAACGTTAAAAATAAAGGGAAAGTTTGTTTGTTGAGAGAGGTAAAAAGGTGGTAGTTAGGAAAATTAGAATTATTAGGAAAATTAACACATTGCCTTCTTTCACAAAAAAGGTGCTGAAATATTTTTTCGAAAAAATCACACAACAGTGCTGAATATTGGTGTTTCCAAAATGAGCCCAAACACAACCCCTTTTTCAAAACTTACAAATACCAGATTTAGAGAAAAAATAGTTTTACCAAAAAACGGCCTTTACTTACCTGAAATGTTTTTCTACCCGGAACAAATATATCCAACATTCGGGTATGGGAAACCGAACCGAAACATCTTCACAGGGTATTTGACCCAATTTACGCGATGTGAAACCAGGCACCAGAATATCGGCACGCAACTCCACCTTGTTGCCGGTCACAATCCATTGGGCCTTAAGCTGTAGCGGAAGTTCACGATTTTTAGGCGGTCTTACACGGAAGCGCAGCAATTCAATATAATTTGCATCAGGGGGTTGGAATCTGGAGAACAGCAAGGTTTTCAAAATCCAATTGCGAAATAAATTCTAATACTCCTTTACAACTTACCTTATAAGTCTGGACTTTTCATATTCTTCCTGATCCACGACACTATGGAATTCTACGGCCTCCAGTCGTATCCACTCCTCGGTGGCCACGGGTATAATGTCATGGCGGCCCACCACTTCTTTACCCTGGCGCCACATGTCATTGACACCCAACTCAATCATGGGCATGCCTTTAAAATAGCAAAATTAATAATTCCACCATCCTTCACCCTCCTCCCCAATCGTCCACCCCTTACCTGTTAGGAACGCCAAAAAGAATACCCTAACCCGGGCAATTTGTTTCAAAATCTTGCCCTCAATATCCTGTTCCACAACAATTTCATCGACGGCCGTCACTTGTACCTCCTCCATTTTGTAGGTCAAGGCCCGTTCTCGGAGGGCGGGCAAGCGGAATAAGGCCTCCTCAATACATATGGAAAATTGTTTCATATCTTCGTAGTTCATGGAACCGACCTTAAAGAGCTGTGATGATTGCGGGGCATGTTCAACGGGCAGACCCAATTTCTTCAAATCGCTGCCAAACTCCTTGACACCCTCATAGTCACCCGCAATGGCATATTGTGCAAATTTCGTTAGTTTATTGGTAATGCGTTCCGCTTTGGTCACCTGACCTGGCCGTACTCCAGGTCGTTCCTTATAGAAGATATACTGCAATTTCATGGTAAATATTTTACCAAACTGATCGTACTGTTGGGCGCCAATTTCCGACACCGAATACGAGGGCTGTAGCGGCAACTCTTGGAATGGTTGCTTATCATTGGCCGTATTGAGCAGCTGAACAACGGGTATATCATTTTGTATGACCAAACGCACAAAGATTTTCTTCCAGAACCTCTGACCCGTTATCTTTTTCTTATTCGGCTGACGCAATTGCATTTCCCAACCGGGTCCAACATAATGCAGGCGAGGGAAATCTTCCAGTGGCTGTGAAACATCCTCGTCGAACAGGGGTGTCTGTGGTGTATCCTGGGAATCTGTGCGTTTGAGGGATGGATCTGTTACACCTGGTGCTGGGAAGCCACTATCTTCGAAGGGATTTACTGCTGCCGGCGAGGTGTCATCATATTGGCCGGCTGGTGCGGCACGTGTCGGAGGTGGTGGTGCCAATTGTGGCGCCACAGCACTGGCACCCTCGGTTTTAGGTCTGATGACGACATTGAAATCTTTTTCAACTGATTCCACAGACTCTGAGCGTACCGGAGCTTTCATGGCATAGAACTCGTCATCATCATTGCCGAAACCATCAGCCGAATCACCAAAGGCATCGACACCCGATTTGGGTGTACCAAAAGCACTATCTCCCCATGCTGAAAAAATATGACGAAAATTATGATTTGTATGAGGGGGGGGTTATGAAGGGCTATTGTTTTGAAATAATGAAATCTGTTCGAATGGAAATAATAAAAAATAACAAGTAAGCGAAGGCCGATACCTTACAACACTACAAAATGTTAGGAGCCCCTTTATGTCCAAATCTATTTTGGAAGATTTCACTTTTGAAATTATGTCATGGAGCACTGCCCAGATATTACTCTTAGCATTTTGACCAGGGACATTTGCTCAATATTTTCCCACTCCGTCGTGCTTTTAGTTGTTGTGGTCCATTGTACAGCTAAATATAATCAAATAGTCATCCAAAATTTTAGATTCCCTGTTCCGTGTCGATTGGTTTCAATTGTGTGATCAGGAAAATTTTATATTTTTAAAGATCGCGTTATCACCTGCGATTTGTCTATGTTGGACTATTATTTGTGAGGTGCAGTCAAATATTAGAGTTACGCCCACCAGTCAGATACAATTAAAGCTTTGAAGGACAATATTTGTGAAGTCATAAAATATTAACCGTGTTTTTTAAAGAAATTGTTCCTCCGCCATCATATGTTCCTAAAATAAATATTTTTTAGAGACTACCGGGCCAATTTTTTCAAGGATATCTTTCCATTAAATGGATTTTGAAATATTTTTTAACGTCAAGGAAGTGGGCGGAAGAAAACAGCAACATCAGCAGAAATGGTTCGAAAAGTAAAGAAGCGACTTGATCCAAACCCGCGTTGCAGTGGCCGCAAAATGGCTCGTGAGCTGAACATGTCGCAATATTCCATTTGGAAAATGTGCACCTTAAGTTGGCCACCAGAACTCAAGCACCGGCCATGGTGATGGTGTAAGCCGCCATAATAGCCGATGTCGCTCTCCGCTTGTATTAATCGACTGTGGCATCGGAATAAATGCCAATTAATTATCTGGGTACGCCAACATTTTGGCTGCACACTTTTGACATTCCAACAGGACTCAGCACAATCGCACTCAGCACGCGCCACTCAAGTTTGGTTACAAAATTGGGCACCAAAATCTCCGGATACCGATCCGTTGGACTTTGTGTCTGGAGTATTTTGGAAAGCAAGGTTGGCACTAAAAAATACCAAAGTGCCGATTACCTCAAACAAGCGCTTCGCCGGGAATGGGCCGAAATACCGCAGAGCAAAAATTTTATGCTATTTCCGACATTTTTTGCTTCCATTCAATAACATTAAAAAAAATGTAAAAATTATGGCCTTTGACTTGGATGCAGTTTTTTTATCTCACCCTGGACATTTATATATAATTGATCACATGCTGAGGGTATTGATCTGTTGGTGAACCGACTAATAAATTCCTAGTGGTTTTCCAACACTCGGCAATTCTTCTTGTCCGGAGCCTATACTACAAGTCATGCATATTATGGTAATGCTTTTGAAGTTGATGTAAAAATCGAATATAGATGTGCATGGAGGTACCATGATATATGAATTTGGTTCCAAAGATAATTTATCGATGCACGAAATGTGTAAAAAAAATAAAAGCCATTATCTTTGTCACAGAAAAAAAAACGTTCTTCATCTTACCACAAACGTAAACCAAAAATTAGCAGAATACCAAACAATATACTCACCATCGACAGTAGGTGTAACAGCTCCCGAACCTCCACCGCCTACACTGCCACCACCGAAACCATCTAAAATACTAATATTATCCTTTTTGACCGATTCAAATTTGGCAGCAAATGCATCGAATTCATCGGGTTCGGCAAAGATATTCGTGCCATAGGCCGACTGAGCTGTATCCACCTCAGGTTCTGGATCGGCAGAGAATATATTGATGGCAGCTGTTGGCACCGCAGCTGTATCGGCCATTGAAGTGAAAATATTCTCAGCAACTGTTGTGGTCATTGTATCTGCCATTGTGGTGAATATATTTTCAGCTGTTGTGTACGCCACGCTATCGTCAGCAGCAAATATATTTTCGGCAGCCGTTGTATCAGCCATTGAGGTGAAAATATTCTCCGCTACGGGGGCTGTATCAGTCATTGAGGTAAATATATTTTCAGCTACACTAACGGTGGCCGTATCGGCCATTGAGGTGAAAATATTCTCGCCGGCTGATGTGGTAACCGTGTCTGCCATGGTTGTGAAGATATTCTCAGCGCCCGCGTCATCGGCAGCAAATATATTTGTTACCATGCCGGCAGGAGGGAATGTTTCCTCCTCCGCATCGGGACTGGCAAATGGATTGGCCGATGCTGTGCCACTGGGTGGTGCAAAATCCAAGCCGGTGTCCATGTCTTCGATCATATTCTCATGGCCAGTTATTTCACTGGCTGCAATGTCTGACATGCCACCCTCCACTGGCGAATCGGCCCCCACATGGGAAGCGGATTCAGTGGGAGGACTTTGATCGGAATCACCACTTTTAGGTACTATGGATTTGTCGTCATCTTCATCCTCGGCAGGTGGCGTTGGTTCAGTTTCAATGACCAAAGCGGGGACATCACGCAATGGTTCAACCTTGGGTTGTGTTTCCGCCGCCGGTTCAGGTTCGGCTTCAGGTTCTGCTGTTTTTGTTGCTTCTGGTTTTGGAGGTTCTGGTTCTTCCTCTTCATCATCTGAGCGGGGTAAATCTTCTACTGTGGTTATTTCTATGTCGGGCGTGGGAGCCCTTTGCTTATTGCTTAGTTCCTGCGGAGCAATGCGATTATTTGCTCCATGCAGTGGTTGAGCCGATTGGGGCTCTGAAGTTATGTTGTGAGTACTTTCGTCGGGCCGTGTTAAGACCGAATTGAAGATGGGATCTTCAACGCCTTCATAACTTGGTTCTTTGGTTGCCGCCTCAGGTTCGGCTGCTGTGGGATCTAACACCAAATCGTCGCTTAGCAGGTCTGGTTTGGCTGCTGGCTGTGCTGCTGGTTTGTCAAAGAGACTAAGTATGTCTTCCTTGGTCTTGGGAGCTGGGGGTTTGGCAGGCGGACCGGCATCAAACATGAAGAGATCATCTGGTTCCGATTTGGGGGCTTTATCGTTTTGAGCTAATACTGCTGGAGGTGTTGGCCTGGGTGGTGGACCTGGTTGGCCATGCTGACCTGGCACACTTGGTGGTGCTGGTCGCGGCGGAGCAGGTCTGGGTGGTGGAGGTCTGGGAGGTTGTTGTTTGGCAGGTGAGGCTTGCGGAGCAACGCCTTGCAGATTTCCAATACCCGTGGGTATGCCAAAGGGATTATCGACAAGGCCTGGATTTTGTCCCGAACCAATCAGGTCCGCATCGAAGCCCTGCGTATTGGCCGATGAACCACTGTCCGAACAATCAAGGAGGTCGGCTAAGCCACTGTCTGGTGTGGGGCTAGGCGAGTGCAAGTCCCGCATTGATACAGGACTGGGTGAGCGTGTAGCCGGTATGCGACCCAACAGTTCGGAGCTGGCCTCCTCCATTTGATGTGACACAGTGGTGATGAGTTCTTGGGTTTGGGGTGGTACCGGTCTGGGGGGAGGACCCTTTGGTTTGGCGTCCTCCTCTTCATCGGCTGTGGATTTAATGCTCAGCACATCATCTTCAGCTTCAATGGTGGTGCCAAAGAAGCTCATTGCCGGATCAATATCGGCCACTTGGGCATCGGCTTCGGCATCACCATCGTCACCAAAGGCAAATGGATTTACGGCTGCTTCGGAGCCAAAGGGGTTGTCATTGTCCGTGCCGCTATCCGTGGCGCCCGATTGTACGAGGAATGGATTGACGGTGGGGTCATCTCCCATACCCCCCAAATCATCGTCCATTAAAAAGGGATTTGCCATTTTTGTAGAGAAGTTTCTCTGCGCGTGTGTATGAGTAGTTCGTTTAGTGCTCTATGAGTTCGTTTTCCAACAGCTTAATTTCGGTTTCTCCGGGCTGTAGGTTTTCAGCAATTGAGGTATCGAAGGGATCAATTTCCTCAGCAACAACTATGTTCTTGTGGGGTAGTTGGGGTGTCAACACCTTATCCCCCAAACCCAGTTCCTGGGCGTCGGTTTGGGTATCTAAAACGCCTGTGGTTATTTCCGCCTCTCTCTGTGGCAGCAGTTCGTTTTCCAAAAGTTTAAGTTCCGTCTGGCCAGGCCTTATGTCGGCCGCAATGGATGTATCAAATGGATCGATGTACTCCTCGTCAGGCAAATCTTTACTCTCCTGGGCCGGTGTCAAGACCTTTATGGCAATATCCTCCTTTACGGCCAATAAATCTTCAGCAGGTACTGGTGTGGGTGGTGCCCGTGGATCAAAGTCAGGATCCGAAATGCTATGCTTTAGTGTGGGATTCGACAACAGATCGTGTTCCAAGTGTTTGAGCTCAACCTCAGTTGGTTTGGCTTCGGGTACGTACGAGGTATCGAATGGATCCTCTACTTGGCTATTATCACTGAATCCTGCCTCACTGGGAGCGTAGTAAGGTGTTAGCGGTTTCTTGTTGTTGCTAGCACCCTCTGCTGCGCCCAATAAATCGGGATTTGGTACCAAGAAACCAACTGCCTTGTTCTTAAGGGTTAGGCTGAGGGATGACTTGCGACGCACCGGATCAAATTCCTCTCCCTGGGGTATGGCCTGTACAACTGGTGGTGGCCTTGGAGGTGGTGCCTTTGTGGCGGCTGCTGCCGGTGCTGGTGCGGGTTCTTCGTCTGCCCGGGGATCAAAATCGGGATCACTTAACGATTGTTTTAATGTAGTCTTGGAGGCCTGAATTATTACACCCACCACAGAGGTGTCGAATGGATCAACCTCGGCCTTTTCCGATAGGATTTTAGTTATGACCGAGGGTGGTGAAGGACGTTCGGGGGGAGCTGACTTCTCCTCAGCCCTGGGATCAAATTCGTCGTCTTCTTCGAGTACTGTGGTCTTTTTGATTACAACTTCGGCGTAGTTGGTGTTGAAGGGATCGTCGTCTTGATTTTCCTCTTCCTCGTCGTCGCTGATGAAAACGACACCGGGCGGTAGATTGGGGGGAGGTGGACGTTTGGGTTTACCTGAAAGAGAAAAGGGGAAATTAATAAATTTTAAGGGAAAAATATGTGATTAGTTACCACTCTCTTCCTCCTCGGGGAGTTTCTCAAATTCCGCCCAATCGGCAGCTGCAAAATCGCTTAGGACCTCTGCCTGGGGCAATGGTATTTCTGTGATAACTTTTACTTCTTCTTTTTTGTTCAATGATTCCGCCGCTAATTCAGCAAATTCATCATCCTCTGGATCCTTGAGGGTATCGAATTCCGATAAATCGGGCAGTGCAGGCTCCGGTTCTTCGTCCTCGTCTTCAGATGGTGGCTTCTTGGGTTGTATGAAATTCAAATGTAACGAAACGCTTAGATCAATGGGGGCGTCTGGTACATCATCGACCAGTTCATCCAAGAGATTTATTTGTGGCTCTGGGGCAATGAGATCCTCCTCATCGGCATCGGCAAGATCAACAGAATCGCTGAGCAGAAGGTTTTTAATGCCCTTGCGTAGCTTCCTTTTTGGCTTGGCAAGTTCAAGGGCCTTTTCACGTTCTACCCTACCGGAAAGGACTTCAACGGCCGCCCCAAGGCTGACCAATTTCTTGTTGCCCTTGGCCTTATCCGCCCCAACAATTACCTTTTCAGCGTAGGCAGTATCAAAGGGATCGGGACCGTCGTCAAATTCTAGGACGGGAGAATCAGGAACAACGGCTAGCTGGACCTCTCCGCTAGTTATGGCATCAACGTATTCGGTGACAAAAATATCATCAACCTCGGCGTCGTCTTCCGCCTCCGATTCCGAGAGCTCAACAACAGCCTCAGCTAGCTTGTCACGCTGGGCTTCGAGCTCGGCTGCCTTGCGTTTCTCCTCCTCTAAACGCTCGGCCTCACGTTTGGCTGCCTCCTCTTCTTCGAGACGTTTCTTTTCGGCTGCCGAGGGAAGACGTTGATAGAAGGACTCTTTTTTGATGTGATCTAACTCGTCCTGGGTCTTGTGGAGAACTGTATCAACCTTCGAGGTGAGTGCCTTAAATTTGGCCCACTCGTCGTCTTCGGCTGTTGTGGTGGTGGTGGTTGTTGTTGCAGCCGCCTGAGAACCGTTTGCGGATTCCTCGTTCCTTTGGCTGGCAGATTCAGCGTTCGCGTGCGCTAACTCAGAGGTCGAAGCAGTATTTGATGTTGTAGCTGTTGTTGCTAAACCTTCAACATCTGATGCTGCATCGGATTCACCGGCATCTGATTTAGCAGCAGCAGCCTCCTGCTTGGCCTTTAGTTGGCGTTTGTACTCTGCTAGTTCTTCTTCGGTGAAAAGTTCTTGATCCTTTTTGGACTTCTTCTTTTTCTTTTTTAGACCTTTGGGTAACTTAAGCATTCTCTAATTGGGGAGACATCGAAAAACGGTCTAAACGGAGGATGAGAGAGAGAAAATATTTTTTTTAATTTGAAATTTGAAAATTTTTTTAAAATTTATGTGTTTTTTTTTTCGGGAATATTGGTTATGGCATTTTGTTGTATCTACAGAGGACAAAACATTTATGGAAGGATAATGAAGGCAACATTGAACAAAATAAAAAGACACAGAACCTTGAAGGACATTCTATGTACATGTAATGCGTAAGGAAGTTTTCATGGTCTTATTTTTAGCCAACTCACCCATGCCATCACCATCATCTTCTTCTTCTTAATTTTCCTTATTGGCAATAATACAAACCATAAATACGTTTATAAGAGCATGCAACCCACTTTTCTTCCCCGGATGTCTTCGATTTGGGTGTGGGGAGGCGGGGGGTTTTGGTCTCTAAGACAATGATTGATAGAAGATAATAGATTCACTTTAGAATTCACCATACATGGTGGAGGTTGTTGGTTGGTTTCCGCATTACTTCAAACATGTGTTTGGCTTTTCGAACACAACCAGCCAACGAACTACCACCACTGGACTGCTGTTATTGTTCGTCGCTCGGGCTCAGTTATTAGGCAAGTATGTATGTGTGACACAAAGTGTGTCACAGAGAATCGAAAAAAAACATAATCATAATAATACCGCTACTTCGAAAAGTAGGCGAATGAATGGCACAAAAAGCAATAGGCAATTACGAACGAATGAGCATGTTTAAGAGACTGGCAAATTACGAAAAAAGCACACTCACGCACTTTTTCTCGGCTCTACAACAACGGCGACGAAGACTACAACAACGGCGATGAACGACACAGCAGATACAGGAAAATCTATATTCCTTTAGAGACACACACACACAGAGACACATATGAAAAAATTTGCTTCTTTTTTTTAGGGTAAAGGGAAAAATCGATTAAATCTCAAAGTAAAGAATTTTCAATTCAATTATTGCCACTTAAAACCAATTAAAATCAACTAAGCAATTTACTTTTTCCCTTAACCATTCTCAAAGTAGCCAAATAGCCTCTTATGCTCCGCTTTTCAAGGCAAAGAACATTTACAAAAATTTAACAATTCCTTGGAAAATCTTTGCAGTTCTTAATTCTTGGCAAAATTCCATTCAATTTTAAATCGCCTTAAACATCAAAACTTACGTCTCTCTTCGTTAATAGGAATTGAAAAAATTGAAAATCATTAAATTCTCTTGATTAACTTTTGCAATAGTTTTTAATTTCTTTGTAATTTTTTTATATTTTTTTCACTTTTTTTGCCACACTTTTTGGTTACGTATCACCACCACGTATGAGTTATCGGAAAATTCTACACTGAATGATGAAAAATTCTTGCTCCCACAAAAGTTTTCACATCTAAGACTCAAAAGGGTTTGTTGGCAAGAGCTTTTTGTGTTACTTCGAAAAAGTTCTCCATAAAGGGGGGTTGTTTTTTTTTTTCATCTGACATTTACAAGTTGTTGTTTTTTGTTACTTTGTTTTGTTGTGACATTTGTCCTTAAGGGTTGCACAACAACAACAGAATGTACCTCAGGTGACATTTGACATTTATGTTTAAGGCGTGCTCACGGCGCATGCTCGAGTTCTAAGTTTGGAATTTGTGTGCAAAGCAATGAAGTGTGCTAAATGTCATCAATGAAGTTCAAGGAAGAATTTGGGTTGCGCTTTGCGCATGTCGGGAAATGTTTTCGTTAAATGACCGTTAAATTTGAATATATGAAATTGAAGAAGAACTAAGGCCTTTTCCATAACCTTTTATCGATTAAAATTTCTGTTACAATTTCTTTAATTATACAAACAAATGAATTGTTTTTAAATAAAACCAGTAAAGAAAGTCTTAAAGTCAGGCGGGGCCGACTTTATGATACCCTACACCGCTTTGCTAATTTAGTAGAGCTCCACATAACAATTAAAAGTTTTTATGGGATAATTCAATCATACACGCTATGATTATAAGTATAATTTAAAGTTCCAAAGACTAAATATGCCGGACTTGTATTGCCCATTTGCTGCATAATTAATTTGAAATCGGATAAAGATATATATGGGAGCTATAGCCAAATCGGAACCGATCTCAAATAAAATTTGGTAAAGATATTTCTGAGCTGTATTTGATATATTTCCCTGAATATCGTTATTACAGAGAGCATATTACGGCTGTGGGTAACAAATATGACAAATCGGATGAACAGTATATATGGGAGCTATAGATATATCTGAACCGATCTTTACCAAATTTGACATACTAGCTTCGGTCGTAAGTGCCAAATGCCATCCCATTTGGACAAATATTAGTCGTTTAGTGTACAATAAAAGATAAATCGAACGAAGTTATATATGGGAGCTATGTCCAAATCTGAACCGATCTCGATAAAATTTGGCAAATGTATTTCTGATATATTTCCCTGAATATCGTTGTTACGGAGTGCATATTACGGCTGTGGGTAACAAATACAACAAATCGGATGAACAATATTGATGGGAGCTATACCTATATCTGAACCGATCTTCACCAAATTTGACATACTAGCTTCTAGACGGTCGTAAGTGCCAAATTTTATCCAATTTGGGCAAATATTAGACGTTTGGTGCACAGTAAAAGGTGAATCGGACGAAGTTATATATGGGAGCTGTATCCAAATCCGAGCCGATCTCGATTAAATTTAGCAAAGGTATTTCTGAGCTGTATTTGATATATTTCCCCAAATATAGTTGTTACGGAATGCATATTACGGCTGCTGAGGACTAACATAACAAATCAGATGAACAATATATATTGGAGCTATAGCTATATCTGAACCGATTCGATTAAATTTGGTATACTCATTTTCAGGCCTAATTTGGTTGTATCTGCAAAATTTCATACTATTCAGGCTGATATTACACGTTTGGTGCACAATAAAAGAAAAATCGGACGAAGATATATATGGGAGCTATATCTAAATTTTTACCGATTATCTCCATTTTCAATAAGGTTCGTCCTTGGGCCAAAAAAATGATTTGCGCAAAATTTCATCTGGATCGGGTAATAAATGCAAACTGTACTTTGTTCAGAAAAATACATGGGCAGACGGACGGACATGCATAAATCGACTCAGAATGTGATTCTATGCAGATCATCAAAAGGAACTATGGGTCTATCTCGTTTCCTTTTGCCTGTTACAAACAAATGCACAAAGACATAATTTCCTGACCACCTTTTGTTGTAGGGTATCAATATGTATTGGTGCCGAGCTATATCAAATCGAAACGTACGTCCCGAAATTCGCTCCATGTGAACGGATATTAGCCATTATTTGCACAATAAACCTGAGGATATTATGGGTATTGATTAAGGATATTATGGGTATTGGTAAAGTTATTTCTGAGCTCTGTAAGATATCTGGTTCCAAATATCATTGTTGTGGAATGTATATTACGAATACGAGGGACTTAAATAAATACCAAATCGGATGAAACATATATACGAGAGTAAAAGCTACATCTAAACCGATTTTCACCAAATTTGATGTACTTGCTTCTAAACTGAATTCGGTCGGTTGTGCCAAAAAATTCAGGTCATTTGGGCTGATATTGGTCATTTGGTACACAATTAACCCGAAATCGGTTGAAGATATACATGGGAGCTATATCTAAATTTGAACTTATTCTTACCAATTTCAATAAAGTTCGTCATTAGGCCAAACAAATATTGTTTGCAAAATTTCATCTCAATCGGATAATAAATGCTACCTGCATTTTGTTCACAAAAATACAAGGACAGACGGACGGAGAGACGGGCTGACATGCATAAATCGACTCAGAAAGTGATTCTATGTAGATCCTCAAAATATACTATGGGTCAATCTCACATCCTTCTCCATGTTACAAACAAAGGCCCAAAGACTTAATACCCTTGCCCACTATGTGATGTAGGGTATAAAAATGGCTTCATTAAATTCATTTTGTTAACACAAACCCTTATTTTACGATGGAAATGTCATAAGAAGTAAGTACTTACCAAATTTCAACTAGTAAAAAAAACTGTTAGTTCGGCCGGGCCGAACTTTGAATACCCTCCACAATTTGGTAAAAATTTGTCAATTTTCAAAAAAATAAAATCCGTCAAAATTCTGTTAAAATTTTTAAAATACCGAAAGTAGCCGTATATTAGGGTATATACGACGACGTGGACCTGTATACGCAACTTTTTTCATAAGCTATTACAATATTCAAATGCGAAACTTGAAAAAAAAAATCTGTTTATAATGTAGCTAAAATCATCAAAATACCGAATATAGGGAGGTACCATTGGGGTTATAAAACGTGGACTTGCACAGACAATTTTCTGCCACAGGCTGTAGTATTCATTACGAACTTCAAATACAAAATTTGAAATAATTCCGGTAAATAATGTGCTAAAATCGTCAAAATACCGAATATCGGGGGTACCGTTGCATGGGGGCTACACGAAGACGTGGACCTGCACACACAATTTTCTGTCATAGACTGTGGAATCCATTACGAACTTCAAATGCGAAATTTGTAACATTTCCGGTAAATAATGTCGCTAAAATCATCGAAATACCGAATATCGGGGGGTACCGTTACATGGGTCTACACGAAGACGTGGACCTGCACACACAATTTTCTGTCATGGGCTGTGGTATCCATTACGAACTTTAAATGCGAAATTTGTAACATTTCCGGTAAATAATGTCGCTGAAATCATGAAAATATCGAATATCGGGGGGTTACACGAAGACATGGGGGCTACACGAAGACGTGGACCTGCACACACAATTTTCTGTCATAGGCTGTGGTATCCATTACGAACTTCAAATGCGAAATTTGTTACGTTTCCGGAAAATAATGTCGCTTAAATCACGAAAATACCGAATATTGGGGGTACCGTTATATGGGGGCTATACGAAGACGTGGACATGGCCCATTTTCAATACCAAATGTCCTGCAGACATAAAACACATTTGAGTAAATTTTTATCAACTTACTTCATTTTGTACGGAAGCTAGAGTAATTTCCACAGACGGACATTGCTAAATCGACACAGAATTTTGTGCTGAACTGGTCATCTTCTGATTACCAAATAATAGGCCTAGTGGTATATTTTTGCACCAGTAACTATTCGCATAACAGCATTCAAATTTATGAATTTATATATCGGTTTATGCTAAAGGTTTCATAAAATGGTATTTCCCGATATTCGGCATATTGCCGATCAGCTAATAAAATTATAAAAAAAATTATAAAATTACATTGTTTTTTTTCTTTTTTGTAATTGTGTATTTTATAGAAAAAGAAATAACATTTTTATATCACATCATTTACGTATGCCAGTTACAGGAAACAAGGTTACAAGTATCGTATGCATGTGTTTAGCATTAGGTCTAATTGAAACACAAAAACAAAAAAATTGATTTACAACAATTAAAAAGATCTCTTATAGATAATTGCTTAGACTAGAAATTAATTTGATTTTTATTTAAAAAAATAATTCTTTAGAATTTAATGCGTGACTTGAAGCGACAACTTCCCTGCAGCCACCATCGCTCGATGTCACTGTAGCTTTGAGTTTTCAAATAATATTGAGATTGATGCAATCTTTGACACAGCTCACAGAATGGCGAAAAGAAGCGTAGCTCATAGTGTTCGCGCCACCAAAAATAACGCATATATTCGATAGGATTTTCCGCCACAAATTTCAGGTAGTTGGCCAATTCCTCTGGGGTGGAGTAGTCTTCAACATTTATATAGGAATGTGGTGGTAAAAATTGCTTATAATTCGCACCGCCATACACGACGGGTATAATATTGCGTTTCATAATTTTGTAGAGTTTTTCCGTTATGTAATCAATGCAAAGTGAATTCTCAAAGGAAAAGTAAAATTGATATTTTTCATCCAGTAGTCGATCGCATTCCGGTGAACCATTTGGGCAGCTGTAAAAGAAAAAAGAAAGAAAATGTATTAATTAATTAATTTAAGAATATATATTATTTAATATAAACGAGTCCTAAAGATAGTTTTTAAAAAAAGTATTTACAGGACAACTGATGGTATGCTTTTTAGATCAGCTTAGGCGTAGTGTTTATAGTCGTGATTTGACAGAGTCCTGACGTTAATAGTTTTATTACCAAGCTGGAATAATTACATATGGACCCCAAACATTGAAGTCTTGTCGGACTAGCGGAAGTTGTATTCTCGAATGACGAATGTTGGCGCAAAATAAGAAACACTTTATAATGGTTTTGCTCGGTTGATAATTCCAGATTCCACATAGAACTTTAAACAACAAGGACGATATCATTATTCATGGACCTACAGGGTGAGATGAAAAAACTGAAACCAATTTCAGACTGCTGCCATTTCTAAGCCTCTCGTTCGACTGCGGTTAAAATTATTCCAGTGAAAGCTCATTATATTGTTTATAAGCCTTCAAAAGCATTTTGGTGAGAATTTTCCAGAAAAAAGAATTCAAGCGTGATAGTGTAATTTCTTTATATTTGGCTGGAAAACCACAAGTGGCTATCGTTAGAGCATTCCATCATTTAAATGTGAATAAATATTTTGTGTCTCGTACCATCGCTCGTATCCGTGATACTGGTAGCGTAGCCCGACGTCAAGGAAGTGGACAGAAGAAAATAGCAACATCAGCAGAAATGGTTCGAAAAGTAAAGAAGCGACTTGATCGAAACCGCGTCGCAGTGGCCGAAAGGTGATTCGAGAGCTGAACCTATCGCAATATTCTATTCGGAAAATTTACTTGCCGAAGAGGTCAACTGAAAATGTGTACCCTCAGTTGGCCAACAGAACTTAAGCGCCGGCCATGGTGATGGTGTGGGCCGCCATAACAGACGATGGTCGCTCTCCGCTCGTATTAATCGACCGTGGAATCAGAAAAAATGCCGAATACTATCGCGTAAATTTTCTGGAGGGTGTATTAAAGCCTTGGGCACGCAAACATTTTGACCGCAGACCTTGGACATTTCAACAGGACTCAGCACCATCGCACTCAGCACGCACCACCCAAGAATGGCTACAAAATGAGATTCCTCGCTTCATTTCATGCGCAAAATGGCCACCAAAATTTCCGGATACCAATCCGTTAGACTATTGCGTCTGGAGTATTTTGGAAAGCACGGTTGGTACTAAAAAATACCAAAAATACTTCAAGCAAGCGCTTCGCCGGATATGGGCCAAAATACCGCATAGCAATATTCGGGCAGCGTGTGATGGTTTCATTGGCCGTTTGAAGGTCATAATTCGTGTCAAAGTGACCAATTCGAACAAATCTAAACTTATTCTAAAATTTGATGCTATTTCCGATATTATGGCGTTTGACTTTATTGCAGTTTTTCATCTCACCCTGTATATTAATCATTTATTGCTAGGACGGTAGCTATTATACTTTATAAGAGAAATAATTATTCAAAATGTTGACCCTTTGTGGGGGAAGTACCAGAAGGTACCAGGATATGTAGTCCGCCAGAATAAGTAGTTAGAACTTTTATAAAATGTGAGTACTTTTATAAAATAAGACCACAATTGTCTTCAAAATTTTTGGAACCCCAGTATTTTTATCGACACAAGGTCTTATGTGAAGACGGGTTACTTCACATAAGACCTTGTGTCGATAAAAATATTGGGATACGAAAAAATTTGAAGACAATTGTGCTCTTATTTTATAAAAGTACTCACATTTTATAAAAGTTCTGACTATGAACAATTTTA
This sequence comes from Musca domestica, assembly GCF_030504385.1. Taxonomy (NCBI): domain Eukaryota; kingdom Metazoa; phylum Arthropoda; class Insecta; order Diptera; family Muscidae; genus Musca; species Musca domestica. The sequence continues at coordinate 26,839,391 of NW_026712249.1, read as the reverse complement.
AACCTTTGTGGTGGAGGAACTTGATGGATTGGGCCAATATGGTCTATTTTCAGACCTGACCTAGCACTAATAAAATATTGAGTATTGCAAAGTTTGCATAAAATTGAATAATTCTTGATGATGGATAGTTATCAATGCGCCAGACAGACAGATGGATGGACACCCCTTGATCGACTCCAAATATCCTGATATTTGGTCCAAAGAGCTCTAGAACTAAAACCGTTATTTCAATGAGGCAAGTTTTCGCGGTATCAATGATATTTGCCCTCTGTAGCCAGGATATAAAAAAGATTATTTAGAATAGCGGGTTGTGTTTGGGTCGGATCGGCCCAAAAATTCCAGAGTATTCTATTTAAGCTTCAAATATTGGACGGTAATTTGAAATTTGAAGATTCTAACAGTTACTACAGCCTATGACGGAAAATTGCTCATGCAAGTCCACGTCATCGTATAGCCTACATATACGTCTACCTCCTTAAATTGATGATTTTAGCAGTATTTTTCAACGGATTTCTTTTTTTTTATACCAGACACCACACAAACTGTGGTACAGGGTATTATGTACTTTTGCATTTGTTGGTAACATGGAGAAGGAAGCGAGTTCCTAGTTCCTATTAATGATCTTCATAGAATCACATTCTGAGTCGATTTATGCATGTCCGTCCGTCTGTCCATGTATTTTTGTAAACAAAGTACAGATCGCATTTATTGTCTGATTGAGATGAATTTTCGGCCCAAGAACAAGCGCTATTGAAATTTGTGGTAATCAGATTAGATTTGGATGTAGTTCCCTAATATAGAGTCGTCCGATTTTATAAGTATTAAATGAATTTCAGCACACACGGCCAGGCTCGGTCCAAAAGTATGTCTGGCAATTTTGGTGAATATCGGTTCATATTTAGATATAGCTCATATATAAATTTTCGTCCGATTTCAATTTTATTGTGCACCACATGTGTATTATTCATCCAAATGGAATGGTTTTTGGCACATCCAATCGAATTTATCACGGAAGCAAGTACTTAAAAATGTGGTGAAAATCGGTTTAGTTATAGCTATAGCCCCCATATACACTCCACAACAGTAATATTTTGTACCAGATATCAGATGCAGCTCAGAAATACCTCTGCAAAATTTTGAGATCGGCTCAGATTTGGATATAACTGCCATACATATTCGTTGAATTTAAAGTATATTGTTCGTCAAATGTGTACTATTAGGCCAAATTGGATGAATTTTGGCAGAGACTACCAAATTTAGCCTAGAATCAAGTGTGTCAAATTTCGGTTCAGATATGTATGTAGCTCCCATATTTTTATACCCTCCACCATAGTATGTATATTGAGTTTGTCATTCCGTTTGTAACACCTCGAAATATACATTTTAGATCCCACAAAGTATATATATTCTTGTTCAGCATAAAATTCTATGTCGATTTAGCGATGACCGTCCGTCTGTCCATCTATCCGTCAGTGGAAATCACATACGTAAACCTAAATTGCCAATATGAACGCTTATTTGCTTATTTTCGGCACCGCCCGACTTTTGTCTTCCCTACTGTTTTGTTTTTTTTTTTATTAGTTTGTAAATTCCTTCCGCGTTATGGGAGTATTCAAAAGTGGATACTGAGAAGCTTAATCCTTTTTCACTTGTCCAGTTTCATGCGGAATACGATAATTTTAAATATCTCTCCTTTAAATCAAAAACTTACCTCATGGGTCCACATTTTCCATAGACATCAACATCGATGTATTTTTGCAACTCTGCCGTCAACTGTTCACGTCTCGACAATGTCTCACAGTGCGAAACAAACCAAGCAGCTGTCTTCGTTTTATTTGGCCATAGCCTCCAAATTGCCGTATCATTGTAGATATTCGGAACAGGACGCCATTTTGGATATTCCGTTGGTAGGATGCGCATACCCGTCTGTTTGTCGACAAACCAATTGTAGGCGCAAATGATATCCGAATCTGTACGATATGTCATGGTTAAATTATAGAAATCCCTCTCATCCGATAGTATGTGTTTTGTCTCGCCCGGCGGTTCCATCAAAGCAAAGACATACAACTGACGTCCGCTGCGTTGTGAAGGCACTGAATTGATTACAGGAAATGGTTGGGCGGTATGAAACAATATGGCATCGTACATTTGTATTTGTGGAAATAGATCGCGGCGATTGGTTAGCACACAATTCGAGACAGGACACTGCAGCTCCTTGTGGAAATATGCCGGATCAATTAAATCGTCGGGCAGAGACCAACGTTCATCGCCAAAGAAACTATTCCATAACAGAATTATGCGTGGTTGGTCATTATCACTGCCGCTGTTGTTGTTGCCATAGTTCAAGGGGGTCTCTTCGAAACTTTTCACCAAACGATATTGATTGAATTCCGGCACCGTATGATCGATATATAGCCATGTTAGGAAACCCGTTACACACAGACACACTAAAATAATTAACAGGGCTTTTGTGCGACACTTTCGCTTCAGTTGCATCTGTTCGTAGCGTTCGATTTGTATGGCATTCGCGCGAATATTGTCGTTTTCGATAATGGCCGCCGAGGTGTTCTTCCGTAACAGCGGTTCTCCTTGAGACGTGGCAAACATGTCCATTGAACGAATACCTATGACTGAATGATGAATGCCATGCCATGGCAGTTAGAATTTTCTCTTTTTTTTTGTTAATTATGCCACCCTTGCTGACACCCTTCATCGTCACTCAGTCAGCCAGGCTGTGTATTAATGACCACATTATCGAACCTAACTAACCAACGAAATAGATTACACATTGTTGGTAATTTTTCCATTGTCGAAATTATCGGCAGAGTGTTAAGTAGTTGTAGTTGTAGAGTGGTCTATTGGAAAATTAGTCAGTGTTTTGGCAGCATTGTCAGTCGAACCTGAGTGTAGGAGCAGCAGGTAGTGGTTATCAGTTGAAAAACACACACCTTCATGTGAGGGATTTGTTTTTGTTTTTATGATACATTATTTGTTGCTCTATATGATGGCGTAGTCGCTGAAACTAATCATTCCACCGCAGTCCTGCAATCCAAATATGACCATTTCAATTTTCCCCGTTCATAGTCATAAAATCCTTATCATCATTGCTAATGATGATGGCTTTTCGGTATTAAATTACATTGCAACATGCATGCGCATACGGTATGGTCATGAGGCCCGCCACACTCCTATCACCAGCCACGATCAGTCAATTGGTTTGACGATGAAAAATGTTCTGCAAATAATAGAGTAACTCTGATTATTATCAAACGTAACATATTTAATGGATTATAGGAATGTGTTATCATTGACAAATATCGCAGCCAAAACTATTTTCAATATTCAGCTATATTCTGAAAGTGACAAGTGTTTGAAAATAAAAAAAAAAAAATAAATAAATTGTTGAAATTTCACACCCAAAAAGATAAGATTTAATAATTGGCCTATTTTTGGCTTTGTCACTGTTCGAAATAATTTTAGGCACAGTGGTATGAAACGAAACAATTATTATGATATAATTTATTTATAGGGAATAGATTTCTAGAATATTGAAAATGATTAATTAAAGGATTTCTGGCAACTTTCTGACATTAAGTTTAATTGGGCGAACAATTATATAACACCACGAATTATTGGTCCCCGACATAGAAAATTATATATAGATCTTCCTATCTCCCCGAGCTGAGTCGATCTAGATATGTATGTCCGTCCGTCTGTCCATGTTAATTTGTAATCATTATGGCCCGTCAGAATATAAGCCTGGCTACAGAGGGTATATATCATTTGATACGGTCAAAACGTGCCTAGTCTAAATAACGGTTTTAAACCCTAGGCCTCTTTGGACCACATCCGTTTCATAACATTTGGAGTCGATCCAGCGATGTCCGCCCGTCCGTCGGAAGGGAGCATCCGATTTGGTCCAAACTTGGTACATCGTAATATTTTTGTCAAACTTAGATCTAGTTCGGAGATGGGCAATATCGGTCCACTCCATCAAGTACCTCCCCCACAAAAGGTCGAAATTCTCAAAAAATATATTTTTTGCACAGAAAGAGGAAAGATAATCAGATTTTGCCCCAACTTTGCAAATCCTAATATTTGCATTAGTGCTAGGACAGGTGTGAAAATGGACAATATCGGTCCACTCCATCAAGTCCCTCCCCCACAAATGGTCAAAATTTTGAATAATTACAACTCTCATAAAATGTTATGTAAGTGTCCGATTGTCTTCAAATTTCACACATCCCAATATTTATATTAACCCAAGGTCTGGCGTTAAGATGTAATATATCGGTCCACACCTTCTGGTACCTCCCCCACAAAAGGTCGGAATTTTCAATCTCCATTAAGCTCATAAGACGCGAAATCAATATCGGATTCCATTTAGACTTGGCACATGTGAATATTGCTATCAACACAGGATCTGTTAAAGAAAAGATAGATATCCTCCTGGTACCTCCTCCACAAAAGGTCAAAGTTTTGAATAACCAAAACGTTTATAAAATCCGAAATAAGCATCAGGTTTTCTTTATATTTCACACATTCTATTATTTCCACTAACAAAATATCCGTTGTGAAGGTGGGATATATCGGTCCACTACTTCTGGTACGTCTCCCTCTAAGGCTCAAAATTTTGAATATCCATGAAGCTCATAAAAAGCGAAATTGAAATCCGATTCCATTCAAGACTTGGTACATCCCAAAATTTCCATTAACACAACACAGTCCAAGCCTAGCACGTCGCAATATTTATATCATGTTTATTTAAGTCCGATACGAAATTGCCAATATTGGCCGATTTATTCGAAACCCACTGCATAAGGGGTTAAACATTTGAATAATCATAACAGAGGTCTTTATATTTTTAAATAATCGAACATTGGCTAAGGGTATACCCCTGTCGGCAAAACCGACCTATACTTTTTTACTTGTTTAAACGCATGCATTATAAAAAGATACGAGAAATAAAACAATATAACAAAAAAATCACTTTTTTATTGACATATGAATTTTACGTGATTTTTTGGGACGAGGCTATTCCGAATTTGGTGAGAATAGTTAAATCATCAGTCCAACTAAATCATCAGTTAATCGGTCTTGACTTATAAGCAGAATACCTAACATCATTTTCTTTTACATACAGAGTGCACATATTATGTTATATATCCGATATCTTGGCAATCGTGGTGCTGATAGCCAAGATATCGGATTGGATGTAATTGTCAATAGTGATCTTTTAATGTAACGGGTGTCTCAACCAGAACACAATTTTTAAATTTGACGCCATTCGAAGTGTTATTGTTTGACACTTAGTAAAAATGGAGCTCTACACGAATGAACACTCTAATCATCAGTGACGAGGACCATTTCCAATTGCCACATGTGAGAAGCAAATGCACCTTCAACGTATCACTGTGTGATTTAGTTTTTAGGCTGGAGAAAAAAATATATCGTTCTTTATGAAAATTAGACAGAACAAGCACAACCTGTGTTTTTTTTTTTTTTTTTTTTTTTTTTTTTTTTTGCCTAGAATGTGAATGGGCATGTGGTTTCCAGAAGGCGGCGCAACATGTCATGCAGGCAGTAAAACAATTCAATTGATGCTTTAATCGTTTCCCGGTCGTGTTTTGGAGGCCAGAATTGGCCGCGTACATTGTGCGATTAAACACATTTAAAGTTTTTTCTTTGGGGTTTTCTGAAGTCGATGGTTCACGCGAATAAACGAACAACGGCTCAAGCCTTAAGAGAAGAAATTAGACGGTCATTGCAAATTTCATTAAAAAATCGCGTGTGTGCCTGCGAAACCGCGGCGGCCGTCTACACAATATCTTTTTTCATACATATCTTAATTCTGACTACTTTAGGAAATAATAAAGTTTAACATTTTATTTTAGAAATATATGTGCTTTACATAAAATTTCAAAATAGCGTTCAGTTAGGACACCGTTTATTGTGATTTCGCTGGGATTACAAATATTTGCGGTTTAATATAAATTTTCGTATTTTTCTAATTGAAAGTTAGGGTCTTTTTCAACCGCTAAATGTTATTCAATGACCATCCAAATTGGTAGGTTTCTGGCCAGCTCTGAACTCAGAACCTATGAGAAATTTCGAGTCGATTGATCTATAATTGTGACATCTAGAGCAACTGCAAACCAAGATTTTTTTGGTCCATTTCAACCATATTATGGCCTTAACCCCACTTCCATAAAAATTTCAAAAAACTCCGCTAAAAAATGCCTCTAAATTTATTAAAATGCAGAATATGGAGTAGCACAATTATATGGGGGCTACATGAAAACGAGACATGTATAGCCAATTATCTATCAAAGAATTCGGTACCAATCAGCAATTTTCTATCAAAAGTGCGGTCCGGTGAAAAATGCGACACAAGTCATCAAAATAGCGAATATGCGAATATATGTAAGGGATGTTTTCTACAAAGTAGGAAGTAGGTAACAAAAGCTGCAAATTTACAGCAAATTAAGTATAAACTTTTCACTTAAACTTCCAAAATATTTTAAACTTAATAACTACCTGCAGTTGAATGGAAGCTGAATAATGTGGACCCATATAACCTATTTTCAAAAAATTTTTGGTCATAAAATACCAAAAGTGATTGTGGGATCTTAGACGTATATATTTTGAGAAGTTACAGACGAATAGAAATTCTCAATATACCTCCATAGTATGGTAAAGGGCATAACAAAGGTTAAATGCTAAACGTAGATATCTGTCGGAACAATGACTGGAACATTTTAAATTGTTACATTTTTATTTCCTCTAATTTATTTCTTAATAGAATAAAATGAATGAAAATTGATTTTTCGAAGGAACAATCTCTTTTTAATTACTCTTCAGATAACATATCCTGTCGACTAGTGTACGAAATCAACATGTGTAGAAAATTCACAAGTGACAAAACTATTACTTGTTTTAAAACAACATTATTATTTTATTTACCTTCTTCCGTGCATTGTGTGTGTGTGTGTGGTGAGTGAGTGGGTATTGTTATTTTTGTGCTGCTTCATTCTCTTGACACTTTTTGTAAACATCTTTGCTTTTAAGCGAGTCACACTCATTGCTGCTTCTGCTGCTGCTGATGATAAGACCGGCAAATGACAGCAACAAGAATTCTCAAAACCTCGAAACATTAGCGCGAATAATATTAGATAAACGACGACAACGTCGACGACAACATTTCAAATATCTATGGAGTGCACTTGATAAACGATAGTTTTGAAAATGTGAGTCAATATCGTGAAAATGACAACAAAGCCATAAACGAGTAAGGGTTTTAACAAATCAAAGATAAATATCATTGTTGCGGCGAGGTGGGTGACGGGCTACGGGGCACGTTCACCCAATGAATGGAAATCAATAAAATGAAACAACAACAAGAATTTCGTTGGCGATATTTGATTCGCGGTTGGGTCTTTCCCCTCCAAACAGCTTGATGATGGTGTGAAGCCAGCTACGCCGTGTTTACATCCACTTCCAAAGCAGTTCTGTTGCTTTTCGATAATAATGCTGATGATGATGTTGTTGTTGCGGGTGCTTTAGAAATTCCAAACGAAATTTCCATAGAACGTTCGTGGTTCTGGGAAAGAGTGAAGTCATTCGTTACAATGAATCACTTTTTTTGGCTGTGACTGACTTCGCGTTTTTTTTCTGTTTTTTTTTGTTTTTTTTGGATTTTGCTGAGTTGTTTTTGTTTTTATTTGCAATGCCGCAGTGTTTAGTTAGTTCCGTTTACATTTGCTATTTACTTTTTTTTGGGAGGTGGTATGACGAAATGTTTTGGTTTCGGCTTTGTGCCAAATCGAAAATCACAACAACAAATCAAAACACTTAGAAATATTAAATAAATCTCTAATAAAGGTCACTTCTGGAGGCATTTAATAATTATTCGGAAATTCTCCACTGAACTCCAAGGCACTTTGACAATAACTGGGGCAAGTAATTAAAAATCTGACACCGGTCATTTGAATGTCCTTCGCGTCCTTTTGAACTTGTCAAACGTAGGTATTTAATGGCGTGTAAATTAACCACGGCAACCGGTGACGGTCAGCAGCAACAACTGCCTGGTTTCTTAAAGTTACAATAACACCAATAACCACAATAACATAAACTTTAACAACAAAATCAAACTAAAAGCCGAAACAGAAAAACAAAACAAGAAGAACTCTCTCAAATTGTGGTAGGCCGTTAGTTAACTCTTCAACGTTAAAATGCTTACTAATCGGCGTGCCACAACTGACTTGTGAGGTCCAAAACAGAACAGTCACACAAACACACACGCACACACATATTGGCTCACACACATCTATATTCTACATAGAATGAGAAAAAAAGCAACAACAAACGACCCACAGCCAACAAAAAAAAAAAAAACAAAACAAAAAACCTCGAAGTGAAAGTGAAGTGGGTAAATGAATAAGTGAATGAATGGCTGGACGGACGGACGCACGGACGGTTTGGATGGATGGCCTGTGTGACTGAATGTCTGACTACTGCTGAATACTTTGGCAGGCTAACTTGCTTAGCTTATATGCACATTGTATATGAATTTGCGGGGGTCGTATGCATGGGTTTCGAAAACAAAATTGATAGGGCTTCGATCCAACTCAATTTCTGGCAAGGCTGTGCAATTTTAATACACCCCACACTTACATACTATCATTAAAAAAAATTTAGAGGTAATAATTATAGTCCATTGCTGGTCCAGACCTAATGACTATAGTATCCATTAAGGAAAGGTCAAAAGTCGGGCGGGGCCAATTTTATACCCTACACCACTATGTATGTTTAGTAAAAATATTCGAAATAAATAAACGTTATTATTGCTAATTTATCTGATGTAGATCATACCAACCATGAACCTTAAATACCAAATCGAATAAAACATATGTATGGGACCCATTCAGATATAGCTGAACCGATTTTCACTTAATTTGAAAAACTTACGGCTAGGGTAAATTCGGTGGTCTGTGCCGAAATTCACGCTATGTGGGTTGGTATTAACCATTTGGTATCCCATAAACCCTAAATCGGATAGAGATATATATTAAACCTATTGCTATATCTTAACCGATTTTTACCAAATTTGACACTCATAATTATAGGCTGTGTTCGGTCGCATGTGCTAAAATTTGGTACTCAATAAACGTGAAATTGTCTATATCTGGTACCTTATATCCTTATTGTGGAGTGTATTGGAGGTACATATCGCAAATCGGATGAAATATATGTATAGGAGCTATAGCTATATCTGACGCAATTTTTACCAAATTTGAAGCACTTGCTTCTAGGCTGAATTCGGTTGGATGTGCCAAAATCCATTCCATTTGATCGAATAGTGCACATACGTACGTACAATAAAATGGAAATCGGACGAATATACAGGGTTGCCCATATTCGACGGACCCATGTTTTTTTTTTTTTGGCCACATTCTTTGCGTCAATTGAATTTTGTACGGGAACAAATGCAAATCAATGCGAATAATCCGTTGTAAAGTGGACCTAGCCATGTCCAACTGCTGAGAACGGCGTTTTTGGGATGTTCTTGGGGACCTCTCAACACTGGCCCGTACGGCAGCGATATTCTCGGCCGTTCGCCTTAATCGACTTTTATATGGCCTCTTCGGATTAGAAAGAGCCTTACCATTCGAAAATTTTTCGTATAAACGCTTAATGGTGTTCTTGAATTTGGTGTTCTCACATTTTTTAATGTTTTAAAAGCACGTTGAGTTTTCACAATTGACTTCTTCTGTTGAATGTAAATTTCAACTATTTCGCGTGGCGTGTATTGGTTCATGGTAAAAATCGGCTTGGACTAACGCTTCAAACGCGGTATGTCATTAAGCGATGTGACATATCTGTGAAAAGTTATGGCGTTGCCAGATGGATCCGTCGAATATGGGCAACCCTGTATACATGGGAGCTATATCTAATTTTGAACCGATTACCACCAATTCCATTATGTCCCATTATGGTTTGAGAGGGGAGTTAAACTTTCTATAAAGAATTACAGCTGGAAATTTGGAAATTTAGGTACTTTCCGAATCCGAAATATCAAATTACAATATATTTAGTTTGAAAGTGGAACCAAATCCAGGAGCAGGTACCGACAAATAGGGAGCCAAACAAAAATATCGACTTGCATTAAATAGTTTGTACGAGAAGTTAAACTACGCGCCAGGATGTCGATATGCCGAATGACTGCTGGGATGTGCGAAATTTAAAGAGAATCTGATGCATATTTCGCATTTTATGAGCGTTTTAGATATTCCAAATATTGAATCGGATGTCTAGAAGAAGAGGTACAAGAAGGAGTAGTCCGATCTCGCCCATTCTCGCACCCGATCTTGCAGCAATGCAAAAATCACGATTTGCAAAATTTGAACAAAATCGGATTATCCGTCCTCTTCCTATGCGATAAATTATTTTTTATGAAAATGTTGACCTTTTGCCCATCTCCGACCTCGATCTAAGTTTGACAAAGATTTTACGATGTACCAAGTTTGGATAGAATTATCGTGCGCACCGCCAGCCGACGGACGGATTGACATCGCTAAATCGTCCCCAAATGTCCTGAGACGGATTTGGTCTAAAGAGGCCTGGAGTCTAAAACCGTTATTTCGACTAGGCACTTTTGGCCGCATCAAATGATATACACCCTCTCTGGTCATGTTAATTTAAAAAAATTACTTTTTTGTCAAATATATTTCTTTTTAATTTCCCGTTGATAACTGTGACATATTTTTTAAAAGGCCCATACTTCATGCTGAAAAATTCGTTCTTGAAGAAAAAAAATGCAAATAATGCTTTTTTGTCAGGTTGCCCTTGAGAAAAATATTGAAAAAATGTTTGGATCACCTACTCCTGAAAAACAAAATTTTTTAAAAAGATATATGCGTTTGGGTCATCTTTTCATTAAAAAAAATTCTGAAGAAATGCTGAAGCTGGTTCTAGAAAGAAATATTTTTTAAAGGATGCAAATATTAGTCTGCAAGTCATTAAAAAAATGCTGTAAAAATCCGTAGAATTTTGACGCTGATTCTAGAAAACTCTATTTTTAGTCTGCTGTACTTTGAAAAAATTTTCTTTGAAAAATCCGCAAGTCATTAAAGACTCAAGGTTTTGTCAAGTGTCCACATATTTTTTGGTCCTTTAGCCTTTCAAAAATATGATATAATAATATAAAAATATTAATATTTATAAAAATATTATTTTTAAAAATATGAAGAATTTGCATGCAGTTTCTAGAATATATTATTTATCTACTTTAATCTGCTGATCTTTGAACATTTTTTTTGAACAACTCATTCCAAAAATCAGTACTTTTGTCTGCTTAGACGTAAAAAGACGTAAAAAAATCATTAAAACCATTTTTATGATCAGCCGTATAAAAATGACTGGTAATAAAAATGGCTTGCAAAACAAGTTAGACAAAAGTTTTTACAGTGGTAGCTGATCAGATATTTTTTTAAAACTGAGAGCAAATAATAGAAATAAGATAAAAGTCTAATATGCAATAGCTGATTAGCTGTAAAAATCGGTCATAAATATAAGTTCAACCTCTAACCATGTATCCATGTACTTCTAGACCAATGTCGCAACTGTAATTTTGCCTCCTTCCCATATAACAACACATAAATTATAATTACAAAATTAAAAATTAATAATTAATTTTGTATATCTCTAAAATACACACCATGCAGCATCTATATTATACACGTGTGTTGCTAAACTCTACAGCAAAATAATAATGACACTCCATTCTTGCCTTGAGCTATTTTGACGTTGCACATCCAAACGTTGTCGCTTTTTTCTCGTCGACTCTATGTCAGCAAGACCTTATACTAAAAATATATATAACACTGGTATATTATGCACATTCACATGTTTTTGTTGATTTTCCCACATTTTTTCGCCTCCCTTCAGCTGTGATGTGAAAAATGCATACGGGCACGAAACTGAAAACCATCTGAGTTTGTTTTGAATTTTATTTTTCGATTTTTTTTTTTTTGTTATTATAATTAGCAGAGTAGTGTGCGGACAAGTGCACTCGAGTACTTCTCGAACACATTGTTGCAATCAATTATTGGCACACTTGGTTATTAATACAGCCCAACTTGAGATAAGAAACTTAAAATAGTTGTGTTACACTGTAAATTTGTATATACAAATAAATAAAATCGCATGAGCCTAGCAAAAATACTCTTTACAAGTCGGTATTTTGCTGGGAATATACGATGTTCCAGTACCAAAAAAAGAGATATTTTAAACTTGTGATTCATTGTCGCAAATGTATGCAAATACTTGTGTGTTCGGAGTCATAAAGATAATATGTAAATAATTTTATTTGCTTAAATTCATGGAAAAAATCTTATTTGAGAAAAAAATATTACTTGTCATGGCTAGTAAAAACGATTAAAATTTTGCTTGTATGACCTTATAACAAAAACAGAAGTAAAACAACTTCAGTACATTTTCAAAACAAATGCAGTTCATATATTTAGAAGAGATGCAACAACTTTGACCCATAAAGCGCAAAAATAGATAGCATGGAATCTTATTAGAAATTCTCTGTCCAAGGATGATGGTACCTAAATGGGAAAATTTCCATTATTTTAAAGTCAGTTGTCTTAATATTTTAAAACCCCATAAATATACTAACTTATTGAACATTTCATTGAAAAGAGTCGTTTGGACATTCAAAATACATATAGTTGAGGGTATTTTTAGAGAAAGCTTTCAACTGATTAAGATTTAGAAATTAAAAATAAAAAATACTTCCTGCATAAAATTTTGTGATTTGACATTTTTTTCCTTAATAAACTTTTTTATTTGAGAGCGTTATCGAAAATTGAAGGTACTTGATCTACATTTTCTCCACGCGAGTTAAGCACACGTCAAGCGTACGTAATTTAAATGTTTAAAAAATTCAACATTGTCAGAACTTATTTTTTTTTTCTTGTGTGTTTAAAATAGACTCAAAAAAAAAACAAGTAAGGAAAGGTCAAAAGTCAGGCGGGCCGACTATATGATAGCCTACACCACTATGAGTATTAGTAGATCTCCCGTAACACATATATGGGGAGCAACATCCGTAAAATCGATAAAATTTAGCAGAGGTATTTTCGAGCAGTATCTGATGCCCGGTATCAAATATCATTGTTGTGGAGTGCATATTACGCATGTGAGGGACTTTAACACCAAATCGGATAAAACATATTTTAACCAAAATTTGAAGCACTTGTTTCTCGGCTGAATTTTATCAGATGTGCTAAAATACAGGTCATTTGGGCTGATATTAGCCATTTCGTGCACAATTAACCCGAAATCGGTTGCACATATATATGGGAGCTAAATCCAAAGACATATTACGAATGTGAGGGACACGAAATCGGATGAAGCATATATAAGAGAGCTATAGCTATATGTAAACCGATTTTCACCAAATTTGACGTACTTGCTTCTACACTAAATTTGGTTGGATGCGCCAAAATTCAGTACTGAATGTTTTTTACCCTACAATGTTTATACACCACACCACATAGTGGTAAGGGTATTATGTCGTTGTGCATTTTTTTTGTAAAATGGAGATGGAAGCGAGATAGACCCAGGGCTATCTTTATAGAATCACTTTCTTAATCGATTCATGCATGTCAGTATTTTTGAGAACAAAATGCAGGTCGCATTTATTGTCCAATTGAGAAGAAATTTTCCAAACAATATTTGAGAGGTGCAAAAGCCTTCGGGCAATACCGGTCAACTTTCAAAACCTTCATGGAAGGATGATGAATTTTTCTTATGTTATAGCCATGTTTTCCAAAAAATTTCGCCAAATTTTATCATTTTGATATCCGCTTATGTAGAAATAATGTTATCAAAAAAAAAAAAAAAAACAGTTGTCAATATATGTCCATCTTTTAGTAGAGCCCTTATATAAATATACCCCCTGATTTTGAGATGCTCTTGGCCAACGGGATGGAGTTGGCCGATATTGTTACTCTTCTATTAATATTCGATAAATATAAACCTGAGCAAAGTTTGGAGCAAATTGGATAATTGGAAAGTTACTCTGGGGTTCTTAAAATAGAACAAACGTTTTCTCATACTCTCCACCATAGAAAATGCGGAAAAGGAAAAGATACATTTGTAATTCCATAATGTAAAATCTCAAAAAATCGTAGGGGGAATTATATAGGTTTTAAAAATTTAGCACAATATGAAAAACAAGGAAAAGAGCCGTTAAATTCGACTGGGCTTAACTTTTGATACTCCCCACTATTTGGAGGGAACTTGGAAAATGTGTAAAAAAAATCGTTGCAAAAAAATTCTCCCAAAAATTATCAAAATACCGAGTATTGGAAGGTACCATTTATGGATATGGAAGGAAGGAAGGTACCAATTTATGGATATGGATTTTTATAGGGATTTTTTGTCATTATGAACTTCAAATATCATCTTTGAAACAATCAGGTCGAAAAATATGTCATAAATCCTCAAAATACAGAATATCGTTAAGTACATTTGTATGGGTCTATACGAAAATGTGACCTCGAAAGATAATTGTCTATCAAAGAATATAGTATTTGTTGTCAACAAGAAAATCTGTTGAAATCATAAAATTTCGAATAAAGAGCGGTACCATTATATGGGGGCTCTACGAAACCGTAGCCCTATGTAGGCACTTTTCTCTTATAGGAACTCCAAAGTCTAAATTTTCAACAGTACCGAATATCAGGAATACAATTACATGGGGACTATACGAAGAGGTGAATCTGTACAGGTACATTTTTTCAGAAGAAATATAACACATTACGATCTCCAGATACCAGACTTAAAACAATTCCGGCAAAAAAATATGGTTAAAATTACGAAAATACCTAACATCAGTAAGTATAGTTGTTAGGATACTTTGCGAAGACGGAGACTAGACAAGACAATTTTCTGTCATAGGAGGTAGCACCTTTAACGAACTTAAAGTGTCAAATTTGAAACAATTTCGGTGAAAAATGTGGCTAGAAAATAACAAATAACAGGTCGGGACTATACCAAAACTTGGGCCTACATAAGCAGTTCTTTACAAGGATATTTTCGTTGTCAACACCAATACCAATCAATATAGATTTGTATGCTCATCAAGAATGTATATTTTTTGTAGGGTCGAAAATGTATATTTCGAGGTAGAGGGTATAAGAATATTCAATGTGGTCCACTTTTTGATATTGCCTTATATAAAGGTTCTTCCTGATTTTCAGTATTTTAATATTGTTGGTCCATGTTTCCAACCAAAACAATTGTAATTTGACATTTTGTTTTAACTTCTTTCTCGGTATTGAAATTTTTAAGGTTTAGGAACCAAAGTTCATCCAAATCAGTTGTAATTTTATGTTTCGAGTTATTTGGGAGTAGTATATCTGAGATTTTAGGTCAAAAATCGGAAACAATATTTATTTGGCAACTAGCAATATCTTTGATAAATCTGAACGATTCAACCACATTAATTTTCTGACCACACTTTTTATGCTGCCATCGTACTGGTCATTTATTCAGTGATATATTTGTAAGTGTGTGCAATACTAAATAAGAATAATAACAACAACAACGACACATACTACACATTCAACGGAGAATACAAAAATATGAAATGAAATTCCCACGCACACTTTGGAAGGGAACGGGGGAACATTTATTCCTTTATATTTTCAATATCAAAAGGTTGGAATATTTAATATTGACTTTCTTCTATTTATGATTTTCAAAATTTTGATCTAGAACTTATTTTTCTTGGTTTCCATGCATTGTACTTTACTTCGACTTTGCGAAACATATCCACAAATTTATTGAATTTAATATTAATACAATTTTATGTGGTATACACTACAGATGTATATATCGGAAGTATACACAACTATTCACATTTGAAGTTAAAATGTTCGTTTCGTAAATATCATTTCTCCCCCTTTTTTTCGATGGCCACCAATATAGCAGCTCCTCTTTGGAAATTGTCGACACTGATGATCTTCAATTAATTGTGTGAAACTGACGACATCATATACAGCAGAGAGCAACACTGAAACATATATATGTACACTTTATATTCAATCGTCAGTCAGAAGTCTGTCTTTTTTTGACGTTAATTGAAATTTGACTAAATTAATGAAATCATTGATCGGGTTTCATGTGAGAGGTGTGGAAAGCAAAAAGAGCGGGAAATATTAACAGAACAATATTCATGAAGATATAAGCGCTGTTGTGAGAGTCAAGTTTTAAAGGTGACTTTTAATATATGCATCATATGGGGGAAAAGCTCGGAATACATAGCTGTGTAAAGTTAAAAAAAATTGCGATTTAGTTTGTTGACATTTATACATTATAATTGTTTGTGGATTTAATACTAAAAGTTTTATATTTTTATTTATTTGGTTTTATTTTTATACCCTACAACACTATGTGTTGGGGGTATTATAAGTATGATTGGGCCAAAAATTATGTAACACCTCGAAATATTGGTTTCCCACATGGGAAAGTATATATGGATCTTTCTATCTCGCCGAGCTGAGTCGATCTAGCTATGTATGTCCGTCCGTCTGTCCATGTTAATTTGTAATAAAGCTACAGGTGAAAATAGAGGTGTTGAAAGGGTCAGAATATCAATAGAAGCTTATTGCTTTTGAAGATGATCCCATAATATTTAGGGGTTGAAATGGACCAAAAACTGAAAAATTTCCTGATTTTGCAGTTGCTCTACAGGTCGCAAAGACACGAAATTCCGCATGAAGTTTGAGTTTAGGGCAGCATAATTTAAGAAACACAGGACATAACATATTGTAAAGGGCTTAACGGGTTTGTTAATAAGCAAAATTGCCGCATATGGAGTGAGACCAATCCACAAGAGACCCTACAGACTCCATTACATCCAGAAAAATGCACCGTATGGTGCGGTTTTCACACTGGTGGCATTATCGGACCTTATTTCTTCAAAAATGAGGTCAGACCTCGCGTTACGGTCAATGGAGATCGTTACCGCACCATGATCAATGATTTTTGTTTAAAAATATGGATGATCTTGATCCGGAGGGGATGTGGTTTCAACAGGATGGCGCTACGTGCCATACGGCGGACACAACCATCGACTTATTGAAATCAAAATTTGGCGATAAGTTGATTTCGAGAAGTGGACCTGTCAATTGGCCTCCGTGCGATTTATTCCTGTGGGAATTATTTCCTGTGGGGCTACGTAAAGTCACTGGTTTATGCTGATAAACCAGCAACGATTGACGCCTTGGAGGCCAGCAGTGTTATTCGTGACAGCAGTGCTCGAAAAGTGGCCAAAAATTGGACGTACAGAATGCACTTCGTTAAGAACAGCCGCGGTGCCCATATGCCAGAAATAATTTTCAAATGTTAATGTCACGTATTGATCTTTCAAATAAAAATTTGATTTAAATTTGATTTTTTGTGTTATTTTTGACAATTTCAAGTTCTATCGGACTTAAAAAACACCCTATATATTGTAGGGTATCACATAGTCGGCCCCGCACGACTATAATCATTACTTACTTGTTTTGAATTAGATCGTTAAAAAACAGCCACCAAAAGTCAATAAATAGTTTTCACCGAGTTCCCATATTTATCACAATTGTTCATATTTTCGAATTAAGATTCCCTGATATCCGTTCATTGAAGGTGTATAATGTCTTCACCAATATTACAGATAACATTACGAGAATAATTTTGTTGAAAATCTTAACTCTCAACAGAGGCACTAACGGGTTCTTTTTGGCCCTTTTTTCAAATATGGTGATGGGCTCTCTTAAAACGGGGGAAATTAAAATATAAAAGAAATTTATTCGTCAAAAAATATATTATACCCCAATCTAGGAGAGCGGTTCCAAAAGGTGGACGTGCATTGTATTTTTTATTATTTTTATTTTGATATATTATTATTAGTATTTTTTTATTGTAAACAGCGTTTTTACATAATAAGAACTCAAAATGTCAACATTTGACGAAAACCTGGCCAAAATGTAAAAAAACATGTAATCGGAGTTATGCCAACATGGGGGCTATGACCCATTTTCTGTACCAATGATCAAATTTCTAAAGTTTTCTATGAAATTTCTAAAGGTTTCTATACTAAATGCTACGAAATATATCTTAAACTATAGGAATACCTTAGGTTTTCATGGTCAAAACTTTATGTAAAGGCCTTAACAACGTTTGTCCTACGAACCCAAAACTTGGAATACTCCACATTTTTCAGAAATAAACAAGGGTTTTGGGTGAACCGATTGAGCTGGAAATTTGGAAATATAATAACTATTGTATTGTAGGACCTGGGTATGTAGGTAGTTTTGAAAATTCGTACATGTGCTCAATAATTGGTACTAAATTTGGTAAAGTTTAAATTTTGAGAGAACCGTTAGTTTTGCAATCCTGAAATAAGATTTCTATCGAATTGTATGATGTAGGTAGTTGAGGAAATTTGTACTTATGAGTACCAAAATGTTTCTAAACTTTGCAAAGTTTAAATTTTAGCCCAATCGATATATTTGAAATCCTGAAATTCGGGAGTAAGATTTTTATTAGATTATATGATATGGAGTTATGGAAATTTGTACTTATTTGTACTAAATTTAGTACAATTTGGATTTGGTTGTGCGATAGAGCTGGTGTTCTAAAATTTGAAATTAAATTTACTGATCGAGTGTGGGATTATGATGTGTAGGAAATTTTGGAAATGGTACTAAATTTGGCACAATTTGACTAACCTTTTGGATTCGAATCCTGAAATCGGGATTGTATGATGCAGGTTGTTAAGGAAATTTGTACTTATGTGGACTAAGTGGTATTAAATTTTATACAAACTGGAATTGTGGTAAACATATAGAACTGGAATTCGGAAATATGATTTCTATTGGATTGTATGACTCGGTTTATTATGGAAATAAGTACTCATGCGTACTAAATTTGGTAAAAATTGGAATTGGGGTGAATCAATAGAGCTGGAATGATAAAGTTAGTGAGGTAGTTTTGGAAATTTTTAGTGTAAAATTGGGGAATGTAGGTATTCCCTGATTTTTACCAGACAAGTGTGTCTTGAAAAATCAGCTTGAAATCCGGAGGTCCTTAAAATTATTATATATAATAAAAATACACGACCTAAGGAAGGCCTTCCCTACCTAAAATCTTAATAACAAATAATGAGAACCCGTAACTAGAAAGAATCAGACCGATATACTTTATTTTAGCACTAGATATGATCTTGTCAAAATATTTGTATGCACTAAGTTGGAACACATTTTTTGAAAAATTATTACAAAAAAAATTTAGCATATTTTAAAAGTAGATCAAAAATAGGAGATACACATATCGGCGGTTTGAAAGTTTACCTCCCAAAGTAATCCAAATAGAGGGAGAAAGTTCCCCTAACGTAACTGGAATTGATGAGCGCTACCATGAGATGATATCAAACTTTTTTGCCCAAAATGTAAGAGCTTTACTTACATGACATGTCGTTTGAACCAGAAGGTGTCACATGTCACACAGCACGCTTAACAAGGACTCATCGAGAGGAGAGTTCGGGCAACTTTTTTTTCACATTCGGCACCAATCAATTGGTCGCCTAGATCAAGCGATTTAAAGCCTTTCGACTGGTCGTCTATGCAGAAGAGCCCTTTACATTACAGATTTCAAAGGTTTTAGAAAAGTTCGACACTGATGTTATAATTGTTCAAAATATTTACCCTTTGTGCAGGAGGTACCAGAAGTTGTTAACCGAAATTGAGTAAATCTGATGAAAATATTATGATGTGTTCGAACCAAATAAGAACCTTACTTGGGTATTGAAAGGAGTAGGTCGATATTGTCACATCTTCGAATTCTTTCTCGATTTGATATACATATTACGATGTACTACTCTCAGACCAAATCGAATGTTTACTTGCTAGCCAAAAACACGCAGCCATAGCAGGATCCGTCATTTGGTCGAGGCACATGTTGACCTATCCTAAAAATACATTTTCCACCATTTTTGTTTTCCATCAGGATCCGCCTTGTCGAATTAATACATAAACATACAGTTATGTTTATTTATGAATATTTTATACCGAAGAAATCGTATTTGAAACAACCCCCTTAATGACCTTAAATCACGTGGAGAAAAACAATTAATGTTTATACAACAATTGTCAATATTCATGACATATGTATGAGTATTCATACATTCATATAACGGTCAAATGACCATCGGTTTCTTTATGTTTACAGTGGAATTAAGAGTGTCTCTGTGTGTGTGTGGTTCTCTGCTTATTTTATGATTCCGCCATACATATTGTCACCCTGAAGACGTTTACATACGTATGGCATTAAAACTAAGCAGTTATTCACACGATTCCAGCACGAGTGACATGTTGAGGTTTTTCACCTCCCCAACAAATGTTTTGTGATGTTGTTAGACATGGCCCTTTATTGTCCATTTCAACTCACACCTAGACTTTGTTAAGCTCGTATTGTCATTATGTCAAATGGAATCTTCAGCTATGACGGTTTGGTGTACGCTACAGCAGGTGAAATTAAAAGGCAGCGAATATTATTAAGAAATGGAAGCACTCTTCTAGGAGGTGTACTTACTGTTGTTAGCCCTTTAACCAGGATTAATAATTATTATCCGATAAAATACAAGTTTTTCAATAATTACGAAAAAAATTCGAGCAGATTATGAAAACAGAATACACGTGTGTCTGCGTTTTAAAGGTTTAAGGCGAAGAGTAACCAAAATCGACTCAGGCTCAGTTAGTGATATTTTTGGATGAAGATTCCTTGAAATTCGTATATTTTGGGTAAATAGTGTCTTCAGAAATATTGCAGATAAATATACGACATAATAAGAAATCAAAATTCCAAAACTTGGTGCAATTGAATGGAAATCATGGCCAAAATGTGAAAATTACTTGAAATCGGAATTATTCTGATATGAGGGCTATGCCAAAAAGTGGATCGATGTTACACATTTTCTGTACCAATGATTCTGGATGTAATCCAAAGATGGTTGCTATTTGGCAAAATAATACGAAATATATCTCAAACTATAGGAGGTCCCTTAGTATATGATATAAACTTTATAAAGGCCTAAACAACGTTTGTCCTAAGAAATAGAAACTTCTTTGGGGATTTGATGTACAGGGTGATGTTGATGTTGCTCTGTGGTATTTTGGCTAATTCCGGCGAAATGCTTGCTTGAGGTGAGCGATACTTTGGCATTTTTTATTGCCAACCTTGCTTTCCAAAATTCTACAGACACAATAGTCCAAGTCATTATGAGCTAGGAATGAAGCGACAAACCTCATTTTGTAACCATTCTTGGGTGGCTAGTGCTGAGTGCGATGGTGCTGAGTCCTGTTGAAATGTCCAAGGTCTGCGGCCAAAATGTTTGTGTGCCCAAGGCTTTAATACAACCTCCAGAATATTTTCGAGATAATATTCGGTATTTATTCTGATGCCTAGGTCGATTAATACGAGCGGAAAGCGACGATCGGTCCACACCATCACCATGCCCGGCGCTTGAGTTCTGGTGGCCAACCGAAGGTGCACATTTTCACTGACCTCTTTCATTTTGTTTCTTGACAAACTGCTGGACAACGAATGTTTTCTCATCGGAGAAAACCAAATTCGGCAGTTCACCACTCTCGGCCAAGCGAAGCAACTCTTTACCTCTTTTGAGTCTATTTTCTATCCGTTTTTGGAATTTTAATGGCTTTACCCCGAGCTCGTTTTTCAATATTTGTCGATTGGAATATTGCGATATGTTCAGCTCACGAGCCATTTTTCGGCCACTGCGACGCGGGTTTCGATCAAGTCGCTTCTTAACTTTTCGAACCATTTCTGCTGATGTTACTGTTTTCTTCCGTCCACTTCCTACCAGTATCACGGTAACGAGCGATGGTACGAGACACAAAACATTTATTCACATTTAAATGCTGGAGTGTTCTAACGATAGCCACTTGCGGTTTTCCAGCCAAATATAAAGAGATCACACTATCACATTTCAATACCATCACGAATAACTGTTTTTCTGGAAATTCTCACCAAAATGCTTTTGTACGCTTATAAACAATACACTTAGCTGTTACTGGAATAATGTTGACAGCTGTCGGACGAGTGGCTTAGAAACGACATCAGTCTGAAGTTGGCTGCAGTTTTTTCATCAAACCCTGTATTTAAACCCTAGAATCCAACAGGGACCAAATTATAAAAATTCAAAATTGCAACTCTTATTTCAAAATTTGCAAAACCACTTCCATATCTCAATTATAGGTATCAACTGAGACCTCAATATCAAATTTGAAGATTTCAGCTTAATCCCTTCACCCAATACCAAATTAAGTACTATTTATTACTTTTCGTACAACTAAAGTATACATTTCCAAAGTCAACTCCATACCTCCTATTCAGATATCAACAAAGACTTCAAAATCAAATTTAAGGATTTCAGCTCCATTCCCTCAACCAAAACCGAATTTTGTAATGTTTAGAACTTTTCGTACAATTATAGCGCACATTTCCAAATCCACATCCATATCTCAATTTCAGATACCTACAGAGACCTCAGTATCAAATTTCGGAATTTAAATTCTATCTCCTCACCCAATGCCAAATTCAGTACAATCCAGTACATTTCTTACAAATAAATGTCACATTTCCAAACCAATGCCAAATCTGAATCACAAATACTTTAAATAGTCTAAATATCAAATTTAAATTTTTTTCTATCCCTTTCACCCAATACCAAATTTAGTAGCATTCAGTACTTTTCGTACAATTTACACCAACAATTTACAATTTGCCACCAACAGGAACAGCAATACAAAATTGCAAAAATCCACCTTCAGCCGTTTCCCCTAAATCAAACTGTTCTAAATTTAGTACCATTAAGTAGAGTTCGCACACTTAGTACCCATTTCTAAAACCACCTTCATATATCCGACTTACTTTCCAACCTTGATTTTCATACCAAATTTTTTAGCTCTATTCGTTCATATAATACCAAATGTTACCATTTTAGAAATTTCGTACCATTTTAGAATTTTTCGTAACCTTAAAGTTTGAATATCCAAAAACCCATTGATACATCTGTCCTCCTCCATCAGTGACTCTCACTTCAAATTTAAGAATTCTAGCTAATTTTTCGTGGAATTGTAGCAAATAACATCATCCTCTGGGCATTGATTCTAGGTTAGACATTAAGCCAGTTATTTCGCTATTAATAATAATAATAATAATAATAATAATAATAATAATAATAATAATAATAATAATAATAATAATAATAATAATAATAATAATAATAATAATAATAATAATAATAATAATAATAATAATAATAATAATAATAATAATAATAATAAAAATAATAATAATAATAATAATAATAATAAGAATAATAATATTATCAAAAATAATAATTAAAATAAAAATAATAATAATAAAATAATATAATAATAATAACAATAATATTTTTTATTTTCATAATCTTCAATAATAATTAAATATTCCTTAAAATAATACTATATCTTAACAGATGCATGTAAGTGTCTACAGAAGTCGCCTACACTTCCATTTTTTTAAATCCTTGGTCAGTGCGAAAAGAAATAACAAACGAATTCAAAGCAAAGCAAACCAAGTGATAATGAAAAAAGAAAACATAATTATTAACAATGGTTTTAATGATTTTTTCTTTGTTTTTTTTTGCGTTCTGTTAGCCGTCCCTTAGCTGTCAATAATGGCCAAGGTAAATAAGAAAATATGATTTGATATTGACTGACAACGAAGTCATGGCAAGTATATCGTATAAATGTGGACGATAAAGAAGGACAATAAACTTTCTATCAACAATTGTTGATTTGTGCCATGTCTTGATTGAGGTTAGTCATTAATGATAGTATAAACACATACACATAAGAAAATAGCAATAACATCTATGTATTTGTGCATAAATACACTTAAACAAATTTTGCTACTAATTAATACCATCTCTCTTTTTTATCCACAGTATACCGTTTTTCAATCTGGAGAATACTCCAGAATCAATCAATAGATCGTCATAATTATATAAGTTTATAGCCCAATTTTGGAACAAATCCAAAATCTCAGCAAATTTTTACAGTATATTGAACTTTGTAGGTCGTCTTTGAGCTAAATTATAATACTCTCTACAAAAGAAAAACAAAACACCCCTACCACAAAAAAAGAAATGCCCAACCACATCTACAACTACACTTCCGCACATACTCACACATGAACGTTCATACCAAAGCAATGCAAAAAGCTCAGAAGGTCAAATATACGATTTCGAACAATTTGTGTCACGTTCTACACACCGGTCAACTTGTTAGCTCTCACACATGTGGACACATGTATTTACATTGATTTATGTCTGAAGGCACCCATCCATGGGCATGTTGACACCACTGTCGACGAAATGTGGCGTGGCGACCCCATATCCGTCCGTCCCCTAGGAAGACTGGCCACAATTTCTTAGTATTTTATTTTAAGATTGTTTTTACTATTAACGCTCGTTACCTTTGATTATTTACTTACCGTTCATTGCCATTAAAGGAGAATAGGAAAAATAATCGACATGTACTTAGCAAATTGTTGTAATTCGAATTGAATGTCTTTTTTAATTGGGTGGGATTTTACAGACTTGATTAAAATGTTTTCGGTGAAAAATGTTTAAAAAAAGGTATGTTATGAACAAAAATTATCAATTATTATTATCAAAATATTTCAATTTTGACAAATAATTCCAGAAAATTCTCGAGCATTTTTTCGAATGTCTTCCAAATTATATTCATTGGGGTTTTTCTTATTAATATTCATATTAAATCTAATAAAAACTTTATGAATACTATCGGCGATATAAAACAAGTAAACATACAATGTTTCGCCGCCGAAGCTAGAACCCATATGACCAATTTTTAGAAAAATTCGTGAAAAAGTGTGATAAAAAGCATCAAAATACCGAATATCGGGAGGTACCGTTATAAGGGAGCTATACCAAAACGTAGACCTATACTTACTATGTTTCGCCACACGAACTAGGACCCATTATGACCTACGAATACTAATTTTCAGACAAATCCGCGAAAAAAATGTGACAAAAATCACCAAAATACCGAATATACGGATGTACCGTTATATGGGACCTATAACAAAACGTGGAACGATATATCTCATTTTCAATACCAATCATCCTAGATTGTGTCATTGACAGACAGATGGACTTACAATTTTATGCTGATTATGAATATATATACTTTATGGGGTCTACGACGAATATTTAGGAATGTTACAAATCTTATGTCGTAAAATCGGATGAAGATATATATAGTAGCTATATCCAAATCGGAACTGACGAGCATAAATCGATTCAGAAAGTGATTCTCTGAAAATTCTCAAAAGTAACTAAGGGTCTATCTCGCTTCCTTCTCTATACTAACTTAGCACTATGTAGTGTAGGGTATAACTACAAGGGGAAATAAAAGCGTGTGTATATTAGTGAAAGAAAACAAATTTTCCAATAACTTAAATATGCTATAAATTGTTATAGTTTGGATCATATTCGTAACTATTTTCCATAACCTTCATTAATTGTTGCATACTTTTAGGCTTTCAAACAAAACAGTTTCGATTTTCTTATAAGAAAATATCGATAATTGGATTACCATTCCATTTGTGAGTCCCCACTAACGGGAATATGGCAACATTGCCATGAGTTCCGTTTCAATAACAGGGCGACACATAACAACTAAAATTCACACATAGAGGCATGTCACAGGAATGTATTCCAAACTAATTACATTTTTTTCGGTTTGAAATCACTTTTGAATTTGCAAGTGGAATTGTTTTTTTTTATTCAAACTTGCAACTCAAAATACTCTAAAAATGTTTATACATGGTATGTTCCCGAACCTACAGGAATCTAATAGTTTTGACATTTTCTTCGATATCATAAAGAGAAAATCGGTTATCGTAGTAATATTTTTAATTTCTTGCAGCTCTGAAACAGACCAAATTAATTGTGTCAGTTAGATCCTTTTAAAAGTGTAGGTAGACACCATAGAATAAGAATACATGCTTGCAAATATTGTCAAAAAAAATTTAAATATTTCTGCAAAACCAAATGTATTTTTAATATTTTCTTATATTATCCCGACCTGATGCCATTTTTATGTTAGAAGTTTTTGAATGGTTAACCCATGGTACAATAAGGAGGTAGAACAGTTTCGTAAAACTACAGAAATACAGCCCTGAGGCTATCCCCACTTTCTGTCAAACTCATTCAAAATTTTATATTTTCATTGTTTCATACTTTCCCTCATATTTTAATGAGTCAAATAGCGCGAACAATGAATGAAATGACCGGATTTTCTCTCAAAAACATGATCCAAACTGTTCAATCTTTCAATTTCATGGCTTAGCTGGTTAATAACTTAATACGCGAGCCGCAATGTACATGTCTTCCAATCATTGGTTTTGAAAAAATTATTTTTCATTTTCAAAACAATAAATACATACACAAAATTGGCAGAAGTTGGGCACACTTAGAAAAAAATTGTAAACAGCTGAAAGCTCTACCTTACCTTTTTATTGTACCATGGGTTAACCTTCTTTAAGAGGATTTATTTGAAGTATAAGTAATGGATATGACAATTTTAATCCAAATCTAATCCATTTACATATAAACGTACTGGTAAGGTTGGTATGATATGCAATTTTCTTAAATATTTAAAAAAAATAATATAAAAAAACAAAACATCCAAAAAAGCGGTATTTTTGGAGAGAATTTTTTTTAATAAAACCGTTATATGGACGCCATTCGAAGTCGTGAACTTGCAAAAGTAATTTTTTGTCATAGGCAGTAGTAGCCATTAAGATCTTTAAATACGAAATTTGAAAAAATTTCAGTGAATAATGTCTTAATACTGCAAAATTTAAGCCTTCCGTCTCAATTCGTACCAAAAATAGTATGTTTACAACAGACAGACGGACATCGCTAATTCAACATAAAATTTACGCTGATCCAGAATATATGTAGTTTGTAGAGTCTAACATGCGTATTTCGAGGAGTTACAAACAACGTTAATATACCCTCCGTATAATGGTGGAGGGCATAAAGAAGAACGCGTTATATTGACATCTACTGTTTTCAGGCGAATTTTGGTTGTTCTATGTCACCCTGTTACTTTCAAGAAATCATCATGTCGATAATTAGCAACATTGCTAAATTTTACACTGGTCTTATTTGTTGACATTTTCACTTGCATTTAATCGAGAGTGTCGGAGTTTTTCACAAAAAGTAGCAAACAAGAACACAACAATAACGTTTATATAGTATAACAATAAATAACACCAAATAAAAAATTAAGACACTTGAATATAGTATACGAAGCTATGAACAAAACCTCCATGGTATCCATAAAAAACTAGACAACGAATAGAAAAAAGTCGTCGCAACTGCAATTCCCCCCATTCCGGGTTCAACAAACACCAACAATGACGACGACCAATAATCCCCCTCAACCAACGCAATATAATTTTAAGGTGGTACTGCTCGGCGAAGGGTGCGTTGGCAAAACATCGATTGTTTTGCGCTATGTCGAAGACAAATTCAATCCGCAACACATTAGCACTTTACAGGCCTCATTTCTAACGAAAAAAGTTAACCTTGACAATGGCAATAAAGTGCAATTGAATATATGGGACACAGCTGGACAGGAGCGATTTCACGCACTGGGTCCCATCTACTATCGT
Source organism: Musca domestica (assembly GCF_030504385.1). Lineage (NCBI taxonomy): Eukaryota > Metazoa > Arthropoda > Insecta > Diptera > Muscidae > Musca > Musca domestica. The sequence goes on along the minus strand of NW_026712249.1, from coordinate 26,811,560 downwards.
GGTTCGCATGGTGCTATCTTGGTGTATGACATCACCGATCAAGATTCATTCCAGAAGGTGAAAAATTGGGTAAAGGAATTGAAACGTATGTTGGGTTCGGAGATTATCTTAACTATTGCTGGCAATAAAATCGATTTGGAAGAGCAGCGAACCGTACAGGAGGACGATGCGGTGGCCTATGCGGAAAGTGTGGGTGCCCACTACTTCGAGACATCAGCAAAAACCAATGAAAACATAGATGAACTGTTTATGGAATTGACAAGACTTATGGTACAACATGCCCAGCAGAACAATCAAAAGCAAAGGGCCAGTGCCCAACAACAATTCGGCCAAAGACGTTTAATAGTTGAAGATTCACAGGACGGCATGGACGATGGTATGAGTTCACAAGTGCCTGATGGTAGTCGTTCGTGCTGTGGTTGAATGCCCACACCGCTGCCGCCGATGCTGCTAATCTAACAACTAAAAAGTAATTTTTAATCTTAAGTATAAACCAAAAGAACAATATTCCATAATGTGACCGATGAGTGGAAGCAATGACGTTGGAAAGGGATAAACTGCGGAAAGGATTGAATCATAGTTCGAGGTGCCAATGAATGTTAGAATAGGTTTTGTAATTTGTGCATTAATGGAATAATTGTTTTAAATATTTTCAGAAATCTTTCAAGTGAAACATCTGCAGCCCAAAAAAGGATTTAAGAAACGTTATTGAGTATTTAGAGAGAGTGCTTTGATTTAATGGTGTAAGAACCCCTCGATAATTAGTTGGAAAATGTTATCAAAAGAAGTCCCAGGGTCATGGACAAGGGTATCAAAAGTTATTCCAGGGCCATGATAAAAAGTCCACAATTCCCGAGGTACGAACCTATTTATACTGTCTTATAGTTTTTAAGACCTATAAAGATATTGCCTAGATGACTGATGTCTTATATTTCGGAAAGGTGACTTCCTCAAAATATTAATTTCGATTGAATTAGGACCTCAAGGGATTCACTAAATGTTATTCGTCGAGCTTTAAAACAATGAGAAGTATGCAAGTGTACTTTCAGAAGTTTTAAGGTCATAATTCCAGCAGATCTAGAAAAAATTGAATTTTTTTTAAGCAGTTTCTTGTTAGAGTGATCCTCGAGGGTACCCTAAACTAGACTTTAGCCTAGAATACTTTCTAGACCAAAAGCCATTGTCCCATAAAATATTTGTCGAATAACTTCATTTTCAATGAGCCCCAAAACTAAGGTGACCTATTGAATTTATACATTGCAAATTTTAATTTCCAGTTGTGTGTCTCTCGGAAACAAATATTTTCAATCGAAGGCTCCAATTTCTAAACTTCGTTCCCTTGGGAAAGTAATCTATTGAAACGTAAAACAGGGGCCACATTAGATTTCTGTCATATCATCGTCACAATATCTCTTAAAAAATAGATTACAAAACAAAAGTATGTACATATGTAGAAGTATTATTAAGACAAAACTATGATTCACCTATCTACTAAAGGCATTAGCGCAAGCAACAAAAACAATTCAACCCACATAAATAATATGTGGGTACTTTGGGGTACGCATGATGGGATATTGTTTTCATGAAAAATAAATTAACAAATTATGTGATAATGTATTAGAAAAACAAACAAACAACAAAACATATTTAAGTATAACAATTTTTTTGTGTATCTTTGTTAATATTTGTTATATTTTATTATTATTATAATAATATAATTTGTTTTCGATATTTTTTCTTCTTCGTCTTCAATGTATAATACAACAGCAAAAACAATGTAAGGAAATTTTTTTAAAAAAAATATTCCTTTGTATGACTTTTATGATTAGTAAGAAGCTTTAGCTTATTTTTCTTGGAGAATAAGGAAGAGAACGAAAACAACTGAAAATATCTTTTGTCATTGTGTATATTTAAACCAATAGCTTATCTTTAAGATAATGTTTGTCATTTTATCTTACTCTCCTATTACTTATGTATATCCCAAAATAAATATAACAATCAACAAGTACTGGTAAATGCAATTACTTAAAGGAAACAACTTAAAAACTGGGGAACGCTTGTGAAGGTCATTTTCAGTTAATGACAAATACTCATATTTATGAAGTGATGTGAATAAGCCATAAATATAATATTTTCAGTGCTGGATGTCAAAATTGGTTTCTAACAATTCCAATTCAGTGACACCAGAAGTAGTGAGGACGACAGGGATAGAAATTTGCTAACATCTTCGGGTGAGCTAAATATAGGCAGGCAAGTGTCTAAGAAACTATTTACATATTGATATACCAATGAATATTTTACCTTTATATAATGAATGCTATAACCGCGGAATTATGACAAAAAAAATCAGGAAATTTTTAAAAATAGCAATTTATAGGCAAAATTTTATGCTTTGTTCCAAAACTGTTAGAATGCGATACTTTTTTTCTACGACAACTTCCTCTATGATATCAAGAAATCACAAAAAAGGCCACAAAGTTCTTAATCATTTATTTTGAGAAATATTTTCGTTTATTTCAATATATTTCCGCATTTGATTCCCATTTATTTTTTAGTGATGTAAAAATACACTTTTAATTTAGTAAAGAATCGCATGTTATATGGAAGCTATATCCACGGTAAGTAGAATAAAGCCCGTGGATATAGAATAAAGTTGGTGTCCCTATTTAATCAAAACATATACACACTTATTATAAGTTTATGTATAGTCTTGAAAAATAGAGAAAAAATTGAAATTATTTCAGACTTAGTTGCAACAAAAACAGGTTATATCGAAATTTGAACGGATTATTTTATTAGGTAATGAAGTTGATTACCTGCACCTTACTATGGCCTGAGTAAAATAAACACCACCCTAATGTGGCAACAGAGTATAGCACTTAATGTCAATTTAGACGAAAAGCAAAGCATATTTTAAGGCTGAACTAAAGAGTATAAATAACATCATATTTTACAGCACTGGTTAAGACCCTACACGAACGACATCTCTTAACGCACATAATCTGAGATCGGTATGTATTTTATAGTTTCTCAGCAAAAAAAGAAATCCTTACACTCTATTATTTTCAAATGGCCGAATTGTTCGAATTGCTCACCTTTGGCACAAATAATGGCCTTCAAACGGACAATGAAACCGTCACACGCTGACAGAATGTTGCTCTGCGGTATTTCCCGGTATTCCCGGCGAAGCGCTTAATCGACACTTTGATATTTTTTAATGCCAACCTTACTTCCCAAAATACTCCAGACACAATAGTCCAACGCGTTGGTATCCGGAGATTTTGGTGGCCATTGTGCGCTGGAAATGTAGGGAGGAACCTCATTTTGTAACCATTCTTGGGTGGCGCGTGCTGAGTGTGATGGTGCTGAGTCCTGTTGGAATGTCCAAGGTTTGCGGCCAAAATGTTTTCGTGTCCAAGGCTTTAATACACCCTCCAGAATATTTTCGCGATAATATTCGGCATTTATTCTGATGCCACGGTCGATTAATACGAGCGGAGAGCCACCATAGGCTGTTATGGTGGCCCACACCATCACCATGGCCTGCGCTTGAGTTCTGGTGGTCAACCGAAGGTGAACATTTTCAGCTGACCTCTTTGGCAAGTAAACACGATCATTTTGTTTGTTTACAAGCTGCTGGACAACGAATGTTTTCTAATCGGAGAAAATTAAATTCAGCAGTTCACCACTTTCGGCCTAGCGAAGCATCTCTTTAGAGTCCCTATCTCTTTTGAGTCTATTTTCTTTTTGTTGCGGTGTAAGTTCTTGCACTTTTTGAAATTTCAATGGCTTTAGCTCACGAACCATTTTTTGGCCACTGCGACGCGGGTTTCGATCAAGTCGCATCTTAACTTTTCGAACCATTTCTGCTGATGTTGCTGTTTTGTTACGTGCACTTCCTTGACGTCGGGCTACACTACCAGTACCACGTTAACGAGCGAAGGTGCGAGACACAAAAGATTTATTCACATTTAAATGCTGGAGTGCTCTAACGATAGCCACTTGTGGTTTTCCAGTCAAATATAAAGAAATCACGCTTGAATTCCATTACGCATAACTTTTTTCTGGAAAATTCTCACCAAAATGCTTTTGTACGCTTGTAAACAATATAATAAGCTGTCATTGGAATAATTTTAATATCTGTCGTAGGAGTGGCTTAGAAGTGACAGCGGTCTGAAGTTGGTTGCAGTTTTTTCATCTCACCCTGTATTTCATATACAGTGAAGAAAGTAACCAATATATTACAATATAAAATTATATTTATTTAGGTCCGATACGAAAAATACAATATTGGCCCATTTCTTCGGAACCTTCCGCATAGGGGGTCAACAATTTCAATAATCATAACAGAAGTCAACATATATTTTAAAAAAATCGAATATTGGCTGAGGGAATACATCTGACGGCAACAACGACTGATATATTTTAACTTGTTGGTGTATTAATAATTTAAAAAATTTAATCGATAACTTAAATGGTGTTTTTTTCGAAACTGATATTTTTTAGATGTGACTCTCTTTGAATAGATGAGCGATATTTGTATACCTCTTGAGCTAAAACTCACGTTATCTACTGACAAGGTGGTCATTGATCCTGAATACATACATATAGATTAAGTCTAGCTAATAGGCTTCTTTAGTCATTTGCATAATTTAAATTAATTAAATAATAATTTGCTAATTGCTTTATAAAAACCACTAATTGATTCGTTTTTGTTTATAATTTTTATTTAAAAATCTTGTTGTTGTTTCGCGTTGATTTGTATTGTTTTTGTTGTGTAAAAATAACTTATAATTGTACTTTTACTAATAAAAAAAAGTTGTTTGGAAATAAATTGCATTATTATCAAAAAATATGTTTATTATTATTTAAATGCTTGTCCTTATTAACCTGTTTATATTATTGTTTGCAACTTTTTTTACGTTTTCCTTGTTATTATTTATACAAAATGCAATTTATTAAAAAAAGACTCATTAAATTATTAAAAAAAAAACACAAGCATTTTTTATACTTAACAAAACGAACATTTGAATTGTATTTTCTTCTCTGGTATTATCATCATTTATATTATAAAAAAACGAACTAATTGTTTTTATTATAACTTAATATCTAATAAAATATATATAAAGAATAATATATTTTTAATGGAGTTGTGATCATTTTTTTTTTTAAATAAAATATTTGAATTATCTGTATTGTTTTTGTATTTCTAATAGAGAGTTAGTAGTTTTGGGCAGGGAAGGAAGTTTTCTATTCGAGTTCAGTTACAATTTCGAGGAAAGACAAGTAGCATTTTTTGGGGTGGTGGGGGTATAAAATCATTTCTCTTTTCCTACGATGTAAAAAAATACATCTTTAAAAAAATTGTATAATGTTATAAAACCACAAGACATTTTAGTTAATCACAGAACTACATTTTATATAAAGTTGTCTCTTTTTTTTGTTAATTTCTATATTTTTTTGTTAGAAAAAAATTCTCATTTAATTAATATCATCGTTGTCTGGTCTGATGGAAAAATAACATCAAGGGCAGGCTGTTGTTGTTGCTGTTTATTTTCTTCAGTTGCTTCATTTAGATAAAATCACTTGTTCCTATTGTATCTCGATGGATCAATTTCTTTAGAGAATTCAGTCATGACTTCCTTGTAAATGGCGGGATCCAAATTGCGACCCAACATATAGATGAGCCACCAATCGCCAATATCCAATTTCTGTGATAAAATACGGCAAGTTTCCAAACTGATCATACGATTGCGGGCATGCAATAGACGTGGACGGAATTTGGGCATCAATAACATGAAGGCACTGGAAGAGGAGAAAAAACATTTAATAACGACTTCAATTATTTATTTTCCATTTCCCACTTACCGGAAAACAATAAGACCAATCAGCAAAGCCAACAGAATCATATACCAGAACCATATGAAGACATAGGTCTTCTCGTTGACAATATTCAGCGGCAATATGCACAGCGAATCATGTTTCTGCAGTGATCCAGAAGCACCATATTTATGGAATATGCATTTGGTAACTCGAGGGAATATATAAACCATGGGATCGACTCGCTGCTCCTGTGGCACATCGGATAATTGCATTATCCTTGTACCGTATGACATAAATTCACCATCAAAGAAACGATTCATCAGATACATTTGGACAATGATATTGATCAGGCACATGGCTTCACACAGCCAATAACGTATGGCGTACATCTTATGACGTTTCACGTGTTTCGTTAGATAATCCAGCAGAGCGTCACGTTTGGCTTCTTTTTCGGCCCGCGGACATATGGTAATGTTTAGGCCCATAACAATCATACGCATGAGACCGCCCTCAAATTTATCCCATAAAAATTTGGGGGTATAGCATGCAATGGCCTGCAAAAAAATAAGAGGGGAGAAGGCAATTTGAATTTTACTACTATATTGAATTTAAGGGGTATTTTTTTAGATTTATATTGGATAAATTAATTAAATTGGATAAATATTGGATAAATAGAGGATTTTCCAAAATTTATTTCTAGCTCTTTATAGTGGATGTTCAAGGAAGGATATTTTTAAGGCTATATTCCATGAGCTTTGAAGAATATTTTTGAAGACTGAGTTTCGATTCTGTGGATTTTTTAAATATTTAGTGATAGACTTTTGGAATATTTAACTGTGTAACATAAAAAATAATTACAGGGAAAATCCAGAATTAGATTATCAAAGTAGAGCTAAAAATAGAAGACTCGGATTAAAAGTTTACATCGCACACAGTAACCTAAAGTAACCCCTCTTCTAAAGTTTTTGAAATTTCGGATTAAAATTCTTTGGAATCTGATGATTTTAGGTATGTAGTGTCTTCGACAATATTGCGGATAAAAACATGAGGATCATTTTAACCTTTATCATTAAAGAAGTTTTTGTGGTCCTTCTTTTGAAAATATGGTAGAAAACTTCCTTTAGACAGGATCAAAACAATTATTAAATATTTTCGGTTTTAATATATAGATTTTTGTAAAGCTTCTTGTTCTTTGGTGACTCATAGAGAAATTTGATGAGGTACATTTTTTGTCTTTGACATCCTTATTCTAAAACGATGCTTCTTAGGAGATTTTTGCATATAGCTCATATATATATCTTTCCACATTTTCAATGGAATTGTCTGAAATTCAACACAGGGATTTCTTTGTGAGTACTTTACCCCCTTGAATAGAATTGTCTATATAGATCACGAATCGTATATCCTTCATATAACGGTAATACCCGATATTCAGTATTTTGATGAATTTAGCCACATTTTTCGATGCACTTGTCTGAAAAGAAGTTCCTTCTGAGTACTTTACTCCTGGAAAAGAATTGTCTACATAGGTCTACGTTTTAGTATAGCCTCCATATAACGATATCCCGATATAACGATATCCCTCCCGATATTCGGTATTTTCATGATTTTAGGGACATTATTAACGCGAATTGTTTTAAATTTCATATTCATAGTTTGTAATGGGTACTACAGCCTTTGAAAAGAAAAATTTCGTATGCAGATTCACGTCTTTGTATAGCCCCAAATATAACGGTATCTCCCTTTATTCGGTGTTTTGTTGATATAAGCGACATTATTCACCGGAATTTTTTCAAATTCCGTATTTGAAGTTCGGAATCGTACTTTATATAACGGTTTAATTTGAGCGGTACTTTTCCTTACAAACGGAGGAGGGTATTAAAAGTTCGGCCTGGCCGAACTCAGCTGTTTTTTTACTTGTTTAACTTTCCTATATCTCTTAAAATGTCAACCTTTAAATAATATATCCAGATCGGACTTTATAAAATTACACATTATTATAACATTGAACTACAATAATCTGTCAAAAAAATTAATTTTGTCTTGTCCGTAATTGGAGAACTAATATCGAGAATCTGTTAACATTTTCCCACCTAGTAAAATATACCTCCTGAAAATCCTTACAAACTGAAGAGGGTATTAAAAGTTCGGCCTGGCCGAACTCAGCTGTTTTTTTACTTGTTTAACTTTCCTATATCTCTTAAAATGTCAACCTTTAAATAATATATCCAGATCGGACTTTATAAAATTACACATTATTATAACATTGAACTACAATAATCTGTCAAAAAAATTAATTTTGTCTTGTCCGTAATTGGAGAACTAATATCGAGAATCTGTTAACATTTTCCCACCTAGTAAAATATACCTCCTGAAAATCCTTACAAACTGAAGAGGGTATTAAAAGTTCGGCCTGGTCGAACTCAGCTGTTTTTTACTTGTTTAACTTTCCTATATCTCTTAAAATGTCAACCTTTAAATAATATATCCAGATCGGACTTTATAAAATTACACATTATTATAACATTGAACTACAATAATCTGTCAAAAAAATTAATTTTGTCTTGTCCGTAACTGGAGAACTAATAACATTTTTCCCACCTAGTGAAATATCCTTCCTGATATCCCATAATTGATTTGATTATGATCAGACTCCCTCACGGCCCTCATGAAAATATCTTCTTTTATTGGACCCTCCATACCGTACCCGTTTAAAAATATGGTCATTGATCTCACTGAACGTCTTTCTTTACACGCCTGGGCTTCATGTTCAAATTATGTTTGATTACAAATGATAGTTTCAGCTGAAAACACGTGTCTTGAAATATTCATTAAATTAAGTTCCCCACATCTCGAAAATTGGAGAAAATACGACAATTTCGTTTTGAGCACGTAGAGCAACTAAAAAACTCACTCACTGTTGGATAATGAAATTATTTTATTACTCAGTTTCGCATAAATCATCATAAATTCCAATCACGTTTGAATGTCAGCGGTTTCTTTAACAGTTATCATCAAAAAACAAAACAATACAAAACAAAAAACGCAGACACGAATACAAAAAAAAAAAAAAAAAAAAAAAAACGAAAACGAAAACGAAAACATTACAATTTTCATATCAAATTCAATTGATGCTAGCACTACGCTCCAAAAATGCAAAGCGACGAAAATTAGAATTGATAACAAAAAAAAAACTATTTTTACTATGTGTTCTGTTTGCGTACTTTGTTTGGGAGGTTTGTATTTTGTTGTGCTTGTTGTTTTTTTTACTTTTGAAAAACGTGTCACCTTTCTCTGGGCTATTGCCTCGTTAAAAAAGCTGAACTTGTTTACGAAAAGATCTTTGATCAAATGATGATTGATAGCTCTTGGGGGTTTTTGGGGTTTTACTGTTGAAAAGCCATAAGGAGATAAGTAGATAATGAAGAAAGCAAGATGGCGTGACTAAAATAGTGAGATACCCTCCCTTCTCATGATGGGGAGTAGGAAAATTTTGATTTGGGTTTTAATTACAAAATCACGAAATCCAATCCTGGTACGACTGTACTTTTCTTCGAATAGATTTTTAAAATGAAAAACCATTTTAAAATCTTTAAATCTTATTAGCAACCTTTGATCCTCCCATAGCATCACACCTCCAAATAATGAATAATCCGTCATTCAGTGTTATTAAAGTTTACTTTCCTTCTCCAAGACATTCAATTGTTTCATTTCATGTTTAGTCCAGTAAAACTATAACATTCAATAAAAAACACAAAAAACTGGTTTGATTTTTGTCTAACTTTCCCCCCTTTTCATGGCTATCGACACACTTCGCTTTTTTTGTGGACACTTTAAAAAAAGTAATTTATTTTTTCTGAAGACAAGTAACAAAAGAGATCTTTCCAGTAAAAGAATCAACGTCATCATCATCACCACCAGCATCAGCTATCTGTAGCATCTTTATGTTGCTTAAATCCATACAAGATTTTTTTCGTCTCCATGCGTGGTGTGGTTTCTCATTTTAACGAGAGATCTTTTTTATTGTGGCTGCTACTGGCAGACAGACAGACAAGCAGATCTGTCTGTGTCTGGATGATGACGATGATGAGTTTCAAAATAGTTTCAATTCCACTTCAATTGACTTTAATTAAGGTTTAAATGTAATTTTTTGTTGCCCGGCCATGTATATATACATATGGATATATATTTCAAAGTATGTATATATATCACACACATATACAAATAATTTGTATATATGAGTGTGCGTAAAATTATCTGAACTGTAACCATTTGTTATAATCAATTTGTTTTGTGGATTTCAAGCTTAGTTTTCTCTCTGTCAATCAAGGCACTCAATTTCTTTAAATTGATTAGAGACAGAGTGTCAGTGTGTACCTTTATCTCAATATTCAAAATGTGGGCGTTTAAAGTTTGAGTTGATGATCTTGTTTAGTAGATTATTGCAAAAACTTTTTAAGTGATGATAATTTAATAAATGAAATTGGCTGAATTTACATAAAAGTATGAAGCATAGTATCTAAAAAAAATCGAAAAAGGTAAAAGTTTCCAATTTCCAAATAATGAAAAAGGTAAATGAGGGTCAGAAATTGGGCGAAACGATATGATACCCTACACCACTATGCATATTTAGTAGAGCTATCGCTAAAAAATAAACGTTAATGTTTGTAACAATTTTAATCGGTCGTAGATATACAGGATGAGATAAAAAACAAGTAAAAAAACATTAAGTTCGGCCGGGGCAAACTTTTGATACCTTAGCGTAAAAGAAACAATAGAGCCCATTTATACCAATTTTTAGACATATTCATGAGAAAATGTGCCGAAAATCATCAAAATACCGAATATCGGGAAATACGGCTATATGGGGCTATACAAAATGTGGACCTATATATACAGTATTTCGCCAAAAGAGCTAGAACCCATTAAGACCAACAAATACCAATTTATCGACAAATTCACGAAGAAATTTTGCAAAAACCATTAAAATGCCGAATATCGGGAGGTACCGTTATATGGGGGCTGAACCAAATCGTGGGCCCATACGTGCAATGTTTCGCCACCGCAGCTGGAACCCATTATAACAAACAAATATCAATTTTTAGACAAATCCGTGAAAAAATGTGGCAAAAATAATCAAAATACCGAATATCGGGAGGTAGGGGCTATACCAGAGCGTCCTATACATGCAATGTTTCGCCACACGATCTGGAACCCGTTATGACCTACAAATACTATGCCGAATATTATCGCGAAAATATTCTGAAGGGTGTATTAAAGACTTGGGCACGCAAACATTTTGGCAGCAGACCTTGGACATTCCAACAGGACTCAACACCATCGCACTCAGCACGCGCCACCCAAGAATGGTTATAAAATGAGGCTCCTCGCTTCATTTCCAGCGCACAATAGCCACTAAAATCTCCGGATACCAATCCGTTGGACTGTTGTGTCCGGAGTATTTTGGAAAGCAAGGTTGGCACTAAAAAATACCAGAGTGTCGATCACCTCAAGCAAGCGCTTCGCCGGGAATGGGCCAAAATACCGCAGAGCAACATTCGGGCAGCGTGTGACGGTTTCATTGGCCGTTTGAAGGCCATAATTCGTGCCAAAGGTGGCCAATTAGAACAAATTTAAACTTATCCTAAAATTTTATGCTATTTCCGACACGTTTCATTCAATAAAATTAAAAAAAAAAAATGTTAACATTATGGCGTTTGACTTTTTTGCAGTTTTTTTTTTATCTCACCTTGCATTTTGTTTGAATTTAAAAATAAATTCTAGGAGCCATTTACTAAGGTATTATTTTCAGGAATTTGAAAAATGTTCGGAGATTGCCCTTATTCAAATAAATAAGAAAGTTTTATTAGAGGTATTTCCGAATAAAATGTGACACCCCGATTCTGAGTCAAAACAAATACTCTAGTGTATTCAAGCTCTTCCCATTCAACGAACTCATGAAATTTCTTCCAAAAAATCTCTACATCAAACATACTGCCTGACAACTGAACAAATAAATGCTAAAATTGGACACCAACAATAAAAAAGCGCAGCACGTTTTTCCCTCTTGTCAATTGAATTCCGTATTCAAATTCAATAAAATAAATTGTTTAAATAATTTAAAGCAAATAAATTGCGAGCGTGTGAAAAAAATCTATTAATGTGGTCAACTGCTTGTCTGTCTCTATGCCAGTCAGGGAGGCAGCCAGCCAGTCGTGTCTGGTGTCTCGTCTTTGAATTAATGTTTAATTATTTGTTTTTTAGCAATGTTTACCAGAAAAAAAAAAAACGTTTTTGTTTTTGGTCATAAAACAAAACAAACACGGCTACCTTTTAAAGCCGATCACACATAATAACGATGATTGTTCGCACAACTCAAAAAAAACGGAATACACGTCAACATCGTGTTATTGCAACAACATGAGAGAGATCGTGTAAACATTGTTTTAGACCACTAACGGACAGTAGGCTATAATTTAGCCAAGCCATAATTGCAGATTAGTTGGTTGGTACATATGGTATATACGTAATTAAGGAGATTGTTTCCTCCACTGAGTTTAATTTTCCATATTTGATCATTGGAAATATATTTCTCACACTCGTTTTTTTGTTTTGTATTCTATGGAACTTACCTGGAAGAAGAGCACAAAACAGACCCACTGATAGTAGGTGTAATATTTCTTGGCATCCTCCTCATCGAAATCATTGGCAATACCGGGATGTGCCACTTCGCGACCAACCTAAAATAGAGAAAAGAAGACAAGATTAATATGATTGTTATAATTAAATTTTATGAAATGAATTTTTATGCATGTGTCGGTCTTGAGATTTGAACCACTTTGTTTTCAAAATCGAAGACTCAATTTGTGTTATATGAACTTTTAAAATTTTTGTGGTTTGCCAGAGAATACTTTAGGAAACGGACCTGTAAAGTGTATTTTCAAACTTGATCTGAATTTGGTATAAATTTTAGGATTTTAGGGATTTTAAGTAAATCAGAGACATTAACAAATTTGTATGGTGTTGAAGTTCTAAATATTTATATTTATTTGAAATTCTATGACAGCCAAACCAATCTTAAGTTTAAGAATGTTTTCCCGGATGGAGGTCATGTACATGACCTATGTTGCATAGCTATTCAAAAAATTACTGGTATGAGTTAAGTTGTCCGACAAGCCTTGATATAACAATACCACCGATTTGAATGTGGGCTACAGTTTGACATTTTGGAATCCGGGTATGAACCTAAGTCCAAATCCTTTCATTTCAGTTATATAGTGTTTGGCAATAGGTATATATAAATGAGTAGTGAAATAACGGACAGTCTGAGGATCAACACATAGACGAAACGACTGAAGTTGGAATCTTGACATTTAGCACGAGGGTCACTCTTGGTGCGTAAGCATGTGTTTTTTTGGAAATCCGTACTAAAAGGTTTCGTACCTTTTTAGTTCGAATTTCCAAAAGTATTAAATGTTATAAAATGTACTAATTTAATACTTTGGACAAACGGAATGAGCTAGAATTCTGAAATTTGGAACGAGAGTCATTGATAAGGCGCAGTACTAAATTTGGTACTATTTGGTATTGGGTAAACAGATAGTGCTTGAAATCTGAAATTTCGTATTAGAGTCACTGTTCATGTGTAGCCGGTACATATGGAGGTTGTTTCGGATATGTGTACTACATTTGTACGAAAAGTGCTGAATGGTACTAAATTTGATAGAGATAATATTCTGAATATTTAGACTATTGATGGTATCTGTGTTTGAGATTTAGCGGTGGTTTGAAAATGCGTCCTATATTTGTACGAAAAGTACCAGTACCAAATATAGTACCATTTAGTACTATATTTGGTACTGGGTGAAGGGATATGGCTGAAACCCCTTACATTTGAAATTGAGGTCTCTGTTGAAATATCTTGAATTTAGATATGGAGGTGAATTTGGCAATGTGTACTAATATTATACGAAAAGTACTCAATGTTATTAAATTTTGTATTGAGAGAATGTATAGAGCTGGAATCCTGAAATTTGATATTGAGGTCTCTGTTGGTATCTAGTGGTAGTTTTGCAATTGTGTGCTACGACTGTTCGAAAAGTATTAAATGGTACTAATTTTCAACCATTGTTGGTGTCTAGGATGGAAAAATGTAAATTTTTTGGGATATGCGTACTAAATGTTACATATTTGAAATTGATTGGGTGAAAGGATACGGCTGGAATCCTGATATGGAGATGTTGAAATATTTTTGGACAGAAAAATTCGATATGGGTCCATTGTGCAATGGTTGTATTAATATCCTCGGTAAAGTTCAAAATTAAAGAATTTTAAGATTTTTCAATGCCAAAGGTAAAAATTTTCCTATTTTTCTTTTTGAAAAAGGGAAAATTTTAATAATATATAAAACATTGAAAGTCTGAGAATTCAGTTTTAATTAACAAATGTTGTCCTATAAGTAATAAAAAGGCTTAACACGAACTATATGAATCTAAAATTTTAATGTGGACCTTTCGCATACTAAGTAGCGGGCACTTACTAGTCACTCATAAAGTGGTACCTCCGAATATTTGGTATTTTGGTGACATCTGGACTCTGTGGCTGATCCATTTTTATCTACAGGAAAAATTCTTGGATCTGTGGCTGAGCATTACCCTGGGATTAGTTTATGAGTTCCATTTTTTCTACAGATAAAATTGAGCTCGTTTATTCATTTTTTTCAGTTCAGTGGCTGAGCTTTTTTTCTATAGAAAAAATGGCCCATCTACTGAGCTTCGTTTTTTCTATAGAAAAAATGGCTCATCTACTGAGCTTCGTTTTTTCTATAGAAAAAATGGCTCATCTACTGAGCTTCGTTTTTTCTATAGAAAAAATGGCTCATCTGCTGAGCTTCGTTTTTGCTATAGAAAAATGGCTCATCTACTGAGCTTCGTTTTTTCTATAGAAAAAATGGCTCATCTGCTGTGCTCCGGTTTTTCCATAGAAAAAATGGCTCACCAACAACTGAGCCTCGTTTTTTGGTGAGCTTTTTTCTATAGAAATCTGAGCTCAGTTGCTGAGCTATTTTTTTCTATAAAAATCTGGGCTCCGAGACTGAGACGTATAGACTTCGTGAAAAAATCCAAAACAGAAAATTTTCTGTCTCTGAGGGAGGTGATATTTTTGTCAGTTTTTCGTTTATTTTTCATTTTGCTCTTCTCCACCATTTGCCATTACTTCGAATTCAATTGTTTCCTTTCAAACAATTGTCTTATGTTTTGTTCCTTTTATGAAGATGATCATCAAAGGAAAAAAAAACATCTGCAATTGAAAGACACATATGTCATGCCATGAATAAAAACAAAGAAAGGACTGACGAATTCCCGAGCAAAAAATGAAGAAGAATGGAATCCCATTATTTTTTTTTTGTGTCTTCCAAAAAAGTTTCCCCACCCGCATGAACGAGCGACTCTAAAGGGCTTGATCGCAATGCAATTAAAACTTCCGTTGAACTTTAAGTTTTGTGACGTGACGGTGACGACATTGAGGCCCAAACAGAGTCCATGTGGTACGCCTGCCGGACTCCATGTTCACATTTATTGCAGCGATTATTTAAGTATGGCGAATGGCGTGCAAATACGCCGAACACAAGAAGTGCATTTCATGAATTATTAAACATCCTCAAGAAAAAAAAAAAAACAATGCAAAAGACAAACAGAAGAAAACCACACAACGGTAAGAGTGGTATAAGAGCTCCACCACATATGGGTACGAAACTCCTGGAAACTATGCTGCGCAGGGAATTCCAAAGGAATCGGCAGCCAGCCATGGCCATAGCCTTGTGGCAAACTGAACTTTAATTTATGCGCAGACAACTTTGTTACGCCCCATGTTTTTCAGCCTCTCTCTTCCGTTCTTGGCCTCCATTGGTTTTGATATAAGCAAAATAAGGCGGTATCGGGTTTTAATTATATTTCAAATGATATAAAACAAAAACAACAGCAAAAATATCCATCAAACATAGCTAGCAATTTGAGCATCTCTGTGAAGGATGTTTGCGGTTTACGGTTGCTGTTGTCTTTCTCTCTGTGGTCTAAACTTTTTTTTAAACATTTCCCTTTTTGATGTGTGCAAGCAAGCCTAAACAATCGTTTAGCTGGCCCTTCATCTTGTCATCTGGTTATGTGTGGTGGCTTCCACAGTCGATTGAAAATTTTCCAAGAATTGGTAATAGGATATGTTTGTTGGATGGGGGGATTGTTGTAGTTCAATGGTATTTCCTCTTGAACTACTTCTACTTTAAATTGTGCGATGTTAGGTTATTTTTTTTTAATTTTGTGGTTGAAATTTTTTGGAACTAAGAAATTTGATGCCAAGAAATTTGAAAAAATATTCAAATGATGGTCGGTCTTTTTTACTTTCAATGGCCATGTACTGGAATTTCTTAAAAAAACATCAATTCGAAAAAAAATGGTTTAAGTTCATGACAATCTTTTTTTAAAGAAAAACTCAAAGATCAGCAATCGGAACCTTTTTCTTTATAACAAAAAATTAGGACTCTGAATCTCAAGGTCTTTCATACAGCAATAAATTGGGACTCAGGAGCTGAAGTATTTTTTTTACAGCAGATATCGTGTTAACAAAATTGTTTGTATGTCCAAGTCTGAATGAAATCGGATTTTAATTTCGCGTTTTATGAGATTCATGGATATTCGAAATGTTGACCCTGTGTGGGGGTGGTACCAGGAGGAGTGGACCAATATATTCTATCTTCACACCAGACCTTAAGTTCATAAAAGTACTGTGTAATTTGAAGACATAATTATTCAAAATTTTGACCCTTTGTGGGGGAGGTACTACATGGAGTGGACCGATATTGTCCATTTCCGCTCCTGACTTAGCACTAATGCAAATATTAGGATTTGAAAAGTTGAAGATCAATTTGATTATCCTCTCTCTTTCCATGCAGCATTTTTTTTTTTTTTGAAAATTTCGGCTTTTTGTGGTGGATGTACCAGAAGGAGTGGACCGATATTGCCCATCTCCGAATTCGACCTAAGTTTGATAATAATATTACGATGTACCAAGTTTGGATCAAATCGGATACTCCCTTCGTGAGTTATCGTGCGCCCCAGCCAGGCAGACGGACGGAATTGGTCCGAAGAGACCGTTATTTCGATGAGGTATGTTTTGACCTATTTAAATGATATATACCCTCTCTAGCTATATGGCTGAGGGTATACAAATTGCGGCTCACGAACATAGGAGTTTTTTTCTACAGAAATAAATCGCGGCTTAGGAACTAAGACATTTTTTTTTCTGTAGAAAAAAATCGCGCATCAGGAACTGAGACACTTTTTTTCTGTAGAAAAAAATGGGGATCAGGAACTGAGACACTTTTTTCTGTAGAAAAAATCGCGGATCAGGAACAGAGACCCTTTTTTCTGTAGAAAAAATCGCGGATCAGGAACAGAGCCACTTTTTTTCTGTAGAAAAAATAGCAGATCAGGAACTGAGAAATTTTTTTATAAAAAAAAAATCGGCCCGAGGTAAAGAGGCATGTTTTTAAAGAAACAATTTGGCATCAGGAACAGTAATTTTTCCATGAAAAAAAAAATCACGGCTCAGGGTATTAAGGATTTCCTCTATAGAAATTAATCATGCCTCAAGAGATTAGAAATGTTCTTTTATAGAATCAAAAAAAATCGCCGATATCGCCGAATTACGGCTCAGTAATATTTTTCCCACAGAAAAAGTCGCAGCTCGGGAATAAAGGAATTTTTTCTGCAAAAAAAAAAAAAAACAAGTCTTAGGAAAAGTGGCGCTTTTTCAAGGAGATATTTTTCATTTTGTTTCAAAATCGCCGCTACCAGGTTTTTTATAGAAAATAAATATTCCTAGCCTAGACTTTTTCTATAAAAAATTGTTCTTGAGCCAATCTCTTTTGCATGGAAATATTCTCAATTTTTATGATCAGATTTTTTTTTTAAAGAAGCATTAAATCATTTAAAATAAAATAATTAATTTTATTCTACATACCTGTCTTCGAAATGCATCCGGCATTGTAAATGTACTATGAATCCAACAGAATGTGTTGACAACATGTGTCGGTATGCCATTGACAATACAACTGATCGGCTGACCGACATATTGGGTGGCCGTAATAATTAGACTGCATGTCAACAGCAGGACTGTGGTAAAGGAATTATGCAAACGAAATATTGTATTATCCGTTTGTATATCCTGCCATTTGAGATAACTCTTTAGGCCGACCAATAACTTATACATGGCAGCGGCAGTTTGACAGCTTCAGCGAAGAGAATAGAAATGATGAAAATATTCCGGTGGGTAGATGGTGCTGAGAGGTGAGATAGAAATTCAAGAATCACTTGTTTTTTCTGGAAATGTTGAGAAATCTGGTTAATTGGCGAGAATTCATATCAGCTGGAATGAAAAAGAAAAGAAAAAGATGAGAAAAATTAGTAAAAAAAAAATTAGTCAAAAATACACAAAACATATACAAAGAAATGTGGGAGAAATATGAAATTAATAAAAATATTATTTATTTTCAAAGGATTTTCAAATGTCTGAAAAAAATTCAATTTTGGTGTTAGAATATGAAAAGCTTCCAATTCCATATTGTAATTTTGTCAAAATTCGAATAAAAATCTCACCATTAAATTTAATATTATTTCATCTCCCAATTAATGCAGCTCTTAATTAATGCATATGGAATCAAAAAAATGGACAAATTATAACAAATTCCTGAAAATAAAAATGAATCTTCAAAGTCGACGGAAGAAGAAAAAATCCATTGCTTTCAATGATTGAATCAAAGCTTTTGATGCTGCTGCCGCACCAGCACGACTCATCCAATTTATTATGAAAGCTGTGCATTGAACTCAATTAATGTCAATTTATTGGCAATAAAGCCGCTGCAGGAAAATAACTTAGATTTCCTTTCCCCTCTCCTCCCTTCCCCCCTTCTCTCTATATTCCGATATTCAATTAAAAATATGCACGAGAATAATGAATGCATAACTTCAGATATGAAGAAAAAAATTATAAGAATACAAAAAAAGGAAATTCATTCAAATTAACAAATGAATTGAAGATGCCAGGGAGCGCCACAAAATTTGAAACAGCAGCGACAACCACAACAAATTGAGGGCAATAAACTCTGGAAGACGACACACTGATCTAAACATTTTAGAAGAGACACACCAGATTTGTTTGTTGCCACTGGCCCTCATTCCATCTTCAAACAAATGTGTAAGTGTGTGAGTATGTTGGATGTTGTTGTCTGGTTGGTTTTTAATATAATTCAGGCAAAGACAAATTAGTTTCTTTGGAAATCTTACGATTTCATGTGAAAACTGTCTCCAAGTGCAGCAGACTTCCAAATGGAGGGAGAAAGTCCACCAGCCAGGCCTTTAAACCGAATACCGTGAGTAGGTATTTAAAAATAAAATGTGTATTTTCAGCTGTTGATCACTTTGTTGTCTTATCCCTGAACTTGAAATAATCGTCGGGTCTCGGTTAATTTTAAATAGACTTGCAGTTGAGAATAAAAACTATAAAAATTAAAAAAAATGTATTTCTAGATCATCTCCATATGTTGTTGTGAAAACGAAACTATTTTGAAACCACCAATAAATGTGGACAAATTATTTTATAGTAGATTTTTTATGGATTTATAAATAAAGTATAATTTTTAAAAATATAAAACAAACCCCATAGCTTAATGGCGTAATAAAAAATATTTTTTCAAATTCAAGTTCGACTCGAAAGAAAAATAATAAAAAACCAGTAAGGAATAATCAAAAGTCGGGCGGGGCCGACTATATGATACCCTACACCACTATGCATATTTAGTAGAGCTCACGCAACAAAAAAGTTTACATTGGGAATTTATTTGAAGTAGATCATAGCACCTATAAACCTTTGACTTTAGATCAGACATAATTTTTTTCAGAGGGAATTAATACGTGGAAGGTATATTTAATTCTGAATCGATTTCCACATTTTTATCTTTTATACCAAATAACATTGCTATAGAGTGCATGATATGACTTCGAGGGGGATTACATCAAAAAATACAAATCGGAGCCGAGTTCCACCAAATGGAAACGTACGTCCCGAAATCCACTTCATTTAAAACAAAAACAGTAAACCTGAAATCGGAATAGGAACATATATGGGAGCTATATTCAAATCTAAGCCGATCTCGATAAAATTTGGCAAATGTGTTTCAGAGCTTTATAAAATATCTGGTACCATATTACACTGGTGAGGGACTTTAACACTAAATCGGATGAAACCTATATGGGAGATATAGCTATGTCTGAACCGATTTTTATTTCCAAGTTTGAAGTTCTTATTTCTAGCATGAATTCTGTCGGAATTGCCAAAATTCTGTTCATTTGGGCTGATATAAGCCATTTGGTGCAGAATAAACCTAATATTTAAACAAAATAAAAAAAAAATCTGCAACAAAGTCAAACGCCAAAATTTTTACTTTTTTTAAATTTTATTGAATGAAAGCAAAAGATGTCGGAAATAGCATTAAATTTTAGAAAAAGTTTAGATTTGTTCGAATTGGTCACCTTTGGCGCGAATTATGGCCTTTACACGGCCAATGAAACCATTACACGCTGCCCGCATGTTGCTCTGCGGTATTTTGGCCCATTACCGGCGAAGCGCTTGCTTGAGGTGATCGACACTTTGGTATTTTTGTGGTGCCAAACTTGCTTTCCAAAATACTCCAGATTGGTATCTGGAGATTTTGGTGGCCATTGTGAGCTGGAAATAAAGAGAGGAACCTCATTTTGTAAACATTCTTGGGTGGCGCGTGCTGAGTGCGATGTTGCTGAGTCCTGTTGGAATGTCCACCGCCTGCGGCCAACATGTTTGAGTGCCAAAGGCTTTAATACACCCTCCAGAATATTTTCGCGATAATATTCGGCATTTCCTCTGATGCCACGGTCGATTAATACGAGCGGAGACCACCATGTCCGGCGCTTGAGTTCTGGTGGCCAACCGAAGGTGCAAATTTTCAGCTGACCTCTTTGGCAAGTAAACACGATCATTTTGTGATTCGGCAGTTCACCACTATCGGCCAAGCGAAGCAACTCTTTAGCTGTTTTGAGTCTATTTTCATTCTTTTGCGGTGTAAGTTGTTGCACTTTTTGGAATTTAAATGGCTTTACCCCGAGCTCATTTTTCAATATTTGCCGAATGGCATATTGCGATATGTTCAGCTTACGAGCTATTTTTCGGCCACTGCGACGCGGGTTTCGATCAAGTCGCTTCTTTACTTTTCGAACCATTTCTGCTGATGTTGCTGTTTTCTTCCGTCCACTTCCTTAACGTCGGGCTACGCTATTAGTATCACTGTAACGAGCGATGGTACGAGACACAAAAGATTTATTCACATTTAAATGCTGGAGTGCTCTAACGATAGGCACTTGTTTTTCCAGTCAAATATAAAGAAATCACACTATCACGCTCGAATTCCATCACGAATAACTTTTTTTCTGGAAATTCTCGCCGAAATGGTTTTGTACGCTTGTTCACAATGTAATGAGCTGTCACTGGAATAATTTTAACAGCTGTCGGACGAGTGGCTTAGAAATTACAGAAGTCTGGAGTTGGTTGCAGTTTTTTTTCATTTCACCCTGTATGTGGTGTAGGCTATAAAAAACGCTCAGCTTAATGCCGTAACAAATAATTATTCTTCAAAATTAAATACACATCATTAAGCTCGACTCGACTCGAAAAAAAAAAAAATAAAAAATCTTATTCTATTGATCAATATTGACAGATTATTTTTATCTAGTAAATCTCTAGAAATATGACAACCTGCATTGTTATTTATTTTTAAATCATTTTGAATATCTTACGCTTCAATGCTCATAAAATATTTCATTTATGCATCGCAGACGGCACAAAACTGTCTACATATGTTAGAGCGAAATTGAACAAAAACGACACAAATTGAATTGAATTGAAGAAAATGCATTTAAATGCTATTTCTTTTCAATTGATAGGCTGACCCATTGACCGCGTGCCTGGTAATAAATTGAAGTAGAATTTGAAGGAAATTTTATTGAAATAAATCTCTTTTTAATATTGAACTAATTTGTGTAGAGGGATTACAACAAACATGGATTTTAGTGACTTTTTTGATTTCTGTAAACAAATAAAAAATTTAGTGAATCTGTAAAAAATCAAACATTAAAAGCCTAGCTGATACCCCTTCGCCTTGACATTTTTGGCTGTTGTAATTTCACATATTTTTTTAGTTGTCGATAAAGCTTTCGTAAGTGACAATGAATTTGTTTGCCTAGCTTAAGCTTAGATTTTTCTTTTTTCCAATGTTATGACAAGTTAGTGATTAGGAATGTCGGATTCGAAATTTAAATTTTATAGAACTTTTGGGATCCTTTAAGTCTTATTTGTTAGGCGCATGTGTGAAAAAAAATGTATCTATATACCATTTGAATTATCAGTAAGCCTCATATAAGGAAAAACAAAATACTTTTACCCAGCAAAAACTCACATTACCAAATTTCTCTAAGAAATTTCAGGCAGTCTTAACTAATTACAAACCAACCTACGAGAGTATGTTACCTGAAATAAGGGTGAAATGAAAAAACTACAACCAACTTCAGACTGCTGTCATCTCTATGCCACTGCTGTTAAAATTATTCCAGTGACAGCACATTATATTGTTTACAAGCGTACAAAAGCATTTTGGTGAGAATTTTCCAGAAAAAAAGTTATTCGTGATGGAATTCAAGCGTGATAGTGTGATTTCTTTATATTTGGTTGGAAAACCCCAAGTGGCTATCTTTAGAGCACTCCACCATTTAAATGTGAATAAATATTTTGTGTCTCGCACCATCGCTCTTTACGGTGATACTGGTAGCGTAGCCGACGTGTAGGAAGTGGACGGAAAAAACAGCAACATCTGCAGAAATGGTTCGAAAAGTAAAGAAGCGACTTGATCGAAACCCTCGTAGCAGTGGCTGAAAAATGGCTCGTGAGCTGAACATATCGCAATATTCCATTCGGCAAATATTGAAAAATGAGCCATTGAAATTCCAAAAAGTGCAAGAACTTATACAGCAACAGAAAGGAAATAGACTCAAAAGAGCTAAAAAGTTTCTTCGCTTGGCCAAACGTGGTGAACTGCCGAATTTGGTTTTCTCCGATGAGAAAACATTCTTTGTCCAGCAGTTTGTAAACAAACAAAATGATCGTGTTTACTTGTCAAAGGGGTCAGCAGAAAATATGCACCTTCGGTTGGCCACCAGAACTCAAGTGTCGGCCATGGTGATGGTGTGGGCCGCCATAACAGCCGATGGTCGTTCTCTGCCCGTATTGATCTACAGTGGCATCAGAATCAATGCCGAATATTGTCGTGAAAATATTCTGGAGAGTGTGTAAAGCCTTGGGCACGAAAACATTTTGGCCGAAGATCTTGGACATTCCAACAGGACTTAGCATCATCGCACCTAGCACCCGCCACCCAAGAATGGTTACAAAATGAGGTCCCTCTCTTCATTTCCAGCGCACAATGGCCATCAAAATCTCCGGATACCAATCCGTTAGACTATTGTGTCTGGAGTATTTTGAAAAGCAAGGTTGGCACTA
Organism: Musca domestica; assembly: GCF_030504385.1. Lineage (NCBI taxonomy): Eukaryota > Metazoa > Arthropoda > Insecta > Diptera > Muscidae > Musca > Musca domestica. The sequence goes on along the minus strand of NW_026712249.1, from coordinate 26,788,100 downwards.
AAAAATACCAAAGTGTCGATCAACTCAAGCAAGCGCTTCGCCGGGAATGGACCAAAATACCGCAGAGCAACATCCGGGCAGCGTTTGACGGATTCATTGACCGTGTGAAGGCCATAATTCGTGCCAAATCTGAACTTATTCTGAAATTTGATGTTATTTCTGACATTTTTTTGCTTTCATTTAATAAAATTAAAAAAATTAAAAATTATGAATTTTGACTTTGTTGCAGTTTTTTATCTCACCCGCTTCGCCGGGAATGGACCAAAATACCGCAGAGCAACATCCGGGCAGCGTTTGACGGATTCATTGACCGTTTGAAGGCCATAATTCGTGCCAAATCTGAACTTATTCTGAAATTTGATGTTATTTCTGACATTTTTTTGCTTTCATTTAAAAAAATTAAAAATTATGAATTTTGACTTTGTTGCAGTTTTTTATCTCACCCTGTATTTATGGGTAGAAGGCCTGTTAAAACATACTCTCTGAAAGAGGAAGGACTTGTAGAGATGCTTTATGGATTGAAGTTCTTCTATGTGGTTAGACGAGTTCCTGAAGACCTTCTTAGGATAATAAACCTTCCATAGGTCTTCCATGGGATTTTCTTCGCAATCTTTTATCAAAAAAAAGAAATTACAGAATTTTATAACTGAACGAGCTTTCATGGGTCTTCCAAAGATCAATGACCCTTAATAGGTCTATCATAAATATATAGAAAACTTTTTAAATAGCTTCCTTCTATAGTTGGAAGACCTTTAAAATTTTTCTATAGTTAGAAAGTCTTTTAGAGGTTTTCTGTAGAAAGAAGACCATTCAGACGTCCCTTAAAGATAAAAGACCGTTAACAGGTTTCCAATAAAAAATAAGTTTTCTATAAATTTTGGAAGTCTTCTATAAATTTATTATATGTCGTCTGTAGATAAAAGACCTTTCAGAAGAAGTTTCCTATATATGTTCGAGGCCTTTAAGAGGTCTTCTTTAGATGATAATAATGAAATAATGATGAAAAATAATATTTTCCAATATATACCTTTTTGTAGATAATAGGAATTCTGTAGATTTTCTAAACAAAGCGTATCCAGGGGATTTTAAAAATTTAACCACGATTGACTTCCCTAATACAGACAAAATAACAAAACTATATTTTTTCAAGTAAAAATTCTCTCAGCTATTTTGAATAAAATTTGCACCTAATTTATTTAAAAATCTAGGAAACGTAACACAAAAACTAACCGCTTGTATTGCAATACGGAGGCAAACACTAAAGTGGGATTGGTGTCATAATTGAGTGCAATAGGGGGTGGATGATGGTATTCAATCGTATTAAATTCATATTGAATAATGTGGTCACACAGCATGTAGCATCTATAGTTTTCGAATATTTGTGGCTTTGTATCTTCTCTATAGGGATTAAAATACAAGTATAACCCTCTCAAATTTCAATTACAAACGGTTCTCTAACAAAAAATTTTCTTTAAAAAAATGCATATTTTTTTAATATTAAATGACCCATATAACCCCCCTCTTGAAATCTGTACCTAGAATAGACAAATTATATTCGTTGGCATCCATACAAGCTGTCAATGGGTGGTTTTGATAATAACACCTTTAACCGTCATTATCATATAAAGCTGCTACCCCTGTAAAAACACCTCAAGTGTGTTTTGGGGCTTGGCGTTGTTGCAGTCATCAGAGAATGGGTTGCGACGTGTCTGTGTGTGTTGTTTTGGCGAGAGAGCGATAATCTAACACCGTAACCAGCTAAACAACACAGAATGAATTGCAATAATCTGCCCAAGGTTTTACGTCACGTTTCATATAAATGACATTAAATTACATCTCTTCATACGTGTGCATATGAGACATTGAGGTGAAAATTGTCTTGAGAATTAGGATATCACATGTAGTTGTGAAATAGGGAAGACATTTGGAAAATGTGTGAACAAATATTTGGAAATATTGAAATTGCTTGGAATTTTCATATGAGGTATTGAATTGGAAATTTGTTCATATGATAACATTGTTTGCATCCATGTGTAATTGAAAGAAATCTGGTTAGGATTTTAATTTTTTCAGAGCATTAATAAAATTAACATCTAAATCTAATTCTTGTTTAATTTTTTAAGCTATGTTGTAGTATAGAACTTATTACTCTGTTCCAGAATTGCAAGAATGTAAACCTTTTTTTACTACGGTAAGCGATTTTTCCTTTATGATATGGAAAATAATTGCAATACTAGTAGATGCTTGCAGGTTCTGGAACAGACCAAATACTGAACATGAAGACATTTTTTTAAAACAATTTGTCATTTTTATTCCTTCTATCCCTCTATTTTAATTTTTGTCAATACATGGTTTTCCTAAAATGCAATCGCAGACCTCTTGTGGCTGTTTTTTATCACACTTACATAACAATTACCATGACCAGGTATAAACGTTCCATCATAAATCCACCAACTTTATGAACAATAGTGTAATGCCAACTACAGCAAGATATATCACTATGAACTGATGTAGTAATTTTAATAATTAAAACAAATTTTAAAGTTAATTAACTTTTTTCATATTTCAACTGGTCTAACAAGTTTTGTAATTGTGGAGTGTATGAAAAAGGTTTGTGTGTATTTAAAGAAATAATTTTTAATATTCTAATTAAATATGATTTATATAGTTGTTATTGTTAAAATATAATCGTGTTGGGCTACTTTATTTATACATTACTTGTTTTGAACTAATCAATGCGTTCCAAATGTATTTAAACTAATCGATATACATATGAATATCTAAGATTCGATTCGGAGAGGAAAATATTTGTTTTTCAATTTAATGTTATTCGTAATGAGATAATTGACCCTATACAAAATAATGTTATATACTTTCTGAAGTTTGAAAATAACTTACGACATTTTTCAAAATCATGGTGTTCTCAGATTCGCAGATATATTTCTTATTCACAACAGATCTTGTGTTAGCAAAAATGTTTGTATGTGTGAAATTTGAAGAGAGTTGGATGCTTATTTCGCTTTTTTGAGAGTTTTGTTTTTTAAAATCTTGAATCCTATGTAGGGGAGGTAGCACAAGAAATGGTCCGATCTCTAGCATCTTCATAATAAATCTTGTTTTGAGGAAAATATTGAGATGTACAAAGACAAAATGGTATCTGATGTTAATTTCGCGTTTTATGAGTTTCGTGGATATTCAAAATATTGAGCCTTTGTGGGGGGAGGTACCAGAAGGAATGGACCGATATATCCCATATTCACAGCATATCTTGTGTTGGTACAATTAGTGGGATGTCTGAAATATGAAGAGAAACGGATGCCTATTTCGGATTTTATGATCGATTTGGTTATTCAAAACTTTGACCATTTGTGGGGGAGGTACCAGAAGTAATGGTCCGTTCTCTACCATCTCTGTAACATATCTTGTGTTGATGGAAATATTGAAATGTGTCAAGTCTAAATGGAATCAGAGGTTAATTTTGCGTTTTATGAGCTTCATGGATATTCAAAATATTGACCATTTGTGTAATTTGAAGACAATCGGACTCTTATATTATTACTATTCAAAATGTTGACCCTTTGTGGAGAAGGTACTTGATGGAGTGGACCGATATTGTCCATTTTCGCTCTAATGCAAAACTAGAACTTGCAAAGTTGGATCAAAATCGGATTATCTCTTATCTTTCTGTACAGTTAAATATTTATTTTTTGGAAATTTTCGACCTTTTGTGGCGAGTAGTGGACCGATATTGTCCATCTCCGAACTTGATCTAACTTTGATAATAATATTAAGATGCACCAAGTTGTGATCAAATCGGATACTCCCTTTGAGAGTTATTGCGCTACATCGACTCCAAATTTCCTGAAACGGATTTGGTCCAAAGAGACCTAAAACCGTTATTTCGATTTCAGTGGCCGTATCAAATGATATATAACTTCCCTAGCCACATGGCTGAGGCAACCACCCTACTATAGGCTTTGTTGGTAGAGATTGGCGAAAATGCTCTTTTATGGTTTTGTTTCGTTTGGGAAAGTAGAACCTGCTCTATTTCTGGGAAATGTACTCTAACATCTCAATATTGCATTGCTCATTTTCACGTAGAGTATACTCCATCATTTCATTCGCAGGAGTGCTCTTGGTCGAATTCAATCGACTGTTATTCTCTACGCGAGTGAGAGAGAATGTTAAAGAGGGAGATTTGTTTTCTCTCAGTGCTTTCTTATTGTTTTCTACATATTTTTTCTCTCTGATTTCATTGATTTTCGTGGAGAGAATTACGCTCATCGAAAGCACGCGTGCTTGCCTTGTTTGGAGTTTTAGAGATATTTGAAAAACTTATCGCACAATTGCTCAAAAGCTTCAAAATATCCTGAATATCGTACAAAATCATGTATATATTTATTTCAGTGTTATTTGGGTACCTATGTATGGTCGGGTCGTAGAATTAAGTAATGGGATAATCACATTGGTGCTATTCTGGCATTTTCTTTCAAATATTTATCTATTTTCTCATAACGAAATGATTTGTGAATTTCTTAGAGTGAAATATTCTGTTGAGCTAACTTTGTTAATTTTTCGAAAATATACATTTTAATAAAACCTAAAAACATTCGCATCTAATAAGTTTTTAAGTAGGATAGGAAGTCTTAAAAATTTTGCAGCCTATTGTCTTTTTCCTTATTTTATAAACTTTTATCATTCTACAATATTTCTTCTCTACGCCCTTCATTTGCCCTGACCAATACTTTACCAATTTTTAAAATGTTCTTTTAATTCATTTCCTCTTTTACGTCGATTCTTTTATTTTAGGCAACCGACGAAGTGGTTGTTGGTGGCCACCGTAATTACGCAGGCAAACAATGAGAACCCAAAGCCATCTGTTTTAAAGTCTTCACATCACAACGTTTTACTTTCGTTTTAAAAAAAGCCGACCTTTATTCATGTGTGCAACTACTCACTTCCGTTCCATTGTCATCGTAAGTTATGAGTGTATGTGTCGGTCTGTCTGTCTATCTATCTATATTGTCCAGTCATATGCCACATGGGTTTTGTTGCAGACAGCCATAACTGCCAGGTGATGGTGGTGGCGGTGGTTAAAACTTCAATGGCAATAGTTGTTACAATTTTAAAAATTTTGTAGATGCATTTTTAGAGATAACCTATCAAAATATTTCATTATAAATATGAAAGCAGTGATGTTAAATTTGAAAAAAAAAAATGTGGGTAAGTATGTGAATTTTAAAAAATAATGAAAAAACAAATTATGAACTTCAAAATTTGTTACAAAGGATTTTTCCAATACAAATTTAATTTAAGCAATTTAAGCCACTTCATTAAGCCTCCGTATAAATGCCTATATATTTCATTCCTAACTCTTTTCCAAGGCTATTTATCGTTCACTTTTTCTTTATTAGATTCTTTATAAAGTCATTTACCAAGCCAATTACTAACTCAATTACTATTTAATTTATTATTTTGATATAACTACCATTGTCTTTGATTCTAAAACCATAATCCAAATCCATTTCCTATGACTAATTCTCATTTACAATGAAATTTCCAGCTTCGATTACGAAATTAATTTATATTTTTTTGTTTTCTTTGTCATTATTTTGTTAACGTATTTATCCGTCAATACTTGTTATACCATAACCGGCAGACACACAAGCCATTAAAATATTCATCAAATAAAGACATCATTGCAAATCGACAACGTCATCGTTAACAGCAGCATTTTTTTGTTTTTCGAAATACAAACTTGACACAAATTTTGTGCATTCAGTGGATTGTCTTTTTTTCTGGTCGGATGTCATTAACCCTACAAATTGTATAATCGACATTTCATTCATTCATACCTGTTCAGAATTGATACAAATATGGCATTTCGAGAATACAGATAGGCAACAAGTGTCCCGGAAATTGTGTATAGAAAGAAAATTAATGCAATTCGAAAAGACAGCTAAGAGGAAATTAACAAAGGAATTATACAATTTCTTTAGGACTTAAACAATGACACTAGGCTATTAAAGTGCCCTGTAAACTAAAAAGATATATTTTTATTCAAAAAATTGAATCAAATGGAAGAAGACTACATTTTACTATTATTTAATACAGGCGCCATCTAGATTTCAATCTAAAAATGATTTGGACTTGTGTTTTTTTGCAACACAAATGAAGCTAAAATTTCCAAATTTCGCAATATGGAGAAAGAAGTGATTTCCCAATCTAGGACACATGTATGTCATACTCATCAATATCTTGTGAGAGCTCCATCTATAATTCAATAGCAATTTTATGTTTTAAGTAGACTTAAAAACTGCCCTAGTCTTGTTCTGCAAGATGCACGAACGACATCTATATGTCAATGTTGTAATTTTTTATAATCAGATTTTTTGAACTGTTTAAAGCTCTGATTTTTCATCTTCGCAATATATTTTGTACTACAGGGTGAGATGAAAAAACTGCAACCAACTTCAGACTGCTGTCATTTCTAAGCCACTCGTCCGACAGCTGTTCAAATTATTCCAGTGACAGGTCATTATATTGTTTACAAGAGTACAAAAGCATTTTGGTGAGAAATTACCAAAAAGTTATTCGTGATGGAATTTAAGTGTGATGTTGTGATTTCTTTATATTTGGCTGGAAAGCCACAAGTGGCTATCGTTAGAGCACTCCAGCATTTAAATGTAAATAAATCTTTTGTATCTCGTACTATCGCTCGTTACTGTGATACTGGTAGCTTAGTCCGACGTCAAGTGAGTGGACGGAAGAAAACCGCAACATCAGCAGAAATGGTTCGATAAGTAAAAAAGCGAATTGATCGAAACCCGCGTCGCAGTGGCCGAAAAATGGCTCGTGAGCTGAACATATCGCAAATTCCATTCGGCAAATATTGAAAAGGAGCTCAGGGTAAAACCATTGAAATTCCAAAAAGTGCAAGAACTTACACCGCAACAGAAAGAAAATAGACTCAAAAGAGCTAAAGAGTTGCTTCACTTGGCCGAAGTGGTGAACTGCCGAATTTGGTTTTCTCCGATGAGAAAACATTCGTTGTCCACTTACTTGCCAAAGAGGTCAGCTGAAAATGTGCACCTTCAGTTGGCCACCAGAACTCATGCGCCGGCCATGGTGATGGTGTGGGCCGCAATAACGTTCGTATTAAGCGACCGTGGCATCAGAATAAATGCCGAATATTATCGCAAAAATATTCTGGAGGGTGTATTAAAGCCTTGGGTAGGCAAACATTTTGGCCGCAGACCTTGGACATTCCAAAAGGACTCAGCACCACCCACCCAAGAATAATTACAAAATGAGGGCGCACAATGGCACCAAAAATATCCGGATACCAATCCGTTGGACTATTGTGTCTGGAGTATTTTGGAAAGGAAGGTTGGCACTAAAGAATACGCGAGTGTCGATTACCTCAGGCAAGCGCTTCGCCAGGAATGGGCCAAAATACCGCAGAGCAACATTCGGGCAGCGTGTGACGGTTTCATTGGCCGTTTGAAGGCCATAATTCGTGCCAAAGGTGAGCAATTCGAACAAATCTAAACTTATTTTAACATTTGATGCTATTTCCGACATTTTTTGCTTTCTATCAATAAAATTAAAAAAAAAAAACAAAAATGTAAAAATTATGGCTTTTAACTTTGTTGCAGTTTTTTTTATCTCAACCTGTATACATACAACAAGTGTTCCGGAAGTCATGTATAGAAAGAAAATTAATACAATTTTTCAAAGACAATTAAGGGGAAATTAAAAAAGGGTATTATATAGTTTGTTTAGGACTTAAACAGCAAAGGAAGTACTCAGAACAATATTATTCGGAGAATTCGTTTGTGAGATCAATGTTATACCAACGCGCGCCATCTATATTTCATTTTTTTTTTCAAAATTGAAGAGAAAAGGAATTATCTTTGTAAAACAGTACTTTCGAGCTTTTGTTCAGAATGTGATTATTGAGAGAAATTGTCTGTGAAATGAATGTAAAACCAAATTTCAAACAAATTTCCGCTCTTATCTCGTTCCAGAAACGAACGCCATCTATGTCTCAATTGTGTTTAGGTGTAAAAAGTAATCGATATTGAAAATAGTATTTTCTTGCTTTATTCCTTAAGACGGGGTTGTAGAATAAATGAGGTTGAGAAATATTTCATTTAAAAATTAATTTGAAAAATCAATTTCGGATCTACAATTCGGAGCCCTCTTTCCATACGAAAAACTCAACTAACATTAATTTTACAACTGTGTTTCGTGAAAAAATGAGATAGCCATCAAGAAACCCAACGAACAGATGATACTTATTTATTTAACAAAAAAAACGAAACACAATAATTGAAGTTAATGTTATGACCTTCAAATGGCTTGCTTATCTGCCACCCAAACAAAAAAAAAAAAAAAAAAAAAAACTGTTGCACGAATGTAAGGTAACCGCTGCAGTTGCATTCCTAATCAGTAAAACAAAAACTTTGTTTTTTCCGGTAAATGCAACCATTTTCATAACTATCCGCCATTCAAAGTTATCTTTTTTTTCAGAGTATAATTTTAAATGAATGTGAGAAGTATTTTTTTGTTACTGTTGTCTTTGTTGTTGTTGCTGTTTTTTACAGTGACTAATATCTAATGAATTCCAATGTGATCTTGCGGATGACAATTAAATGCAAAACGGAAAGAGTTATTTGTGACATGCTATGCAGCAGCAGTCAGTCTGTCAGTCAGTCACAGTAACAGTTTATGAATGGCAAGACAAAAAATTGCATTGAAATTTATGATGAGTGGAATGGAAAAAAGTGGATTCTGCGTTTTATGAAGTGAAAAATAAATTTCAATGCAATTTTTTGATAATGAGAAGAATAATACATTTCACAGTAATTCAGCAATTCGATTCTTTCCTGGTCAATATCAAGAGAGGGGAAGCCGTAATACAAGGTGTGAACTCAGCATCGATCGGTGATATACGACCAGAGCTTAGGAGTCATAGTCGTACCAGATTTGAACCAGAGTCGAAAGACCCAAGTATCTAGAATCTATTTTCTGCTCTCCAACACTAGCATGAAATAACGATTATGACTTGCATACATCAACTTCTAAAAAAATCCATCAAGTTGGACTTTAAGTCCTTTAGCTTGATTTTGTTTTAGAAACCGCATTCCGAACTCTTTCCGATTTTAATGATTTTGTAAGATTTTTGTTTAAGTTTTCGAAGTTTTAATAACTAATTTGTCCCTTTTTATGATGTTGAAGAATGTTTTTTTTCGAACTAGTTCCCTTGCTCACTCCGTCAATTGTTCGATTGAACACGGTAGTTTGTGAACTACACATTTATTGGACATTTGAAATCGTAAACAGGGAGTAAAAAAATTCTCCTGATACTTGAATCTGTCTACATTTGCAGATTTGATGAAGACATTTCAATTAATTTCAAATATCACTTTTTCCGGATCTCCTTGTCTAAATGAGCTTATTTGTTCCGTAAGCAAATTTTTCTGAACCAGTTCCCTTCACTCCATTTAGTGAATCGTTCAATTAAACAGGATTATTTGTGAGCTATACAGCACTGGGAAATTAGATGTCGTGAACCGAGAGTGACAAGTTTTTCTGATTGCGCTATTTCCTGTTCTTATTAACAAAATTAAACCTTTAATTTTAAAGCTAGGTTCTTTATAGAACATATTATATTTTTATATTGTAACACTTAAACTATAATTCTAAAGCCTAGCATAAACATATTAATTTGGAATATAACAATCCATAATTGTTGGGAGACAATGAAAAGATAGCATTTTTAACTCTATGGTTATGTGGGCGCCAATCTCTCACTTTCAATCGAATAAATCCTATAGGCGTAAGAATATAATCAAAATTGATTGATTCGAATAGAGTCATTTATAGCTGAGATGATGGGTCGGTGAATAATTATTATTCTAGTTGGGATTGAAAAAATATACTCCGTGATAAATTGGGCTCCAACTCTCCCATATATCGAAATTGAGTAAATCTTGTTGATATTGTGTGACTAAATTGATTTGACTATTTCATTATATAGTTTCATTTAATCGAGGTATGACAGTCTATCATTGGCGGGAGTCGACGAAAATGAATGTCCTAGTCGAAATCAGTAAAATCTATTCAATGATCATTTGGGCGCCAATTCCTTCACAATAAATAGAATAAATCTAAATCTATCTTAAGGTTATAGTCAGCACTGACATGATTTGACAAATAATAATTAATGCGGCATATTATCATACTCGGATCTGTGAAAAATTATCATTCTAGTTGGTTTCAATCCCAATATAGTCTGTGATTATATGGGCACCAACTCTCCAACAATTGTTAAAGCTATACGAGTATATAAAAAATTCACATACATAGTTTCGTATGTAGCCGAGATATGATAATGTATAATTTCTAGTTTAGTTGGATCTAAAAATAAAGTTCACTTCATGACATTCAACTAAATGAACCTAGCTGACATCGTAAGAATATTGTCAAACTTTGACTTTGCCAACCCGATAGTAGTGGAAAAATTAATATTTCACTTGGATTTGGAAAGGAATATATCCTTTGATTATTTGGGCGCCAACTTCCCACAACGAAGTTTAAGAACGATTTTTTTTTGTCAAAAGAATAAAAACAAAATTGATGCGAATGAGTTCATATTTTGTCGCGATGTGGTAATATGGAAGTCGTTGAAAAATTACTAGTCTAATTTGTATGGAAAAAATACTCCATGATCGTTTGGGCGCCACTTTCTCAAAACTAAATCGAAGACTCCAATATTGATTATAGAGAACATTAGTTCGAAATGTTTCATATTTAGTGAGGCTGTGGCAAATTCTCATCCATGGGAGTAGCTTAACATAAAATGCCTAGTTGGGATCGAAGAATACACTGTGTACTTATTTGGGCGCCATCTCCACAACTCTAAAGTTAAGAAAACTTTCTGATGTCATAAGAATATAGACAAAATTGACTCTAATAGTTTAATATTTAGCCGGGATATATACAAATTATCATTCATGGGAGTCGCCTTGCATAAGCCTAGTTGGGATCAAAAAATACACTGTATGCTTATTTGGGCGCCATCTCTACAACTCTAGTGTGGAGAAATCTTGCTGATGTCATACGAATATGGACCAAATTGTTTTGGATGTGATAATCTATCAATCATTACAGTAAACATTACTTGGGCGCCACCTTGGCATCATTTTCAGAATATATCTTATTTAGTCAGGGTGTGGAAAATTATCATCCATGGGAGTAGTTTAACATAAAATGCCTAGTTGGGATCGAAAAATATACTGCATGCTAATTGGGGCGCCATTTCCACAACTATAGTGTGAAAAAAAACTTGCTGAAGTCATACGAATATAGACAAAATTCTTTTAGGTATGGCATTCCGTATGACATGGGAGTCGGTTAACAATTATTATTCAATTAATATTCTAATGCAACCTTGTTGATATTACATTCTGAAGATATCACACAAACATACCCATTCCAATTTTATTAGAAAAGTTCACATAGAGTACGTAAACAAAGAATATTCTGCTTGGGCGCCAACTCCAAAAAAGCTAAATAAAAGAGAACTGATTGATATAAGAACAGTTCAATTTTAATCCGGAATTTGACAATACATCTATGATGGATGTTGGTATAAACCCGAATTCGTAGTTGGGCGCCATCTTTCCAATACAATATGACCAAATAGTTGAAATTGATTGGAATAGCTTATTCAGAATATTTAAATAGGAGTTCTGTAATTAAGAATTTTACCCCGGCAATTTGAAATTTCAGAGCATAAGTGGCGTGAAAGATATTTTAGGTAATGGTTTAGAAGCAGAGCAATGGTCGATGCTCTAGCTTATCGCTAAACCATTTTCACGACATCTGTTATCCGAAAATTGACATGCTTTACAAAACTTTTGTTATAGGCGAATGTTGTCACCTATATCGAAATCTCTATACAATTTAAAAAGGGTTGTATAAAGTTTGCACATTTCAGTTTAAAGCTCTGACCATAAAAAATCCATTTAAGTATATGAAAATCTAAAATTAGTTTAGCTTTACAAAAATGTTTGTTATAGCCGAATATTTTCTCCAATATCCGAATATCTCTATAATTTACAAAGGTTTATATAAGGTTTGCACATTTCTGTTTAAAAATCTGACCATAAAAAATCCATTCAAACATTCTGAAAATTTGCAGTGAACGACTCTCAAATTAGTTTTAGATTCCGGCTCTGTACGGACTATCATTGTCGAAACAAATCAAGAATTATAAATCAAGAAAAATTGTATAATTTCCACTTCAGATAGAATTTTTTTCGTAACGAGTAAATGTTGAAGAAAATCAAAAGAACACAGAATTTTATAATATTCACTTTTTATGCCAAATAAATAAATAATTTTTACTGTTATTTTCACATTCCCAAAAAATGGGCTTAAAACCAAAATCTTTAAAACCCTTACAAACTATTTTAAATCAAAATATGTTGGTTGGAATTTACTTACAAAATCATTTGTTATGAGTTTCTGCTACTGAAAATTTCCTCCGTTCTTAGTTGGTGGGTGGGTGAGATATTCGATTCGTTGGGTTCCGTTGCGTTTTATGGAATGTTATCACAAATTGCCGCTTAAATGCAAATTGGTTATGATGCCCGGTTATGCGGGAGTCGTCCGTCTTACGACTGGTCTTTAGTTTTCGTTACTAATGTACACTCTTTCTGTTGTTATGATAATTTTACGAAATTGTTTCGTATGCTTTTTCTTTAAAATCTCAAAAAAAAAAAACTATTTCAATTTCGTTGCAAATACTAAAACGTATTTAATAAATTCGTATAAATTTTGTTTTTTTTTTTTTCTTCAATAAATTTTCTATCGAGAATTTTTTCCATTCAACACAGCATTGAAATAGAAAAATTTTTGTAAACGTAGTGTGGTAGTAGAAAACAGAAAACAAGATTTTTTACGCGCGTCGTCAGATACTTTAAGCTGAGTACTGTGAACACACAAATACTACACTAACATGCTCGAACAGTGGCTGATGTTCAAGAAGCTCGAAAACACATTTCGAACAATAACACACACAACACGGAGAACAACAACAACACTACTGGCTGGCTGGGTGAACTGGCAATAATAAACACAACGAAGAGCTAACACAAGACAACAACAGAAACAACAGCAGCAGTACAGGCATACAACTCAAGCGGCAGTAAGAGTACACAACACCAATACAGACACACATACTCACGACACGACACGTACGCTCTTCCAGCAGACAATCAACAATAACAACATTGCAATAACATCAATTACAACAACAAGAACAAAAGCAACAAATAGCCATAAAAGTAACTGAATTTGTTGTATGTAATTACAGACAATTCGAAATACATGAGCAAACAGATGGACGGACGGACAGTCAAAAATACATATTCCCAAACAAGCAAAACATTTGTCCATACTCAGAGATTTCAACAACAACCGAAAAAAACTCACTGAATTTAAACAAACTACAAATAAAATGAATCCGTGCTTAAAAACCCCACATTCTCTGTTAAGAATTCCCCCCAACATTAGATTGAGACTCTCTCAGTCATGCAAGAGAGCGAGTTCAAGCCAAACTCCCCTAACAAACCCCAATACCAGCGAAACGAACATAGGACCGGTGGGATCTCAAGCCATTACTTTGCATTTCGACATGCACACACAATTAACTCAAAACACACACACATGAGTACCTCTCTCACAGATACTTTTGCTCTCAGCGTTTTCCAGTTCTCTCTCTCACACACACATTTGCAGCGAGTTCATTAAGTGTTGTGGCGTCAAATACAACGTGTGTTTATTACGGTTCCATATGATGCCAACTAGCCAGCCAGCCAGCCAGGCAAAACCCAACCAACTCCAAGTAGTAGCATCACCATTAGATGTGCGATGCAAAAAGGACTGTTTGTTGCCGTTCGTTTTTGTTTGTGTGTTTTGGCGAAAAATTCGAGACTCCAGGAGGCAGGCAGCTGCAAATACTCAACATGTTGCACAGATGCACACACCACAAAAATAGAAAACAGATGGCAATTCCAGGGGGAATTTTAGAAATGTTTGAAGCAAAATAAGAATTTCAAAGTCGCAAAAATAAAACCAGGGAGAATTGGATTTTTGCGTGGCTTGTTAGAGTGAAACAATTCTATTCCAGACACTTTGACTGCCAATACGATGGCCACATGTAGGAAATATGTCGTTATGTGCTGGATGCTTCTAGTTAAAAAGGCTAAGATGAGATTGAAGCTAGAATGTTGGCATTGAAACGAAATTAGTACAAGATGAGTACGAAACGTGCAAAATATATTGTACTATAACCTACAAGGTGCACCATCTATTAACATTGGGTAAAAATGAAATTGTTTGTGTAAAATTCATTGAAGTGCATACATTTGGGCGTAATGCTTGCATTGCACAGTGGTCGCTGCCATTGGCCAAAATTCAAAAAATGAAAACCAGATATTTATTGTCAAATGTGTACAAATGAACTCTTAAGGGGTTAAGCTTTTTTGAAAACATAATAATCTTGGCTTCATTCTAACGGGACACTTCGAAAATAGCATCAAAAAAGAGAAAATATAGTTAGTTGTTTTTTTCAGTGGGATCAGAGAAAAAGTGGAGTAAAAATAGAACTGTATTACAAAATTAAATACATTTTAAAATTACAAATCTTGGCATAATTATTGAAAAGCAAGGTATTAACTTATTTTTAGTGCAGTAATTTGTGTGTTTAGTATATGTGTATAATATAAAAGATGTGAGTGTTCTGAGTTGCCTTTAAGATTAATTTTGAAAATAAAATTGGATTTCAGTTAAAGTTTTAATTGTTTTCCCCCCTGAATCCTCCATTGTGATTTTTTTCACGCCATTAGTAATGGTCCTAAGATTTTAAAAGTGCTAATTTAACTTTCAGATTTTGTCAGATTTGTATGTTATGCCCAATATACTGAAGTGACTTCGCTGCAATTTTGTCAGTTCTATGGTGCTAGTGACATAGAATATGTTTTTGTTGTTAGGGATTGATAAGTATGTAATTGAGGGGTGTTCAATAATGTTGCAAGCATTGTCCTCTGGGTATAATATTTATGTCGAAAAAGTTAACAAATTTATATCCATGGCACTATCTTCCAAGTTTCGACTAAATCATGCCCGAAAAAATTCTCGTGTTTCAAAAAACACAGATCTTATTAACCGTCTTCTTCTGAGTTCTGACCCTTTTATAATGGGACAGCGAGCCTTACCAAACAATAACCAGTAAATAAAGTCTTAAAGTCGAGCGGGGCCGACTTCATGATACCCTACACCACTTTGCATATTTAGTAGAGCGTCACATAACAAATAAAGGTTTTAATGGGGAATTTGTGAGAATTAAATCATACCAACAATGATTATAGTAATAATTAAAAATCCAAAGGAACTAATATATGGGAGGAATATCCTCCTCTGAATCGATTTATATTAAATTTGTCGAGGCATTTGCGCCTTTTCAATTCGAGCTTGTATTATCCAATTGGTGCACAATTAACATGAAATCGGATAGATATATATGAGAGCTATATTTGATATATTTCCCCAAATATCGTTGTCACAGAGTGCATATTACGGCTGCGGAGGACAAAAAATTACAAATCGGATGAACAATATATATGGGAGCTATAGCTATATCTGAACCGATTTCGATCAAATTTGGCATACTTATTTTCAGGTCCCATCTGGTCGTACGTATATTCCATATTATTTGGGCTGATATTACAAGTTTGGTGCACAATATAAGGCAAATTGGATGAATATATATGGGAGCTATACCTAAATTTTGACCGGTTATATCCAATTTCAATAGGGCCTTAAGCCAAACTAATTATTTGTGCAAAATTTATCTTTGATTTAATTTTACATTAAATTGTTATTTTATTTTGTTTACCAAAAATAATCAAATTTGGACTTGATTTGTATAAAAAATGCCTCTATTTTTGGAGGTACCTTACAAGGGACTCTACCTGATGACGGGCTGTTCCAAATAATTTTCAGTAAGATTATTTTTTAGCTCCTTAGAACGTAAAATGTCAAATAACATTACAATCTGGTATAGAAATGTGACAAGAATTGGGCAAATAACCCTTATTCGGGAGGTACGTTATATGGGGACCATGTCAAAACATGCATCGACCATATCCATTTTGTCACATTTTTTATATTTATCCCATCAAGGTACCATAACCAAAGATTCATATTGATATCTGCACTGAAAGTATTTTTGGCCGCTGTTCCCATACGACCTCGACCACTGTGCATTGGCAAGAGTTAAAGTCCCGATTACATGTTATGTTAGAGTCATATGTAATGTGACTTTAACACATTTTTGTAGCATACTTTTAGGCGCACCACTATTTTTATACCATCAATGGATATTTCGTATTCAAAGTTTGTAATGGGTACTAAAGCCTGTGACATTATAGGCCGTAATTGTTTCAAATTTCGTATTTGATGTTCGTAATGGGTGGGTACAGCCTCTGAGGTCCACTGAGTTAGACAAAAATATTACGATGAGAGATTATTTTGGAGTTACCTTTCAAGATTTATCATTATATAGCCTTTGAAGCCATGAGAATATGGACGAACCAAATATGTTCTGTAATTTCTCATTTAGAGCTATTGGTAGGTATACTATCATAAAAGCATATCGGTATTTTGGTTGTTTTTTGTTCCTATGGGATTGTAACCACACTTGAAAAGAACCCCCTGAAATCACCATGCATATGGTTTTCAGCCCGATAATATTTGGGATCTCGGATAGTAAAAATTTGGATTTAAAACAACTTAAAAAGCAGTAAGTTCGGCCGGGCCGAACTTTGAATACATTCCACCATTTGGAACGAATTTGGAAATTTTCAAAAAATAAAGTCCTTAAAAAACTCTGTTAAAATTTTAAAAATATCGGATATAGCCGTTATATTGGGTCTATACAACATGGACCTACATAGGCCTTGTTTGTCATAATCCATTACCATATTGAAATTCGAAACCTGAAATAAACGGTGAATAATGTAGCTAAAATCATCAAAATATCGTATATAGGGCGGTACCGCTATATCTGAGCTGTGCGAAGACCTGGACCAGCATAGACAATTTTCTGTCACAGGATATATAGCATCCATTATGAACGTCAAATACGACATCTCAAAAAATTTCGGTGGGTATTGTACCTACCGAATATGATATATGGGGCCTATACGAAGACCTGTACCTGCACAGACATTTTTCTGTCATAGGCTGTAGTATCCATTACGAACTTCAAATACCAAATTTAAAACAATTCCGATGAATATTGTCGTAAAAACCAGCAAAATACAGAATATCGGGAGGTACCGTTACATGGGGGCTATACCAAAACGTGGACCTACATGACCCATTTTCAATACCAAAAGTCCTGCAGACAAAATATACATTTGAGTAAAATTTTATTAACCTACTTCAATTCGTCCGGAAGCTAGAGTGATTTCCACAGACGGATAGACGGACGGACATCGCTCAACCGACATAAAATTTTATGCTGATCAAGAATATATATACTTTTTGGGGTCTAAAATGTATATTTCGAGGTATGACAACCTTAGTATATGCTCCATTCTATGGTGGAGGGTATAAAAATTGCAAAAACTTACACAGCAACAGAAAGAAAATAGACTGAAATGATCTTGGCCGAAAGTGGTGAACTACCGAATTTGGTTTTCTCCGATGAGAAAACATTCGTTGTCCAGCAGTTTGTAAACAAACAAAATTATCGTGTTTACTTGCCAAAGAGGTCAGCTGAAAATGTGCACCTTCGGTTGACCACCAGAACTCAAGCGCCGGCCATGGTGATGGTGTGGGCCGCCATAACAGCGGTCACTCGTATTAATCGACCGTGGCATTAGAATAAATGCCGAATATTATCACGAAAATATTCTGGAGGGTGTATTAAAGCCTTCGGCACGCAAACACTTTGACCGCAGACCTTGGACATTCCAACAGGATTTAGCACCATCGCACTCAGCACGCGTCACCCAAGAATGGTTACAAAATGAGTTTCCTCGCTTCTTTTCCAGCGCACAATGGCCACCAAAATATCGGGATACCAATCCGTTGGACTTTTGTGTCTGGAGTATTTTGGAAAGCAAGGTTGGCACTAAAAAATACCAAAGTGTCGATCACCTCAAGCAAACGTTTCGTCGGGAATGGGCCAAAATACCGCAGAGCAAAATTCGGGCAGCGTGTGACGGTCTATTTGAAGGCAAATAGGTGGCCAATTCGAACAAATCTAAACTTATTCTAAAATTTGATTATTTTGCTTTCTTTTCATAAAATTAAAAAAAATGCGTTTGATTTTGTTGCAGTTTTTTTATCTCACCCTGTATATTCATAAATAGCTTAAAAGCTAATTAGAGCATATACTGATAAAAATATAGCTTTGAAATTTTGGACAAGCATGGCTCGTTGGTATGGAATTCATCGGTCCATGTTTAGGTATATCCCTCACATAAGGGTATTTCTTCATATTCGTTCCCAATTACCAATCAAATGAGTTCCATTTTAAGATTTCGGTTTCGAAGAGGATATTAAGAAAACCAGCAGAAAATATTAAATGTGGGCCCACTCTATGGTTTTGCCTCCATATAATAGTACCTCCTCATTTTCGTTATTTTGAATGTTTCAGTCCTAACTTTTAATCAAGTCAGCTTTTATTTAACATTTTGGATTCCCTGTGGATATTAAAGCTCCACGCCAAAAATATTCAATGTGGGTAAACTTTTTGCGCAGCCCCCATCAAATGGTTCTTCCTTATTTTTGTTATTTTGAAGGCCTCGGTCCCAGTTTACGATCAAATTAGTTGTTATTTGGTTTTTTGGATCCTGAGTGGGAAGAAAAAGTCCTTGGAAAAATATTCAATTAAGTCAAATTTACGGCATAGCCCCTAGATTTTAGCTATAGTCACAATACAAGGGAATTTCCAAATTTTAGGGATTTTGAGATAAGACGTTTTGACTAAGTAGAGGGTATAACAAGTCAATTTTACTTGTTCATCTTCTAGAGTCCTTATTAAATATACTTTATATATATTTTCTTTTATTTATTATTTTCGAACCAACATTGCAAAGACTTTCAAAATTACCCTCGTATTTTGTATTATTTTCTATATATTGTAATATTTGAATATTGAAGAACATATTATTATAAAAGAATTTTAATATCTATTAAGCATTCATTTTATTCTGATATGTATGCATGTATGTACATAATATCATAGAAAACCGGATTTCTAATTTAAACAATAAGAAAATAAATCTCTATATGTATTTTGTGTCAAAAATAATACATAGCGTATATACAATTGTGTGTGCGTTCCGCTATGGCAACCTATTTTATCCGAATGGGTTTTTTGGCCGTCAAAAAACTCCGAGACCACAAAAACCTCAAAATATCTGAAATAAATATAATATGCCAGGCAGTCAGCATGTTTCGAATGTCATCGTACAAAATGAGAAAAAAAAACGAGACACACTAACAAAACAAACATCTGAAACCAACCAAAAAAAACTGAAACGTGTAAAATTTTTAAAGACCCTTAAGGTATTGACACACAAAACTTGGTTGAAGTTTTAAATTACCCAAAAGTCAGTCAAAAACAAGTAAGCAAAGGCTACAGTCGAGCGGGGCCGACCGTTGAATACCCCACAACACTATAATAAACGATACAGTTTATATAGGCGAGATACTCGAAAGAATTCCACAAGATATTGTGACAACTAATAAAAGAAAACCATCAGGTTTCGTTCTCAAATTTTCGAATAATAACAACTTTAACTAATTTGCTCATTTCCAATTTATTGGTAGATGTTGCACTTAAATGGTCTTCCTAGATCTGGAACCAATATTTCCCAAAGACCTATAATCTCTCAGAAGTGGCAAAAGATTAACATTTTTTATTGGTTTTTGACTGAAACGCATCTATATGAGATACAGACACTTGACTATATTCTTCAACGAAATCAGCGTTAACGAAATAGTCAGAAGTGCGTCTTTCCTGTATTTGTGTCCAAAAAGTCACTGTAATGGACATTTTCGTATTTTGTCTACAAAAGTTGGCAAACTATTTCACACATTGAATATATTTGGATGGCCATCCAAAACTGCTTGGCTTTTGTAATGTCCGGTAACCCCCATTCAAATGTGCGTGAGAATCGGACGATAACTACGACCTGCAGACAATTTTGCAGTTTTTTGGTCCATTTCAACCCCTAAATATATGGCGATCATCTCCAAAAAGAGTAAGCTTCTATTCTGACCCTCATCTTATCTCCATGCAAAATTTCGTAAGGATCGGGCCATAAATGCGATCTGTATATGATATCCTGATATCCTAACTACTTAGTTTTGTTAGCTGTAGAAATATTGCCAAATGTTTAATTCAAAATGAAAATATGCCAAAAATATGACAAAATTGAAAAAATATGAGAAAATTTTACAAAATCAATATTTTCATCTTTAGAGAGATATTTTTATGCGATTTTTTTAGACGTTTTTTCTTTCCTGCCAAGAGGCCATTCTGAATTAATGAGAACTGTCGAAATCAGTTCAGCCGTTCTCGACATATAAGAGATCTTTCAAGCATATCTTCTTTGATAGACATAAAAATCGCACATATTTTGCTATATATCCGATTTGTTGGATGTTAACATCAATGTAAAGATCAGAAGTAACCTTGTCATGGCTTTGTGCTTTCGCCGGGATTTAAAATATTCGCGGGTTAATGAAAAATTTTGAATTTTTTCAACAAAAAAGATATGGTCTATTTTACCCGCTAAATATTATCCGATGACCACCCAAATTGATAGGCCTCTTCCCCGCCCTAAACTCTAGCTACATGCGAAATTCCGCGTCGATTGGTCTATAATTGCGACTTGTATAGCTACTGCAAAATCCGACATTTTTTCAGTATTTGGTCCATTTCAACCCCTAAACATTTGGCGATCATCTCCAAAAGAAATAGGGTTCTATTCTGACCCCAGACCCACCTCCATTCTAAATTTCGTGAAGATCGGGCCATAATTGCGACCTGTAGAGTGATTACAAATTAACATGGACAGACGGACAGACGGACAGACGGACGGACGGACATACATAGCTAGATCGACTCAGCTCGGCGAGCTAGGAAGATCCATATATACTTTCCTATATGGGAAACCAATATTTCGAGGTGTTACATAATTTTTGGGCCAATCAAACTTATAATACCCCCAACACATAGTGTTGTAGGGTATAAAGAAGAAGAAGTTGGTAGAAGAAAATAATAAAAGTACCATTACCCAAGTACAAACACACACACTACAATGTGGATATGCACTTACGTCTGTTATACCCATAAATAAAGAAGGAAGGACAGCCATTCCTAAAATTCAAATTCAACATTCACTTATCACTGACTGCCCCCCAAAAGTGGTGTGGAGTGCGACTCTTGTGTTTTTTATGACCGTTGGTGTTGACTGACCAAAGGTTATGGATAGTTTTTTTGTTGGTGTTTTTTTTTTGTTTTGGGTGTATCTTTTTACCTTTCACTTTGGTGTGTAGGTGCCACGTAGATAATGTGTTGTGTGGTAGGTATCTTCAAGCTACAGCAAAGCAGACCTTAACACAAATACCAACACACACGCAGTTATCTCATCTCATCACGTCGCATTCAACGATGATGGCTTAAATTGAACCATGGTTTTACCACCCAATGCAACCAAACAAACCAAGCGTTACACTCTCACCACGCCGCGTGTTGGATGGCACGTAGCCTTAGTAGAGTAACTCTGGTGCAGTATGTTGTGCATTTACATGCAGTCGAAAAGATCCTTCGATGTTTATATTGAATTTTATGATATGTTTTGTATCCTTCTGTTTTAATATGGGAAATTCCAGAGAAAACATAACCTAGCTGGGTTTCCAATGAAAATAGAAAAACTAGGCAATATTCATTTTATGTAGATAGGTATATTTGAAGGTCTATATTTTAAAGAAGGAAAGGATTGAAGTGCTCAAAATTTTTCTGTTAAATATTTCAAGTAAATGGGAACTACAAATACATGAAATGTACTTAATAGTACTATATTTGGTACAATTTGGGATTGGGTGAACATATAGTGCCGGAAATTTGAATTTTAATGTTAAGGTCGCTGTTCATTTATAGCCTGGACGTATGGAGATGGTTTGGGAAATGTGAACTATAATTGTACGAAAAGTACTGACTTGTACTATATTTGGTATTGGATGAAGGGGTAGACAAAGTTCTGATTTTTATACCCTCCACCATACTATGGAGGGTATATTCTTTTTGTCATTCCGTTTGTAATTCCTCGAAATACTCATTTTAGACCCAACAAAGTATATATATTCTTGATCAGCGTAAAATTCTAAGACGGTTTAGCCATGTCCGTCTGTATGTCTGTGTGTCTGTCTGCCCGTCTGTTTGTCTGTCTGTTGTAATCACGCTATCTTTCGAACAAATTGAGATAGAAGGCTAAAATTTTGCACACATGTATATTTTGCCAGTAGGCAGGTTAGGTTCGTAAATGGGCCATGTATGTTCATGTTATCATATAGCCCCCATATAACGGTACCTCCGGATATTCGGTATTTTGATGATTTTAGTGACATTATTCACCGGAATTGTTTCAAATTTGGCATTTGAAGTTCGAAATGGATACTACAGCCTAAGACAGAAAATTATCTGTGCAGGTCCACGTCTTCGTATAGCCTCCATATAACGGTACCCCCGATATTTGGTATTTTGATGATTTTAGCGACATTATTTACAGTAATTGTTTCAAATTTGGTATTTAAAGTTCGTAATGGATACTACATCCTAAGTCAAAAAATGAGCCATGTAGGTCCATGTCTTCATATAGCCCCCATATAACGGTACCCCCGATATTTGGTATTTTGATGATCTACTTTAGCTCATGCCAGAAAATTGTCTGTGCAGGTCCACGTCTTCGTATAGCCCCCATATAACGGTATCCCCTATATTTGGTACCGGAATTTTTAACGGAACTTACATCTGTTTTACTTGTTAGTACTAACTTTGTAACAATTTGGTTTGCTGAAATTTTGTATTGAGGTCCTCGTTGATGGTAGGTTTGTGATAAAGAGGTGGTTTGGGCAATGCGTACTACAAGTTCGCGAAAAGTACTAAATAGTACAATATTTTTTACAATTTGGTATTGGGTGAAAATATAGTTCTTGAAATCTGAAAATTGATGTTAGGGTCGCTATTCATGTGTAGCCTCAACATATGGAAGTGGTTTCGAAAATGTGTACTATAATTGTACGAAAAGTACTGAATTGTACTATCTTTGGTATAGGGTGAAGTGGCAGAAATAAAATTCTAAAATTTAATACTTAAATTACTTAAATTTAATATTGAGCTCTTTGTTTGTATCTGAAATTGATATCTGGAGGTAGTTTTGGAAATGTGTACTACAATTGTGCGAAAATCACTAAATAGTACTATATTTGGTATTGGGTAAAGGGATAGGACAGGAATCCTTAAATGTGATATTGAGATCTCTATTGGTGTGGTAAAGATATGAAGGTGATTTTGGTAATGTGTACTATAATTGTACGAAAAGTACTAAGTGGTACTAAATTTGGTATTGAGTGCAGGGACAGAGATACAATTCTGAAATTTAATATAGATGTCACTATTGGTATCTGGAATTGAGATGTGAAACTGGTTTTGGAAATGTGTACTATAATTGTACGAAAAATACTAAATAGTACTATATTTGTTATTGGGTGGGGGGATAAAGATTAAATTCTGAAAGGAATAAGGTTGGATTTCTCAAATCAGATAATAAAATACCTAGAATTAGGATATGTGATAAATGTACGAAAATTATTAAATAGTACTAAATTTGTATTGGGTGAAGGGATAGAGACATAGTTCTGAAATTTGATATAGAGTCACTGTTGATGCCTGTGGCTAATATATGGAGATGGTTTTGGAAATCTGTACTAATTGATTGAAATGTACTAAATAATTCTAAATTTGATATTGGGTGAAGGGATAATGCCGGAATTCTCAAATGAGCTCTCTCTTGGTATCTGAAATTGAGTTATGCAGGTGGTTTCAGAAATGTGTGTTAAATGTGAATAATTGTACCAACAGTACCAAATAGTACTAAATTTAGCATTGGGTGAGGTGATAAAGATACAATTCTGAAATTTTATATAGATATCACTGTTGGTGTTTGCGGTTAAAATATGGTGGTTATTTTGTTAAGATTTACTATAAGTGTTCGAAAAGTACTAAGTGGTACTAAATCTGGTATTGGGAGAAGAGAAAGAGCTGGAATCCCAAAAATTTGATGAGGGATAGAGATAAAATTCAGAAATATTTTATTTAGATAACTGTTTGTATCTCAGGTTGATATGGGTTTATAAATGCAAACTAAAGTTGTTTGAAAAATGTAACAAAATTTTGTATCGAGTGAATGAAAAAAGCTGGAATTCCGAATTTTTTTATTGATGTTTCTATTGGTATTTGGTGATAAGATTTGGTGGCGGTTTTGCAAATGTAGATTGTTCTGGATATGCGTACTAAATATAACTAAATTTTTATAGGTTGAAGGGATAGAGCTGAAATTCGGAAATTTTATATTGAGGTCACTATTAGTTTCTAGGGCTTATATATGGAGACATTGAAATAGTTTGGGACAGAAAAATTGGATGTGGGTCCATTGGGCAATGGTTTTACTAATATCCTCCTCGGTAAATTTCGAAATTAAAAGATTTTTGAGAGACTTCATAGAACAAAGGAAAATTAAAAAAAAAAAAAATAATATAGAACCTTAAAAATTGAAAATCTTAAAATCTGGTACTATGTTTGAACTTTTGATTAAACTGTTTTTGTCAAACTGAACAAATTGTGCATAGCACGAAATATTGGAACGAATCTAATATTTTATAGTGGACTTTTCGCTGACAAAGTAGCGGGTAATTGCGAATAAAACTGTCCGGGTTCCGTCCGACTCCGAAAGTCGGATGGAACTTCCAATTTCGGTTGCGTATTCTTTCCTACTTCTTACCAAAATTTATATGGCGTGGTTGACGTGTTGTCGGCCCGAAGGGTCGGATGAAAGTCAGAAGTCTTAACTAACGAGTTTATCCCCGATAGCACGAGAATATAAGCACAAAAAACCTCACAAACAACGAGAGAGAGACAATGCCACTTCAACTTTGTGACAAGAAAAAAATACTTCGGACAATTTGCTCAGAATTCGGACCTACTTCAGTCTGATGCGTCAAAGAACTTCAGACTTTTATCAGACACGTCGGACGTTCGCTGGGTAGATGGCGCTGCTTAAAACGTATTATATACTCTATATGGAATGTAATATTTTATTTCGTGAAGTGATCTGTAATTTTAACACCGAAATAAGCGAATTCATTCGGAGACTCAATGTTATTTCCTTGTGAAAAAATTTCTCCCTCAAAATAAAAGTAGCCAAAATAATTTGGAATGTCCCATCACCAAAGTCTTCAACCCGATTTAAATTAAGACAATTTAAATTAGCATCATACATATCATAGACATAAGCAGACAGACAATGCATCCATCCATCAAATCACCTTTTGTCTTTGTCTCATGATTTAAGTGACCAGCTCAAAGAGTCAAGACCAATTTGACTTCTTCTCATAGAAATTCTGTTGTATTGTTGTAGAGAATGAGACCGATAATGGATGGCACTTACATATTTCGCAAGAGAGGCCTACATAGAGCAGTCAGTACACAATATTTAATTGACCTATGGCCCCGCTTCAGCCTATTGAATATATAATGAGGCGTCGTTGTGTGTTGGGCTTTCTCAATTACACTCAATGCACAAAAGAGTGATAAAGAGAGAGGAGAGGAGGGTAGACAGCACATTTTGTGAGATTTACACTCAAACTGTGCCACAAAATACCAACGACATCACGAATTTTAGAACAACGGCTGGTGATGAGCGTCTAATTTCGTCATCATTTTTACTGAAGAACAGAGGAGGCAGCAAATACTGCGTCTTTGGTTTGAAATAAAACTGTTGCCCTCAACGAGTGCTGCATATGTCTATCTTGAAATTATACCACGCATTCATCCCCCTTTTTTTGTCTCTTGGTCATTGAAATCACTCGTTAAACAACGCGTTCGATTGAAGCCATGCAAAGCAACAACTACAACAACGAATACTTCCAAACCTCAAACTTTGTATGACCCTGGCCAATTGTGAATTGTGAAATATACAGGAAGGAATTACAACAATAATGCTGTAGTAAGTTAACTGCTGTGTTGTTGCTTGATTGCTGCTGAATCACAACACCATCTTTGTCATCGTCATCGTCAACATCATAATCATCTTCAACATCATCATTATCATGGACAATTGTTCATTATTGTCATTTATAATTATATACTCTCATGAATTGCAGCAGACGCTTATTAAAAATGGTTAAACATGAATGATGTTTTGTTGTTTTTATGGTTCTCTGAGCAGATGCAGCCATGTAGCAAAGCCACTAACAGCATGTGCTGCTGCACGAAATGCATGGAGCTGCTGTGTACATATGTATGTATGTATGTTTGTCATACGTGTATGACGAGTGTGGTATAAAAAGTTATTAAAATAATAAGATCACCCTACTATAGACATAATCGAACATCTATTATATGTCCATCTAAAAATATTTTTGTTTGGGAAAGGCGCTAGCATGTGGGGCAGATTCGATCAAAATTTAATAAAATATAATTATGCCAGGTCTTGAGAACATATTGTAGATTTCCCTGTGAGAGTACCATTTTAGAGTTTGAGTGAAACGAACAAAAACGTGTTTTTGATATCCCCATTATTATGGGGATTGTATCCAAAATGATTGCGGACATCAACCCTATTATGGAGTAGGTATTTTTAGCCTGATTATGGCAAAGTCAGTTTTTCGTGGGGAAAATATCCGGTTATTTGACCAGGAAGTTCGGATACAAAATCCGGTTTTTTTAAAGTTCTACGAATGATATGTACAAATGATGTTCATTATTCGAAAGCTTATGGAAATACCTATCCAACAAGTAGGCATGTGTGGTTCCAGAGCAATAGAATAGAGAATTGGTACTTTTTTACCGCAACTTCAAGCATTTAGATATTAAGCCTTGTCTTTCCAAAATGCTGATATCTCTTGTAATTCCGAAGATATTAGTGATAACAAGTAAAAAAGCTGTAAGTTTGGCCAGGCCGAACTTTGAATATCCTCCACCATTGGGAACGAGTTTGGAAATTTTCAAAAAAAAATCCGTTAAAAATTCTGTTAAAATCTTAAAAATACCAAATGTAGCCGTCATGGTAGGGTCTAAACGACGACATGGACATAGGCAACTTTTATGATAAGCCGTTACAATATTCAAATGCGACACTTACTTAAAAAAAAAAATCGGTCAATATTGTAGCTAACATCATCAATATGATACTATTATATGGGAGCTATAACAAAATGTGGAGCTGCACAGACAATTTCCAGCCTTAGGCTGCAGTATCCATTTCGAACTTCAAATACCAAATTTGAAACAATTCCGGTGAATAATGTCGCTAACATCATCAAAATACCGAATATCGGGAGGTACCGTTATATGGGGGCTATACGAAGACGTGGACCTGCATAAGAAACATTTTTCCATAACCATTAAAATCACCCAATACGAAATTTGATACGATTCCGGGGAATAATGTTGGTGAAATCATCACCGAATATCGGAAGGTACCGTTTTATGGGGGCTATACGAAGACGTGGACCTGCACCCATTACGAACTTTAGATGAGAAATTTGAAATAACTCCGGTAAATGCAGTCGCTAAAATCGGAAGGTACCGTTATATGGGGGCTATACGAAAACGTGGACCGACATGGCGCATTTACAAACTTAACCTGCCTACTGGTAAACTATGCACGTATGCAAAATGTTAGCCTTCTGTCTCAATTCGTTCGAAAGATAGCGAGATTACAACAGACGGACGGACAGACAGAAAACAGACGGACATTGCAGGACCGTCTTAAAATTTTACGCTGATCTATATTCATTGCAGGGTCTATCATGAATATTTCGACGAGTTACAATCGAAATGACAACCATAGAATGGTGGAGGGTATAAAAATTATGTAATTGAGGTTTTCTCCACTAATACGTATGGCTTTCAGATTTTCTCCTCTGCTGAACATCAACGGCTATGCGGTTCATAGTTTGTCTAAACTTCATAACTTTTGTTAGCAGCCTGCCTTCAGCCTATGCTTGGAATTTTATCTTCTAGGGTATGTTCAACCAATATGCCAATGGATAGTAGACTTCATAAGCTTTCCGTAGGTACCCATATGGTGCCGGCAGAATTGTCCTGGAAGGCATATTTGCCAATGGAGTTATCCTGTTCCAAGGATACCTCCAGAAATGACCATATACCTCGAAAGTGGCCGGAACTTCTTATAATTTTCTTAATACCAATGGATAGTAGACTTTATAAGCTTTCCGTAGGTAGCCATATTGTACCGGCAGAATTGTCCTGGAGGGCACAGTTTGGTGTAAACTTGTCCTGGCACATAGTATTGTGCTACGAGTTAATGGGTGTATGTAGCCTTACAATCTTTGGAATATAATTTAATTATGATTATATAATGCATTTTTTAGCGTTTTTATACGATAAGTAATTAAAAATCAAAAATATTAAGGAAAAAACAATTTTTTATGTAGCTCTGTTAACGCTAACATAGCTATGTTATTTTCTCTGTTAAATTCGTGGCTCTAGTTAAATTCGGAATTTATCGTAACGGACCTTTATAAATATTTCATCCTTTAAAGTTTTTTGTTGTATAAACTTCCAACTGAACATACCATCCTCCTACATACACAATTTTTTGCATCGCGAAATATAATTGTATTTGTTAGGGGATGCATGCTCTGCATTAACTGCATCTGTGTACAAAACCCATTCACATATGGCGGAATGTTTTTGCTGTTTGTATTGCCATCCTTTGAACATTAAAAATTTATGTTTGTTTAGCGGGTAATGTTTGGTTCGTTAAAGGGAGAAAATACTTTAGAAACTTTGGCAAAATTTCTTTCCAGAACAAACATTACAACAGTTACTTGAATTTCGAAAAGAACTGGTTTGTCCAGATTTTACAAGTACACATGCAGAACAATTGAAGCCATACCCAAAATGGCAAAGAATTTGTGAGTGCAGCACCACGTAAAACAAGAATCCAGACAACCATTTGAGGCCACGTTCAATGCAGTTGAGGGAAGACATGAAAGCAAGTTGTGGAAAAATTTTACACTTCTTGTTCTTGTGGCTTTAAAATATCCAAATGCGAAAGATTGCCAACTTTTAATGCCACGTAAGAAAGACTATCAATAACTATTCAAACTTGTATGGATACATTTTTTTACCCTACAACATTATGTGTTGGGGTATTATAAGTTTATTATAAGGCCAAAAATTATGTAACACCTCGAAATATTGGTTTCTCACATAGGAAATTATATATGGATCTTCCTATCTCGCCGGGCTGAGTCGATCTAGCTGTGTATGCCCGTCCATCTGTCTGTCTATGTTAATTTGTAATCAAGATACAGGTCGCAATTATGCCTATTGTTTTGGAGATGATTGCAATATTAAGGGGTTGAAATGGACCAAAAACATAAAATTCTCCTGACATTGCAGTTGCTCTATAGGCCACAATTATGAACCAATCGACGCAGAAATTTACATGGAGTCAGAGTTTAGGACTGAGTTGACGCCTATCAAATTGGACAATATTTAGCGGCCATCGGACAATATTTAGCGGGAAAAACCGTGACTTTTATGTAAGAAAATACGAAAATTTCCACAAAACTGCGAATATTTCTAATCCCAGCCATATCACAAATACATTAAAAGGTCACTTCTGACCATTAAAGTGGTACTGATTGCCAAGAAATCGGATGTATAGCAAAATAGGTACAATATATATGTAAAAGAAATAGATCTTATTTATTCTGCTTATGAGTCAAGAACCGCTGGGCCAATTTTCACAATTCCCATCAATTCAGAATGGTCTCTTGCCAGAAAAAGAAAACATTTAAGAAAATCGCAGAAAAATGTACCAATAAAAAAGTGAATATTTTTTTTGTCATATTTTTTATCGCATGCGATTTTTTCAGTTCGAGTTACAATTTTGATTTTGAAATTTTTTAAATTATTACACCCCGCAACAATACGTTTTGAGGGTATTATATACATGCCGCAATTATCGTCCGATCCTCACGAAATTTTGTATGGAGGTTGGTTTGGGGTCAGAATTAAAGCCTATTGTTCTTAAGATGTGCATTAGGGGTTCAAATGGTCTAAAAAAATTAAAAGGTTCTAATTTTGTAGTGGCTCTATAGGCCACAATAGCAAACCAATCGACACGGAATTTCGCATCAGAAGAGAGTTAAGGACAGGGAAGAAGTCTAGGATTTAGCTGTAAAATTGACAAAAGTTTCGTGTAGAATACCTAACAACACGACGAAGTGCGTAAATATTGGCCAAATTATACGGGTCAAAAACTTAAGGGTAACATCTGGGCAGGGCTCTTTGATATTATTTCAAAAAAGAAAGCTTCCAAAATGGATTTGGACATAAGGGGACTTGAACATATTGTAGTGTTGTAGGGTATCACATGGTCGGCCCCGCACGTCTATAGCCTTTGCTTACTTGTTTTTTCTTCCATTTTCCACCCATAATTGAGCTATGTTTTGGATATGATTTATCATTTTTTTTAATTTTAAATGAATGGTAATGAATATTCCAAAACCTGTATAATACCAAGTTAAATGCCCTCAAACTTGAAAGCTGCAAATATATTTTTTTCGGAATTCTCAGAAGAAGGCAAGGCTCCATATCTGGTATTTAGAAAATATGTGTAGAAGAAACTTGCATCTCCTAACAAATTAGCTGTCTATCTAACTATGCATTCTTTCTATTCCTCCATCAAGATGGTGCATCACTTCACTGATCGATAGATCGACAGATTTGTTGCTTCGTCGTTGTTTCAGATCATGTTGATGATGTCGTAAATTGTCATTTGCTCCATAGATGGGGGTTGCCACAACAACAACAAAAAATGGAGCTACATACATAAAGTTGTTTTCCCTCGTTGCTTCTGGGTTTTTTGTTGTAAAATAAAATTCCTATAAAATTTAATGATCAAATAAGTTTAGTTGGCCTTTTTGCTTGGCTCGTTTGCCTGGCCTGTCAATTGATCCGATTTCGTTGTCTTCGTACAATTTCAGTTCACATCGCAACTCCTCTTATGGCACATCTTTCAATATGGATGAACCAAATTGAACATAAATATGTTCTGTCTATTGTGCTATTGTTGTAGCGTTGTTTTCTTTTCCTCTAGGAAAATATTTTGCTTTCGGAAAAAAGTCACTTCTCATTGTTTGTTCAAGTTTTCTTTCGAATGATAGAAAGAAAAAATTTGGTTTTCTTTCTTGTTTTTTTTTTTTTTTTGTGTTTATTGGAATGCTCTCCAACAATGGTTGGTTTAATGTGTGGGTGGAATACACTGAATTGCTGAAGTAGTTGGAAATTGTCCAAGTATTGTTAAGTTTTCAATAGAGAGGATCAGTATGTTCTACGAATTGGTTTTAATTTCGTATTGTTTCTCTCTGATTATATTGCTTTGTAATGGTTTAAGTTATGCTCGCTGAAAGCACGTGAGGCTGCTATTACTTGGCCCTATTTTAATATAAATTGCAGGGTTTATATTTAGGTCTCCCAAAGTTAGGTTACTATTTGAACATACTCGTATTAGATAAGATAGATCAGAGAAGTGTCTAACCGACCTTCTACTATTTATGCATAGGAATTAAGGGACTTTATTATGCTGGTACACTTTGTAACAACAGTCAATAGTGGAAATATCACAAATGTTAAAAATGGACCAATGCAGGAACTCTAACCAATATGTAGCATACTTTAATGTGTAATTCAAATCGAAGATTAAACAAATTTTTTTGTGTTTTTGTTTTGGAAAAAAAGGGAAGTCAAGATATACTATTTTGGGGGTTTTATAAGTTTGATTGGGCCAAAAATTATGTAACACCTCGAAATATTGGTTTCCCACATAGGAAAGTATATATGGATCTTCCTATCTCGCCGAGCTGAGTCGATCTAGCTATGTATGTCCGTCCGTCTGTCCATGTTAATTTGTAATTACTCTACAGGTCGCAATTACGGCCCGATTCTCACGAAACTGAAAATGTAGGTGGGACTGGAGCCAGAATAGAACCTATTTCTTTTGGAGATGATCGCATAATATTTAGGTGTTGAAATGGACCAAAAACTGAAAAATTTAATAATTTTGCAGTTGCTCTACAGGCCACAATTATAGACCAATCGGCGCGGAATTTTGCATGGAGTAAGAGTTTAGGACTGGACAGAAGCGTACAAATTTGGATAGTCATCGGACATTTAGCGGGTAAAATAGACCAAAGCTTTTTTTTTTTGTAAAAAAATCGAAATATTCCAGTAAACCGCGGATATTTTTTATCCTGGCGAAATCACAAACATACGAAAATGTCACTTCTGACCCTTACATTGATGCTCATGTTAGTTAGATCGCTGATAAGTCAAGAACCGCTGGACTGATTTTCACAATTCTCATCAATTCGGAATGGTCTCTTGCCAGAAAATGATAACATCAAAGAAAATCGCGTAAAAATATGCCAATAAAAAAGTGAATATGTTTTGTATCATTTTTTCTATTTTTGTCATATTTTTTATCGCATGCGATTTTTTCAATTTGACTTACAATTTTGAATTGTAAATGTTTAAAGTACACTACCCAACACTATATGTTGAAGGTATTATATACAGGTCTCAATTATCGTCCGATCCTCACGAAATTTTTTAGGGATTTTTTTTTCGAATACATAACAACACGGCGGAGTGCGTAAATAAGGGTAAAATCTGGGCAGGCCTCTATGACATAATTATATTATTATCGAAATCTTCCACAATTAATTTGGACATAAGGGGGCTTCCAACATATTGTAGTGTTATAGGGTATCACATGGTCGGCCCCGCACGACTATAGCCTTTGCTTACTTCTTTTTTTTTAATTTTAAGTAACATTTGGTTAAGTACGAACGATTTTTATATCCGCGCCAGAAATTTTGTGTTCCGTTTGTAACATCTCGAAATATTCGTAGTAAATTTCATAAAGATGCAATGTCCATTTGGCCATGTCCGTCTGTTTGTCTGATGAAATCCCGAGATCAAAAATATAAATTTGAAATTGCAGTTTTGTGTAGGCTTCGGCATTATTCCAAGAATGTTTAATATTGGAAATGGAATATATTGGTGCATTAAATATTCAATATAAAATATTCAATTTTTCCTCATTAGGAAAATGTTTACTTTTTGCACCAAAAATTCTTCAAAATCTTCCATTTTGAAATTCACCGAGGTGGATATTATTAAAACCATTGCACAATGGATCCACATCAAAATTTTCGGTCCAAAACTATTTTAACGTTTCCATATGTCTTCTAGAAACCAACGGTGAACTCAACATCAAATTCCAAAATTTCAGTTCTATCCCTCTTCCCAGTACTAAATTTAGTAGGATCAATTACTTTTCGAACATGTATTTTCAAAATAATCACCATATCTCACGCCTCATATACCAAATGTAAAGCACAGATACTACCAGTAAACAAATTTAAAATTGTATTGTATTGTATATTGTAAACTGAATTGTATCTCTATCTAATCCAATATCAAATATAGTACCATTTAGTACTTTTTGTACAATTATAATGAAATTATAATTCCGAAATCACTTCCATATGTCCAGGCTAAGCATGAACAGCGACCCTTATAACAAATTTCAGATTTCAAGCACTATGTGCTCACCCAATACCAAATTGTACCAAATATAGTACTTTTCGTGAACTTATAATACACAACAAAAACCCACCATCAACAGAAACCCCAATACAAAATTTTAAAATTACAGCTTTATCCATTCACCCAAAACCCAACTGTTTCAAATTTAGTACCATTTAGTACAGTCCGCACACATTGTATACATTTCCAAAACTACCTTCATATATCAAACTTACTTTCCAACCTTGATTCTCATACCAAATTTCAAGTTTCACATAATTCAAACGGTACCTTTATAGGAGTTTAGTACAATTTTACAAGTTTTTGTACAAATAAATTTGGAATTTCCAAAAACCCCTTGGTACATCTATTGTAGACTCTATCAAAAACATGAAAACTTAAAAATTTCTTCTCTACCCGTTCACCCTAAACCTAACAGTTCAAAATTTAGTTACATTTAATACAGTTCGTACACTTAGTACACGATTCGAAAATAAAAAAGCCTATATCAAACTTACTTTCCAAACTTAATTCCCATACCGAATTTGGAGTTTTTGGATATATCCGCTCACATAATATCTAACCTTAAAGTTCGAACTAGCACCCCTTCAGTGATCTATATGGTCCTGGGTGAGCAATGGTTAGTAGAGCAAATTCTCTATAGATTTTGGAGTACTTGGTTTAACTTTTTTGTGGCTCCAAATAAAAGGCAGGCATGAAAAATGTTGACCTGATAGCTTATAACCCTTTTGGCGTTTTGCTATACAGACCCAATGTTGTAATCTCCGATTTGATTTTCCCATACACAGAATAATAAGGGGCTCCATAAAAATGTCGACTTGGGAAGATTTTACCGCTTGCAGCGAATTCTAATGAAAAATGTGGTTTGAATCTTAGAAGCATCTAAAATTGAATTTTACCCTTAAGACATGTACCGATATTAGCCATATTTGATATGAATGATTCTAAAAGTAATTGAAAGGTTTCTTTAGATAAATATCACTCCTATATTACATGCGTAATATTACCTGTGTAATAAGTTAACAACTCCCTGAAATTTTAAAAGAAAGTCAGGAATTTATTCACTGCAAATAAGTACTACAGGCTGTTCTTACAAGCATTTTGAAATTTATTAAAAAATTCACTATTTTTCTTAAGAGTGTAAATATCTATCCTCCTTTTCTATAATACCATTTATTGAAAACGTCTCTGAAAAACCTAACATTCTTCCAATAAATGTTAACGTTATAAATATATGTACATAACCACTTACAACTATGGTTCTAAAAATAATTTCTTGTTTTTTTGTTCGTCTCCATGCCAACAAATAATGGAGAATGCTTTCCACGTTCCTTTTTGGAGAAGCAACAAGTTGCTTAACATGTCTATAAGAGACAACGAACGACATCCATTTGTTTTCAACAACATTCTTCTGCTTCTTCTGCTCAAACATTTAGTTAGACGCACCCATGTTCAATAGCTGGTTGGCTGTTCAAATACAGCAGACCCCGTATAACGTGAGTCGTAAACATAGAGAAAATTAACATTGTAATCAGATCCAAATATGGAGGGGGGAGGTGAATTTCAACAGAACGTGATTTTAATACAATATTAGAACTAAAGTCAATATTCTGAGTTTCTGTATTAAGTCGAGTGCAACCGTGTTACGCGGTGCTCTGGGATCAATGATCTAAAAACTTTCCAATTATGTTTGTGGTTGTTTGTCTTCTTTTATTTAGCTTTTAAAGAAATTGGAGGGTTTGGCTTATACACACAACAAATTAAAGATCATCGATGGTGTGAGTGATAACAAAACACAGAGAATAATCAAAAAGAATAATCTGAATATAACTCTGCGTCATAATATGAAACTCTGTGTGTTCTGAAAAGGATTTTTTGTGGAATGTTTTACTATTTAACTGAAATAGACTATTTCACAAGGACTATGCAAAATATCGTCGTGTATTTTTCAAGGTATAATTGCGGGTTTTCAATAGAATATTCATCTGTAAGTCTGTAATATTTACAAAAAAAATGATTTTTTTTTGTCAAATAATTAAAAACAACAATTTCCGGAAAATAAAAAAACTATTTAAAAAACATGTTAATTTGAGTCTGGGAAGATCTTACAAAAGTATTAATAATCTCTATATAAACAAGTTAAAAAGTATGAGTGGGTATTGCCGATAGATGTATACCCTCAGCCATTGTTAGATTATCTTGATATATTTTGACTTCTGTTATGATCATTCAAATTGTTGACCCTCTATGGAGTAAGTTTCGAAGGAAAGGGCCAATACTGTTCATTTCGTATCGGACTTTATTGCTTACTTCCTCCACTTTGTTTGAGATATGTGATAATTTTTAGAGAATGTAGAGCTTCATGGATATTCAAAATTTTTACTCTTTGTGGAAAAGGTACCCGAAGCAGTGGACCGGTGAAGATGGGGTATATCTTCACAGCAGATTTTATGTTAGTACAAATAATGGGATGTGCGATGATATGACGAGAACTGGATGATTATTTCGAATTTTATGATCATTTTGGTTATTCCAAACTTTGACCCTTTGTGGGAGAGGTGCCAGAAGAAGTTGTCCGATCTCTACCATCTTTATAACAGATCTTGTATTGATAGAAATTGATAAAAAAATTGAGACGTGCTGAACGGAATCGAATGTTAATTTTGCGTTTTATGAGCTAAATGGATATTCAAATTTTCGACCTTCTGTGGGGGAGGTACCAGAAGGAGTGGACCGATATATTCCGTCTTAATTCCATATCTTGGGTTCATAAAAATATTAGGATAAGTGAAATTCGAAGACAATCGGACTCTTACATCATATTTTATAAAAGTTGTAATTAACCAAAATTTTGACCCTTTATGGGGGAGGTACTTGATGGAGTGGACCGATATTGTCCACTTTCGCACCTGACGTAGCACTGATGGAAATATTATGATTTTGAAAAGTTGGAGTAAAATCGGATTATATTTTCTCTTTCTGTGCAGAAAAGATATTTCTTGAAAATTTCGACCTTTTGTGGGGAAGGTACCAGAAGGAGTGGACCGATATACTCCATCTTAATACCAGATCTTGGGTTCATAAAAATATTAGGATGTGTGAAATTTGAAGGCAATCGGACTTTTATATCATATTTTATAAGAGTTGTAATTATTCGTAATTTTGACCCTTTGTGCTGAAGTGGACCGATATTGTCCATTTTCGTACCTGACCTAGCACTGGCGCAAATATTAGGTATTGCAAAGTTAGAGCAAAATCGGAATATAGTTTCTCTTTCTGTCCAAAATTTTTTTTTTTTTTGAAAATTTCGACCTTTTGTGGGGAGGTACCAGAAGGAGTGGACTGATATTATCCATCTCCGAACTCGATCTAAGTTTGACAAAAATATTACGATGTGCCAAGTTTGGACTAAAGCGGACACTACCTTCGAGAGGTATAGTGCCCACCAGCCAGCCAGAACATTCCAAAAACGCCGTTCTCAGCAGTTGGGCATGGCTCGGTTTGATTTGATTTGCATTTGTTCCCGTACAAAATTCAATTGACGAAAAGAATGTTGCCTGCGGACAAGCCTCGTCGTTTGGATTGGCCCAAAGGTCCGTCGAATATGGGCAACCCTGTACCCTCTCTAGACATATGACTGGGGGTATAATAAATCACGAATCAAATACTGTGTTCAATGTTCTTCCGATGTTACTGATTTGATAACATTCAATTAAATATTTATCAGTAACATCAGCTGAGAGAAATTGCTTTCTTACAAATAATACAAGAAATAAGGGGATTTGCAAACATTCAGTACGTCAAATGGCAAAGTTGATATTCCAACTCGTTTTCAATTACATTGGATCTATCGAATAACATCCAGTAAAAAATTTTACAAGTGTTACAAATTATTGCCTTATAAAACCCACATATTCCATGTGATACGTATGTGTGCAATGGCGCCATTTGTTATCAAAGTACAGCCTCTTTCTGTAACAACTGCGTTTCAGTGAAACTCTTTTCTCGCAGGCCAAAGGGCATCATCTATGACGCAGTTAGTTAGGGCAGCCATTATATCTCACATCTCTACAGAAGGCAACACGGGATTTAATTGTTCGCCCAACAAAGGTTACAACGTCGTAGCCAACCGACTCGAATTATTGGTAACTACGCAACAGACGATGTAAGTAAAATTGATGACGTTGCATTAGGTTGCCCAGGGAAACAAGAATGTCCATAAAGAAAATCTGGCATAACATGCTTACGGGTACCACGAGCGAACTAACGTATGGCGATAACCAGAAAAGGCCAAAAATTTAAAACAAGAATAAAAACCAGCTTTGGTTGGGACCACTAATCGAAGAGAGTTTTTAGAGAGAAAAACTCAAGAGTCGATTTCACAGAGAAGTTGAGAACAAAAGAGAGGCTCACCCAAAATGCGGGCCATAAGTGACGCCATGGAAATGCCAAAGCAAAATAAACCCAACAACGTGAAGCCAGTTCGTAAATAATGGAGAAACGTCAGTATACAATTGACATTTGAGTGTTTTACTTTGGTTTGTCAAACGTTCAGTGGGACAGACAGACAGAAAAGGGAGACGAGTTTAATAAAATCAAAATAAAAAACAAACAAACAAAATATTTTTGTTTTTGTAAAATACCAACGCCGCAAAAGGGAATAACGAATCCAGGAAAATCGGAAATATGTGGAAGCTCTTGTTACAAAGTGCAATTGTGTGTGCTGCCCTAAGTTCGGTTTTGGCCATTGAATGCTATGTGTGTGACGGTTCGGACACCAATAATCCCTTCCAGTGTGGCGAGTTTTTCGAACGCTTCGATGAACCCGATATTCAACCACAAAACTGCTCCAATGTCCACGGTGCCAAATTCTGTATAAAACATGTGGGTCGTTTCGAGGGTGGTATTGGTGCCAAACGTTTTTGCTCCTCCAAAGATTTGGGCAACTATTGTGACTATGTACGCAACAAAGGTGATCGCATGGATTACAGATCGTGTATTTATACCTGCAGTACAGATGGGTGTAACGCTGCCGCCAGTGTTTACCAACAACCTCTGCTCTCAGCGTTGAGTGTGGTGGTAGTAGTGTTGGGCCTAAGGCTGAGAGGTGTCTTCTAGAAGAATTTCGGCAGACAGGTTTGGTAACTTACGAATCACAATTACAGCCATTATGGGTTTTTGCGATGCCCCCCCGAACAGCTGCGTTGTTCCGGCCAATGGGTCAACGACTCTCAACTGCAAGCATTTTTTTCCTTTCATAAACAACGATAATCATTCTTTTAGTTAAATACTTATTTTTTCTCGAATAGCTTTATGTAAATGTAGTCCATACTCTTGACAGCCCCTCACTCCGTTTTCAACTTAGTTTTAAACAATGACTTTATTGTTAAAATAAATTTAAAATATGTATTATTAAGGAAATAAAATAAACATGAACAAAAGAACATGAAAAAAACTTACAATTGTTTAACTTTATTATTCACTTGTTTTTTTTTTTCGGTTGATAGGTAGAGGTAGGTATTTTTTCTGTTTGCTTTTATTATTTACTGTATTGTCACATTTTCTTTGTCTTCTTTTCCCCCCGTCTTTCTCCACTGTCATTGGTGAGTGTCATCGTTTTTTTAAGCCTGGAGTAAAAGAGAGTCTTGTTTCAACTCTATCTAAAAATGAATGTTGATAGTTGGCAACTCCTGTTAAATTCACTCTCATTTACTCTTTCTCTTTAGTTGCCACTCTTGCTGGCTGGTTGGCTGGCTTGTCATTTTGACTCATTCATTTGTTTTGACAACTAATAGAATATAAATAGTCTATACGACGCCTTTAAGATTGGCTTCGGCACAAAACTAATCAATTGATTTAATTTTTATGTTGTTGACCTCTATGAAATTATTTTGAAGGAATGCCGACAAACCCAACCATGATGCGATTTATAAGACACGAATTTAATGATTTCGAAAAATCGTAATCATTGTTTAAAATATTTTTGTGGATTTTGAGCATATGC
This sequence comes from Musca domestica, assembly GCF_030504385.1. NCBI lineage: Eukaryota > Metazoa > Arthropoda > Insecta > Diptera > Muscidae > Musca > Musca domestica. Next base: position 26,748,069 of record NW_026712249.1, on the reverse strand, counting down.
GAAACCCCTTATGCTGACTTACTTGGCATCTTTAATCATGTTTACATCAAGTCTCATTATCATGATTACTACTGTACTATATCAATATAATACAACTACATTCCAGCAAAAAATACTCATTGCAAATCGGGTAAACAACACATTATTTGACTTATTTTCGGCCACAAAAATTCGTTTAAAAAGTAAGTAATTATTTATCGACTTACAGTGGCAAGAAAATATTTGCTAATTTCGTGAGAAATGTTCTTGTTAAAATATTGTATTTATCTAAAAGTCATTCTTCAAAAAACACAAAAAAAAATGTTGAAAAAATTGGCTGTAGTACCCACTACAAACTTCAATTACGAAATTTGAAACAATTCTGCTGAATAAAGCGCTAAAATCATCAAAATACCGAATATACGGAGGTATTGTTTTATGGGGGCTGTACGAAGACTTGGACTTGCATACGCATTTTTTATGTTATAGGCTGTAGTACCTATTACGAACTTTAAATGCAAAATTTGAAAAAAATGCCATTAAAAAATGTGGCCGAATATTGGAAGATTTCGTTCTGAACAAACAATTTTCTGTCATAGGCTTTAGTATCCATTACGAACTTCAAATACCAAATTTGAAACAATTCCGGTGAATAATAGCGCTAAAATCATCAAAATGCCGAATATCGGGCGGTACCGTTATATGGGGACTATACGAAGACGTGCACATGACCAGACAATTTTCTCCCTTAGCCTGTACTATCCAATAAAAACTTGAAATACAAAATTTGAATGAAAATACAAAGGTGAATAATATCGCTAAAATCAACAAAATTAATATGGAGACGTGGACCTGCACAAACAATTTTCTGTCATAGGCTGTAATATCCATTAGGAGCTTTAAATTTGAAACAATTCCGGTGAATAATGCCGCTAAAATAATGAAAATACCGAATATCGGGAGTTATCGTTTTATGGGGGCTATACGAGGACGTGGACTTGCATAAGCGTCGTTTATTTATGTTATAGGCTGTAGTACCTATTACGAACTTTAAATACAAAATTTGAAACAACCCCATTAAAAGATCATTGAAATATCGAATATCGAGAGGTATCGTTCTATGGGGGGTGTACAAACAGCTAGACCCACATAGGCAATTTTCCGTTACAGATTTGTTCGAATTGGTCACCTTTGGTACGAATTATGACCTTTAAACGTCAAACGTCAATGAAACCGTCACACGGTGCCCGAATGTTGCTCTGCGGTGTTTTGGCCCATTCCCGGCGAAGCGCTTGCTTGAGGTGGTCGATACTTTGACATAATAGTCCAACGGATTGGTATCCGGAGATTTTGGTTGCCATTGTGTTCTGGAAATGAAGCGAGGAACCTCATTATGTAACCATTCTTGGGTGGTGCGTGCTGAGTGCGATGGTGCTGAGTCGCGTTGGAATGTCCAAGGTCCGCGACCAAAATATTTGCGTGTCCAAGGCTTTAATACACCCTCCAGAATATTTTCGCAAAAATATTCGGCATTTATTATGATGCCACGGTCGATTAATACGAGCGGAGAGCGATCATCGGCTGTTATGGCTGGTGGCCAACCGAAGGTGCACATTTTCAGCTGAACTCTTTGGCAAGTAAACACAATCATTTTGTTCGTTACAAACTGCTAGACAACGAATGTTTTCTCATCGGAGAAAATCAAATTCGGCAGTTTACCACTTTCCGCTAAGTGAAGCAACTATTTAGCTCTTTCGAGTCTGTTTTCTTTCTCTTGCGGTGGAAGTTCCTGCACTTTTTGGAATTTCAATGGCTTTTCCCCGAGATCATTTTTCAATATTTGCCGAATGGAAAATTGCGATATGTTCAGCTCACGAGCCATTTTTCGGCCACTGCGACGCGGGTTTCGACCAAGTCGCTTCCTTACTTTTCGAACCATTTCTGCTGATGTTGCTGTTTTTTTCGTCCACTTCCTTGACGTCGATACGAGACACAAAAGATTTATTCACATTTAAATGCTGGAGTGTTCTAACGATAGCCACTTGTGGTTTTACAGCCAAATATAAAGAAATCATACTATCACGCTTGACTTTTTTTCTGGAAAATTCTCACCAAAATGTAAACAATATAAAAAGCTGTCACTGGAATAATTCTAACAGCTGTCGGACGCGCGGCTTAGAAATGACAGCAGTCTAAACTTGCTTGCATTTTTTTCATCTCATCCTGTATACTTGGTTGGGTCTTAGATAAGTATTTCGAGGAGTTACAATCGGAATGACAAAGTTAATATACCCAACAACAATCGATATTTTGACGAATTCCTTCTCCTATTCCTATTTCCCAGACAGCCTTGAATGCCTAGATCTTGCATATGCTCGCCTTATTTGAAGCATCCTTCTCAAATGAATTTGGCGAATCCTCATGGAACTTATCGACACCTAATAAACCAGAATATCCATAGATTGGATTTCCATTAGTGATAGTTAACATATAACATTAAACTATTTAACTAGTTAAAATTAACCGGTATTTAAACATTAAATCTATCTGTCAAAGCAATTGCAAAAAGTAATTTATCTCACTAATTTTCAGGCATTTTAAATGCATCACCACTTCAAATTTATTTTCAGCCTCAACGCTGTCACATCTCACCTGACATCGTTTAATTTTCGCTAATTAATAGAATTTACAACAAAACGAACGTAATAAATTACCAAATCGAAACATTCATTACTACTTCGGTCATCAATGACATTCTGACTGGTTAATTTATATCTGCTGATTTTGTGTTTGTTGTTGTTGTTATCTTTTTTTCTCGCTCTCTATGGTGTGGGTTTTCATTTCAAGTTCCAGTTTTCAGTTTGCCTTAGTTTTTTTTTTTTTGCTACTGTATTCCATTCAGTTTCGTTATCGAGGTACTTTGTAAAGCTTCCCACAACAATCAATTGATTGAAGTAAAGTTAAGTCTATCGTCATGCAAGCCAACCATCAAACCCGACCAATCAACCACCGCCGTCAAATGTGTGTCAATCTAAATTCGATCATGTAAAACGATCTCAATTATTGACATCTTCTTGTGTATGTGTGGATTTGTTGTAAGTTTACGATTGCACAAATATATATGCATTCATACAAATATATATGGTATGAGCATGTAATTAGTTGTATTGTATTGGTATTGGTGTATCAACAGTGGGTTTGATTACATTATGGAGTAATGTTCCATAGAGATACTGACAGAGCAGAGCTACATTTTTTAAAGAGACAAAATTTCTCTCAACTGAGCATTGTTATACCTTCCACTATAGTATGAGAGAACTATTAAGTTTGTCATTCCGTTTGTAACACCTGGAAATATATATTCTAGACCCCACGAAGTATATGTATTCTTGATCAGCATAAAATTATGTGTTGATTTAGCGTCTGTGAAAATCACTCTAGCCTCTGAAGGAAATTAATTAGGTTGATACAATTTTACTCAGATGTGTTATGTCTGCAGGAATTTTGGTATTGAAAATGGGCTATATACCACCCACCCATATAACCCATATAACTGTACCGACAGATTAAAGGCAAGAAACATTCTTGCATAGAACTGTCAATGTAGGTCTAAGTTTTGCCATAGTCCCCATATATTTGTATCTCCAAATATTCGGTATTTTCATTTGTGTCCACTTTTCACCTCAAATGTTTCAAATTTGCAATTTAAAGATCATAATGGGTACTGCATCCTGTGAGAGGAAATTGCATATGCAGGCCCATGACTTCGGATAGCCCTCATATAACTGTACCTCCCGATATTCGGTATTTTGATGTTTTTTGCGACTTTATTCACCTAGTTGTTTCAAATTTCGTATATAGCGTTCGTAATGGGAACTACAGTCTATGACAGAAAATTGTATATGCAGGTTCAGCTTTTCGTATAGGTCCCATATATCAGTGCTTCCCTATATTCGCCAGATGTTCGTATATCCCTCTATATAACGCTACCTCCCTATATTCGGTATTATGATGATTTTAGCGACTTTAATCACCAGATTTGTTTAAAGTTTCGTATTTGAATATCATAATAGCCTATGACCGAAATTGCGTTTTGAGCTTCTCGTCTCCGTATGTGCCTAACATAACGGCTACTCCCTATATTCGGTATTTTTATACCCTCCACCTTGGAAAGGAGGGTATATTAACTTTGTCATTCCGTTTGTAACATCCTTAAATATTCGTCGTAGACCCCATAAAGTATATATATTCATAATCAGCATAAAATTCTAAGTCGATTTAACGATGTCCGTCTGTCTATCTGTCCGTCCGCCTGTCTGTCTGTTGAAATCACGATACAGCCCACATTATTTGACGTAGAGCGCCAAAATTTACCAGAGCAATTTGAATTGTGTCTAGGATGGTTGGTATTGAAAATGAGATATATCGGTCCACGTTCTGGTATAGTCCCCATATAACGGTACCTCCCGATATTCGGTATTTTTATGATTTATGCCACATTTTTTCACGGATTTGTCTGAAAATTGGTATTTGTAAGTCATAACGGGTCCCTGTGCGTGTGGCAAAAGATTGCATGTATAGGTCCACGTTTTGGTATAGCCCCCATATAAAGGTACCTCCAGATATTCGGTATTTTATTTTTTTTGCCTCATTTTTTCTCGGATTTGTCTAAAAATTGGTATTTGTTGGTCATAATGGGTTCCAGCTCCGGTGGCGAAACATTGCATATATGGGTCCATGATTTGGTATAGCCCCCATATAACGGTACCTCCCGATATTCGGTATTTTGATGGTTTTTGCCACATTTTTTTACTGTTTTGTCAAAAAATTGGTATTTGTGGGTCCTAATCAGCCCTAGTTCGTGTGGCGAAACATTGTATGTATAGGTCCACGTTTTGATATAGTCCCCATATAACGGTACCTCCCAATATTCGGTTTTTTTTTATTTTTGACACATTTTTTCACGGATTTGTCTAAAAATTGGTATTTGTAGGTCATAATGGGTTCTAGCTCCTTTGGTGAAACATTGCATTTGTAGGTCCACGATTAGGTATAGCTCCCATATAACGGTACCTCCCGATATTCGGCATTTTAATGGTTTTTGCCACATTTCTTCTAATGTTTCCTTTACCCTAAGGTGGAGGGTATTAAAATTTTGGCCCGGCCGAAATTAATGTTTTTTTTACTGATGATTTTAGCAGTATTTTTCAAGGGCTTTTTTAGACCCTCAGCCATATGGCTAGAGAGGGTATTTATAATAACGGTTTTAGACCCCAGGTCTCTTTGGACCAAATCCGTTTCAGAACATTTGGAGTCGATCTAGCGATTTCCGTCCGTCCGTCTGTCTGGCTGGTGCGTACGATAACTCTCGAAGGGAGTATCCGATTTGGTCCAAACTTGGTACGTCGTAATATTTTTGTCAAACTTAGATCGAGTTCGGAGATGGGCAATATCGGTCCACTACTTCTGGCACATCTCCCACAAAATGTCGAAATTTTCAAAAAAAAAATATATATATTTTCTGCACAGAAAGAGAAATGATAACCCGATTTTGCTCCAACTTTGCAAATCCTAATATTTGCGTTAAAGCTAGGTCAGGTGTGAAAATGGACAATGTCAGTACACTCCAACAAGTGCTTCCCCCACAAAGGGTAAAAATTTGGAATAATTTCAACTTTTATATTGTTATGTAAGAGTCCGATTGTCTTCAAATATCACACATCCTAATATTTTCATGAACCCAAGATCTGTTGTTAAGATGGAATATATCGGTCTACTTCTTCTGGTACCTCCCCCACAAAAGGTCGAAATTTTCAAAAAAATATATTTTCTGCACAGAAAGAGAAAGCATAAATCGATTTTGCTGCAACTTTGTCAATCCTAATATTTGCGTCAGTGCTAGGGCAGGTGCAAAAATGGAAAATATCGGTCGACGCCATCAAGTACATCCCCCACAAAATTTCAACCCTTATATAATGTTATGTAAGAGGCCGAATGTCTTCAAATTTCACACATCCCAATATTTATATTAACCTAAGGTCTGGTGTTAAGATGGAATATATTGGTTCACTCCTTCTGGTACCTCCCCCAAAAATGGTCGAAATATTCCAAAAAAAATGTATTTTTTGTAAGAAAGAGAAACAATAATCCTTTGCAAGTCCTAATATTTGCATCAGTGCTAGATCTGGTGTGAAAATGGACAATATCGATCCACTCCTTCTGGTACCTCCCCCACAAAGGATCAAAGTTTTGACCCATTATATCCATCAACACAACACAAGTCTAACCTAGCACGTCGCAATATTTATTCATATTTATTTAGGTCCGATACGAAGTGGCCAAAATTGACCCACTACTTCGGAACCTATTGCATAAGGAGTTAAACATTTGAATAGTCATAACAGAAGTCAAATTATTTTTAAATAATCGAACATTGGCCGAGGGTATACATCCGTTGGCAAAACCGACCGATACTTTTTTACTTGTTTTCTTTTTGAGAATTTGCAAAGTTCTTTCCGGCTCGTTTTTACTCGTTTTCCTATAGTAAAACAGGAAACATGATGCTTAGCTAAGCCGTATTTTTCCTATGGAAAAATTGTAGCTCAGCAAGTGTCCTATGAAAAATGTGTAGCTAAGTTTACATGAAGCTACTTTCAATATCTAGATGGATATGTTGGCTTACATATTCGCTGATTGATTACTGGTCTGTCTGCATTAATAAAATATCCAACCAACAACGCCCATTTTGAGGCTGGATTTATCTCGCAAACAGAAGTTGTTTGAAAAATTTATTGAAAGCTTCTTGTGGCATTGGTGCTGTGAGATTTTGCAATGCATTTTGAGCCTCTGTTCTATACAACATCAGACACGTATATACATATTTATACGTGTCGGATAGATGGATGAATGTGAATGAAATAAATTGAAATTGAATGTTTTGCTTGATGAGAATGTGTGACACAGTTTGTCGATCAGTGGTCGGTAAATGTATGAATGTAGGTATGTATTTTGTGTAATGTTGTTATTTTGGTTTGGTTTGTACGCTTGAATTTTGCGGCAACGGTAATGACTTTTGAAAGTTGTTTTCCATATGTTGTGTGTGTATTTATTTTTTGTTGTCATTGCAGGCTTTTCAATCACAGTTCGCAATTGAGTCTGTGTCACTGTGTCACCTTTCATATGTTAATGTAATTTTTATCAGCTACATACCCACCTCGACATTCATTCAATTGATTAAAAGAGAATGAAACTGTCAATGTGAGATTTGTGCGAAAGCAAAAATCTGATGAGAATTTTTGAAAAATTCCCACACGAAGGGATTTGTAAATCAATTTGCCAATAACAAAAGGCTTAAATTGCCATTATAGTAGGCATATTGTCATTATAATATTTCTTCTTTGAACTATGGCGGAAGTTGGCAAACAATAGGAACTAATTTTGATTCCAGCATTTACCAAGGTTAGAGCAAATGCAAGTGGAGCTTGGGAAATTTTTGTTTCGTTTTACAAACAATATTTTATTGATGACGATAATACGAAATAAGATAAGAAGTGTGATTGAGAGAAAGTAAACCATATATTAATTGTATTAACTAGGGTTGGCTTAAATAAAATTTTCTAATTTGAATTTAACGTAAACTCAATAAACAAGTTAACAAGTATCAGTCGGTTTTGCCGACAGATGTATACCTCAGCCAATGTTCGAATGTTTAAATATATTTTAACTTCTGTTATGATTCAAATTGTTGACCCTCTATGGAGAAGGTTTCGGAGGAATGGTCCAATATTGTCTACTTTTTTTTTTTTTTTGAAAAGTACTAAGTAGTACTAAATTTGGAATTGGATGAAGGAATCCCGAAATTTAATATGGATTTCACTATTGATGTCTGTGGCTGAGAGAAGGAACTCGTTTTCCAAAGGCGTAAACATATTTTTAAAAATTACTAAGTGGTACTAATTTTGGATCAATATAGGTGTCTAGGCTGGATATGCATACTATTGCTATTGCTATTTGGTAAAGTACATCCCATCTAAAATTTGATATTTAGATCAGTGTTGGCTTCTAGAGTTTACTTATGGTGGCGTTGAAATAGTTTTGGACCGAAACATGGATGTGGGTCCATTGTACAATGGTTTTATTAATGTCCTCGGTAAACTTAAAAATGAAAGAATAAGATTTTAAGGTGGAATTTTTCGCTGACGAAGTTGCGGGCACTTGCTCGTATATAAATGTCAAGTTCCGCATACAAGCTGCTTGTTATAATTCAAAAAATTAGCCAACTCATATGAGTCGTTTAACCCTTAAATGAGTTTTTACTATTTATGAATTCCTGACGTAAAGATAACAACTTTTGGTGTATTCTGGGACCTATAGTAGGCAAAAATATTACAAATTATTTTGAAGAATATTTGGACGATCCCTTATAAATGGAGTTTTTAATCATATTTCAAACAAGGACCGAAAAGGCCCCTTTTATCGCTTGCTTGAGAGCTAAAACATTACACTAACATTTTCCTCGTATAGTCATCAGAATTATTACCAAAGGCATTATACACCTAAAATCAGGGATTAATCCAAAAATTACAACAACAAAAAAAAACAATTAAAAAAGACGTAAGTTCGGCCGGGCCGAACTTTGAATACCATCCACCATTAGGTACAAATTTAACAATTTTCAAAAAAATAAAATCCGTTATAAATTCTGTTAAAATCTTAAAAATACCAAATGTAGCCGTATATTAGGGTCTATACCTCGACTTGGACCTGCGTAGGCAACTTTTGTCACAAATTTTTAACAATATTCAAACGCGAAACTAGCAAAGAAATCTGTTTATAATGTAGCTAAAATCATCAAAATACCGTATATTGGGAGGTACCATTGGGGTTATAAATGGACCTGCCCAGACAATTTTCTGTCATAGGTTGTAGTATCCATTACTAACTTCAAATACAAAATTTGAAATAATTCCGTTAAATAAAGTCGCTAAAATTATCAAAATACCGAATATTGCGGGGTTCCGTTATATGGGGGCTATACGAAGACGTGGATCTGCACAGAAAATTTTCTGTCATAGGCTGTAGTATTCATTATGAAATTCAAATATAAAATTTGAAACAATTCCGGTGAATAATGTCGCTAAAATCATCAAAATACCGAATATCGGGAGGTACCGTTATATGGATGCTATACGAATACTTGGACCTGCACAGAAAATCTCCTAACATAGGCTGTAGTATCTATAACGAACTTCAAATGCGAAATTTGACACAATTGCGGTCAATAATGTCGTTAAAATCATCAAAATACAGAATATCGAGAGGTACCGTTATATGGGGGCTATACGAAGACGTGGACCTGCACAGAAAATCTCCAGTCATAGGCTGTAGTATCTATCACGAACTTCAAATACAAAATTTGAAACAGTTCCGGTCAATAATGTCGCTAAAATCATCAAAATACAGAATATCGGGAGGTACCGTTATATGGGGGCTATACGAAGACGTGAACCTGCACAGAAAATTTTCTGTCATAGGCTGCAGAATCCATTTCGAACTTCAAATACCAAATTTGAAGCAAATGATGTGAGTAATGTTCCTAAAATCATCAAAATACTGGAGGCACTGTTATATGGGGGCTATACCAAAACGTGGATCTACATGGCCCATTTTCAACACCAAAAGTCCTGCAGATATAATATACATTTGAGTAAAATTTTATCAATCTGCTTCACTTCGTTCGTAAGCTATAGTGATTTCCACAGACGGATAGAGGGGTCTAAAATGTGGGGTCTAAAATGTATATTTCGAGGTGTTACAAACTGAATGACAAACTTAATATACCCTCCATACTATGGTGGAGCGTATAAAAATTACAAATATTTTTAGTAGAATATTGTAGACTTGATACGATCACGTATAAAGGGAGTTTTAACCATTTTTAAAAGAATGGCCGAAAAGACCACTTTTTGGCTCCCTTGAGGGCTGAAAGGTAGTCGTCCTCACATTGTTATCAGGAATATTGCAAAAATTAAAAAAAAAATCTTATCCAAAAAAAAGTAAAAAATATGGAAAAGGGTAGAACTGTTCGCCTCTATTTAGATTACTTTACGATTCCAACTATCAAAATTTCCATACATGTGTCTTCTATTTTTGGGACGACTTTCATAATTTATTACAGTTATCCTGTGTAATTATTTTTTAAGATGTACAGTGTTATAAGTGAACTTCCAATCCACTCTCCTCTAGAAGTGCCAACTTACATCCAATGTGATTAGAAAATATAACAAAATCTCGAAAATATGGGATGACTGTTATACCCTTGTAGGAAAATATCACCTTAAGAACTACATTGCCCCGGGTCAAAAGTCATGTCCTAATTAGTACGTTGGTCAATGTAAATGCTCTAAACTACAAAATATATTCACATTCTACTTTTAAATAAATTTTTATTGAGGCTTAATTTTTACAGGGTTAACATTCAATTGACTTGAGGCGGCCTCTGTATTGAAAATGCATAAACGAAAACGAAGAATACAGTAAATGGTCAATAAATGTGTTTCACGTATGATTTATGCTCATGTATTCGGATCGTAAAACAAAATTCAAATTGATTACATGTAATTTGTTGTTGTTGCTGTTGTATTTCATTCATAAGATTTATTGTTGTTTTTTTAAGAAAAAATGTGACCGCAAATTGGTTTTCCAGCAATTCGTAATTCCATGTACGTGACGGTAGATGAAGATCAGTAGCCACAATCATCATCAGAATATCTGTATGTAAGAAATACACAACGACATGCATATACAGATGAAAGAAACCTAAAAACGACGATTTTTGTCGTTTTGAGAAGCTAAAATATCATCAATGCCCCATTCACCAGAAACGTCCAACTTACACAATATCATCGTCTTATGTAGATTTAGCTTTGAGATAATAAGTTTCAATTGATAATTTAGAACACTGTAAGACGACGTATGTATGTCGTCTGTCTGGTGGTATAAGTACATGGTCATTTGATAAAAAAAAACACACACACACACACATGATATATGAATTTCATACTGTGCAGTAAGTGCTCGTGCCGTAGAATTGTGGTTGTGTTATTTCAAACTAAGGTGGATAAATTTCAGGGTCGGATTAAGTTGAATTGTGTAGAAAAAGTGAATTTTTAAGACATTTTCGATATATTTGCAAGTCAACGATAGGTTCGATGTATTCTCGTGTACATAGAAAGTTGATTTATTTTCAGATATTTTAAAAAAGCCGATTGATATTCCTGTTTTTATACCCTACGACTACGTGTTGGGGGTATTATAAGTTTGATTGGGCCAAAAATTATGTAATACCTCGAAATATTGGTTTCCCACATCTCGACGAGCTATGTATGTCCGTCCGTCCGTCTGTCCATGCTAATTTGTAATCACTCTACAGGTCGCAGTTATGGCCCAATCTTGACGAAATTGAAAATGGAGGTGGTGTTACGGTCAGAATAGAAGCCTATTGCTTTTGGAGATTATCGCATAATATTTAGGGGTTGAAATGGACAAAAAACTGAACAATTTCCTGATTTTGCAGTTGCTCTATAATCCACAATTATGAACCAATTGACGCGGCAATCGGACAAAATTTAGCGGGAAAAATATATCCTAACGTTTATGTAAGGATATTAGAAAATTTCTACTAAGCCGCGAATATTTTTAATTCCAGCCAAATCACAAATACATTTAAAGATCACTTCTGACCATTACAGTGATGCTAATAGCCAAGATATCGGATATATAGCAAAATAGGTACAATATATATGTAAAAGAATTGATCTTATTTATTCTTCTTATAAATCAAGAACCGCTGGGCCGATTTTCACAATTCCCATCAAATCGGAATGGTCTCTTGCCAGAAACGGATAAAATTTCAATTTTTTTTTTCAATTTTTGTCATATTTTTATCGCATGCGATTTTTTAATTTTTTTATTTTTTTTTTTTTTATTTTAAATGTTTTACATTTTTACATCCTGTAACACTACGTTTTAAGGGTATTATATGCATGTCGCAATTATCGTCCGATCTTCACGAAATTTTGCATGGAGGTAGGGTTAGGATCAGATTTAAGGCCTATTGTTCTTAAGATTGACATTTAGGGGTTCAAATGGACTAACAAATTTAAATTTTTCTAATTTTGTAGTCGCTCTATAGGCCACAATTGAAAACTTATCGACACGGAATTTAAGAACAGAGACATTACTTTTTTCAAAACCGAAATTGTGGTGTTGTAGGGTATCACATGGTCGGCCCCGCACGACTATAGCCTTTACTTACTTGTTTTTTTTTTTTTTAATTTTTACATCCTGCAACACTACGTTTTGAGGGTATTATATGCATGTCGCACTTATTTTCCGATTCTCTCGAAATTTCTCACGGGGGTAGGGTTAGGGTCAGAATTAAAGCCTATTGTCCTTAAGATTTACATTTAGGGGTTCAAATGAACTAAAAAATTTAATTTTTTCTAATTTTGTAGTCGCTTTATAGACCACAATTGAAAACTAATCGACACGAAATTTCGCATCAGAAGAGAGTTAGGGGCAGGGGCATTATTTTTGACATTATTTCAAAAACGAAATCTTCCAAAATGGATTTGGACATAAAGGGACTTCGAACAAATTGTAGTGTTGTAGGGTATTACATCGTCGGCCCGGCACGGCTATGCTTACTTGTTTAGATATGCATTTTTATACCCTAACGCACTATTGGGGCTATTATATGTTTGGTTGTGACAAAAAGTTTGTAACACCATGAAATATTGGCCCAAGACGCATGATGTTACATATGGATCTTTCTATCCCGCCGAGCTATGTCGATCTATCGTAGTGTGCACGTCCATCCATCCATGTCAATGTTTAATCACGCTACGAAATTGTACATAGAGTTAGAGTTTGGGTATGAACAGAAGTCTAATGTTTTGGGATAGGATTGAAATATTAAACCAAAAAAAAAAAAAGGAAAAAAAGGAAAGAGTATTAGACAAGAGAGAGGCCAACCAATTTCAATGGTCATCGGATAGTATTTAGAGGGTGAAATAGATTATAATTTTTCCGTAAAAATATTAAATTTCCGAAATCACAATTATATGAAAAGTTGCATCGTAATATTATTGTCAAACTTAGATCGAGTTCGGTGATAGGCAATATCGGTCCACTCCTTCAACAAAAGGTCGAAACTTTAAAAAAAAAATGTGTTATATTTTACTGCACAGAAAGAGAAGGGACAGTTCTATTTTGCTCCAACTTTGCAAATCCAAATGTTTGGACCTGTGCTAGGTCTGATGTTAAAAGGGTCAAAATTTTGAATTATTATAACTCTTATAAAATGTGATGTAAGAGTTCGATTGTCTTCAAAATACACTCTGGTGTGAAGATGGAGTATATCAGTTCACTCCTTCTGGTATCTCCCCATACAAAGGGTAAAATTTTGAATATCCAAAACGAATATAAAATACGAAATAAGCATCCGGTTCACTGCATATTCTACAAATCCCATTATTTCTGTTAACACAATATCTGCTGGGAAAGTGGCATGAATTGGTCCACTCCTTCTGGTACCTCTCCCACAAAGGGTCAAAAATTCGAATATATCCATGAAGCTTATAAAATGCGAAATCAAGATCCGATTCCATTCAGACCTGGCACATCTCAATACATCCCTCAACACAAGTTTTGTTAAAAATATGGTAGAGATCGGACCATTTTATCTGGTACCTCCCCCACACAGGTTTCAATATTTAAAAAAACTCTCATCAAATTTCACAATTACAAATATTTTTGCTAACACAAGATCTGTTGTGAAATGATATGATGCTGATAAAGAAAACTGCAATAAAGTGCCATAACTTTAATTTTTTTTAACTTTATTGAATGAAAGCAAAAATGTCGGAAATTAAATTTAAAGATAAGTTTAGATTTGTTCGTATTGGTCACCTTTGGCACGAATTATGGCCTTCAAACGGCCAATGAAACCGTCACACACTGCCCGAATGTTGCTCTGAGGTATTTTGGCCCATTCCCGGCGAAGCGCTTGCTTGAGGTGATTGACACTTTGGTACTTTTTTAGTGCCAACCTTTCTTTCCAAAATACTCCTAACACAATAGTTCAACGGATTGGTATCCGGAGATTTTGGTGGCTATTGTGCGCTGGAAATGAAACGAGGAACCTCATTTCGTGCTGACTGCGATGGTTCTGAGTCCTGCTGGAATGTCCAAGGTCTGCGGCCAAAATGTTTGCGTGCCCCCAAGGCTTTCATACACCCGCCGGAGTATTATTCTGATGTCACGGTCGATTAATACGAGCGGAGAGCGAAATGTTTCGAAAAGTAAAGTAGCGACTTGCTCGAAAAATGTCTCGTGAGCTGAACATATTGTAATATTCCATTTGGCAAAAATTTAAAAATAAGCTCGGGGTAAAGCCATTGAAATTCCAAAAAGTGCAAGAACTTACACCGCAACAGAAAGAAAATAGACTCAAAAGAGCTAAAGAGTTGCTTCGCTTAACCGAAAGTCGTGAACTGCCGAATTTGATTTTCTCCGATGAGAAAACATTCGTTGTCCAGCAGTTTGTAAACCAACAAAATGATCGTGTTGACTTGCCAAAAAAGGTCAGCTGAAAATGTGGACCTTCGGGTGGTCACCAGAACTCAAGCGTCGGCCATGGTGATTCTGTGGGCCGCCATAACATCCGATGGTCGCTTTCCGTTCGTATTAATCGAACGTGGCATCAGAATAAATGCCGAATATTATCGGGAAAATATTCTGAAGGGTGTATAAAAGCTTGAGCACACAAACATTCTGGCCGCAGACCTTGGACATTCCAACAGTACTCAGCACCATCGCACTTAGCACGCGCCACCCAAGAATGGTTACAAAATGAGGTTCCTCGCTTCATTTCCAGCGCACAATGACCACGAAAATCTCCGGATACCAATCCGTTGGACTATTGTGTCTGGAGTATTTTGGAAAGCAAGGTTGACACTAAAAAATTCCAAAGTGTCAATCATCTCAAGGAAGCGCTTCGCCAGGAATGGGCCAAAATACCGCAGATCAACATTCTGACAGCGTGTGACGCTTTCATTGACCGTTCGAAGGCCATAATTCGTGCCAAATCTAAACTTATTCTAAAATTTGATGCTATTTCCGACATTTTTGGCTTTCATTCAATAAAATTTAAAAAAAAATGTAAAAATTATGGCGTTTGACTTTGTTGCAGTTTTTTTTTCTCTCACCATGTATATAGGACCAAAAGACGCCATTAATGACTCCCTCGAGGGTTAAAATTGTTTACCAAATAATACTAGTTTTTTATCTGCAATATTACCGAGAGCGCTATATACCTAAAATCAACGTGTCTTATGATATCTTAAGCCGAAAATGCCAAAAACAAAAAAAAAAAAAAAATGCGAAACAATGGAAGCCGATACACGTCTCATCTATTTCAAGATCTATAATCATAATTTGCTGAGTTTTCCATGTAGTTTAATTAATTTTAATTTTTGTGTTGTGTTTTACAACACATTCATAAATATTACCTACCCGACGCCACTGTCTAACGACTCCATTACTAAATAGGCGTGTGTTTGCTCTCCGATCGTAGCATGCAAAAAATGTATGTGATAAAAGCATTATGATGTTCACTCAATTAAGTAATTTAGACACGTTCTTAAAATGTGTACATCTGTGTTTGTGTGTTTTCCTCTCTCTACCAATATATTTATGTTTACACGCATGTAATGACATCGTCTACGGTCCACAAAATTTATGACAACTTTTACGGTTTTTATAAAACGACTTGAGCTACCAAGACGAACTTTCAGTTTATAGTGTTCGATCGGAGTAACGAGTGACATACAAATGAAACCACTAATCAACCATTCCCCGCAATAGCGATATTGACAGCTCAACAGATAGACTAAGAGAGAGTATGACATGAGAGGTCATGAATAAATGTTAGACATATTTTGTGGTTTCACAAAGTTCACAAAATATATACTTAAGGTTTAGAGTGCCTAATATGTACCCGCTATTTTGTAGCCGAAAGGCCCACAATAATGTCGAACGATTACATTGTGCGATAATTATTTTTCCAATAACTACGAGAAAAATCCAGCAGTTTGTGAAAATAGAGCTAAGATAGAAGACACGTGTATCGGCGTTTTCCAAGTTTACAGAGCCAAGCAACATAAACTGAGGGTTTAAAGTCGCTCCTTTTTCACATTTTTTTGAAATTTTTGAATTATGATTCCATGGAATCCATTACAAATAACAATGCCAGGATTATTTTAGTATGCAATGTTAACCCTTAAGCGGCCCACCAAAAGGGGGTAAATAATATGTATATGGTTAAAACTAAAATTAAACGGGATCGTAGCAAGTCCAAAACTTGTAGAAAATTATTTGTCACAAAATTAAATTAAATCTAATCTGTCTAAATGCCATAAATTCATATACATTAAAAAACACACATTTTAGGTTTAAGGCCTACTGCCTTTATGCAAGTTTGTGTAATATACCCCTACACGGACTTATTTAAGATAGATAATGTCAAAGACAAAATCATTCTTTAGCAAATATCACTATATGTCACCAAAGAAAAGAAATCTCAATTACCATTATATATCGAGAAAATACATGCGACAATGTTGCCAAAAATTAACTCGGCAATATTTACTAAGTTTTTGCTTAAAAGTAGGATAAAACTTTGTTTAAGGCATTAAGGGTTATTCTACAAAAAAATTCACTATAAATCTGAAAATAAACAAGTAAAAAAGCTGTCAATTTAGACGGCCAGAATTTTGAATATCCTCCACAATTAGAACCGAATTTGTAAATTAAAAAAAAAAAAAAAAAAAAAAAAAAAAAACAAAAAAAAATTTAAAAATTCTGTTAAAATCTTAAAAATACCAAATGTAGCCGTCATATTAGGATCTAAACGACGACGTGGACCTGCATAGGCTGTAGTATCCATTTCGAAATTCAAAATCAACTTTCAGGATTTCAGCTCTATTCCTTCACCTAAAACAAAATGTAGTACTATTTTGTATTATTCGTACAAATATATGAGGCATTTTAAAACCACCGTCAAATTGAAGCACTGATATCATCAGTAATCTAAATACTAAATTTCAGAATTCTAGTTCTTTCCCTTCACCTAATACCCAAATTAGTACAACTTAGTATTTTTCGAACAATTAAAGTAACCATTTCCAAAACCATCACCACATCTTAACCACAGGTACTAACAGTGACATCTAAATCAAATTTCAAGATTTCAGCTCCATTTCTTCACCCAAAACAAAATGTAGTACTATTTAGTACTTTTCGTACAAATATATGAGGCATATCCAAACCGCTGTCAAATGTCAAGCACAGATACAATCCATTTACGATTTCAGCTCCATTTATTCACCAAATACAAAATTTTGTATCATTTAGTACTCACCAAACCACCACCAAATCTCAATACAGATACCAAGAGAAATCTCATTTTAAAATGTCGGGATTCCAGATTTATACATTCTCCCAATACTAAATTTATTTCTTTTTAGTACTTTTCCTACAATTATCGTACATATTCCCAAAAGCATCCCCATATCTCAATTGCCGATACCAACGGATACCTCAATATCAAATTCCGCAATTTCGACTTACTTATCCTTGCAACCAGTGCCTAATTTATTTGTTATCAGTACTTTTCAAACAATTATAGTATCGATTTTCCAAACCACATCCATATTTTAACAACAGACACCATCAAGGGCCTCAATAAAAATGTTTATCTCATTTCTTTACCCAATGCCAGATTTCGTACCATTTAGTACTTGTCGTGCAATTATAGTACAGATTTCAGAAACTACCTCCATATATCCAGGCATTACAGGAACAGCGACCCTAATACCAAATTTTAGATTTTAAACCCTATCTGTTCACTTGCAATACTTAATAGTACCAAATATAGTACTATTTAGTACATTTCGTGTACTTGTAGTAAATATTTGCCAAATTACCCTTATCACAATCCTAGCACTAATAGGGACCATAATAAACATTTTCAAAACTTCAGCTCCGTCGGTTCACCTTAAACCAAACTGTTTCAAATTTAGTACCATTAAGTACAGTTCGCACACTTAGTACACATTTTCACCTTGATATATCAAACATACTTTCTAACTTTGATTCTAGTACTAAATTCCAAGTATGTAGCTCTATCCGTTCACAAAATACCAAATGGAACAATTTCAGAAGTTCGGTACGCCATTACAAATCCTGAGAACTTTTATCCCTCAAAATATTTGTTGACCCTATTCGGCTTCAACAATAATAAAAACAAATTATGGAGACACTAGTTTTTATTTATGTTATTTCTTCCTTCTTTCCCTCCTATTTTTTTTTTTTTTTGAACTGCACATGCAGCAAGTTCTCTTTGTCAAATCAATGTCATTCACGTCAGGTCTTCTGCTGGCTGGACGGGCAATCGTTCCAGTAACAAATGTTACACATCACCAATGTTGTCTTTTACTACCGCGTGATAATGAAAACAACAGTCACACAACTACAACAACCTTCAATAAAAATGACGAACAGACAAACAGAAACAACAACAACAACAAAAAGTAAACATAAATAACCATTAACATCCTACATTTCGGTATTATAAACTAATGACGCTTTTTTTATTATTTCCCTGGAAGGTATATTTTGTCTCGAACAGACCGCACACAATCACACACTCAGACACTATTTTTCTCATCCTCTGTCGAAGGGACAGAGTCTTTTTTTATTAAATAAACACACTTTTAAATTTAACACATTTCCCTGTGTCCGTTGAAAGTCAATGGGAATATGTGGATCCAGCAATGGGGATTTGTTCGTAAATTGTCGTCGCTGACATCGTCATCATTCATAGCCATTCATATCCCTCGAGGAGAGCACTTCACCCAAGACCAGACAACAATACGTGAATGCTGCCACGTTGCCATTGTGCTGCATGCAACATAATCAAAACATACGTGTAGCACCAAAGAAGAACACACATGATTTTCACAAAAAAGTTTACTTGCAGCATCGCCACACTGTGAAGTATTTCAATAGGGTAAACTTTTATAAGGAGGCAATTTTTGATGTTGTTTGTAATTTAAGGTTAATAAAAACGAATTTATTGCGGCCAAATTCATGTAAAAAATTAAAACATAACTCTTTTCAATCACCCAATTTATTTCAAATTTTCACGGGAAAATGTGCCAAAAATCATCAAAGTACCGAACATCAGGAAATAGGGCTATATGGGGCCATAAAAAACGTGGACCTATACATACAGTATTTCGCCAAAAAAAAAAAAAAAAAAAAAACAACAAGTTAAAAAGCAGTAAGTTCGGCCGGGCCGAACTTTTAATACCCTCCACCATTTGCAACGAATTTGGAAATTTTCAAAAAATAAAATCCTTAAAAAATGCTGTTAAAATTTTAAAAATACCGAATATAGCCGTTATTTTCGGGGTCTATACGACGTGGACATACATAGGCATTGTTGGTCATAAGCCATTACCATATTCAAATTCGAAACTTGAAATAAACGGTGAACAATGTAGCTAAAATCATCAAAATACCGAATATAGGGAGGTACCGTTATATGGGGGCTATACGAAGACCTGGACCCGCACAGACAATTTTCTGTCACAGACTGTAGTTCCCATAACGAACTTCAAATACCAATTTTAAAACAATTCCGGTGAATAATGTCGCTAAAATCATCAAAAGACCGAATATAGGGAGGTACCGTTATATGGGGCTATACGAAGACGTGGACCTGCACGGATAATTTTCCGCCTTAGGGTGTAGTATCCATTTTGAACTTCAAATACCAAATTTAAAACAATTCCCGTGAATAATGTCGCTAAAATCATCAAAATACCGAATATCGGGAGGTACCGTTATATGGGGGCTATACGAAGACGTGGACCTGCACGGATAATTTTCCGTCTTAGGGTGTAATATCCATTTTGAACTTCAAATACCAAATTTAAAACAATTCCCGTGAATAATGTCGCTAAAATCATCAAAATACCGAATATAGGGAGGTACCGTTATATGGGAGCTATATGAAAACGTGGACCTACATGGCCCATTTACGAACTTAACCTGCCTACTGGAAAAATAAACATGTGTGCAAAATTTTAGCCACCTATCTCAATTCATTCGAAAGATAGCGTGATTACAACAGACAGACGGACAGACAGACAGACAGACGGACATCGCTAAATCGACTTAGAAGTTTACGCTGATCAAGAATATATATACTTTGTTGGGTCTGATATGAGTATTTCGAGGAGTTACAAACGGAATGACAAAGTTAATATACCCTCCATATTATGGTGGAGGGTATAAAAACTAGAACCCATTAAGACCAACAAATACCAATTTCTAGACAAATCCGCGAAGAAATGTGGCAAAAGCCATTAAGATACCGAATATCGGTAGGTATCGTTATATGGGGACTATACCAAAACGTAGACCCATAATTACAAAGATTCGCTACACGAACTGGGACACAATATGACCTACAACTACCAATTTTCACAGAAATTCGTGAAAAAATGTGGCAAAAACCATCAAAATACAGAATATCGGGAGGTACCGTTATATGGGGCTATACCAAATCGTGGACTCATACATGCAATGTATGAGTGCCACCGGAGCTGGAACCCATTATGACCAACAAATACCAATTTTTAGACAAATCCGTGAAAAAATTTGGCAAAAATAATCAAAATACCGAATATCTGGAGGTACCGTTATATGGGGGGGACTATACCAAAACGTGGACCTCTACATACAATGTTTCGCCACACGAACTGGGACCCATTATGACCTACAACTACCAATTTTCAGAGAAATTCGTGAAAAAATGTGGCAAAAACCATCAAAATACCGAATTTCGGGAGGTACTTTTATATGGGGGCTATTCGAAAACGATATATCTCCGATATTTCTCATTTTCAATACCAACCGTCCTAGACATAATACAAATTGCTCTGCTAAATTTTGGCGCTCTACGTCAAATAATGTGGGCTGTATCGTGATTTCAACAGACAGACGGACAGACAGACGGACATCGTTAAATCGACTTAGAATTTTATGCTGATTGTGAATATATATACTTCATGGGGTCTACGACGAATATTTAAGGATGTTACAAACGGAATGACAAAGTTAATTTATCCTCCTTTCCAAGGTGGAGGGTATAAAAATATTGGGACTTGTTACATTTGAAGATAATCGGATGCTAAAAGTTAAACCTTTTTTGGGGAAGGTACTAGAAGCAGTGGACAGCTATTACCCGATTTTCAGATTTTCACCAGAATTGATGTACTTGCTTCTAGACTGAATTCGGTCGTATGTGCTAAAATTCTGGTCATTTGACTGATATAGGCCATTCAGCGCACAATTAACCTGAAAGCGGTTAAAGGTATATATGGCAGCTATATCTAAATTTGAACCGATTCTCACCAATTTCAATAGGGTTCTTTCATGGTTTGGCCCATGAAATTTTGGAAAATTTTATCTCAATCGGACAACGAATGCGACCTATATTTTGTTCACAAAAATACGTGGACTGACATGCATAAATCGACTCAAAAATTGATTCTATGAAGATCCTCAAAAGTGATTGGTACCTTGTCAATGCTATACTGAATGGAATTTAAAAGCATCTGTATTGGCAAGAATGGGCTCGCAGTCAACTGACCTTGATATTGTGCGACATCTTAAAACCTCCTCCTTGTCAGAATACCAGAGCGTTAGAATTGCTCTTCAGGGAGAACGTCTAAGTAAGCTGGTGCAAGGTATCAAAACAAATATGGCCAGATATTTCCATGCGTAGATCACAGCCTCTATTAAGACTGAGTAAATCAACATTACGGCTAACGATAGGGATATTAAAAGGTCAATGCAACATCTGATCAAGAAGGTCCAGATGGGATAATTCTAATGTCGAATACTGTAGGCTGTGTGTGGATGAGGAAGATGTCACTGCCCTGCTATATCAAAGGAAAGACTACATGGTATGGGAAAACTATTAATTCATGATCTCAGTGTACATTCACGGATCTCATTGTCATCTATAACTGCGCAAAAAGGCAACACTGAATATAGCGCCAGAGGCTAACCACGAATCTATTTGACGCACTTCTCTATTACCTTTCATTTCGTCTCAAATTTTAATCATTTTTTTCTTTTCACGCCAGGTGATCGCAAAGGACCGAAAAGTTCTACGAGTGTGCTACAATTTTAATTGCAACTACACACCCTCTAATCTTGCCTATTAACCCGTTCAAAGGGAGTTTTTTTTTTTTTTTTGAAATGAGGACTAAAAGGACCCCTTTGTGACTCCCTGAAAATATAAAATAAACAAGGTAATCCTCGTGTTATTATCAGTAACATTGCCGAAGACAGTATATACCTAAAATGCAATTATTCTAAGGAATCTGTATCTGAAAATTTAAAAAAATGTGAATGAGGAAGAACTTGCGCTCTCTTTATACCCTACACCACAAGGTGCTCAGGGTATTATGTCTTTGTGCATTTGTTTGTAACAGGCAAAAGGAAACGAGATAGACCCATAGTTCCTTTTGATGATCAGCATAGAATCACTTTCTGAGTTGATTTATGCATGTCAGTCCGTCTGTCCGTCCGTCCGTCTGTCCATGTATTCTTGTGAACAAAATGCAGGTCGCATTTATTATCCGATTGAGATGAAAATTTCCAAACAATATTTGATTGGCCCAAGGACGAACCCTTTTGAAATTGGAGATAATCGGTCAAAATTTAGATATAGCTCCCATATATATCTTCGTCCGATTTGCCTTTTATTGTGCACCAAGCGTGTAATATCAGCCCGAATAGTATGGAATTTTGCACATACAACCAAATTAGGCCTGAAAATAAGTATGCCAAATTTTATCGAAATTGGTTCAGATATAGCTATAGCTCCCATATATATTGTTCATCCGATTTGTTATTTTTGTCCTCCGCAGCCGTAATATGCACTCTGTAACAACAATATTTGGGGAGATATATCAAATGCAGCTCAGAAATACCTTTGCTAAACTTTATCGAGATCGATTCAGATTTGGATATAGCTCCCATATATAACTTCGTCCGATTTACCATTTATTGTGCACCAAACATCTAATCTTTGTCCAAATGGGATGGCATTTGGCACATACGACCGAATTGAGTCTAGAAGCTAGTATGCCAAATTTGGTGAAGATCGGTTCAGATATAGCTATAGCTCCTATATATACTGTTCATCCGATTTGTCATATTTGTTACCCACAGCCGTAATATGCACTCGGTAACAACGATATTCAGGCAAATATATCAAATACAGCTCAGAAATATTATGGAGATCGCTTCAGATTTGGATATAGTTCCCATATATATTTTTATCCGATTTCAAATTAATTTCGCACCAAATGGGCAATACAAGTCCGAATTTAAAATATACAAAGCTTCGGCATATTTAGTCCTTTGAATTTTAAATTATAATTATAATCATAGCGTGTATGATTGAATTCTCCCATAAAAACTTTTAATTATTAAGTGGAGCTCAACTAAATTAGCAAAGTGGTGTAGGGTATCATAAAATCGGCCCCGCCAGACTTTAGGACTTTCTTTACTGGTTTTAATTTTGATTTCACCCTTTTCCAAATAAATCCCCATTCAATCTTTCCGCAGTGTATAAGAAGTAAATATGAGGGAGTATAGGTTTCCTTTGGTCGATTACTATCCCCAACAATTCATTGAAATAACGACAGAACACTAGATGGGTGAATAGGATGGAATAGGTGACTGGATATTATGTACACATGTATGACTACATGATGTTGTCGTCGGTGTGACAGACAACATGTTGTATGATGCTGCGTGTGTGTGTGTGTGCGAGAAATATTTGTATGTTGCCGTTTGTGTCGTTTTATGATTTCAACTTTTATAATGTACTTCCTGTTACTTTATTTGTAAAATTCTATTGAAATAAATTTCATAAAGCAGCTGCAACAACAACAAAACGCACAAAACACACACTAATGCAGTGTGTTTTTTCCTCTCCTGACACATCAATACGAACCAATGTCATCTGTACAGCGATGCTGGAAGAGATTTTGAGACGGTGAGAGGTCACGGTATTTGAGTGTTTTTAGAATTTTAGGGTGATTTAGTAACTGCATTCACACAAAGGTGCCAACAACCCCAATAATTAAAGACTACTGTAAGGTTAACTCAGACAAATGTTTGAGTTACTTTTGTAAAAAGGGATAGGTGAGAGATTCTGGAAAAACTTGAATTAGATTTCTTATGGAGTACTTTGCGTAATTCTAGGATATTGGAGAGTAATAAAAACTACATTATCATAGGTTATGAAAAAGTTAACTATGAACTGTAAATTGCGTTGTATGAATAAAATGCAAAGTTATGTAAGGCGCAATAAAATACAAATATGGAGTGTTTTGGAATTTGGAGAGAAATGTGTGACTGGGTTCATTTGAAACAAGAATTAACTGTAAAAATTCAATAGAAAATGTATGGTACAAATATAAGTACAAAATTTCTCCAAAACTCTCTTAAAACAAGAAATCACAATGGAAATTACTGGATATGTATATATAAAAGAACGTGCATATGTGACAGTAAGGTTCACTAAACAAAATAACAAAAAAATGACCAGCTCTTCTCATAGACGACGACATGGACTTCTCCTTTTAAAGAAGACCATAGGGTCTTCCCACAGAAGACCACATGATCTTCTCATAGAAGACCAGTAGATTTTCTCATAGAAGATCATAAGGTATTCTCATAGAAGGCAATAAGGTTTTCTCATAGCAGGTCTTTCCATATATGACCAGAAGGTCTCCTCACAGAAGACTAAAATGTATTCTCATAGAAGACTAGAAGCTCGCCTCATAGAAGACCAGAAGATCTTCTCATACAAGACCAGAAGACCAGGTCTCCTCATAGAAGACTAGATGGTCTTGAACGTCTTCTCATAGAAGACTTGAACGTCTTCTCATAGAAGACTTGAACGTCTTCTCATAGAAGACTTGAACGTCTTCTCATAGAAGACTGTAACGTCTTTTCATAGAAGACTGGAATCCCTCGGGGTTTTCTCATAGAAGACTGGAAGGTCTTCTAGTAGAAGACTGGAAGGTCTTATCATAGAAGACTAGAGGGTCTTCTCATAGAAGACTAGAAGGTTTTCTCAAAGAAGACTAGAAGGTCTTCTCATAGAAGACTAGAAGGTCTTCTCATAGAAGACTAGAAGGTCTTCTCATAGAAGACTAGAAGGTTTTCTCAAAGAAGACTAGAAGGTCTTCTCATAGAAGACTAGAAGGTCTTCTCATAGAAGACTAGAAGGTCTTCTCATAGAAGACTGTAACGTCTTTTCATAGAAGACTGGAATCCCTCGGGGTTTTCTCATAGAAGACTGGAAGGTCTTCTAGTAGAAGACTGGAAGGTCTTATCATAGAAGACTAGAGGGTCTTCTCATAGAAGACTAGAAGGTTTTCTCAAAGAAGACTAGAAGGTCTTCTCATAGAAGACTAGAAGGTCTTCTCATAGAAGACTAGAAGGTCTTCTCATAGAAGACTAAGGTCTTCTCATGGAAGAACTAAGGGTCTCTTTATGCACCTTAGGGTCTTCTCTTGGAAGACCTTAGGGTCTTCCCTTGGAAGACCTTAGGACCATAAAGTGTTCTCATAGAAGACTGGAAGGTCTTCTCATAGAAGACTGGAAGGTCTTCTCGTAGAAGACTGGAAGGTCTTCTCATAGAAGACTGGAAAGTCTTCTCATAGAAGACTGGAAGGTCTTCTCATAGAAGACTGGAAGGTCTTCTCATAGAAGACTGGAAGGTCTTCTCGTAGAAGACTGGAAGGTCTTCTCGTAGAAGACTAGAAGGTCTTCTCGTAGAAGACTGGAAGGTCTTCTCGTAGAAGACTGGAAGGTTTTCTCGTAGAAGACTGGAAGGTCTTCTCATAGAAGACTTGAAGGTCTTCTCATAGAAGACTTGAAGGTCTTCTCGTAGAAGACTGGAAGGTCTTCTCATAGAAGACTTGAAGGTCTTCTCTTAGAAGACTTGAAGGTCTTCTCATAGAAGACTTGAAGGTCTTCTCATAGAAGACTTGAAGGTCTTCTCATAGAAGTCCGTAAGGTCTTTTCATAGAAGTCCGTAAGGTCTTCTCATAGAAGTCCGTAAGGTCTTCTCATAGAAGTCCGTAAGGTCTTCTCATAGAAGTCCGTAAGGTCTTCTCATAGAAGTCCGTAAGGTCTTCTCATAGAAGACCGTAAGGTCTTCTCATAGAAGACTTGCAGGTCTTCTCATAGAAGACTTGAAGGTCTTCTCATAGAAGACTTGAAGGTCTTCTCATAGAAGACTTGAAGGTCTTCTCATAGAAGTCCGGAAGGTCTTCTCATAGAAGTCCGGAAGGTCTTCTCATAGAAGTCCGGAAGGTCTTCTCATAGAAGTCCGGAAGGTCTTCTCATAGTAGTCCGGAAGGTCTTCTCATAGGAGTCCGGAAGGTCTTCTCACAGAAGTCGAGAAGGTCTTCTCATAGAAGTCGAGAAGGTCTTCTCATAGAAGTCGAGAAGGTCTTTTATAGAAGTCGAGAAGGTCTTCTCATAGAAGTCGAGAAGGTCTTCTCATAGAAGTCGAGAAGGTCTTCTCATAGAAGTCGAGAAGGTCTGTTTTACGAATGACCTGAGGGTATTTTAGTCAAAGACGCTAAAGTCTTCATTTCGAAGATCAGAGGATCTTCATGGGGCCCTCTCATGGAAAACCATAGGACTTTCTTATGGCAGATCATAGGATTTGTTTGTTATAGAAGACCGCAGCGTCTCAAAATCCTTTGCTCTCGAGAAAAATTGAAATTTATCTTAGAATTAAAAAAAAAATTAATGCATATTCTATGCAAATTTAAATTGAATATAGTTGTTTCGAACAAGTTTATTAGCATATGGGCTGACATTAGAGAATTTAAATGAACGTATTAACAAAATGTCCAACACATGTATTCTCTCCAACACATTATAGTCCAAAACAATTTTTTTGTTTTTGTTGTGAAAACATCAAGATTTAAGTTTTGTGAAATGTACGTAGGGGGCGAGAGGACAAGATTTGAGATATGTCATGTCAAAATCACGATTTTGCCATTGACCGCAATTCGACTGCCAGACTTGATCAACTTCACTTCAAAAGCGATACGAGGAGATACAAGTTTTGTTTCAGACACACACTCACTCACACACCCCTACATTCGAGTGTTGTATGTTTGTTTAACATTCTTAAATTTATTCAGTTGTTTAATTGACTGAACACAACACACAACACAGCTGACGAGATCCAACTTTTGGAATGAAATTGAATGGTTGGTTGGATGGATGGTGGTCATGTGAAATGACATTAAAGCCACGAATAATTTTAATGTTGCTGGCCATTGTATGTCAAATAACGTTATGTTTTTTTCTCGATCTACCTTCGAATTAACTCAATTATGAAATTAAAGTTTGATTTGAAAATATATAAAAAAAAATAATATCTAAGAGAACAATAAATATCAACGGTGTTATTTCAAATGTTTTGAATTACTTGATTATTGTTTAAAATTTCAAATCAAAAATTGGATTTTTTTGTTTTGGGTCTTTTTTAACGTCAGCTTAAATCCACCCAAAAATAAGATTTAAACACGTTTTGTATGCGAGCCAAAAAAACAAAAAAATATGTTATTATTTTTTACCAATAATTGTGTTTTTGTAATTGCATTTGCGATTGGTGTACAGCTTTGTTGGAAAGATTTTTGAAAGCATTGAACGCAGGTGTGTGATGTGAAAGGATTTCGTGTGTTGTTGGAATAATTTATAATAAATACAACTCTATCAAATTGATGTGAAATCAATTACAGAGATTGGACAATGAGACATGACTTGTAGATCTATTCAAAAATTGTTATTTTTTTTGCTGAAGTAATTGTATGGGTAGAAGTTTCTCGATGTTGATAGATTAATCATTTTTTCTGAAGACTTAACAGATTAAATGGGTTACAGATAAGCATTAACACAGTGACACAAAACAAAGCTTATGCTCGGGGATGTCGAAAATTTCTTTAAGAAATGAGAGTCCTTGTTGTATTATAATATGGTGCGAATTAAATAATTTAAAACAGAAACTTGAAAGAATGATTTTATAAGAATATCTGGAAATTTTGGCCAATGTTATCCATTCTCGATCCAAGGTGTGTGACATAAAGTTTCTATACAACTAATCGTCCAGATTTTTTTTCTGGTAACCAAACAAGTTAAAGATTATCAGTTGGCTTTGTCAACAGTATACATAAACCTATGTCAGTTTATTGAAAAATATATTGTCTTGCATTATGAGTATTCAAAATATTGACCCTTTTTGGAGGAGATACCGAAGGATTCGACCAATATTATTCACTTCTCATCTGAACCAACTCTGATATAAATATTACAACGTGTTCGATTTGGACTATATTGACTACTTCCTTCAATTTATATGAGATACGTGATAATTTTTGGAAAATGTTGAAATATGAGAGGAACCTGAAACAGTGGACCAGAGCATTTCACTTCATCTAATACTGATCAAAATATGCGGACTTGCAAAAATTTTAAGAAAATCAAACATCTATAACTAATTTTAGGGAGTAAAATATGTAGATATACCGAGTTTGAAAAGAATCGCCGACTTGTTTCGCAAGTTATGAGAGATATAAGTATTGCAAATTATGAACCTTTGTAGGAGAGGTAAGAGAAGGGGTAGGCCAATATCAATATCTATCTAGGATAGATGTATCAAATGGAAATTCGAACTACAAGGTGACGTATTATGTGAATGGATAGATCTAAAAACTTTGAATTTGTTACGAGAATCAAGGTTGGAAGATTTTTTTTTGGAAATGTATATTAAGTGGTAGAACAGTACTAAACCTGGCAGTTTACCCCATACATAATAATTGTTGAAAACTTTTCAAGATTTTTTTTTTTTAATATTTGCTTATGATTTTCAACTATAAAGGGTAAGATAAAGGGTAAGGTAAGAACTGCAACAAAGTCAAACGCCATAATTTTAAAATTTTTCAAAAAATGTTATTGAATGAAATCAAAAAATGTCGGAAATAGCGTCGGCTTTAGGTGATCGACACATTGGTATTTTTTAGTGCCAACCTTGCTTTCCAAAATACTCCAGACAAAATAGTCCAACGGATTGGTATGCGGAGATTTTGGTGGCCATTGTGCGCTGGATATGAAGCAACGAACCTCATTTTGTAACCATCCTTCGGTGGCGCGTGCTGAGTGCGATGGTTCTGAGTCCTGTTAGAATGTCTGAGCTCTGCGGCCAAAATGTTTGCGTGACCAATACACCCTCCAGAATATCCTCGTTTACCACTTTCGGCCAAGCGAAGCAACTCTTTAGTTCTTTTGAGTCTACTTTCTTTCTGTAGCGTTGTAAGTTCTTGCACTTTTTGGAATTTCAATGGATTTACCCAAAGCTCATTTTTCAGTATTTGCCGAATGGAATATTGCGATATGTTCAACTCTCGAGCCATTTTTCGACCATTGCGACGCGGATTTCGATCAAGTCGATTGTTTACTTTTCGAACCATTTCTGGTGATGTTGCAGTTTTCTTTCGTCCACTTCCTTGACGTCGGGCTATGCTACCAGTATCACGGTAACGAGCGATGGTACGAGACATAAAAGACTTATTCACATTTAAATGCTGGAGTGCTCTAACGATAGCCACTTGTGGTTTTCCAGCCAAATATAAAGAAATTAAACTATCACCCTTGAATTCCATCACGAATAAATTTTTTTCTAAAAATTGTCATCAAAATGCCTTTGTATGCTTGTAAACAATATAATAACCTGTCAATGGAATAATTTTAAACAACTGTCGGACGAGTGGTTTAGCAGTCTGAAGTTGGTTGCACTTTTTTATCTCTCCCTGTAGATCTTCACACGATTTCACGTTTATTTTGCACCAAAAGTGTGATATCACCTCAATGGCGGTGGATTTGGTAAATATCGGTTAAGATATAGCTATAGTTCCGATATATATGCTCTAATTTAAGTATTCTTGAAGAAAAACAATATTCCATTCAGCAAATATTAAAAAAATTAGCTCGGGGTAAAGGTATTAAAATCCAAAAAAAAAAAAAAAATGAAAGAACTTACACCGCAACAAAAAGAAAATAGACACAAAAGAGCTAAAGAATTGCTTCGCTTGGCCGAAAGTGGTGAACTGCCGAATTTGGTTTTCTCCGATGTAAAAACATTCGTTGTCCAGCAGTTTGTAAACAAACAAAATGATCGTGTTTACTTGCCAAATAGGTCCGCTGAAAATGTGCACTTTCGGTTGGCCACCAACCAAGGCGCCATAACAGCCGCTGGTCGTTCTCCGCTCGTATTAATGGACCGTGGCATCAGAATAAATGCCGAATATTACCGCGAAAATATTCGGGAGGGTGTATTAAACCGCCACCCAAGAATGGTTACAAAATGAGGTTCCTCGCATCATTTCCAGCGCACAATGCTCACCAAAATCTCCTGATACCAATCCGTTGCACTATTGTGTCTGGAGTATTTTCGAAAGCAAGATTGGCACTACAAAAATACCAAAGTGTCGATCACCGATCATTTCAAGCAAGCGCTTCACCAGTAATGGGACAAAATACCACAGCGTAACATTCGGGCAGCGTGTGACGGTTTCATTGGCCATTTGAAGGCCATAATTCATGCCAAAGGTGACCAATTCGAACAAATCTAAAATTATTCTAAAATTTGATGCTATTTCCGACAATAAACTTAAAAATTACGGCGTTTGACTTTGTTGCAGTTTTTTTTTATCTCATCCTGTATATAAAACCTTGAAAGTCTGAGTACAGTGTATGAAGCTTTGATTAAAAAAATTTTCAAAATAAATAAATTGTGCATTTTGAGTACTAAAAAGGCCTAACACTAACTTTTGGAACGAAATCAAAATTCTAAGGTGGACTTTTCGCTGATGGAAGTAGCAGGAACTTGCCAGTTGTCCATATAGGTCCACGATTTTTTCTGGCCTCCATATAACGGTACTTGTAGATATTCGATATTTTTATACCCTCCACCTTGGAAGGAGGGTATATTAACTTTTTCATTCCGTTTGTAACATCCTTAAATATTCGTTGTAGACCCCATAAAGTATATATATTCGTAATCAGCATAAAATTCTGTCTGTCTGTCCGTCTGTCTGTTGAAATCACGATACAGCCCACATTATTTGACGTAGAGCGCCAAAATTTAGCAGAGCAATTTGTATTGTGTCTAGTATGGTTGGTATTGAAATTGAGATATATCGGTCCACGTTCTGGTATAGTCCCCATATAACGATACATCCCGATATTCGGTATTTTGATGATTTAAGCCACATTTTTTCACGGATTTGTCTGAAAATTAGTATTTGTAGGTCATAACGGGTCCCAGGTCGTGTGGCAAAAAATTGCGTGTATAGTTCCATGTTTTGGTATAGCCTCCATATAAAGGTACCTCCTGATATTCGGTATTTTGAGGATTTTTGCAAAATTTTTTCATGGATTTGTCTAAAAATTGGAATTTGTTGGTCATAATGGGTTCTAGCTCCGGTGGCGAAACATTGTATGTATAGGTTCACGCTTTGGTATAGCTTCCATATAACGGTACCTCCCGATATTCGGTATTTGGATGGTTTTTGTCACATTTTATCACGGATTTGTCTAAAAGTTGGAATTTGTTGGTCATAATGAGATCTAGCTCCGTTGGCGAAACATTGTATGCATAACGGTATTTTCAGATATTCGGTATTTTGATGGATTTTGCAACATTATTTCATGGATTTGTCTAAAAATTGAATTTTGTTGGTCATAATGAGTTCTAGCTTCGATATTGTATGTATAGGGCCACGTTTTTGTATAGCCCTATTATTCCATATTTTGATCATTTTTGCCACATTTTACCACGAATATTTCTAAAAATTGGTATTTGTGGGTCATAATTGGTTCTAGTGTTTCCATTACTCTAAGGTGGATGGTATTAAAAGTTCGGCCCGGCCGAACTTAATGTTTTTTACTGGTTTTATATTCAACCAATTTTTGCAGCAACAATTTTGTTTATACAATCATGCGCTATTTAATTTTTTTTTTGGTAATAGGGTTGTAAAAGCCTCCATCAATTTTATTTAAAATCGATTCTGAATTGGATATAATTCCCAAATTGTGACTACTCTAAATTCATGATACGCATTCAAATACGGTTAATAGTTGGTATGATTTACTTTACATAAATTCCCAATACAAAAACTTTTGTGTTACGGGAGCTCTACTAAACACCCATAATTGTGTAGGGTATCATATAGTAGTCCCACCCCGACTTTTGACCTTTCCATACTGGTTTCAGTTTGAAATTTATATCCAATATTGTCTTGGACATTTTTCACCTTGGGGCCGTCGTAGATATCTCGATAGGCAAACACTAGTTCATAAGTCAATTTCTAGATGGCATACCTTATTACATTTATTGAATGGACCCTAAGTGTATTGAGAACAAATAACCAATAAAATTCCCAATATTTCCCCCTTAAACAGTTATTACCGCATGTAAGTAATTTCTAGTTAATTATAAAAAAAATAGTATTCTTAGCTGTATTTAAAGTTCACCTATTAATATTCATATATTTAAGACATTGTAAACTAGTTAAGACATTTTAAATTAGAATTTATTACCTTGGCCTAATACCAGTCTATGTCGACGTCAATAAAATATACGTTCTAAATATGCAATTGAATGTAGCTTGGATATGAAATAAGCCACTTACCTTATGACCTTTTTGTTTCGCCAGAGAATGCCTAGAGCAAAAGAAAACAAAAAAAGAAGTGCACATGAATTATAAGTAATTGAAGATTAAAGGCTCTAATACAGCAATTAAAATCAATAAACAGCAACAACGACAATACGGTTGTTGTAATGCATTTCAAGTGAATTTATTTATGTAATTTAGATCTTAAGCTAGACTTAGGGGTACGCTACCATAAATAATAAATATTATTGATGTACTAGTGAACTTGGAAGAATATGATACCTGAAAAATGGTACCAAAACCATTTTTATCCACGAATGAATTAGCGTTTTAACCACACCCACCTTCATATTGAATTTTCTGGACTGGAGTCTGAAGTTTTTCAATTACTAATAATAAATAAATAAAAAAATAAAAGTCACTCAGCTAATATTCGATTATTTAAAAATATTTTAACTTCTGTTTGGTTATTCGAACTGTTGACCCTCTATGGAGTAGGATCCTGAATAAATGTGATTTAAATATTGGGACTTGCCAGGTTTGAACTATATCGACTACTTCCTTCACTTTATATGAAATTTAAATTTTTAGAAAATATTGAAATGTGCGTGACGTGCCACACACAGGGTGATATGAAAAAACTGCACCCAACTTTAGGCTGCTGTCATTTCTAAGCCACTCGTCCGACAGCTTTTAAATTATTATTCTATTATTCCAGTAATAGCTCATTACATTGTTTACAAGCCGACAAAAGCATTTTGGTGAGAATTTTCCAGAAAAAAAGTTAGTCGTGATAGAATTTAAGCGTGATAGTGTGATTTCTTTATATTTGACTGGAAAACCACAAGTGGCTATCGTTAGAGCACTCCAGCATTTAAATGTGAATAAATCTTTTGTGTCTCGTACCATCGCTCGTTACCGTGATACTGGTAGCGTAGCCCGACGTCAAGGAAGTGGACGGAAGAAAACAGCAACATCAGCAGAAAAATTTCGAAAAGTAACGAAGCGACCTGCGACTTGAAACCCGCGTCGCAGTGGCTCGTGAGCTGAACATATCGCAATGTTTCATTCGGCAAATATAGCCACTGAAAATCCAAAAAGTGCAAGAACTTACACCGCAGCAGAAAAAAATAGACTCAAACGAGCTAAAGAGTTGCTTCGCTTGGCCGAAAGTGGTGAACTGCCGAATTTGGTTTTCTTCTGTGAGAAAACATCCGTTGTCCAACAGTTTGTAAAGAAACAAAATTATCGTGCACCTTTGTTTGGCCACCAGAACTCAAGCGCCGGCCATGGTGATGGTGTGGGCCGCCATAACAGCCGATGTCGCTCCCCGCTCGTATTAATCGACCGTGGCATCAGAATAAATACCGAAAAACGCAAACATTTTGGCCGCAGACCTTAGACATTTTAACAGGATTTAGCACCATCGCACTCAGTACGCACCACCCAAGAATGGTAACAAAATGAGGTTCCCCTCTTCATTTTCAGTGCACAATGGCCACCAAAATCTCCGGATGCCAATCCGTTGGACCATTGTGTCTGGAGTATTTGGAAAGCAAGGTTGGCACTAAAATGTACTAAAGTGTCGATCACCTCAAGCAAGCGCTTCGCCGGGAATGGGCCAAAACACCACGGAGCAACATTCGGGCAGCGTGTGACAGTTTCATTAGCCGTTTGAAGGCCGTATTTCGTTGCAAAGGTGACCAATTCGAACAAATCTAAATTTATTCTACAATGTGATGCTATTTCGCGAAATTGTTTGCTTTCATTCAATAAAATTAAAAAAAGAGTTATGGCGTTTGGAAAATTGTCTGTGCCGGTCCAGGTCTTCGTACAGCCCCCATATAACGATACCTCTCGATAGTCGGTATTTTCATGATTTTTGCGACATTATTCAACGGAATTCTTTCAAATTTGATATTTGGTAATGGATACTACAGCCTAAGACAGAAAATTGTCTGTGCCGGTCTACGTCTTCGTATAGCTCCCATAAAACGGTACCTACCGATATTCGATATTTTAATGATTTTAGCTACATTGTTACCGATTTTTTTTTTAAGTTTCGCCTTTGAATATTGTAATGGCTTATGACAAATGTTACCTATGCGGTCCATGTCGTCGTATAGACCCTAATATAATAGCTACATTAGGTATTTTTAAGATTTTAACAGAATTTTTAACGGATTTTATTGTTTTTGAGAATAGCCAAATTCGTTCCAAATGGTGGAGGGTATTCAAAGTTCGGCCCAGCCGAACTTACAGCTTTTTTACTTGTTTTTATCTCACCCTGTATTTAAAAACTAATCACTAATTTTTCAAAAAAATAAAAATAAAAAATAAATAAAAACAAATACAACGAAAATCGAAAATATTTTAGATGGATTTTAATAATCCTCTCCAAATGCTGTAACACTGTAAACGCATATAAGTATCCTGATATAATTTTAAAAAATAAGTTTTCCAAATATTATTGTTCGATAGTGCGCTTTATAGTCCACCACCTCCAATATCCCATTTATCACAAAAGTGAGCAGCGATATGCAAATATGTCAGTTTTTTTTTTTTCAGTTGTATCTGCAAATGTCCGGATTTAATTGAAAACATTTTCTTAATTCACTGCATGTGGGTGTTATAGTTGGAAATTAGTAACAAATTGAAATAAATTTATGCTATTTTAATTAGTCACTTTTAGTCTAATTTGTTTAATTGAGAACACTTGCAGAAAGGTTAAATAGCAGCTAGCCGACACACAATCATATACATATTTTTACATATTATGCAAAAAAAAAATCGGGGTGAATAATCAATGATGTACATTAGCATAAAAATATTAGGAATATGAAGATTTTGGAACACTACTGAACAACAATAAAATATCTAATAAGCTTCAAAATAATGGAATCTTTTAAAAGCCGTACTCCATGTGAGTTTATGCTAAATTCTTCTCCAAAACATAATTTCAAAGGAATGGCTCCCAAGAAAACAATCTCCATCAAATTATACTATAAGTTACAAAAGACAACAAATCTCAATTTCCAATATATATTGAGAAAATATTTACAGCCGGGACAAACAAATCTCAATTTCCAATATATATTGAGAAAATATTTACAGCCAGGACTGTTGCGGAGCGGTGGAAAAAGGCAAATATACACACAAATTTTTTTTTTTTTTTTTCAAATTAAAAATTGGCATTTTTATTGAGAATTTTAAGAATGGTTATTGCTTGACAATGTAGTTTGGATAAAAATTTGAATATCACGAAGGAATAAGAAGTAGTGAACTAACCTGGATGTCACAAGAGAGGGAGAGACAGATTAACAATCATTACTCGTTATAATTTGTAATCACTAATTTTGAATCAAAGCACAATTTTAAATGAAATAATATTTGAACAAGTAAAAAAGTTGTAAGTTCGGCCGGGCCGAACATTGAATAACCTCCACCATTTGGTACAAATTTGACAATTTTCAAAAAAATGAAATCCGTTAAAAATTCTATTAAAATCTTAAAAATATCGAATGTAGCCGTATATTAGGGTCTATACGACGATGTGGACCTGCATAGGCAACTTTTGTCACAAGCTATTACAATATACTAATGCGAAAGTTGAAAAAAAATCTGTTTAGAATGTACATAAAATCATCAAAATACCGAATATAGGGTGGTACTATGGAGGTTATAAATGGACCTGCCCAGACAATTTTCAGTCATAGGCTGTAGTTTTCATTACGAAATTCAAATATCAAATTTTAAATAGTTCCGGTATATAATGTCGCTAAAATCATCAAAATAATGAATATCGGGGTGTACCGTTATATGGGGGCTATACGAAGACGTGGACCTACATGGTCCCTTTTCTGTCATAGGCTGTAGTATTCATTACAAAATTCAAATACTAAATTTGAAATAGTTCCGGTAAATAACGTCTCTAAATCATTAAAATACCCAATATCGGGAGGTACCGTAATATGGGCTACACGAAGACGTGGAGCTGCACAGACAATTTTCTGTTATAGGCTGTAGTATCCATTACGAACTTCAAATGCCGAATTTGAAACAATTCCGGTAAATAATGTCGCTAAAATCATCATAATGCCGAATATCGGGAGGTACCGTTACGAAGAGGTGGACCTGTACAGACAATTTTCTGTCTTAGGCTGTAGTATCCATTACGAACTTCAAATGCCGAATTTGAAACAATTCCGGTAAATAATGTCGCTAAAATTATCAAAATACCGAATATCGGGGGGTACCGTTATATGGTCGCTATACGAACACGTGGACCTACATGGCCCATTTTCAATACCAAAAGTACTGCAGACAAAATAAACATTTGAGTAAAATTTTATCAACCTACTTCATTTTGTTCGGAAGCTAGATTGATTTCCACAGACGGATAGACGGACGAACATTTCTAAATCGACATAGAATTTTATTCGGATCAAGAATATATATACTTTGTGGGGTCTAAAATGCATATTTCGAGGTGTTACAAACGGAATGACAAACTTAATATACTCTTCATATTATGGTAGAGGGTATAAAAATCGTAGGAGAATAACAAAAGGTTGTATTTTTACTAATTTTAATTAAAATGTACTTGGACAGTGTTCATGTTTCGGAGCAGCGCCCATATATAGGATGCTCCTGATTTCATACCCCTTTTTTAAGGTACATCCCAAGTATACGTTCCCCACCGATTTGGTATGGTGTGTGACAACAATTTTTTGTGGGAAGTCAGAAAAGCAAAACTCCAAGATTATTATACCCTCAGCCATATGGTTATTTATCATTTGATACGGCCAAAACGTGTCTAATCGAAATAACGGTTTTAGACCCTAGGTCTCTTTGGACCAAAGCCGCTTCAGGACATTTGGAGTCGATCTAGCTATGTCCGTCCGTCCATCCGTCTGTCTGATTGTCTGGCTGGTGTGCACGATAGCTTCCGAAAGGAGTATCCGATTTGACTTAGAACGAGTTCGGAGATGGCAATATCGGTTCACTCCTTCTAGTACCAACCACCCCCATAAAATGTCAAAATTTTCTAAGAAAATAAAAGGACAAACACAGAAAGGAAAATGATAATCCGATTTTGCTCTGCATATCCTTTATTTTGCATATCCTAATATTGCAACTTCTTCTGGTACCTCCACCATACAAAAAATTTGAATTTCCATGAAGCTCATAAAATTCGAAACTAACATCCGATTCCATTCAGACAACAAAGGGTCAACGTTTTGAATAACCAAAACGGTTATAAAATCCGAAATAAGTATCCGGTTCTCTTCATATTCAACACATCACAATATTTTTATTCACCCAAGGTCTGGTCTGAGTATGGAACATATCGATCCACTCATTCTGATACCTTCCTTACAAAGGGTCAAAATTTTGAATAACCAAAACGATCATAAAATTCAAAATAAGCAATTGGTTATCTTCATATTTCACACATCCCATTAGTTCTACTAACACCAGATATGCTGTGAAGATGGGATATATCGGTATATTCCCTCTGGAACCTCCCCCACAAAGGGTCAACATTTTCAATATGAATGGTGCTCATAAAACGCAAAATTAACATCCGATTCCATTCAGACTTTCTACATCTCAATACTTCCATCAACAAAAGACATATTATCAAGATGGAAAACATAGGACCATTTCTTCTGGTACCTCCCCCTAAACATTTTCAATATCAGTGGTGCTCATAAAACTCAAAACTAACATGCGATTCCATTCAGACTTGGTACATCTCAATACTTCCATCAACACAAAATCTGTCATGAAGATGGAAGACATCGGACCATTTCCTCTGGTACCTCCCCCTCCACAGGGTTTAAGATTTTGAAAAACCAAACGCTCAAAGAAAGCGAAATAGGCATTCCAACTCTCTCTGTTAACACAAGATATGTTGTGAA
Organism: Musca domestica; assembly: GCF_030504385.1. NCBI lineage: Eukaryota > Metazoa > Arthropoda > Insecta > Diptera > Muscidae > Musca > Musca domestica. The sequence continues at coordinate 26,709,248 of NW_026712249.1, read as the reverse complement.
AATGATATATATCTGCGACCCCTTCTAGTATTTCACCCACAATGGGTCACAATACTTTTACTCACTTGCGAAACAAGTGAGCGATTCTTCACAACTTTCTGTATTTAAGTATTTCTTTCAACCAGGTACCTAAGATAAATATAGAATTTATAATTTCGCATAAAATTGGATAAAAATGTTAAATTTTCCTTTTATCGGTATTAGATAAAGTATGAAAATGGAATTTTTCGGTCGATTATAGCTGGTATCTCACGTATATTTTAAAATTTTCTAAAGTGAAGTGATTTAGTTCAATCCTGGCACGTCGCAATATTTATATCATAATTATTTAGGTCCTTTACGAAATGGACAATATTGGCTCATTCCATCGGAATGTACTCCATGCAAATTCAATAAAAATTAAAATATATTTAAATAATCGAACATTTGCTGAGGGTATAAATCGGTCGGCAAAATTGACTGATACTTCTTAACTTGTTTTTATACCCTTCACCATATATAATCTTGATCAGCTTAAAATTCTATGTCGATTTAGCGTCCGACTGTCCGTCTGTGGAAATCAAGGATTTGAAGTAGATTGACAAAATTTTGCTCAAATGTATGTTATGTCTGCAGGATTGAAAATTGGTATTGAAAATGGGCCATGTAGGTCCACGTTTCGGTATAGCCCCCATATAACTGTACCTCCCGATATTCGGTAGTTTGATGATTATAGCGACATTTTCCACCCGAATAGTTTCATATTTTGGATTTGAAGTTCGTAATAGACAAAAAATGGTCTGTGCAGGTTCACGTCTTCGTATAGCCCCCATATAACGGTACCTCCCGATATCCGGTATTTTAATGATTTAATCGAATTTATTCAGCGGAATTGTTTCAAATTTGGTATTTAAAGTTCGTAATGGATACTACAGCCTAAGACAGAAAATTGTCTGTGCAGTTCCACCTCTTCGTAAAGCCCCCATATAACGGTACCTCCTGATATTCGGTATTTTGATTTTATCGACATTATAACCGCTTTTTTAAGTTTCGCATTTGAATATTGTAATGGTTTATGACAAATGTTACCTACGCAGGTCCATGTCGTCGTATAGACCCTAATATAACAGCTACATTCGGCATTTTTAAGATTTTAACAGAAGTTTTAACGGATTTTATTGTTTTTGAGATAAAATATATAAAATAATTTCCAAAAAATATTAATAACATTTTCCTATATAATGGCCATAAAGTATATTTCACTTGAACCATAATATGGCCTCAATTAACTTGGTCATAATTGTAATGACATTTTGATCACTCAAAAATGTTTCTTTAAATAATTTCCATGACCTTAAATTTGCAAAATCCCACTTTAAAAACAAAGACAATTGAAAAAAAAACAAAAACATTTTTAATTATGTATATTTTTCTTTGGCAAGACTATAAAAAACCGACAATTAATAATAATAATAATAAAACTTAACTACATAATATTCGTACTTAAAATATGTTTTAAAAAACAATTTGCATTTTCCAAGAAAAAAATGAAAAAAAAATCAATTGTCTTAATCTATTTTACTTCCACTTGGCTTGACAATCAACGGTCTGTCAACCTCATCGATGCGCATTGTTTGTGTGTGGCTTGGATCGATGGCGGCATTGAAGTTATTTTCCTGCTGTTCGTCAGGAAATTCGCTGGCCAAATGTGTTATAACCTTGTTGAAGAGGAATTCCGAGAGGTTTTTACGCAAAAAGAACAAAAACATCCAATTGGAGAAGTTACATTTGCGCACAACCAGTGAGATTTCCTTGTCATCGAGGCGACCCGGTTTGGCCCAGTAGAGGCAGTAACGGGTGAATCTGGTGCTGGAATTAAAATCCAAAATTGAAATAATCAAATATGTCTTTAAAAAATCAAATCTTCCTTACCTCTTGTAAAAGAACAATGTAAAAACTCGCCAAATCAGCCCCAAAACGGTGGCGGCAAAAACGAAAGCATACCAAAACCACAAAATCGTATAAATCTTCTCGTTGATAATATTCAGGGCCATCACACACAGCGTATCGTGCATTTGCAGCGAACCACTGGGACCATATTTATGGAAATGACATTTGGTCACTTTGGGAAATACCACATCCAAGGCATCCATTTGATTGTTCCAACGTTCGTTCCACACTTTGGGTCCCAGCGACAGGAAAGCACCACCCAAAAATAAATTCGTCCAATAGATTTGTAAAATCAAATTCAAGAGGTTGAGAATTTCCGTGAACACCAAATGTGCACCCCACGATTGATTCAGTCGCATGCGATCGATCATTGTGCGGCGTATATCTTTGACACGCATTTCCGTCTCCTCTTCCGATGGAATATTCAATTTGCCAATTTGCATGCTTTTGTTCTTCAAATATTTCGAAAGACCAACCATGCGCAAACCGAAGACGAGAGCCTTGATGCGACCACCTGGAAGAAATTGAAAAAAATGGGTAAAATAAGTTTTAGGCCGTAGATCGGATCCGGTGGTATTCTAGTCTTCACAAAAGGAGAGTAATGTGGAAAGTAAGAATTCAATACAATACAAAACGGCAACATACTTCGGCTTTCACGAATCCGAACCGTAACAGATCTATCTATTACCGATTCCGATCTATCTATTACCGATTGACTGATTGGCTGACTGATTTAACGATTAATCAACGCCCGGATGAAATGACTGAGGCAAGAAACTTGAAATTTTGGGTGAGGGTCACTCTTGGTCCGGAGTGGTCAGATAAGACTGGGTTTTTGAAAATTCGTACTAGAATGGTACGAAAAGTGTTAAAAGGTACTAAATATGGTTCCCTTTGTATTTGAGGGACCAGTTGAGCTAGAACCCTTTTTGTTCTAGAATGAGGGTCACTAATGGAGTATATGGTATATAGATGTACCAAAGGCTTTTTGAAAATTCGCAATATAAGTGTACGAAAAGTACCAAATGTACCACATTAGGTAACATTTCGTATCATGTAAACGGTTAGAGCTAAAAACTTGAAATTTGGAATGGGAATCAAGGTTGAGGAATAGAGTCGATGAATTTGACGGAACGGATGGAGCAGGAGTCCTGAAATTTGAAATTAACATTACTGGTGGAGTGTAGAATTGGGATACGCAGGTAGTTTTCGAATTGTGTACCTATGTACACGAAAACTACAAAATGGTACTAAATTTGGGACAATTTGGATTTGGATAAACTGATAGAATTGGAATGCTGAAAGGACTGACAAATAAAGGAAATTCGTACTTATGTGTACTAAATGGCACAATTTAAATTTTGGGTAAACCATTGGAAGTGGGATCCTGATATTTAACTAGTAAAAAAGCAGTAAGTTCGGCCGGGCCGAACTTTAAATACCCTCCACCATTTGGTACAAATTTGACAATTTCCAAAAAATAAAATCCGTTAAAAATTCTGTTAAAATCTTAAAAATACCAAATGCTTATACAACGACGTGGACCTGCACAGGCAACAACATTACAACATTAAAATGCGAAACTTGAAGAAAAATCTGTTTATAATGTACCTAAAATCATCAAAATACCGAATATGGGGGGTACCGTTATATGGGGGCTATACGAAGACGTGGACTTGCACAGACAATTTTCTGGCATGGGCTGAAGTATCCATTACGAACTTCACATGCGAAATTTGAAACAATCCCGGTAAATAATGTCGCTAAAATCATCAAAATACCGAATATCGGGGGGTACCGTTATATGGGGGCTATATGAAGACGTGGGCCTACATGGCCCATTTTCTGTTTTATGCTACAGTATCTATTACGAACTCCAAATACCAAATTTGGAACGATTCCGTTAAATAATGTCGCTAAACTCATCAAAATACCGAATATCGGGGGGTACCTTTATATGGGGACTACACGAAGACGTGGACATACATGGCTCATTTTTTGACTTTTCCATTACGAACTTCAAATACCAAATTTGGAACGATTCCGTTAAATAATGTCGCTAAAATCATCAAAATACCGAATATCGGGGGGTACCGTTATATGGGGGCTATATGAAGACGTGGATCTACATGGCTTATTTTTTGACTTAGGATGTAGTATCCATTACGAACTTCAAATACCAAATTTGAAACGATTCCGGTAAACAATGTCGCTAAAATCATCAAAATACCGAATATCGGGGGGTACTGTTATATGGGGGCTACACGAAGACGTGGACCTGCACAGATAATTTTCTGTCTTAGGCTGTAGTATCCATTGCGAACTTCAAATGCCAAATTTGAAACAATTCCGGTGAATAATGTCGCTAAAATCATCAAAATACCGAATATCGGGAGGTACCGTTATATGGGGGCTATATGATAATTTGGACCTACATGGCCCATTTACGAACTTAACCTGCCTACTGGCAAAATATATATGTGTACAAAATTTTAGCCTTCTATCTCAATTTGTTCGGAAGATAGCGTGATTACGACAGACAGACGGAGGGTATAAAAATAAGATTTCTATGTGTGCATGATGTAGGTAGTTATGTAGGTAGTTTGTACTCAAGTGTACTAAATGGTACTAATTTTGATACAATTAGGATTTGGGTAAACCAATAGCGCTTGTATCCTGAAAATTGCAAATAACATTACTGTCGGGGTGTAGGATTGGGATATGCAGGTGGTCTTGGAAATTCATAATTATATGCACTATAATGTACAAAATAAAGTACAATTTGTATTTTGGCGAACTAACAGGGGTGGAATCCTAAAATTTGGAATTGGGATAAATGTGGGAATATAGGATTGGGGTATGTAGAAAGCTTTGAAAATTCGTTCTTATGTGTACTAAATGGTACTAAATTGTGATGAACCGATGGAGCTGGAATTCGAAAATTTGAAATGCGAGTCACTGATGGAGTGCAGGATAGATGCACCCACCATAGGGTTATTGGATATTCGGACTTTGAAAAATTTGAAATGCGAGTCACTGATGGAGTGCAGGATAGATGCACCATAGGGTTATTGGAATAGGGCTATTGGAAATTTTGAAGCTGAAATGTTGAAATTTTGTATTGGGGCATCTCTTGGTAGTAGGTTCGTAACAAAGAGGAAATATGTACTACAAGTGCACGAAATGTACTAAATAGTACTATATTTGGTACAATTTGCCTTTGGGTGAACAGATAATGCTTTAATCTGTACTATAATTGCAGGAATGAAAGTATTGAATGGTGCTATATTTGGTATTCAGTGAATCAATAGAGCTGGTATCCCGAAATTTTATATTGAGGTACAGTGGTGGCCATATCATATGCAACTGAAATCTAACCTTTACCAAAAACCGTGAAAAATTTTTCTGAAAACAAAATTATGCAATTATTTTTTTAAATATTATTTTTTATTGCTTGTAGTTTAAGAAAAAAACATATACTCCATAGATATTCAATTCATTTATAAAAAAAATTAGAAAAAGATATTCAGTCTTATTATGAAGTGGCCAAAACATATGCAACTAATTAAATCGAGCTCAGTAAAGTGCAAATAAAGTTAATATTTTGTTGCAAATCCGTTGTTGTCGATTACAGCCTGACATCTTCGAGGCATTGACGCTATAAGATTGTCAATGACGCTTTTTGGGATTGATTTCCAGGCATCTTCCAGCCGGCAAAATAAAACATCTAAACTTGTACAATTTTCTCGATCAATTTTTTTGTTTACGATTTCCCACAGGTTCTCTATTGGGTTTAAATCTGGGGATTGGGGTGGCCATTCCATTACCGTAACTCTATTATCGGCAAACCACGATTTGACCACCTTCGAAGCGTGTTTGGGGTCGTTGTCCTGTTGAAAGACCCACCGCAATGGCATATTATATTCTGCGAATGGGAGCATTACCCTTTGCAATATGTCTTTATACATAAATCTATCCATAATACCAACAATTCTATGTAGGGGGCCAACTCCAGCACCAGAAAAACAACCCCACACCATTATATTGCCCCCTCCATGCTTGACCGTTTTTTTACAGTAACGTGCTTCGAGTCGTTTTCCTTCTGGTCGCCTTACATAGCACATGCCATCGCTACCAATGATGTTAAATTTGGACTCATCACTAAATAATATAGTTCTCCATTTACTCTCTGTCCAATTTATATGAGCTTTAGCAAATTCCAAACGCTTTTTCTGGTTTCGCTTCGATATCAGTGGTTTTTTTGCAGGACGTCTTGCGCACAGGGAGGCTTGTAAAAGTCTTCTACGGATGGTGCGAGCAGAAACTGGCAACTGAAATCTTTCCACTATCTTAGAGGAAGATATAAATGGGTCTTTTTTCACGTGTCTGATTATTAATTTGTCCGTCCGATCGCTTGTTTTTCGACTTCGACCACCACGGTGTACAACAGAGACTTGTGAATTTTTTTTGTAATTATTAATGATGCGCGATATGGAGCTTTTATGAACGGTATATTTCTCGGCAATACATTTCTGTGATAATCCAGAAGAATACGCAGTCACAATTCGTTGTCTGAGCTCAAATCCAAATTTATCGCGTGCCATTTTTGACCAAACTCTATTGTAGCTTTGTGAAAAAACAACGCAATAAAAATGTGAAGGTAGCTTTAAATCTCTTTACGCAGTGTCTCTAGCTAATAATAAGAAGAACAATAGAACAAAGGAAATTGTAAAAATGCCGTTATTTAAACCAAATATATAAAGTTGCATATGTTTTGACCACACCAAATTTCATATTTGTCAACAAAACACCTGTGAACATAGAGATATAAACAAAAGCTGCACATTTTGATAATAATTTGAAATCGTAAGAACGTATTGACTATAATTAACCCATCTTTATATACTTCGTTGTGAAATTTACAAATTTATATAGCCTTTTAACGTAGATGAATCTTAGTTGCATATGATATGGCCACCACTGTATGTCTCTTGGTATCTGGTCTTGTAGTTTTGGAAATATGTACTATGGTTGTACTAAATGTTGTTAAATTTAGCAATGGGGGAAATTACAGAGCTGGAATACTGAAATTTGATATTAAGGTCACTGTTGGTATCTGAGATTGAGATGTAGAGACTATTTTGAAAATGCGTGCTATAATTTTACGAAAAGTACTAAATTTGGTGATGGGTGGTTGGTGGAATAGACATGGAATACCGGAATTTCACATTGAGGTTTCTGCATTATTTGAGATTAAGATATGGAGATGTGGGTTGTGGAAATATAGAATGTGACAGAAAATTGTCTAAACAGCTCCGGGTCCCCTACTTTAACGGGTACATATCTATAGTCAGTATTTTGATGATTTTAGCAAAAAATTTTCAATGGAATTATCTGAAATCCACACATGAAGTTCTTTCTAAGCACTTTACCCCCTGGAAGAAAATTGTTTATATAGGTCCACCATATCGTATAGCCCCCATAAAACGGTACTCCCCGATATTCGGCATTTTCTGTTTTTTTGGGACATTATTCATCGGAGTTGTTTCAAATTTCCTATTTAGAGTTAGGTACTACAGCCCATGACAAAAAATCAAAATGTAGGCCCACGTCTTCCAATATTCCATTATTAGATGATTTTAGCGACATTATCCTCCAGAATTGTGCTCAAATTTCGTATAAATTAAATTTCGTTCATGGTTCTCTTTTTAAAATATTTGCACGTAAGAGAGAAAATTCTCTCGGAAGAAATTTTCGAATAATTTTTGGTGGAAAAGTTATTATAAACAATTTGTAACTCTTTTCTGACTATGTCTCTCTTAATGTCGCTCATTTACTCAAAGAGACTTTCATTTTTTGAGTTTTTGATATCTGTAAATCTCAAAGAGTTACAGCTTTGGATATAGCTCCCATATATGCATCCATCCGATTTCAGATTTATTGTGCACAAAATGGTTAATGGCGTTTTAGATATAGTTGGAACTCGCATATATATGCTTCACCCGATTTGATGTTTAAATCCTCACTTTCGTAATATGCACTTTACAACAATGGTATTCGGTACCATATATCTAGTAGAGCTCAGAAATACCTTTGCCAAATTATGTCGAGATCGGTTCAGATTTGGACATAAATATCTTCGGCCAATTTCAGGTTTATTGTGCACCAGATTGGGTAAAATTTGGCACTTCCGACCGAATTCAGTTTTTGGTACCAAAAATATATATGGTGGTCAGAAATACCTCTGCCAAATTTTATCGAGATAGGTTCAGATATGGATATAGTCCATTTGTGCTGAAACCCTGAAATCGGATAAGGATATAAATGGAAGAAATCTTAATCCGATTTCAGGTTTTTTTGCGCACCAAATGGCTAATATCAGCACAAATGGACTGAATTTGGGCACTACTGACGAAATTCAGCCTAAAAGCATCAATGTTCTTTGGTCCATATTAGGAATGATCTACTTCACATAAATTTCCAATATAAACTTTTTTTTGTGGACGGTTTCACATAATTAGCTCTGCCCGACTTGGTGTTTTTGACCTTTCTTTGGTGTTTTTTATACCCTCCACCATACTATGAAGGGTATATTAATTTTGTCATTCCGTTTGTAACTCCTCGAAATACTCATGTAAGACCCAACAAAGTATATATATTCTTGATCAGCGTAAAATTCTAAGACGATTTAGCCATGTCCGTCTGTATGTCTGTCTGTCCGTCTGTCTGTTGTAATCACTCTATCTTTCGAACAAATTGAGATAGAAGGTTAAATTTTTGCACACATGTATATTTTGCAAGTAGGGAGGTTAAATTCTTAAATGGGCCATGTAGGTCCAAATTATCATATAGCCCCCATATAACGGTACCTCCCGATATTCGGTATTTTGATGATTTTAGCGACATTATTCGCCGGAATTGTTTCAAATTTGGCATTTGAAGTTCGTAATGGATACTACAGCCTAAGACAGAAAATTATCTGTGGAGGTCCACGTCTTCGTGTAGCCCCCATATAACGGTACCCCCCGATATTCGGTATTTTGATGATTTTAGCGACATTATTTAGCGGAATCGTTCCAAATTTGGTATTTGAAGTTCGTAATAGATACTGCAGCATAAAACAGAAAATGGGTCATATAGGTCCACATATTCATATAGCCCCCATATACCGTACCCCCCGATATTCGGTATTTTGATGATTTTAGCGACATTATTTACCGGAATTGTTTCAAATTTCGCATGTGAAGGTCGTAATGGATACTTCAGTCCATGCCAGAAAATTGTCTGTGCTGGTCCACGTCTTCGTGTAGCCCCCATATAACGGTACCCCCCATATTCGGTATTTTGATCATTTTAGCTACATTATAAATAGATTTTTCTTCAAGTTTCGCATTTAAATATTGTAATAACTTATGACAAAAGTTGCTTATGTAGGTCCAAGTCGTCGTATAAGCATTCGGTATTTTTAAGATTTTAACAGAATTTTTAACGAATTTTATTTTTTGGAGATTGCCAAATTTGTACCAAGTGGTGGAGGGTATTAAAAGTTAGGCCCGGCCGAACTTACAGCTTTTTTACTTGTTTTTTTTTTTTTTTTTGTAATACTCTATTTGATTCGGGAAGTCAAATTTTAATCAATAACTTTAAAATATTTATTTCGAAGCCGATTTCTTTGCCATTTGACACACTTTGAGTAAATGAGCGATATTTACTCTTATTGAGAGCGACATTTCAAAATAATTCTAAAAGAGATTCTACGGCTAACATCTCTTACCTTCCCATGACTTCCATAGGGCATGTGGGATATAGAAGAACAATGCCTGGCCAAATAACACAAAAGGTACCCATTGATAGTAGGCATGGCGTTTTATGGGTTCCTCTTGTGTCTCATAGGGTCCAATGCCGGGCTGGAAGATGGCTCCCGCTGCCAAGGCGCTATTATTTAAATGTCGTACCTGGAAATTAAAAATATCACAATGTTTTCCAATCCAAATCATGTATTGAAATATTATAACTTACCAAAGTAAATGTTGGTGTAAAAAAGCAATAGGTGTTGACCACATGGGAGGGTATGGTATCCGATATACACTTGATGTGCTCACCAATGTACTGGCGAGAGCATACCAATATTGTGGCAACTATTAATATAATAAATGTCCAACGGTAATGTAATTTGAAAACAAAATTATCGATTGTCACCCGTTTGGGGTTGAATTTCAAAAACGGTGTCACTGAACTGAAGGTACTCAGCATTTTCACTTAATTTTTTGATCAATCACTTGCAAAAAAAATAATTATTTCTTCGATTTCACACACTCATCAATGGGAAGGGAATATTACTTTCTACACTTTCGGAGTTTTTTTTCTGTCACTATAAAATTTCGGATTTTTTTTATTCGATTTCAAATGGAATTTATAGCCCTTGCAGTTATTTTAGCGCGCATTAAATTACTCCGCCGTCCTCATAACGTTCGTAATACATTTCGTCAACTGAACTCATGCTCGATATAGTCCATATCAGTACGCCGTTGTCCCTCAAAAGTTAGAGCGGCAAATTGTAGCTGTTTCTTCACTCGGTTTTTCATTTCAGCACCACTTCGTCAGTAATATTTCTCTGATAAAGAAACAAAAAATCGAAATATACACGGACATGCCTACACAGCACTTGTTGATTCGTATTTCTTCACATAGTTTTGAGTTAAAATTGTTTCTAAACAATATTTGGAACTCTTTTTCTTTCAACTGTTTTGATAAGATAAAGTTTCTTCCAAAGTGAAATTTGAGTAGAACATTGTGATGTGAGGTTCTCAGCGCAAAGACGCAAGTCAAAAACCCGGAGGACTTGACACTTTTCGAGCACGCTTCATTATTTCTAGATGGGGTTTTAATATTTTTATTTTAGTTTGATTTATTTCAACATCTGGGACTGCAAGTGTAAGCAGTTTTTTTTTTTTTTCACAAAATGACAAAACCAAAATTTGTTGCAAAACGTATGTCAAACTGTTTGAGTGATGTAAATATATTTTGGTTATTCGATCCAATAACAATTAGTTCGAAAATCTTTAAATTTATATGGCAGTTGTACTATTTTTGGCAACAACAAAATTTAACTGGATTCGATTTGTTAAAATGTATTGCAACTTCATTACGAAATTATTCTAATTTTAAAATTTAAGATAAATTTTTTCAAGGACTTTCAGAATTTGAATTGAATGAATTTTTAAGATAAACAATTTTCCAGACAAAATCATGGATATTATACCCTACACCACATAGTGAAAGGGTAGTATGCCTTTGTCCATTTGCTTGTAACATTTAAAAAAGAAAGCTATATAGACCCATAGTTTCTTTTGAGGATCTCCATAGAATCACTTTCTAGAAATGAAGCGAGGAAGCTCATTTCTAGAAAGTGATACCATTCCTGGGTGGCCCCTGTTGCGTGTGATTGTGCTGAGTCCTGTTGGAATGTCCAAGGTCTGCGGTCAAAATGTTTGCGAGCCCAAGTTTTTAATACACCCTCTAGAATATTTTTGCGATAACATTCGGCATTCGTTCTATTGCCACACCAGACCATGGTCGGCGCTTGAGTTCTGGTGGTCAACTTTTACTTTTCGAACCGTTTCTGCTGATGTTGCTGTTTTCTTCCGTCCACTTCTTTGACGTCAGGCTACCAGTATCACGGTAACAAGCGATGATACGAGACACAAAAGATTTATTCACATTGAAATGCTGGAGTGCTCTAATGATAGCCACTAGTGGTTTTCCAGCCAGATATAAATAATTCACACTATCATGCTTGAATCCCACCACGAATAACTTTTTTCCGGGAAAATTCTCACCAAAATGCTTTTGTACGCTTGTAAACAATATAATAAGCTGTCAGTGGAATAGTTTTAACAGCTGTCGGACGAGTGACTTAGAAATGACAGCAGTTTGAAATTCGTTGCAATTTTGTTTCAAGTATTATTAGACTCAAATTTGGAGATTTTCACATAATATTTTTCTAAGGATTATTAGAGCCATAAGACTCTTCAATGACAACATTTGAGAACCTTTTTCCAGGATTATCACAACTAGAATTATGAATTTTTAAGAAATATTTTTTGAAGAATAATTTCCCTAGAACTAAATTTTGTATTTTTGGGGATTTTTGAAACATTATTTTTGCAGGAACTATCAGAGCTATAATTCGTAGTATTTATTTCCAGGACTATTAAAGTCATATGCTTTTGTACGCCAAAATGCTTTTGTACGCTTGTAAACAATATAATAAGCTGTCAGTGGAATAGTTTTAACAGCTGTCGGACGAGTGACTTAGAAATGACAGCAGTTTGAAATTCGTTGCAATTTTGTTTCAAGTATTATTAGACTCAAATTTGGAGATTTTCACATAATATTTTTCTAAGGATTATTAGAGCCATAAGACTCTTCAATGACAACATTTGAGAACCTTTTTCCAGGATTATCACAACTAGAATTATGAATTTTTAAGAAATATTTTTTGAAGAATAATTTCCCTAGAACTAAATTTTGTATTTTTGGGGATTTTTGAAACATTATTTTTGCAGGAACTATCAGAGCTATAATTCGGAGTATTTATTTCCAGGACTATTAAAGTCATAATTTTGGATTTTCACATAATATTTTTCACAGAATTATCAGGGCTAAAAGCGGGCCATATCAGTACCTTAATCCTGGATTTTAAAGACTATTTTTAATAGATTGTCAAAACAATAATTAAGGATTTTTAAGGAACATTTTCGGGGAACATCAAAGCTATATTTAAGAATTTTTAAGAAATATTTTTCAAGGACTATCGAAGCCACAATCTTGAATTTTTAAGGAATATTTTCAGGGAATATCGAAACCATATTTGAGAATTTTTAAATAATATTTTTCGAAGGAATATTAGGGCTATAAACATGGATTTTTCAGAAATAATTTTCCAAAGATTTTCAGAGTCCTAGGTTTTTTTTAAAACCCTCCACTGTTAAGAGTATATTAAATTTGTCATACCGTTTGTAACATATCGACATACACATGTTAGCCCGAACATAGAGTAAATTATGATTTTTCAAAATGTTGACACTTTACGGAGGGGGTATCGAAGGACCAATAGTGGATAGTATTGGTCCTTCGATACCCCCTCCGTCTAAAGTAACACTGAAAATGTGCATCTTCGGTTGGCCACCAGAACTCAAGCGCAGGCCATGGTGATGGTGTGGGCCGCCATAACAGCCGATGGACGCTCTCAGCTCCTATTAATCGACCGTGGCATCAGAATAAATTCGGAATATTATCGCGAAAATATTCTGGAGGGTGTATTAAAGCCTTGTGCACGCAAACATTTTGGCCGCAGACCTTGGACATTCCAACAGGACTCAGCACCATCGCACTGAGCACGCGCCACCTAAGAATGATTAGAAAATGAGGTTCCTCGCTTCATTTCCAGCGCACAAAGGCCAGCAAAATCTCCGGATACCAATCGGTTGGACTATTGTGTCTGGAGTATTTTGGAAGGTAACGTTGGCACTAAAAAATACCAAAATGTCGATCACCTCAAGCATGCGCTTTACCGGAAATGGGACAAAATTCCACAGAGCAACATTCGGGCAGCGTGTGTCTGTTTCATTGGCCGTTTGAAGGCCATAATTCGTGCCAAAGGTGACCAATTCGAACAAATCTAAACTTATCCTAAGATTTCATGCTATTTCCGACATTTTTTGCTTCATTCAATAAAATTTAAAAAAAATATGGCGTTTTACTTTGTTTCAGTTTTTTTTTTATCTCACCCTGCATATCTTTAACCAATATCAATTCAAATGATCTGAATTTTGGCACATCCTACCAAATTCAATGTAGAAGCAGTTATACCAAATTATATATATATTTTCATCCAATTTGGTGTTTAAATCCCTTACCTTCGTAATATGCAATCTTTAACAAAGAAAATTTGTACCAGATATTTAATAGAGCTCAGAAATGCCCCTGCCAAATTTTATCAAGATCGGTTCTGATTAGGATATAGCTCCCATATATATCTTTATCCGATTTCAGGTTTATTGTGCACCAAATGCCTAATATCAGCCCAAATGGAATGATTTGTTGAACTTCCTATCGAATTCAGCCTAGAAGCAAGTACATCAAATTTGGTGAAAATCGCTTCTAAAATAGCTATAGCTCCCATTTATATGTTTCATCTGATTTGAGGTTTTAAATCCCTCACTTTCGTAATATGCACTCCAAAGGCATGATATTTGGTACAAGATAACCTCTGGAGCTCAAAAATACCTCTGTCACATTTTATCTAGATCGGATCAGATTAGAATATAGCTGTCAAATATACGATTTCAGGTTAATTGTGCACCAAATGGCTAATATCAGCCCAAATAAAGTGAATTGTGGCCGAATTCAACCCAAAAGCAAGTATTTCAAATTTGGCTAAAATCGGTTCAGATATAGCTACAGCTTCCATATATAAGTTTTATTCCATTTCATTTTTAAATCCCTCAGTTTCGTAATATACACTTTATAACAATGGTTTTCGGTACCACATATCTTATAGGGTACAGAAATACCTTTGCCAAATTTTATCGAAATAGGTTCATATCTGAATATAGCTTCATCCCACTTCACGACATGTATCCATGCGATCTTTAAATTCAACTTGTACTATAGAATTTTTATAATTGTAAATATCGGGAGCTACAGTTACATGTAGGCTCTATTCGAAATAATAACCATTTTCTTTCAGAATCTAATGTGCCGAATTCAAACTTCAAAGTGTGAGCCATTGCAAGAAAAATTTTCAGAATCTATCTAACAATTCACCTCTTCAGATGAGTCCCGGAACGCCTCTCCTTACATGAACGACACCCTCATACAATTGCTAGGGGTTTCAAAAAAAATAGTTAATAACTAAACTAAAACATTAATATTGTCGCCATAACAGTCATAAATATACGTGAACTGGAAGCAGTCTACCACGAATGACACAGACCCTGATCCTATGTGATTGAGAACTAAATCCTAATTAATCACAATGGATTTATTACAAAAAATAAATATTTTTCTTGGCTGCAAAACAAAAAAATGTCGCAATAAAACATTTTAAAATCTCTTCGTTTATTTTTTTTCTTTTGTTTCTGCTGATACTGAAAATGGAGCTGCTTTTTTTTTTGAAAATAAAATATTTTAATTCAACGAAAAGTCAATGACTCAGATTTGTTTACAGCCATATTATCATTTAGCACATATTTGTTGGTATGCAAATATTTTTGTCACTGCTATTGTTTTTTTTTATACCCTACAACACTTTGTGTTGGAGGTATTATAAGTTTGATTGGGCCAAAAATTATGTAACGCCACGAAATATTGATTTCCCATATAGGAAAGTATATATGGATTTTCCTATCTCGCCGAGCTGAGTCGATCTAGCTATGTATGTCCGTCCGTCCGTCTGTCCGTCTGTCCATGTTAATTTATAATCACTCTACAGGTCGCAATTATGGCCCGATCTTCACGAAATTTAAAATGTAGGTGGGGTTTAGGTCAGAATAGAACCCTATTTCTTCTGGAGATGATCGCATAATATTTAGGGGTTGAAATGGACCAAAAACAAAAACTTTCCTGATTTTGCAGTTGCTCTATAGGTCTCAATTATAGACCAATCGAAGCGAAAGTTAGCATGGGGCTAGAGCTTTGGGTTTGGCAGAAGCCTTCTAATTTTGATGGTCATCGGGTAATATTTAGTGGTTGAAATAGACCATAGCATTTGTGATAAATAAAAGTCAAATTTTCCATTAAACCGCGAATATTTTTAATGCCGGCGAACTCACAAATAGACGAACAGGTCAATTCTGACCGTAATGTAGATGCCGATAGTAAAAATATCGGATATATATATATATATAGCGAAATAGATACAATGTATATATACAAAGGAAGGGGATGTTAGCTAGAATGCTTATATCTCACGAATGGCTGGAGGGATTTTGACAAATTTTGTAAATTTGAAATGCCCTTTTGGCATAAAAGTATAAAATCTAAAAAAATCGCATAAAAAGATGCCAATAATGACGTTAATATAGATTTTGTAGTATTTTGTGACATTTTTTTTTCATATTTTTTATCGCATGCGATTTTTTCAATTTGACTTATAATATTGAAGTGTACATTTTGTAATATTTTTGCACTTTACAACACAGGTTGGGGTTATTTTTTATATACAGATTGCAATTATCGTCCGATCCTCACGAAAATGTTCAGAAGGGCAGGACTAGGCTCAGAAGGACTAGATCTATCGTTTTCAAAGATGTCCGCAATATATTTAGAGGTTGAAATGGACCAACAACTAAAAATATTCCTGATTTTGCAGCCGTTATAAAGGTCACAAATAGAAACCAAAAGACACGAAATCTCGCATGAAGTTAGAGTTAGAACAGAGGATATAATGGACCACTACCTTTGTGTGAAAAAATACCAACATTACTTACAGGCGATATCCGAAATACACAAAAGGCGAACTTCCGGCTTTTTTATGCTGATTTCGTGGACGAATATAGCCAAATATCGTAAACGAGCAAATCATATATGATTCTAGATTTGGAGATACAGAGGGGCCTCTTGCTTTTGGATATGATCGCAAAAAAACAGAAAAATGTTCCTGATCACACAATTTTAGCACTTTAGATGACCATTGGATTATATTTAGCCGTAAAATGGACCACAAAAACTAACAGCATAATTTAAAAACGAAATCTTCCAAAATGGATTTGGACATAAGGGGGCTTCTGTCATATTGTGGTGTTGTAGGGTATCACATAGTCGGCCCCGCAAGACTATAGCCTTTGCTTACTTGTTTTTTTTTTTTGTTATTTTTTTTTTTTTTTTTTTTTTGAAAATATTTTAATACATCTACTTAAACTATGATAAATTATTAGATAGTATCGTGAATATTTAATTTTTCGCATTTCGTTTATGAAAGATAGTTAAAAATAAATAAGCGATTCATTTCAAAACAGGTTATCAGAGATTTAGTTAGAGCAAATTTCCAAGATATTGAATTGAAACGCAAAAAAAAAATCGGGCTGAATTCAGAAACGGTTATCAGGCTATTCCACATAGACATTAACCACTTTTTGACGTTTGTGTATGAAGTTTATATTCTACAAAACATTCGATTTGAGAATATTAACTTTTTCTTCATATCCAAAAAAATTAAAACACTTCCAATGTGATCGGTGATGTTTTGTACTGTCGCCACATTCATCATTGTAAATAGGCTCTTCAGGGTATCTGCTGCTGTTGCTGTTGCAATACCTGTTTGGAATTTGGGACAGATACACACACACACGATCACACCAGTCAGCAATCTAAACAAACATTCTCCACTATTTTTCAGTGATAAGATACAACCACTAAAAGCGTTACTCAGAACTTATCAATCATGTCCCTGAAGATGTTGACTGAATGGAATGAACAAACATTGCGTGAAACAAATTCTGTTGAGAAACAAGACAATGCAATCGTGTTTAATTAGCTGAAGAGCCTATAATATTTTTCACCGGGTATTAAACAATAAGATAGTAGATAGGGTAAGGGACCGTAAGCATAATAAGGAAACGATAATTTTTGGTATTTGACCTCGCAACGTAGGTTATAAAACTTAGGCCCGGGCAAAAAATTTGGTTGTCATTTTAAGAATTACTAGTAATAACAACTGCATACATATTGCCGTACCAGTAGGTCAACCATAATGACAACTACATAACTTTTGCATCACTTATGTGCAAATAATAAAATTTGGTTATGGAGCTGTAAACTTCAAATGTTGAATTGACAAATTTGGACAGCGTTTGAAATTTGTAGTTTGGCATTATTGTCTTTTGGATATGTGATTCGGAAGTGGTTTTGAAACTACGTACTAAACTAGTAAAGAAGGTCAATGTATTGGAATTTATTTGAAGTAGATCACACCAACTATGACTTCGATAAGGATTATGTTAAAAACTATTTATTAGAGCAATAGATATACCGGATCGAATTTTACCAAATTGAAAAACTCGGTCGAATATAAAAAAAATCTATCCAATTGGGGCTGATATAACAAGTATAATAAACAAAAACCGTAAAATCGGATGAAGATGTATAACGCACCAATATAAAAATCTGAATTGATCTCAGTAAAACTTGGCAGAGTTATTTTCGAGCTGTATCTGATGTCCGATATTAAATACCATTGTTGTGGAGTGCATAATATGCCTGTGAGGAACATATATTACATATTTGTCGCGTAATCAAAATTGAAATCGGACGAAGATATATATGGAAGCTATATCCAAATCTGATCGATAACATTTGATAGAGGTATTTTTGAGCTCCATAAGTTATCTGGTAACAAATACCATTGTTGTAGAGTGCAAGTTACGAAAGTGAGGGATTTAAACTTAAAATCGGATGAAATACATATATGTGAGGTACAGCTATATCCGAACCGATTTTCATCACATTTGATGTACATGCATCTAGGCTGAATTCGGTCGGAAGTTCCACAATTAGGCTCATTTGGGCTGTATTAGCCATTTGGAGCACAATAAGCCTCAAATCGGGCTAAGTTATATATACAGGGTGAGACAAAAAAAAACTGCAACAATGTCAAACGTCATAATTTTTACATTTTTTTACATTTTTTTGAATGATCGATTAATGCCATGGTCGATTAATACGAGCGGAGAGCGACCATCGGTTGTTATGGCGGCCCACACCATCACCATGGCCGGCGCTTGAGTTTTGGTGGCAAACCGAAGGTGCACATTTCCAGCTGACCTCTTTGGCAAGTAAACACGATAATTTTGTTTGTTTACAAACTGCTGGACAACGAATGTTTTCTCATCGGAGAAAACCAAATTCGGCAGTTCAAAACTTTCGGCAAAGCGAAGCAACTCTTTAGCTCTTTTGAGTCTATTTTTTTTCTGTTGCGGTGTAAGTTCTTGCACTTTTTTGAACTTCAATGGCTTTACCCCGAGCTCATTTTTCTATATTTGCCGAATGGAATATTGCTATATGTTCATCTCATGAGCCATTTTTCGGCCACTGCGACGCGGGTTTCGATCCAGTCGCATCTTTACTTTTCGAACCATTTCTGCTGATGTTGCTGTCTTCTTCCGTACACTTCCTTGACGTCGGGCTACGCTACCAGTATTACGGCAACGAGCGATGGTTCGAGACACAAAAAATTTATTCACATTTAAATGCCGGAGTGCTTTAACGATAGCCACTTGTGGTTTACCAGTCAAATATAAAGAAATCACACTATCACGCTTAAATTACATCACGAATAACTTTTTTTACTGGAAAAATATCGCCAAAACGCTTTTGTACGCTTGTAAACATTATAATGAGCTGTTACTGGAATAATTTTTACAGCTCGGACGAGTGCATTAAAATGACAGCGGTCTGAAGTTGGTTGCAGTTTTTTCATCTCACCCTGTACGTCTTCTGGATAGACCTTATATAGGTCTTCTATGGATAGAAGACCTTATATAGATCTTCTATGGATAAAAGACAGGACAGAAGACCTAAGGTTTTTTTCCTTTTGAAATGAGGACCATCTAGAAGTTTTCTATGGATAAAATGCCTTCTAAGGGTCATCAATTTTAGAATGTCAAAAAATTGGAAAAATTACAGATATTCAGATAAAAACTTGTCAACAAAATCTGAAATTTTTAAAGAAATCTGCCGGGAATTGTTTTTTTTTTACTTTATTTTATTTTTTTGTTTGATATCGAATTTTGAAAAAAAAAAAAAATAAAAGTTGAGCTGGGTTAAGAACAAATAACGATTTGAAATAAGGATATGGACGAGAAATTATGCTAGGCACACCAAAAAATTGTGTTTTTATTGGCTACTTCCTCTCAACCCAGCTATCCGTTTTCTTTCGAAATTCAACAAGTAAAAAAGCTGTAAGTTCGGCTAGGGCCAAACCTTGAATGTCCTCTACCAAAAAAACAAAAAATAAAATCTGTTAAAAATCATATTAGGGTTAGGTACATTATTCCCCGATTTTTTTTTTATACCCTCCACCATAGTATGGAGGGTATATTAAGTTTGTCATTCCATTTGTAACACCACGAAATATGCATTTTAGACCCATGAAAGTATATATATTCTTGATTCTATGTCGATTTATCAATGTCCGTCCGTCTGTCTGTCTATCCGTCTGTCCGTCTGTGGAAATCACTCTAGCTTCCGAACGAAATGAAGTTGGTTGATAAAATTTTACTCAAATGTGTACTATGTCTGCAGGTCTTTTGGTATTGAAAATGGGCCATGTAGGTCTACATCTTCGTATAGCCCCCATATAACGGTACCTCCCGATATGCGATATTTTGATGATTCTAGCCACATTTTTTACCGGAATTGTTTTAAAATTGGTATTTGAAGTTTGTAATAGATACCACAGCACAAAACAGAAAATGGTCCATGTAGATCCACGTCTTCGTATAGCCCCCATGTAACAGTACCCCCGATATTCGATATTTTGATGATTTTAGCGACATTATTTACCGGAATTGTTTCAAATTTGGTATTTGAAGTTTGTAATAGATACTACAGCACAAAACAGAAAATAGGCCATGTAGATCCACGTCTTCGTATAGCCTCCATGTAACGGTACCCCCCGATATTCGGTATTTTGATGATTTTTGCGACATTACTTACCGCAATTGTTTCTATTTTGGTATTTGAAGTTTGTAATGAATACTATAGCCTATGACATAAAATTGTCTGTGCAGGTCCACGCCTTCGTATACCCCCCATATAACGGTACCCCCGATATTCGGTATTTTCATGATTCTAGCGACATTATTTACAGGAATTGTTTCAAATATCGCATTTGAAGTTCGTAATGGATGCTACAGCCTATGACAGAAAATTTTCTGTGCAGGTCCACGCCTTCGTATAGCCCCCATATAACGGTACCCCCGATATTCGGTATTTTCACGATTTTAGCGACATTATTTACAGGAATTGTTTCAAATTTCGCTTTTGAAGTTCGTAATGGATACTGCAGCCTATAACAGAAAATTGTCTGTGCAGGTTCACGTCTTCGTACCGGTACCCCCCCGATATTCGATATTTTGATGATTACAGCTATATTATTTTTTATTCAAGTTTCGCATTTGAGTATTATAATGGTTTATGACAAAAGTGGCCTACGCAGGTCCACGTCCCCAATATAACGGCTACATTCGGAATTTTTAAGATTTTAACAGAATTTTTTAACGGATTTTTTTTATTTTCTTTTATTTATTTATTTATTTATTTATTTTATTTATTTTTTTTTTTTTTTTGAAAATTGCCAAAATCTTTCCAAATGGTGTTATCGAATTTCGAAAAATTAAAAAAATGTTGAGCTGGGTTAAGAGCAAATAACGATTTAAAATATGGATATGGTCCAGAAATTATGCTTGGCACACCAAAAATTTGTAGTTTTATTGGCTACTTGCTCTCAACCCAGCTCACTTTTTTCTTTCGAAATTAAAAATTATCATATATTTGAACACATCGTTTTTTTATTATTTTTTTTTTTTTTTGTAAATTTAAGTAACTTCAAAATGTTTTAAAAAGAACAATTTTCATATTTCTTTTTTTTAGTTTCAAAAATTAAAATTTTCGTAATTTTTTTTTAAAGAAAAAAAAAAATTTAAATTGGAAAAATTTGAAAAAAATGAATAGCTGAATGGACTTCTACGGACTTTACAGTAGTTTTTCGATTTTCCATTCCAATCCATAATACATTTCCTATGAATGCTCAAAGGGCCATTAGAAATGAACGGAAACGGAAGTGCTTGGTAAATAATATAGTGAACATACCCTCATATGTCTATTTTGACCTGGTGAATAATTCATTATAAAAATAATTTCGTGAATTATTTTGCCAAATCAAATTGTTATCATTTCAGCGTGTATTTTGATTGAACGTCATTACCGTTTGTGACTTAAACACTTCAAAACGACAATATAGAATCGCCATTCAAACACCTTCGGAATAGCAATATTAAAAATTGTTTGTAAGATTTTAGTTTAAAATTGAATTCACAATCTCGTCATATCTTGGCAACCATTTGGAAGTGATAAGGTTTTTTTTCGGTTTTGTCATAAATTTTACTATGAATTTTTTTTGTAATGAAATGAAACTGTTATCACTTTTGATTAACTGGCCATTTAAAATGTTTTATAATTTTTCCGAAAAAAAAAACGTTACGTCCAAATGATTACAAATGGTGTGTATAGGTGCTAGAACTCAGGTAGCGGCCTCCTCAGGTGAGACATTTTTTTGATAAAAACAAAAATTCTTGTAAATTTCAAAAGTAGCTGGGTCATATAAATTCGAATTATTAATTAAAAATAAAGCTAATTGCGTAAGAAATTATATCTAAAATAAAAATAAAATGAGAAATATTTCCGCCTTTCGGTTTTGTCAACTCATTATGACCTAATTGCTGTACAACAATTAGGTCATAATGATATACAGGGTGAGACAAAAAAAACTGCAACAAAGTCAAACGCCAAAATTTTGACATTTTTTTAAATTTTATTGAAAGAAAGCAAAATATGTCGGAAGTAACATCAAATTTTAGAACATATTTAGATTTGTTCACCTTTGGCACGAATTATGACCTTCAAACAGCCAATGAAATCGTCACACGCTGCCCGAATGTTGCTCTCTGGTATTTTGGCCCATTACCGGCGAAGCGCTTGCTTGAGGTGATCGACACTTTTTTTCAGCTGACCTCTTTGGCAAGTAAACACGAACATTTTGTTTGTTTACAAACTGCTGACAACGAATGTTTTCTCATCGGAGAAAACAAAATTCGGCAGTTCACCACTTTTGGCCAAGCGAAGCAACTCGTTAGCTCTTTTGAGTCTATTTTCTTTTTGTTGCGGTGTAAGTTCTTGCACTTCTTGGAATTTCAATGGCTTTACCCGGAGTTCATTTTTCAATATTTACCGAATGGAATATTGCGATATGTTCAGCTCACGAACCATTTTTCAGCTACTGCGACGCGGGTTTCGATCAAGTCACTTCTTTACTTTTCGAACCATTTCTGCTAATGTTGACGTTGGGCTACGCTACCAGTATTACGGTAACGAGCGATGGTACTAGACACAAAAGATTTATTCACATTTAAATGCTGAAGTGCTCTAACGATAGCCTCTTGTGGTTTTCCAGCCAAATATAGGAAGGAATTGTCCGATCTCTACCATCTTTGTAACAGATCTAGTGTTGATAGAAGTATTGAGATGTACAAAGTCTGAATGGAATTGGATGTTAATTTCGCATTTTATGAGCTTCATGAATATTCAAAATTTTGACCCGTTGCGGGGGAGGTACCAGATGAAGTGGACCGATATATTCAAGCAGATATTAGGTTAGTAGAAATAATGGGATGTGTGAAATATGAAGAGAACCGGTTACTTATTTCAGATTTTATAATCGTTTTTGCTATTCAAAACGTTGACCTTTAGTTGGGGTGCTACCAGAAGGAATGTTCCGATCACTACCATATTTTAAACAGATCTTGTGTTCATAGAAATATTTAGATGTGCCATGTCTGTATGCAATCGGATGTCAATTTCGTGTTTTATAAGCTTCGTGGATATTCAAAGGAGGAGGTGCAAGAAGGAGCGGACAGATATATTCCATCCTCATACCAGACCTTAGGTCAATAAAAATATTGTGATTTTTTTAATTAGAAGACAATCGGACTACTACATCACATTTTATACGAGTTATAATTATACAAAAATTTAACCCTTTATGGGCAGGTATTTGATGGGGTGGACCGACATTGTCCATTTTCATACCTGACGTAGTAATGACGCGAATGTAAGCATTTGCAAAATTGGAGCAAAATTAGATTATCGGATCTCTTTCTGTGCAGTAAAATATATTTTTTTAATTCGACTTTATGTGGAGGTCGGATACTCCCATCGAGAGTTATCGTGCGCACCAGGCCAGCCAGACGGACGGACATCGCTAGATCGACTCCAAATGTCCTAATCGACTCCAAATATCCTGAAAGAGACCTAGGGTCTAAATCCGTTTTTTTTTTTCGACGAGGCAGATTTTTGGCGTATCAAATAATATATACCCTATTGAGGGTATAAAAAATAAATGTTTCCGCTTTTCGGTTTTGTCAACTCATTATGACCTAATTGTTGTACAAGAAACCTGACTGTTTTGGTTAGGTAGATTGGCATGGAATATAAATCAAGGTGGATGACTTATGCCAGCAAAAAGTTTGTTATAAAATATTCTTATTTGTTCACCTCATCAAAATTTTGTTCTGCACATTAAGAGTATATAATATACCCAATAATTATCCTTTTTCCTCTTCTTTTTTGCTATCATCATCCTTAAAAAAATCTTAACACTTTACTAAAATAAATAAATTCAATATCATCCAAAACAAAACTTGTGTACATAATAATTACCTCAGGTCCAATTTTATTTGGCAACACCATCTCAAAAAAATGTTCTGCAACTGCATAACATGGATCTTTAAAGTCTTGATGACCTTCGTGGTAATGATCAGATTTCACAACATCGAGCGAGCGAGCGTGCGTGCCTGCGTGCAAATTGACAACATATGGTGTGTGATGTTAGGAAGCATTAAGGCAAATTTCAAACAAAAAAAAAAGATAAACCATAAATCACTGAGATTTATATTCAGAGTATTGTTTATTGGCACTCGAAGCTCACAAATCAAATCCAAAGAAGCGTAAAGAAGCATTTTGTGACATTTGGTGATGGTGTGACTTCATCAAATCGAAAATTGCGACGCTGTGGGTCTAAAGATGGACAATACTCTTGGACTTGTTCTGATGAGATTTTAAGTCTACAGAATCTAATTTAGAAGACCAGAAAAATTCAGTAATTTGTATTGTTTCTTTTTTTTTTCGAAGATCGAAAAGGCCTATTCTTTTACAAAGGACCATTGGGTAATTATATTAAACAAGTACAAAATCAGTAAGGCCCATCTTATCCTCCACAATTTAGAAAAAAAAATTGGAAATTTAAAAAAAAAATAAAAATTTAATCTGTTAAAAATTGTGTTAAATTCTTAAAAATAACCCTGAAAAATATGGAAATTTTCAAAATAAAAAATTAAATCCGTCAAAAATTCTTAAAATTGCCGTATATAGCGAGTTAGCGTTATATAGGGTATTAATAAGACTTTGACCTGCATATACAATTTTTGTCATAGGTCATTATAATATTCAAATGCGAAACAATTCCTGTAAATAAATTCACAAAAATATCAAAATACCGTATACAGGGAGGTACCGTGACATGGGGGCTATACGAAGCCCTAGACCTGCATAGACAATTTTCTGTCATAGACTGTAGTACCCATTAGAAACTGTAAATACGAAACAATACCAGTGAATAATACCGCTGAATTTAGAAAAATACTGAATATAGGGAGGTACCACTATAGGGGACGTATAGAAAGACGTGGACCTGCAAAAGACAATTTTTAGTGACAGGCTGCTGTACCCACTAGGAACTTCAAATACGACATTTTAAACAATTCAAAATACCGAATATCGGGAGGTACAGTCATATGGAAGCTATACCTAAATGTGGACCTATGTAGCCCATTGTCAACACCAAATCCACATTTGAGTGAAATGTTACCACCCTACTTCAACTCGTTCGGATGCTAAAGTTATTTCCACAGACGATCTTTAAGGTTACGAAACGTTCTAAATTGGTACAAAACTTCTAAAATGGTATTACATTTCTAAAATGGTACCATTTGGTATTATGTGATATATAAAAAAGAGTAGTGAAATAAGCGTTGATATGGCTGGGCTTATGGAAATTCCTACTAAAAGGCTACGAAATGTACTAAAAATTGAGTACATTGTACGGAATAAACTAGAATTCTGAAATTTAGAATGACAGTCACTGAAAGAGATAAAAGGTTTTTTGGAAATTTGAACTTTCACTTTACGAAAAGTTCTAAAATAGCAATAAACGTCTAAAATGGTACAATTTTAGTATTATATGAACGGATAGAACTAAAAACTTGAAATTTGGTATGAAAATCAATGTTTGAAATTAAGTTTGATATACAAAAGTGGTTTGGATATGTTTGCTAAGTGTGCCACCTCTACTAAATGGTACTAAATTTTGAAAAGTTTGGCTTAGGGTGAACCAAAGAAGCTGGAATTTTGGAATATTGTATTGCGGTCCTGGTTTATGGCAGATTTTTGACAAAGAGGTGGTTTTTTGGAAATGTATACTACAAGAGCAAGGAAAGTACTAAATAGTACTATATTTGGTACAACTTGGTATTGGGTGAACAGATAGTGCTTGAAATCTCAAATTTCGGTATTGGGGTCGCTATTGTGCAACCTGGAGGTGGTTTCGGAAATGTGTACCCTAATTGTAAGAAAAGATCTAAGTGATACTAATTTGGGTATTAGGTGAAGGAATAGAGATAAAAATTCTATAGTTTGAAATTTAGAGTACTGATTGTTTCTAAGATAAAAATTTAGCGGTGGTTTGGAAATGTGTCCTATATTTGTACGAGAAGTACTAAAAGGTACTATATTTGGTATTGGATGAAGGGGTAGAGATAAAACTCTGAAATTTGATGTTTAGATTACTAAAGTTATCTGCGTTTGAGACTTGACGGTGATTCGGAAATGTGTGCTATAATTGTACGAAAAATACTAAATAGTACTAAATTTGATGTTGGATAAAAGGGATGGGGTTGAAAGACCCAAATTTGTTATTGAGATCTCTATTTATATCTGGAATTGAGATATGGACGTTTTTTTGAAAATGTGTAATATAATTGTACGAAAAATACTAAATGGTACTATGTTTGGTATGTTGTGAAGGAATAGAGCTGAAATCGTGAAATTTGATATGTCACTGTTGTTGGCCTAGATTATGATAAAGAAGAGGTTTCGGAAATGTGTACTATAATTGTATGAAAAGAACTAAATGGTACAAAATCTGGCATTGGATGAAGAGATGCGCTGGAATCCAGAAATTTGATATTGAGTTCTCTGTTGGCATCTGTATTCGAGATTTGGCGGTTTAGATATGAGTTCAATATTTGTACGAAAAGTATTAAGTGGTGCTTAATTTGGTATTGGAAAAAAGGGATAGGGGTGGAATCCACAAATTTGATATTGTGGTCTAGATTTGTAAATAGCGGTGGTTTTGGAAATGTGTGCTATAATTGTTGGAAAAGTAGTAAATGGCACTAATGTTGGATTAGTATTGGTTTCTACGATGGAGGTATTTAGATTGTTTTAGATATGCGTACTTAAAGTTAATAAATTTGGTATTGGGTGAAGGCTGAAATTTAATATTAAGGTTTTGGTTCCCATGGTTTACATATGGAGATGTTTAAATAGTTTAACACAGAACAATTTAAAATGTATCAGTCGGCCAAAAGTATTAGATATATACCCTCAGCTAATGTTCGTTTATTTAAATATATTTTTACGTCTGTTATTATTAATCAAAATATTCAAGCGTTCCTGGGGGAGGTTCGAAAGGATGGAAAAATAACATAATATAATTTTTGGAAAATGTTCAAATGTTCTAAAATATCGCTGACCTGTTTCTCATTCAATGAGATATGTAAGTATTTTAAATTGTGATCCCTTGTGGGTTAGGTACCAGAAGGGATGAGCCGATATCTATCATATTCACACCATATTTTATATTAGTAAGTATGGAAATGTGAGACCTTCTTTCAAAGAATCGAGAATCGGAAAAATATTTCGAATTTAATGAGAGATAAATTTATACCCTCAGTTATATGGCTAAAGAGGGTATATATCATTTAATACGGCCAAAACGTGCCTCATCGAAATAACGGTTATAGACCCTAGGCCTCTTTGGACCAAATCCGTTTCAGAATATTTGGAGTCGATTTCCTTCCGTCTGCCTGGTGCGCAAGATAACTCTCGAATGGAGTATTCGATTTGGTCCAAACTTGGTACATCGTAATGTTATTATCAAACTTAGATCGTGTTCGGAGATGGGCAATATCGATCTACTCCTTCTGGTACCTCCCCCACAAAAAGGTCGAAATTTTCAAAGAAAATATTTTACTGCACAGAAAGAAAAAGGATTACCCGATTTTGCTCCAACTTTACAAATCCTAATATTTTCATTGTGTTATGTCAGATGCGAAAATGGACAATATCGGTCCACTCCTTCAAGTATCTCCCCCAAAAAGGGTCAACGTTTGGAATAATTATAACTCCTATAAAATATGATCTAAGAGTCGGATTGTCTTCAAATTACACACATCAGAATATTTGTATAACTTAAGGTCGGTCTACTCCTTCTGGTACCTCCCCCACAAGGGGTTAAATTTTTGAATAACCAAAACGATTATAAAAACCGAAATATATATCCGGTTCCCTTCATTTTTCACACATTCCATTATTTCTTGTAAAACAAGATCTGCTGTGACGGTGGGATATATCCTCTGGTACCTCTCCCACAAAGGGTGAACATTTTGAAAATTCATGAAACGAGCCCATTAATTTTTACTGAAATCATCAGAATCAGATTCATACTCATAAAGGTCGGCTTCAACTGAGTCATTAAACTCCTAATTAAGATCACATGAATCTTTTTATATTGTCCTGACGTGGACATTTGAGGATAACTGTCCTCAGAAAATTAAACAAAGTAATCATATTTTTACAATTGTAAAAAAAGTGTTGGAGAGTTTTGTTGGGACTTTGACCGCGAATACTTCTAGCTGCTTATAAAAATTCAGCTCAGTGGGAATTTTTGCACTTTCAAATATCTATTTTGACTGGACTATTATTGGTTAACTTCCAAATGATGTGGTTTACGCCATTTGTGTTTTATGAAAATTAGAGTATGCTTTTACGCCTTTTGCAATGAAATAAGATCGCTATTTTTCTTATTATCCTGAAATTTTAGCTTTATGTATCAGATTTAATCAAAATTTAGATTTTTTGTGGATTACGCCGTTTAATATTTCTGGTGACAATATTTATAACAAGAAACGAATTTTTAAATGCTATTCTTAAAAAAAGTTCCTCCACTCTGAAAAATTTAAAAATATTGAACGCAAACATTTGTCCCATATGCGAGTGATAAAGTGTTAAACTGGTCAACTACAATAACTATTTCACGAGATAAGAAAAAAAGGTGCTTTATCAGCAAAAAGATTCTTTTAAGTACCTGGAATACTAATAACAACAACACGCTCTTCGAGCTGAGGTTCTTTTGTTTTTTCTTTTCATTTTCCAAACTCAACAAAAATAACAATTTTTTGTAACCCTAAGCGTTTTTAGGTTATTATTGATTGAAATTGCTTTTTTCTTGGTTCCAAAAAAATCTACCCAAAACAAAAAATTGAAATAAAACCTAAAATGAAAACAATAACAAAGAAAGAAATAACTCAAAATTTCGAAGCGTAACCGGAGAAGCATTTCAACAAATTCAGGTAGTAGCTGCACACCGTCAAATTTTACGGACACCAGACATTGATCATATGGACTTACATGGACAGTGGCCGGTCGATTGGTCGGTCATATGTATGTACATGCACGAAATTGTAACTCATTTTTGTATGAGAAAGGTCATTGGTACAATTACAAAAATAACATCAAATTGGTACGTGATTTAACACAGCACCGGCGATCATGTGTGCTCATGAGTAGCTCATCTTTAATGAATTCCAAGAAATTCGATCGATTTTCAGGCAATTTCAATTTTCGGTTCTTTTTCGTTTTTTCCCTTTGCCACTTAATTGCAGAAATATCATTAAGCGCTGGTCATTTGCTAAGAGACAAGACGCAGATGATGAAGAAGTAGAAGAAGAATTAAATAAAATTTTGGGTTATCCTAAACCAATCAACGAGTTAAACGCTTGCAATGTTATTTCGAGAGTTGGGTAGTTAGAATATGCCAAAGGCAAATGGAAAATGAAACTTGTAAAAAAGGTCTCAGAATAAAAACAATAAGGAATGCAAATGGGGATTGGGAAGCAATAATATATCATGCCATTGGAGGAATAAAATATAGATACTTAGCTTATTGGAGCTCAGGCATCGTAAATACAGGGTGAGATAAAAAAAACAGCAGCAAAGTCAAACGCCATAATTTTTACATTTTTTTTTAAATTTTATTAAATGGAAGCTAAATATGTCGGAAATAGCAACAAATTTTAGAATAAGTTTAGATTTGTTCGAATTGGTCCCCTTCGGCACGAATAATGGCCTTCAAACGGCCAATGAAACCGTCACACGTTGCCCGAATGTTGCTTTGCGGTATTGTGGCCCATTCCCTGCGAAGCACTTGCTTGAGGTAATCTACACTTTGTATTTTTTAGTGGCAACCTTGCTTTCCAAAATACTCCAGACACAATAGTCCAACGAATTGGTATACGGGGATTTTGGCGGTAATTCTTGGGTGGCGCGTACTGAGTGCGATGGTGCTGAGTCCTGTTGGAATGTCCAAGGTCCTGCGGCCAAAATTTTTGCTTGCCCAAGGCTTCAACACAACCTCCAGATTATTTTCGCGATAATATTCGGCATTTATTCTGATGCCAGGGTCGATTAATACGAGCGGAGAGCGACCATCGGCTGTTGTGGCGGTCCACACCATTACCATGACCGGCGCTTGAGTTCTAGTGGAAGGTGCACATTTTCAGCTGACCTCTTTTGCAAGTAAACAATATCATTTTGTTCGTAAACAAACAAACTGCTTGACAACGAATGTTATCTCATCGGAGAAAACCAAATTTCACCACTTTCGGCCAAGCGAGGCAACTCTTTAGCTCCTTTGAGTCTATTTTCTTTCTGTTGCTGTGTCGAACGAGTGGCTTAGAAATGACAGCAGTCTGAAGTTTTTTCATCTCACCCTGTAGCTTAGATCCAATATGAGAAGATTTATTAACACAGCGCGACAAAATTCAATTTTTTTGTTTTTTCAATAATTACAGGGATAATTGGGAAAGTAGAGCTAAACAATGAAGACACGTGTATCGGAGTTTTGAAAGTTTACATCGCAAAGTAACCTTAATAGGTCGAGGGCAAGTTCACCGCTCTTCTACATTTTTGGAAAAATTTCGGATTTGGATTCCTTGGAATCTATTGATTTTAGGTATGTCGTATTTTTGGCAATATCGCAGATTAAAAGTACTCCTTTAAACAGAATCGCAAAGTAATCTAAATATGTCGAGGGCAAGTATCTCCCCTATAAAGGGTCAAAATTTTGAATAATAACAACTCTTATAAAACGTGATGTAAGAGTTCGAATGTCTTCAAATTTCACAATAATTTTATTAACCAAAGGTCTAGTGCCAAGATGGAATCGGTCCACTCCTTCTGGTACCTCCCCCACAAAAGGTCATATAAATTCAAAGAAGTAACCAATATAATCGAATTTGTGCATGCAAAAACTAAATTTATTGGAGGTAACTCCAATTCTGATGCTATATCTCCAGTTCCAAGTTGAATTTCAAAAAAATATGTAGCCTTCGTTACCCTTGAGTTATTTGGGTCTCTTCGTTTTTAAACCCTTGAGGTGTCGTAAAGCCCTTGGCTTCTTCGGGTCTCTTCACTTTTAACCCCTTGAGGTGTCGTAAAGCCCTTGGGTTCTTCGTTTCTTACCCCTTGAGGTGTCGTAAAGCCCTTCGGTTCTTCGGTAATTAACCCCATAAGGTGTCTAAAGCCCTTCGGGTCTCTTCGTCTCATGTTTACCCCTTCAGGTGGTTGAAGCCCTTGGGTTTATCGGGAATTAAGCCCTTGAGGTGTCGTAAAGCCTTTGGGTTCCTCGAGAATTAAGCCCTTGAGATGTCGTAAAACCCTTGGGTTCTTCGGTAATTCGTTTCTTCGTTTCTTTTTAACCCCTTGAGGTGTGTACATTCCGAAATGTACCATTTGAATCCAGAAATCTGAGAATCTATTCAAATCACTACGGCCAACCATTAACTATTGATTAAACTTCAAGATTAAATTATAAGCATTTGTAATAAGGAAATCAACTTTGATGTCCCTCACTGCCTTCGTCCGCACATTTTCATTTCACCCCTTTATTTTCGAAAATCTCCATTAACCTGCTAATAGAATTCTACCCCCACTGTGTCATGTTTTTTTTTTTTTCTTTTTTTTTTTGAAGTGGACTCTTCAAACAACAATTACTTTGAAAATAGAAATTCCATTACATGGCATTTGTTTGACAACAATAACTATAAAAGCAATAATACGCCAAGCATGACAGGTAAGTGCCACAAGATATCTGTCCCATTTTGTAAAGATAAAGAAATTTACATTATTGACAGAATGATTTCTAACGACGGCGGCTAAACGATACGAACGAACCTTAACCCAAAAAAAAGAAACCCCGAGACTCAATCAGAAGAAAACGAAACCTGTTTTTTAGAATTTTTTAACGCTGATAAGAAATGTTGAACTGAGAAAACAAAAAACAATAAACAAATAACTTTGTATGGATATGAATAAAAAAATATTAAACAAAGCGTTTATCAAATGGGAAAAGCAGTTGAAAAAACGAAACGAAAAACAACAAATCTCAAAACCAACGCATTTTGTTTTATGATTTCAAATTCAAACATGAGAAATGTCACGACGATCATCACGCAGTCAAAAAAAAACAGAAATCACATTTCGAAACAAATTCCACAAGAAGGCAAGGTAAGGACAAAAGAATGAATAAATAAAATTGGAATGAAATGAAATCGCCAAGAAAAAAAAATAAAGTTCAACAACACCCGCCTGAGTGGTATAAAGCGACAGTGTTGATAGATTTAGAAGACCGTTGTAAGGAGAGGTATTTAACTTTCACTAAAAATTGAAGTTGAAGAGAACAGTTGTTGAACGTAAGCCCGTGGTGTGCTCTAAAGAATTGTTTGCCGTTGAGGTGTTTATCATAGTCCTAAACCCATAAACCTTTAACCTTATTAGATCAATATCCGGTATGGTATCAATTCGGAAACACTGGGCAATGACAGAAAAAGTGTTGCAACAATTCGTTGTCTTCTCCTCACCCCTGATGTAGCTTTTTTCGGCACATTCTAGTTTGTGCAGATATGCCTGTAGACTAAGGTGACTCGTCAAAATGCCAGTCAGTTTTCAAATGATTGTTAAGCTTTTTTTATACCCTCAGCCATATTGCTATTTATACACTCAGCCATATGGCTATAGAGGGTTGATTTGGCTTAAACGTGCCTCATCGAAATAACGGTCTTAGACCCTAGGTCTCTTTGACCCTAATCGGTTTCAGGACATTTGGAGTAGATCTAGCGATGTCCGTCCGTCAGTCTGTCTGGTGTGCACGATAACACTCGAAGGGAGTATACGATTCGACCCAAACTTTGTACATCGTAATATTGTTGTCAAACTTTAATCGAGTTCGGAGATGGACAGTATCGGTCCATTCCTTGTGGTGCCTCCCCCACAAAATTTCAATATTTACAAAGGAAATAATTTACTGCACAGAAAGAGAAAGGATAATCCGATTTTGCTTCAACTTTGCAAATCCTGATATTTGCCCCAGTGCTATGACAATATCGGTCCACTCCATCAAGTACCTGCCCTATAAAAGGTCAACATTTTGAATAATTACAGCTCTTATTAAATGTGATGTAAGAGTCTGATTGTCTTTAAATTTCACTCATCCCAATATTTTTATAAACCCAAGATCTGGTAGTAAGGTGGAATATATCGGTCTACTTCCTCTGCTACCTTCTCTACAAAAGATCGGAATTTTAAATATCCATTAAGCTTATAAAATGAGAAATTACTATCCGATTCCATATAGACTTGGCACATATATTTCCATAAATACAAGATGTGTTATATTGATAGTAGAGATCAAAATACTCCTTCTAGCACCTCCTCCACAATGGGTGAAAGTTTTGAATAACCAAAACGTCGATAAAATTCAAAAAAAAAAAAAAAAAAAAAAAACATCCAGGTCTCTGCAATTTAGACATACCACAATATTTTTATTAGCCCAAGGTCTGGTGTGAAGATGGCATATTTCGGTCTACTCCTTCTGGTGCCCCCCCTACAAAGGATAAATTTTAATATCCATGAAGATCACAAAACGCGAAATGAACTTCCCATTCCATTCAGACTTGGACATCACAGTATTTCCATCAACACATGATCTATTATGAAGATGGTGGAGATCGAACGATTTCTTCTGGTACCGCACTCATACAGGTTTCAATATTTTGAATTTTTTACACATACACTCATTTTTGTTAACAAAAGATATGTTGTAAAAATGACATATATCTGCGAACCCCTTCTGTTGCCTCACCCACATAGGAGCAAAATTTTCAATACTTTTATCTTTACAACTTGCTATGTTTAAATATTGCTTTCAACCAGAAAATTGATCGAAGAGGCCGAAAAATTTCTCGTGAGCTGATCATATCGCAATATTCCATTCGGCAAATATTGAAAAATGAGTTCGAGGTAAAGCCATTGAAATCCCAAAGAGTGCAAGAACTTACACCGCAAAACCTTCAATTGCCCACCAGAACTGAAGCGCCGGCCATGGTGATGGTGTGGGCCACCATAACATCAGAATAAATGCCGAATATTATCGCGAAAATATTCTGGAGGGTGTAGTAAAGCCTTGGGCTCGCAAACATTTTGGCCGGAGACCTTGGACATTCCAACAGAACTCAGCACCATCGTACTCACACGCGCCACCCAATAATACTTACAAAATGAGGTTCCTCACTTCATTTCCAGCGCACAATGGCCACCAAAATATAGGGATACCAATCCGTATGACTATTGTGTCTGGAGTATTTTGGAAAGCAAGGTTGGCACTAAGAAAATACCAAAGTGTCGATCACCTTAAGCAAGCGCTTCGCCGGAAATGGGCAAAAATACCACAGAACAACATTCGGACTGCGTGTGATGGTTTCATTCGCCATTTGAAGGCCATAATTCGTGGCAAAGGTGACCAATTCGAACAAATCTAAACATATTCTAAAATTTGATGCTATTTCCGAAATTTTTTTGCTTTCATCCAATAAAATTTAAAAAAAAGTAAAAATTATGGCGTTTGACTTTGTTTTCTTTTATCTCACCCTGTATGCTTCGATTTTTTTTTGTAATTGTAATAAATTTAGATGAGGTATGAAAATTGAATACTTTGGTCCTGGTACCTGACGCAACATTTTCTAAAATTTATAACTTAGGTCATAAAAGTGAAGGAAGAAGAACCAATATAGTCCAAATAATATTGGCCCATTCCTTCGAAACTTACTTCATAGAGGGTCAACAATTTGACTATTCATAACAGAAGTCAAAATTTATTTAAGTAATCGAACATTGACTGACGGTATACACCTCTCGGCAAAACCGATTGATGGTTTTCAATTTGTTTTAATTATTATTTGAAAAAAAAAAACACGAAAAAGGCCCCTTTGGTGACTTGAGGGTTAACATTTTTGACCAAAATAATTCTCGCGTGTTTATCTGCAAAATTTCCAAAGGCATTATTATTCGAAATTTAGACTATTTCAGCTACATTATTCACCGAAATTGTTTCAAATTTCATATTTGAAGATCTTAATGGGCACTACAGCCTATGACAGCAAAGTTCTTATGCCGGTCAATGTCTGCGCATAGCCCCCGGATTTTTTTGTTTTTTGAAATTTTTCCAGTTTCTTGCAAATGGTAGATCAAATTTCGATCCGGCCGAACTTAGCTGCCTTTTTACTTGTTATGTTATCTATTTCCTTTTCGAATCCTCAGATAAAATCTTCTGCGTATAGCCCCCGTATAAAGGTCATTTTTCGGATTTTTTGTTTTTTGAAATTTTTCCAGTTTCTTGCAAATGGTAGATCAAATTTCGACCCGCCGATCTTAGCTGCCTTTTTACTTGTTATGTTATCTATTTCCTTTTCGAGTCCTCAGATGAAATCTTCAAAATGCACTAATTGGTTTTAAAATTAAAATGATTTTTACCTTCTCAAATTATATTCTTTCTCCAAGTTAATTTTGGTGGTTCCACTAATGATTGTCACTAATTGCAAATCAATCTCCCATCTCATGTTATCTTCAAAATAATAATGGTGTCGAAACTCTGTATTGATATTTCTTTTCACATTTTTTATTGCTTGTCAATTGTTATCAACACCAGGCTTCAGTTATTTTTTATGAGGGGAGATCGTAAAACAAACATCATTAACCATTTTTTTTCTAACGATTTGACGAGAATGTGAGTGAACGATTTTAAAAATAAATCGCACGTTTTATTTTGGGATTTCTTTGGAAGAAGACGTCAACATTGTCTGGTAACACATTCCACTATCGGTGAGACACAACACGAGGACTGAATGTGTCACATCATCTACCTGTGAATTTGATGACGCACCTGTAAATGAGATAAGTACTCTTACTTGCGTATGGCATGCAGACGTGCTTCGAAAAAAAGGGATTGTATGCCTTAAATTCTTCCGAAAACTAAAATTTTTTGTGGTTTTTTTCGGTAATAAATAAAAATTTGAATCCTCTTTAACAGCAATTAACACGTGATTGCCATAATAAAAAAAATTTGCCTTTCAATTCTAATTCGATTTTAATTTAGGGTAACCTATTTGTTTCGATAGATCTCATTTGTGATTATGGTGGCCAATAAATCGTCATTGCTGAGGAAATTAAAAAGTATATAAATAATAGTTATGTTCCGCAATTGTCTGTCATTATTATTATCAAGTAAATTGTCTCTTTATAGAGCGAATTTCGTAATAAATTTGTCATAATCAGCAATAATTAGAATTTTGTGCTTACCCATAAATTTGACAAACGATATAAAAAATTAATAATAATAAAAAAAATAGAATAAATCATTTTCACAAAAAAATGAATGACGCAACAAGTGACACACAATAGCTGTGCCATTCCGCAATTCCAGTTGGCTTGACTCGCTCGTTTTCCAAAATACTTTTGATGAATGCAAATCACTTGAAAGCAACGTGAGAATCTGCTGATTGCCATTGAACTCTTCTTCAAAAGGTGTATAATTGCTCGTGTATGCGACCAATTTAGAGAATTCAATCACAGAATTGAAAATTTACATATTAAATTGAACAAATCAAAACATGTTAATTTCGCCCAGAGAGAGAGATGGGAATTTCGAAATAGTTTATGTCGCAAGATATGTAATTGAGTATGAGAAGTTCAATGTATGGTTCTGACCTAGGCACCCAGCACAAATGTGTAGAGCTACATCCAGATAAAAATAAACTCATTACCATGTAATGGGTCTATTAATCAATTTTTGCACTAGTAAGTGCTTACATAGAAGGTAAGCTAACAAGTTTCAGCAAGTTAAAAAATCTCAGTCGAGGTTTTCTGGCAAATGTATACCCTCAGCCAATGTCCGTTTATTTAAATTAAATTTGAATTGCATTATGACTATTCAAAATTTTGACCCTTAACGAGGGGTTCCGATGGAGTTTACCAATATTATCCATTCCGTATCTGATCTATATCTGATATAAATATCACAACGTGTCAGATATTGACTACTTCCTTCAGTTTATATGAGATATGTGATATTTTTTTGAAAAATGTTAAAATGTGCCTGAGGTACCAGATGTAAAGGGCCGAATACGGATAAAAATATTCGGATCTACAAATGAGAGACATATTTAGATTCACAAAGTTTGAAAAAAATGTGTCACAAGTTATGAGAGATGTAAGCATTGAAATGTATGACCCTTTATGGGGGGAGGACCGGAAGGGGATATCGACATCTATCATCTTCACATCTGATTACGAATCGAAAGAAATATCCAAAATTTGAAGAGAATCTATTTTTTTTTTTTTTTTTTGCAAAATGGTAAGGCTTAATCGCATTATTGCTGTTTTTATAAAAACATTGTTTGTTTATAAGTGGAGAACGATGGTAATGTTTACCAGGGGGAAAGTCAGGGAATTATGAATTATATTTTGCATTTTATGAGTTCTTTGGTGACTCAAAATTTTTAGCCCTTTGTGGGTGAGGTACCACAAGGAGTGGGCCGAAATCTGTCAATTTCACACCAGATCTTGTTTTCATAGAAATATAGGAATGTGTGAATTTTTAAGAGAATTAAATGCTCAATTTGCAGTTTACGATCGTTTGAGTTATTCAACATTTTACACTTTGTGGGGGAGGTACCAGAAGAAATGGCGCTACCTTTACCATCTTTATGACAGATCTTGTGTTGATGGAAATATTGAGATGTGCCATGTCAATCTTCTCTTTTTATGAGCTTCATGGATATTCAAAATTTTGACAAATTGTCTGGGGGTTCGCAGATATATATAATCTTTACAGCAGATCTTGTGTTAGTAGAAATAATGGGATATGTGAAATATGAAGAGAACCGGATGCTTATTTCGGATTTTATAATCGTTTTGGGTATTCAAAACTTTGACTATTTATGAGGGAGGTACCACAAGAAATTGTCCGATCTCTACTATATAACAAATCTTGCGTTGATAGAAATATTGAGATGTGCCAAGTCTGAATTAAATCAGATATTAATTTCATGAATATAAAGGGGAGGTACCCTAAGAAGTAGACCGATATATTCCGTCCGATATATATTCCATTCCAATATATTCCAGTGTGATGTGTGTAAATTTAAGATAATGGGTGTCTTACGTCACATTTGATGAGAGTCATAATTATTCAAAATTATGATGGAGTGGACCGATATTATCCATTCTCGCACCTGACCTATCAGTGATGCAAGAATTTGAATTTGTAAAGTTGGAGAAAATCGGATTATTCTTTCTCTTTCTGTGCAGTAAAATATGTTTTTGAAAATTTCGACTTTTTGTGGCCCATCTCCAAACTCGACCTAAGTTTGACACTAATATTACTATGTACCTTGTTTGTCCCGGATAGTCCCTTCGAGAGTTATCGTGCGCACCAACCAGACAGACGGACAGTGTCCGCCATAAAAGCCGATGGTCGCTCTCCGCTCGTATTAATCGATCAGAAGAAATGCCGAATATTATCGGGAAAATATTCTTTAGGGTGTATCAAGCCTTGGGCATGCAAACATTTTGGACGCAGACCTTGGGACATTCCAACAGGACTCAGCACCATCACACTCAGCACGCGCCACCCAAGAATGGTTTCAAAATGAGGTTCCTCGCTTCATTTCCACAAAGACCACCAAAATCTTCTCTATATATATCCGGTATATTTACTATTGGCATCTACGTAACGTTCAGAATTGGCCTGTTCGTCTATTTGTGATTTCGCCGGGATTAAAAATATTCGCGGTTTAATGGAAAATTTGATTTTTATTTAACACAAATATTTCACCCACTAAATACTACCCGATGACCATCAACCCAGCCCTAAGCTCTAGCTCCATGCTAACTTCCGCTTCGATTGGTCTATAATTGCGTCCTATAAAGGACCAAAGAGGCCCACTTGGTATCTCGTTTGTTTAATTCAATTAAAACAATCCTTGTGTTTTGATCTGCAATATTTAATGGTTTAAATATGCAATGAGAATACCATAAAGCAAAGTGAAATATATGTTATACATTAAATAGTGAGTTTACTGTAACCCCCTGCAGAAAATCTGGCAACGACAAAATAACCCAACATTTTCCCGTCAATGTGGCATGCATTACGCTCTCCAATTCGAGTGTAACCTGTAATATATAATACAAACACGAAGTAGAAAAAGAAGAAAAATCGTTCAAAAGCCATTGTACTTTTGTACTAAACCAAACTCGAAAAAAAACGGTGGCTTATATACAATACAGTTTAGTTGGTATCCATAAAAATTATGGTGTTTGTATGTCTCTATGTTTGTCATCGAAAAACTGGTCTCAATTTAAAGGTGTACACCACACGATATGGGCGTGTGTGTGTAGATTTGGGGAAGAGAATATGTATGCCAATATTCATCGGTACATCCATCCATCCGCACATAGATGCACGCGATCAAAACTACTCTTTGACAAACAAAAAAGCCATAATCGTATTGGTACACCCAAACGAGAAAGATACACTTCAACAAAAAAAAAAAAAAAAAAAAACAATTCTCATAAATACGAGGTGCATTTCGAAATGTAACTGATTCACATTATGTCGAATCGATCAATATCACCTTATTTTGGCAGACAGAACCGGTTTGCAGATATTTCTGCTGTGATTTTGTCAAACCCAAATTTCTATTGGATGAATATGAAAAATTGTCTCCGATGCCCCAGTTTGTGTTGACCTCAGTGCTCAGCAAATGCTCCAGCCATACATTTGCTGGACTTTCTGCAATATTTAAAAATGTTCCTTATTTCCTTAAATTCCAGCCAGACCACAGATGCCTATGTTAGAATGGGTCTAATTAAGTTCTAAGGATTGAAATTAAACCCCCCTAAACCCTGCAGGTTTATCAACATCTATGAACACGACCTATTTGTTCTTTCTTGAGTGTGGTATAGCCATTTAAATTCCTAATTTGAAATTGCTATTAATTGCTAAATTGCTACATCTATTGGGTCTACAATTTAGTATAGCTTCCAGTTCCTTAATTTTTCAACCATTTCGGCTGTAGTATAGAACTTTGAGTGCACGATCTCTCACTTATAAAAAAAATTAGTGACTGACGGAATGATTCATCAACGCTCAGGCGCATCAACGCTCAGGAGATTTGGCATGATGGTGGGTAGGGTCAGAAAGGTCTGGATTTTTGGAAATTCAAACTAGAAGCGCCCTAAATTTCGCACATTATGGAGAACGGTACCATAATTAAGCTGATACGTAAGGGTGTTATGCGGAAGTGTTTTTTTTTTTTTTGAAATATGTGCTCGGTTGGTAAATTGTACTGAAAACGGTATATTTGCTTTTGGGTTAAACGGACTGATCTGGAAATGTAAAATGTTGGTGGATAGGGTTAAGATGAAGAGTTGGATGTGGAAATGTATTCAGCAAGCGTACGAAAGGTAATGAATGGTACACAATTAAATATTAGATGGACGGATACTGCTTAAAATCTGAAATCTGGAATTCGGATCACTGTTAGTATATAGGTTTGAGATTTGAAGGGGGTTTTGGAAATACGTACTAAAAGGTACAACATTTGGTATTTGGTAAAGGAATAGAGCTGAAATCTTGACATTTGATATTGAGGTCACTGTATACAGGGTGAGATGGAAAAACCTGCAACTAACTTCAGACTGTTGTCAATTGTAAGCCACTCGTCCGACAGCTGTTAAAATTATTCCAGTGACACCCCATTATATTGTTTACAAGCGTACAAAAGCATTTTGGTGAGAATTTTCCTGAAAAAAGTTATTGGTAATGGAATTCAAGCGTAATAGTGTGATTTATTTATATTTGACTGGAAAACCACAAGTGACTATCGTTAGAGCACTCCAGCATTTAAATGTGAATAAATCTTTTTTGTCTCGTACCATCGCTCGTTACCGTGATACTGGTAGCGTAGCCCGACGTCAAGGAAGTGTACGGAAGAAAACAGCAACATCAGCTAAAATGGTTCGAAAGGTAAAGAGGCGACTTGATCAAAACCCCTGACGCAGTGGCCGAAAATGGCACGTGAGCTGAACATATCGTAATATTTCATTCGGCAAGTATTGAAAAATTAGCTCGGGGTAAAGCCATTGAAATTCCAAAAAGTGCAAGAACTTTCACCGCAACGGACAGAAAATAGACTCAGAAGAGCTAAAGAGTTGCTTCGCTTGGCCGAATGTGGTGAACTGCCAAATTTGATTTTCTCCGATGAGAATACATTCGTTGTCCAGCAGTTTGTAAACAAAAAAATGATTGTGTTTACTTGCCAAAGAGGTCAGCTTAAAATGATGGTGTGGGCCGCCATAACAGCCGATGGTCGCTCTCCGCTCGTATTAATCGACCGTGGCATCAGAATAAATGCCGAATATTATCGTGAAAATATTCTGGAGGGTGTATTAAAGACTTGGGCACGCAAACATTTTGGCCGCAGTCCTAGAAAATTCCAGCAGGACTCAGTACCATCGCACTCAGCACGTGCCACCCAAAAATAGTGACAAAATGAGGTTCCTCGCTTCATTTCCAGCGCACAATGGTCACCAAAATCTCCGGATGGCAATCCGTTGTACTATTGTGTCTGGAGAATTTTGGAAAGCAAGGTTAGCCCTAAAATACCAAATTGTCGATCAGCTCAAGCAAGCGCTTAGCCGGCAATGGGCCAAAATACCGCAGAGCAACATTCGGGCAGCGTGTGACGGTTTCATTGGCCGTTTGAAGTCCATAATTCGTGCCAAAGGTGACCAATTAGAACAGATCTAAACTTATTCTAAAATTTGATGCTATTTTCGACATTTTTTGCTTAAATTCAATAAAATTTTAAAAAAAATGTAAAAATTATGGCGCGTGACTTTTTTTTATCTCACCCAGTATTTATTACTGGACCATTCCTTCGGAACCTACGCCATAGAGGGTCAACACCTTCAATAATCATAACAAACGTCGAAATATATTTAAATAATCGAACATAGTCTGAGGGTATACATCTGTCGGTAAACCCGACTGATACTTTTTAACTTGTTATATCTGCCTTAAGTCAGGAGTAAAAGTGGGCAACTGCTTATGTACTTCACCCCAAATATTGATTCATCAACTCCTTAAAAACAGGTTTAGACCCGACAAAGTAGATATATTCTTGATCAGTATAAAATTCAATGTCGATTTAGCTAAGCTCATCCCTTTGCCTGTGAAAATCATTCTAGCTTCCGAACTAACCTACGTCACTAGATTGATCAGAATTTAGTTATAGTTTTGACCCGAATTTGTTGTAAATTGACATTTTATGTTCCCGATATGTAGGAAACATTCATGGAATCGGTACCATACAATGGTATCCCCAATATTCGGCATTTTAATGATTTTAACCAAACAAATACAACAAATCGGATGAACAATATATATGGGAGCTATAGCTATATCTGAACCGATCTTCACCAAATTTGCTATACTAGCTTCTAGACTCAATTCGGTCGTATGTGCTAAATTTCATCCCATTTGGGTAAATATTAGACGTTTGGTGCACAATAAATTTTAAATCGGACGAAGTTATAATATGGGAGCTATATCCAAATCTGAACCGATCTCGATAAAATTTAGCAAAGGTATTTCTGAGCTGCATTTGATATATTCCCCAAATATTGTTGTTACAGAGTGCATATTACGGCTGCGGCTGCATATTACGGCTGCGGAGGACAAAAATAACAAATCAGATGAACAATCTGTATGGGAGCTATAGCTATATCTGAACCGATTTCGATCAAATTTGGCATACTTATTTTCAGGCCTAATTTGGTTGTATGTGCAAAATTTCATACTATTCGGGCAGATATTACACGTTTGGTGCACAATAAAAGGCAAATCGGACGAACATATATATGGGAGCTATATCTAAATTTTTACCGATTATCTCCAATTTCAATAGGGTTCGTCCTTGGGCCAAACAAATATTGTTTGGAAAATTTATTTTTAACAGTATTATCTTAACATTAGTATTTGGGTCCCGCCATAAGCACCCCCCCCCCCCCCCCCCTTCATTGGCAGATAATTGGCTATACCTTACGATATTCGGAATTTTCATCATTTAAGTCACATAATTCGAAGCAATTGTATTAAATGTCGTGTTTGGAGTTCTCTTCTGGTATATAATTGACTGTGTAGGTTCGCATTTTCATATTTCACCATATATCTCTCCTACCCATATTCAGTATTTTAATAATTTTAGGGCCATTTTTCAACTGTTTTAAATATTTTCAAAGTTCCTACCAAACTATTAAGGGTATTAAAAGCTCCTCCCACCGACCTTAGACCCGTTAGTAGACACGTTTTAGTACTAAGTGCTACACCAAGATCGTAGCCCTTTCTTCTGGCCGTTTATGAAACAGGCAGTAACTCATAAATCAATCGATGCAATCGAAAGGCCTTGTTCCTGTTGGTAATATAATCGATTTTTACTGAAACCATCACTTAAACCTCTACTTTGATATCCCATATGGTAACACCCGAAATATTGAGCATAATTCGGAAGACAAAGTTATGTAGGTCCTTGACCTTGAACCCATTTCTATTTGAGCGTTTTTATTTCCTGTGAAATGCATTTGCTGGTCGGTCATAAAAACAATCCTCGAACACACATAATTTAATGTGAAATAAATCAGTGTAAATCCTGGCCGGTCACACCATTAAGCATAACAGGATTAAGGAGTTACCTTTGGTTGGTCGGGTAATAGGTATTCATATTTATGAGATAAGACCTTAGGTTTGGGCATCTCTGAAAATAGCAACAACACGGAATGCAGCCTAAACATGATCCACCCCACCAAAATCACACACACACACACACAGCCATACAACATATGTATGTGTACTTTGGGAAAGATGTGAGGAAATTTTTGTGTACACCATGGATGAAAAATAACCCAAGCCATTCGTTCGTTAGGGTACCTGAGGTGTGGGACTTAAAGAATGTGAGAAAAAACCCGCGGCTCAGACAATGCAATAAAAGTGTGTACATTAAGATGAGATTAGGATGAGTGAATTTATGTTGCAGGCCAGCGCGAACACACACACTCATACACAGAATACCAGCTCCGAATGCTGTATCTGTGTGTTTTGAACAAAAAGGAGTGCATACCTGTTGTTTGCCCATGTTTGCTGAGCCATGAGTTAGGTTGGACGCGCACCAACACATTTGTAGATTATATTTCTCTCTGCTGTTTACCCACACCAAGGCATTTTGCCTGAGTGTGTGTTTCAGACACCAAAGAGAGCGAGAGAGCTGTGAGTGAGTGTG
The DNA here is from genome assembly GCF_030504385.1 of Musca domestica. NCBI lineage: Eukaryota > Metazoa > Arthropoda > Insecta > Diptera > Muscidae > Musca > Musca domestica. The sequence continues at coordinate 26,664,411 of NW_026712249.1, read as the reverse complement.
TGTGTGACGGCAGCAACAACAAAATCCACTCAATTCGTGTGATAAGTAAAATTGCCGCATAACCACTCTTTGGAGATCCAGTCAACCAGTTGAAATCTTCTATTCGAACAGAGCGTTTAAGTGACGGTGTGACAGCGTCCGTCTAACGTCGTCGCTAATAAACAAAAAAGCAACAGCAACAAAAATCATAATAATAGAAACAACAAGAAGTGAAATTATCTCCATCAAATGATTATCTCGTTTTAGAGAATAATTTAGCAGTTTTTTAAATGAAGTTTTGTTGAGAAGAAAAATTTCAAAATTTTCGAAGCGCGTCGGTCTAAAACTGGAGAAGAAGATATCGGAATTTGCCAAACCAACCCGCTATTAATATGAAGTTTAAGTGAGAGACCCACGTTGTTCGGTTTACGTTTTAATTTTTTTTTTGGTTCGAATTTTTGTTTTCGGGAAAAGAAAAAGAATCCACCGGTGGCTAAGGGAATACAAACACTGTTCCGCCAAGCAAAAAGAGACTGAGACTTGAGGAGAATTGTGCAAACGAAAGAAAGAAAAACTATTCTGTGATTTTTGTTTTAAAACCCAAACGGCAAGATGTTTGATGTTTTTGGCTCCGTCAAGGGGCTGCTGAAGATCGATCAGGTCTGCATCGACAACAATGTCTTCCGCATGCATTACAAGGCGACGGTAATCATATTGATTGCCTTCTCATTGCTGGTGACCTCCCGCCAGTATATTGGTGACCCCATCGATTGTATTGTGGACGAGATCCCCTTGGGTGTTATGGACACCTATTGCTGGATTTACTCCACATTTACGGTGCCAGAACGTTTGACGGGTGTGACGGGCCGCGATGTTGTGCAGCCCGGTGTGGGCTCGCATGTTGAGGGCGAGGATGAGGTGAAGTACCACAAATACTATCAGTGGGTGTGTTTTGTGCTGTTCTTCCAGGCCATATTGTTCTATGTGCCGCGCTATTTGTGGAAGTCCTGGGAAGGTGGACGTTTGAAAATGTTGGTCATGGACCTGAACAGCCCCATTGTCAATGATGAGTGTAAAAAGGATCGCAAACGTATTTTGGTCCAATACTTTGTGGACAATCTGAATCGCCACAACTTCTATGCATTCCGTTTCTTCCTGTGCGAGGCCCTAAACTTTATCAACGTCATTGGCCAGATTTATTTTGTGGACTTCTTTTTGGATGGCGAATTCTCCACCTATGGCAGTGATGTCTTGAAATTCACCGAAATGGAGCCGGATGAGCGCATTGACCCCATGGCCCGAGTCTTTCCCAAAGTCACCAAATGTACATTCCACAAATATGGTCCTTCCGGTTCGGTGCAGAAATTCGATGGTCTCTGTGTGCTGCCCCTCAACATTGTCAACGAGAAAATCTATGTCTTCTTGTGGTTCTGGTTTATCATTTTGTCAATTTTGTCTGGCATCTCTTTGGTCTATCGCATTGCCGTTGTAATGGGTCCCAAATTGAGACATCTATTGTTGCGTGCCCGTTCCCGCCTGGCCGAAGTCGATGAAGTGGAGGCTGTGGCCAAACAATGCAACATTGGCGATTGGTTTTTGCTCTATCAGTTGGGCAAAAACATCGATCCCTTGATCTACAAAGAAGTGATAGCTGATCTCTCACACGAATTGGGTGTTAATACAAGTCTCAAGCAACGCATGGAGCCCTAAGTGGGTGTGCCAGCAACGACGCCATCATCAACGAACACCACCAACCAACCTAACAACCAACCACAACATGAAATATGTATGAATTTCTTTGATATCAGTAATTTTTAAATTAATTTAAAGACATTTTTTTTAAATAATTTTACAAAAAACGAACTACTTTTAAAATCGAACTCGGAAAAAAAGGGCGGGAGCTATAACGACAAGATAGACATCAATTTTTTGGGGAAAGACAATGACGACGAGACAAAAAGGAAAATATCACAAAATTGCTGTGAGGTTTTTTTTAATTATTTCTATTTTTTGTTAGAAGTATTAAGTAAGACAAGACGACCGACCACAAGACACAACAATTTTTATAGATAACAAATTTTTACGAAACGAAAAAAATATATTTTTTATATAAAAAAATAATTTTTAGAAAATCGAAATGCCACAAAACATGCAAAAATACCCCTAATTTTTAAATTAAGCTAAGAGAATACCAACCCCCAAACAAAAAAAACCTAATAAAAATTGTATAAATTTAACAAAAAAATTAAAAAAAAATCCAAAAAATCTAAATTTTTATTTTTTTTTTCAAATTCAAAGAAAAATGCTAAAAAAAATTGTGAGGAGGGAAGGCCTCATGCAAACCACACAAAACAACTCAAAAATTAAACTCCAAATTCGGAGAGAGAGAGAGAGAGAGAGAAATTTCACTCAAGTCACTTGAGTCAAATAATAATAAAAAATAGTCTGGGAAAAAGGGAGAGAGAGAGTGAGAAAGCAGAGGCAACATGAAAATTGTTACTCCCAATTTGCTAGCAATATCAAGGCAAGAGAAAGCTAGCCCCAGAGAGAGAGAGAGAGGGAGAGAGTGGAAAACAAAAAACTCTTTCGAAATTCAGAAACAACAACCACAAACCATGGTTGTTGTTGTTGTTATTGTTTTCGAATTTGGTTTCGAAGAAACCCTATAATGCTTGGCTTGGCATTACATGGGCCAGGCATTCTTACCTTATAACACAGATAAAAAAACACACAAGCCAACTAAGAAATTCAATATGGCTGCGCATGCGCCTTGCCACACTTCTGCTGCTTCTTGCCAAGCCAAACCATATCTACATATTGTATTGATCAGAATGAATAACTAGTTACAACAATGGAACCCTATTTATCTTCTACACACACACGCACACTCTCACATAACAATATGTAGAGAGACAAAAGACTCACATAAATATAATGGATCTTGGCTGGCTTCACGAGGTTGGCTGCTTGTTTCCAGGTGAACTATCTATGGCCAAAGATCTTCTTTACACAATGTCGTTGTCGTGCCGACGATGATAGTCTTCATCACAAAACAGGTTTAACAAGCTTCTCTTTATATATATCTCCCCCTCCCTCCTCACTTCTCCATAGGTATTTCTTTAACTGTGATTTGTTTTCACATAGCTCTTCATCTCTAGTCCCCCAAAACCAAAAAAAAAAAAAAACATTAAAACAAAAGGCCCAAAACGAAATCTTAAAACAAGTTCATGGCTATTTGCATCTTAATATAATGGTATTTCTTCTTCTGGCCGGACCATAATTTATTTTCTTTCGTTTCTTTTCTTTCATTTCCAAATTCTTGTTAAGTGCTGGGCAATGGGGGAAGAAGATCTGAAAACCAGCACACTTTGGTCGGGACCAATCAGCCGCCCATTGAACGAAAAACAAAAAAACGAAACCCATCGAAACGTAATACAGGTTGTTGTCCACAGGGCTACCTGTATTCAACTGAAACACAACGTAAGACAGGTTTTCAATTCAATTTGGTATTAATGGGCAGAGAACGAGAGATAGATAAATAGCTGACCATAAAATCGAAATAAAATCCAGAAGAAATGAGAAGAATTTCAATCTAGACGAATAAAGATTTAAGAGAACTTTATGGGCTAAGGAAGTCAAAAATATTATTTAGATTTTCTTGATTTTCAATAAAAATTCGATCTTTCAGAGCCAGTTTTTGTATGGCGTTAAGAAGTGAATGCCAAATGAAAACAGCAATCCAAATAAGATTTTCTTTTTTTTTGAATTAAATTCTAAATTGGAACCAGTAAAGAAAGTCTTAAAGTCGGGCGGGGCCGACTAATTTGGGTGTATATGCAAGATTCCATACCATTCGGACTGACATTACACGTTTGGTGCACAATAAAAGCCAAATCGGACGAAGATATATATGGGAGCTATATCTAAATTTTGACCGATTATCTCCAATTGCAATAGGGTTCGTCCTTGGTCCAAACAACTGAGTTGTGCAAAATTTCATCTGGATAGGGCAATATATGCGAACTGTACTTTGTTTACCAAAATACATGAACAGACGGACGGACGGTGATTCTATGCAGATCATCAAAAGGAACTATGGGTCTATATCGTTTCCTGCTGCCTATTACAAACAAATGCACAAAGACATAATACCCTGACCTCCTTGTGGTGTAGGGTATAAAAATGCAATTGGACTTTGTCGAATTAGTCTAAAGTCGATTTTCTATTTTGACTTTCAAACCAAAGTAGATTTTAGATTATTGAGGAGTCCTTTCGCCAAAAGATAAAAGTATTTTGGTGGTTTAACAAATAGTCGTATTCGAATTTTAAGTACCAACAATTAATTTAAGGCCGCCTTTGGTATCTCTAGTTCAAATAAATTTCAATTGGTATGTCCAATATCACCTTTAACTCAAAGTTCTACTTTTTAATATTTCGAATTTATCCAATTACGATTTTCGATTTTTACTGTTACAAATATGTAATATAGGACTAAAAAATACGCAAATGGTTTCATTTTATGTGGCTTGTATGAAATTGAAAAAGTCCACCAAACATGCATGATCTCAAAATCAATATCGAAGATCGACTTTGTGGATTTCGACTTGAGGACCTTTCATTACTAAAAGTCGATCTGCATATTTATTTTTCATTTATTGATTATTAGCAAGAGCTCGCTATTACGTCAGCAAAAAGACCAGCTGAAAATTTTAAAATTCGTTCCAACAGCACAATTCGTTTGATTTGACATTTTTTTTTAATGATCGTACTAAATTTTCAGACTTACAAGGTGTTACATATTATTCAAGTTTTTTTCCATTTTTCGGAAAGAATAATAGGAAAATCATTACCTTTTACACCAAAAAAGTCTTGACATTTTTTTTTTTTCATTTTGAAGTTTATGGTGAAGGATATTAGTAAAATGTTCTGTTCAAAACTATTTGTACGTCTCCATATGTAAACAATAGAAGCAACCACTGACGTCAATATCAAATTTCGGTAATTCAGCTATATACACTCACTCAAAACATCTTTTCATCCTAGACACCAACAGTGACACAAAATTAGTACAATTTAGTACTTTTCGAACAATTATAGTACACATTTCCAAAATCAGCTCCATATCTCAATTTCAGATACCAACAGAGACCTCAATATCAAATTTGAGTATTCCAGCCGTGTGCAACACCCGATGATAAATTTAGTTCAATTTTGTACTCTTCGAACAACTATAGTACGCATTTCCAAACCCAGCTCCTTATCTCCACCTTAGACTTAAGCAGTGACCTCGATATTAAATTCCGGGATTCCAGCCAAATCCAAAATCAGCTTCATATCTCAATTTCAGATACCAACAGAGATCTCAATATCAAATTTGAGTATTCCAGTCCTGTGCCTACACCCGAAGATAAATTTAGTTCAATTTTGTACTTTTCGAACAACTATAGTACGCATTTCCAAACCCAGCTCCTTATCTCCACCTTAGACTTAAGTAGTGATCTCGATATTAAATTCTGGGATTCCAGCCAATGAATTTAGTTACACTTACCACTTTTCGAACAATTATGGCACTCATTTTCAAAACCACCTCCACACATTTCCGAAACCAACTCAAAATCTTCACTACAGACAGTGACTATATATCAGGCTTTCAGCTCTAAATTTAGTACTAATTAGTACTTTTTGTGAATTATAGTACACATTTCCATATCTCAACCTCAGATACCAAAAGTGACGTCAATATCAAATTTCAGCATTCCAGCCCTATCCATTCACCCAATACAAAATTTAGTACTTTTTGTACAAATTAGGAAACATTTTCAAACCACCTCCAAATCTCACACACAGATACCATCAGTAATCTAAATATCAAATTTGAGTATTTCAGCACTATTCATTCACCCAATAGCAAATATAGTACAATTCAGTACATTTCGTACAATTTTAGTACAGATTTCCGAAACCACCACCAGGTTACACATGAACAGGGGCTCTAATACCAGATTTCAAGCACTATCTGTTCACTCAATACCAAATCGTATTATCACTGGCCTACGTATCAAAATTGACAAAAAGACTCGTGCAAGATTCTAGCTTCATTCGTTTGGTCTTGGCGTTGATTCTCAGTCCGTCAGCAATTTCGCTACTCTTTTTTATGTATATAGATAAACTTGGTCGTCTATATAATTATTCAATTGTATTTTTGCGAATAATTTCCCTATAGTCTTTTGTGAAAAAATAGGCCTTTCAAATCTCTAAGAAAAAAGAGAGAATCGGGAATTCCCGTCAATTTCCACTTTTACAAGACATGACATAAAGATCGAATTGAACGGGCGACTCTTTATTGTTCCTATACCCATAACGGGTAAAAACTATAAATTTCAAATCTCTTCGAATTTTAGACATCCTAATATTTTCATTAACACAAGATATGGTGTGAAGATATAGAATATATATCGGCCCACTCCTTTCAGAACCTCACAAGATCTGTTATGTAGATGATATATATCAATCCAATTCTTCTGGTACCTCCCCCAAAAAAGGGTCATAAAATGCGAAATAAGCATCTGATACTTCCGTAATTTCATACATTCCAATATTACTACAAGATTTGATTTTAAAGAGGATAGATATCAGTCCACCACTTCTGGTACCTCCTCCATATGGGTTTAACAGCTCGAACAACTAGATACCTAAAAAATAAATTATAAATACCTATATACCTAACTTCAAACGAATTCGGTTAAAAATTGCGACTGAAACTTTCTAAATACCGAGCATTTGAAGGTGCCGCTAAAGCCCCTTTATAGCAAATAATTACATTGAATTGAATGAGAAAATATATGAGAGCTATATCCAAATCTGAATCGATTTCACAAATCTATTTTTGTACCAAATTCCGTTATACTTTCCAAACTTTGTTGGAATTTGAAATTCATAGCTTGTTTTGAGCATCAAATACACGAAATCGGACAAAAATATACATGAGAGCTATATCCAACCTTATCTGATTTCAATATAATTTGACAAATAAATATGTAGACCAAATTCCATCACAGATTCCAAATTTCATTCACCAAATACAAGACATCGACCGAAAACATGTGTGAGAACCATATCCAATCTGAATCGATTTCAATGTAATTTGGTAAATTGATTTTTATACCAAATTCCGTTACACATTCTGATTTCATTGGAATCGGACATACATATTGTGTGTGTGTCAAATCTGCACCGATTTCTATATAATTTGACAAATTTACTTTTGTACCAAATTCCGTTATATTTTCCAAACTTCATTGAAATTGGAGATACATAGTTGATTTGCTACATCAAATACGAAATATATCCAAATACAACCAATTCCAATATAATTTGACAAATTAATTTTTGCACCAAATTCCATAACACATTCCAAATTTTATCCATCAAATATACGAAATCGGCCGAAAATATATATGGCTGGTGGACTCATAAGGAAAATTTTTTTGCAGAGGCAGAATAATATTTCTCCATTATATATTAGGGTTGATTCCGTTCGAAATTGTACCATTATAGGAGGGACTATATCTAAGTCTGAACCCATATATCCCATTTTCAATACCAAAAATTAAAGAAGCGTCGCAAATGACATATATCTATTCATCTTTTATGTCGGAGTTCTAGTGGAGGATATAAAAAACCATGACCTTCATGCTCGGCTTGCCAGTTGCCATAGGTCTATACCAAGGCCTATATAAGGCGACCCGTAAGCCCATCTGGCTAGCAAGTTTGCTGTCAATAGCTTTATTGGAATTCCAAATATTCTACATGTTCTTTTTCCACTTTATTTGGACCGAAAACGTTATTTTTATTTCTAAAATAAAAAAAAGTGCATAGAAAACAAAATAACAAAATCCATAGGAAAAAAAAAAATAAATTGTTGCCATAAACTATAATTAAATAGGTTTCACTTTTTTATTTCAGACACAACAATTGTCTCTAAGTGATTGTCGGAATCTTTATGGGTTCAATATAAACAAAAATATCACTTTTTCTTTTTGATAAAGATCTGTTTAGAGCGATAAGACCAACTGCTGACGTTGATAGGTTGTCAGGTAGTGTCTGTGGACGAAGAATACGAAAACGTTGGATAAATGACATTTTAAATACTAGCATGCTTCCATGTCCTCAACACCATGAATGGGATTTAAGAGTTTGTGATTCTGTTAATAATCAATTAATTACGATCCGTTAAGGAAGTGATATAAATATCTCTATATATATGGGATGATTGCAGCTAAGCTATGTCCTCATGGCGTTATAACCACAATGTTGTACGATAATTTAAAATTTGGGATTATCTGGATATAGAAATTCTTTCTAAAAATAATCTTCAATATTAGCTTTGTATTTGGCATAACGACGAGATCTCAGAATTCAAAGCTTTTTCTATGGTATATTTTTTTTCTTATTTTAGCATAAATTTCACCCACCAATTATATGTCTTCTTTTCTAGTCGGTATTTTTTTTAAATTTCCCATTTTTTCCTGGAATGGAGGACATATTGCGCACTACCCAGGTTCGGCACTCTAACACGTGGTTAATCCTCGGCTGGTACAATTTACGTCACGTTTTATGACAAATTTCCCAATTTTCTCTAAAATTTCCATACGGCTCATTGCATACATTTTTCAGATTCCACACCTTAAAACATGATTACACCTCGCCACAACGCTCAATAACCAAGACTTTACGTGACGTGATTTTATTATACATACTTCTTGATTTCACTGTAATTTTATGCCACCCTGGAATTTATTGTCAAACAGAAGTTCAAACCCAATTTCAATTTCTTTTTTTTATTGTTTTGTTCACTTACAATTTCATATCTAATCTTATCGAAAGAGATTGTAAAACATCTTCTTCAAACGACATATGTTGAAAGCGCTTCGTAGTAGACATGTTTCAAACTCAACATAAAAGTGGAGCAATAAATGTTTGAAAAAAAAAATTAAGGTGTTTCTCCTCTTCGTTATGTGGTGTTTCGAAATTTACTTAAAGATAATGGATATTGAGGTTGCTCGTGCAACTAACTGACAATAACAATTAAAAAACAAGATAAATTCACTTTTGACAAACACACAACGACTTGTCAATCATGGGGAGGTAGGGGTGACGTATAGGTAAGGTCCGTCAAAAATGAATGATAAATTAAATTAAATATTAGTAAAGTTTTTAAGAATAGTAATTTAATTTTAATAATTTTTTTATGATTTTTTCCCAAAAATTATTTTTTCTTAACATAGTTGTTTGGCACGTAGCACCGTTCTGTTGCAACCTAACGTTATCATATCCTAATCTTCAATTTTAAGACTAAATTTTTAAGACAAAATTTTCGGGCGACTGTCATAGCAACAATTCGGAATTTTTGAAGTCAACCATAATGGTTCATTTTTTTAAGAAATATTTCTCCAAAAACCGTCAGAATATTTTAAAAATATTTGTATCAAGGACAGTCAGAACAATAACTCTGATTTTTTTAGGAAAATATATTCAAGGACTAGCTGCAACAAAGCCAAAAGCCATAATATTTACATTTTTTTAAATTTTATTGAATTAAAGCAAACTATGTCGGAAATAGCATGAAATTCTAGAATAAGTTTAGATTTGTTCGAATTGGTCACCTTTGGCACGAATTATAGCCTTCAAACGGCCAATGAAACCGTCACACGCTGCCCGAATGTTGCTCTGCGGATTTTGGCCCATTCCCGGCGAAGCGCTTGCTTGAGGTGCCAACCTTGCTTTCCAAAATACTCCAGACACAATAGTCCAACGGATTGGTATCCGTAGATTTTGGTGGCCATTGTGCGCTGGAAATGAAGCCAGAAACCTCATTTTGTAACCATTCTTGGGTGGCGCGTGCTGATTGCGACGGTGCTGAGTCCTGTTGGAGTGTCCAATGTCTGCGGCCAAAATGTTTGCGTGTTCAAGGCACCCTTTGGAATATTTTCGCGATAATATTTGGTATTTATTCTGATGCCATGGTCGATTAATACGAGCGGAGAGCGACCATTGGCTGTTATGGCGGCCCACATCATCACCATAGCCGGCGCTTGAGTTCTGGTGGCCAACCGAAGGTGCACATTTTCAGCTGACCTCTTTGGCAAGTAACCACGATCAGTTTGTTTGTTTACAAACTGCTGAACAACGAATGTTGACTCAGCGGAGAAAATCAAATTCGGCAGTCCACCACTTTCGGCCAAGCGAATCAACTCTTTAGCTCTTTTGAGTCTATTTTCTTTCTGTTGCAGTGTAAGTTCTTGCACTTTTTGGAATTTCAATGGCTTTACCCCAAGCTTATTTTCCTTTATTTGCCGAATGGAATATTGCGATATGTTCAGCTCACAAGCCATTTTTCGGCTACTGCGACGCGGTTTTCGATCATGTCGCTTCTTTACTTTTCGAACCATTTCTGCTGATGTTGGTGTTTTCTTTCGTCCACTTCCTTGACGTCGGTCTACGCTCCTAGTATCGCGGTAAAGAGCGATGGTGCGAAACACAAAAGATTTATTTACATTTAAATGCTGGAGTGCTCTAACGATGGCCAGCCAAA